>NW_024070210.1:29566828-30231423 GCF_014754425.2 Oryx dammah
AACAACTATACATACTACCTTGCAATAATTACATGTTATTCCAAAACTCAAACTCTTAACAACTATACATACTACCTTGCAATAATTATTGTTTGAAATATAACTATTATTCATGCCATATCTTTATCTCTACAGTTACTCATCATCCCATTTCACCTAGCTTACTGCAAGAGCTTCCTAATTATTTTCCCCTGACTGCACTCTGGACCACTCCCAAGCCAACTTCAACACTGCCACCAGAGCAATTCTTTAAAAACACAGCTCTGATCTACTTGAGGCTCTCTGTTGCTCTTCGTGGCTTGACCCTTTAGCCCACAAGGCACCTTGTGTTGCGGCCACTGTCTCACCTTCAAGCGTGCGTGAGCATCCCCATTTGTTCCAGAGCAATTTGTAGCTCTTCAAATGTGCATGAAATTTTACAGCTCCAATCTTTTACACATTTGTTCCCCACCCTTAGATTTGTGGTAGACACTGCAGTGGACTAATCCTTCAGCCCCAACAGGCTATCTCCCTCCCCAGAGGTCTGACAGTCAGACCTTCCTTTGCCAGCTTCCTTGTACCTGAGGGTGGTCACATGACCCACTCTGGCCAATGAGATGCAAAAGAATGTCTGCTGTGGAACTTCTAGGGAACTGACAGGTATGAACAGTGCTATCCTTCCTTCTTTTTCCCACCTTTAGCAGGGATGCTATTGTTGGAGTTGCGGCAGCCATGTTGAAATCATGAGACCATAAAACATGAGGATGAAAAGCCATCACACCAAAGATGGCAGAGCGGAAGAATAGAGTTAAGAGCATAAATCCTCAGCTGAAATCAATGCCAAAGGTCTCTGTGTGCTGTGCTTAATCATTTAGTTATGTCTGACTTTTTGCGACCTCATAGACTGTAGCCCACCAGGCTCCTCTGTCCATGGGGATTCTCCAGGCAAGAATACTGGAGTGGGCTGCCCTCCTCCAGGGGATCTTCCCAACCCAGCGATCGAACCCAGGTCTCCTGCATTGCAGGCGGATTTGTTACCAACTGAGCCACCAGGGAAGCCCAAGAATACTGGAATGGGTAGCCTATCCCTTCTCCAGTGGATCTTCCCAACTCAGGAATCGAACTGAAGTCTCCTTCATTGCAGGCGGATTCTTTACCCGCTGAGCTACCAGGGAAGTCCAAAGGCCTCTAGATTACTCTTAAAAAAAAAAAAAAAAAAGCCTCTAGATTACTCATCTAAACCACTGTTAGTTATATATTCTGTTACTTTCAACAAAATAACTCTTAGCTGATACACGAGTCTAACAACTTCTACTCTTAAAATTCAATACAAGATCAAGGTATCTCTCCTGGGGAATACTCCCTGATCCTAACTGTGGTGTTCTTCCTTTGGCTCCTAAAATAACTTATGCATAATTCTATCACAGGACTTATTACACATGATATAACATTTGTTGGCCAGTTTTTCCTACAAGATTGAGCTGTTAGAAGATAAGTTCATATCTTATCTTTTATTCCCAGTGACTAGCACATTGCCTGACACATGGTAGGCCTTCAAGACCTGAAAACATCATAGGTTTTGAGTTATAAAATGCACTTTGAATCCTTACTGGACAAAAGTCATAGCTTCAAAACATAAACTATAAAAAGTCTCATAATTATTATAGGGTATCATTGAAGCTGGGAAAACAAATTTTTGAGTATAAATTTGGGTAGAGAAAAGTGTCACAAGTAGAAGAAAAGCTCACAGGTAGATTACAGAACAAGGTTTGAAATTAAAACTCTTAAACAAAAATCAAGAGAAGGTGTTGATAGTAGAAATTTACTTAGAAGAAATGCTAAAGGAAGTTATTTAGGCAGAAGGAATGTAATCACAGATGGAAACATGGTAATACAGGAAGGAATGCAGAGAAGTGGAAAAGGTAAACATGTGGGTAAAACATAATGAATATTGACTGTTTAAAACAACAAGAATAATGTTTTGTGGGATTAAAAGTATGTAGAATTAAAACATATGACAACAATAACAATAGCCCAAACAGGAAAATTGGCTTAAATGTTGTAAAGTTGTTTCATTGTCCAAGAAGTATTAGCAGGATTGATTTATAGTATAGTCTAATGAGTCAGTGATGTGTATTTGTCATCTCTGTGGTAACCACGAAAAGAATAATTAAAGAATATATAATTGGGCTTCCCTGGTGATCTGTGGTTGAGAATCTGCCTTGCAATGCAGGTGACATTGGTTCGATCCCTGGGAAGATCCTACATGCCACGAGGCAGGTAAGCCCATGCGCCACAGCTGCTGAACCCGTGCTCTGAGCTCATGAGCCACAACTGCTGAGCCTAAGTGCTGCAACTACTGAAGCTTGCAACAAGAGAGGCTACTGCAATGAGAAGCCCTTGTACGTGAACTACAGAGTAGCCCCTGCTCGCCACAACCGGAGAAAGCCCAAGTACAGGAAAAGACCCAGCACAGCCAAAGATAAATAAATAAATATTTTTTAAAAAGAATGTATGATCAAGAAGCTAATAGTGGAAATGGAATAATTTCTAAAATACTACATTAACGTAAAAAGAATAGAAGAATGAAGAAAAAGGAATTTAAAAAAAGATGGGACAAATAGTAAACAAAGAAGATGGTAGATTTAAACTCAAATAGGCAGCCATGGTAGGACTCCTGTTCATCACACAGGAAAAACCAGCCTTATCTTGGAACATGTGTGTGGAGGAAAGTAAAAAGAAGATGCCTTTGCCTTAGGATAAAGATGGAGAGAGAGATTATCAGACAAACTAACTGATTATACCTCCTGAGCACGAGTTTTTCTGAAAGTCTCCTATATCTTCACAATAAACTCTCTTTCTGAGCTAATTTCAGACAGTTCTGTTTCAACCTTCTGTTGCAAACAAATGACCCTTGACTGAGACAGCGGTCATGGTTAATAGGAGCTGAGAAATAGGGTCTCATTAGACTGGCCTCTGGGGAGACAGAACCAGAGTATTGGTCATGAAGCTTCTTATCACAAGAATGCTTTCATATTCCAGGTTTCTATAGTGATGATTCTTTTTCTTAATATTTTGGAACACCAGACAATCACTCTCTATATTATTAACCTTAATAGAAAAGTGGTCTTGCTTATATATAATCAAATACTGAATTTGTAAAGTAAAAATGTTTCATGCAAAGCAAACAAAAGAATAATAAAGGCCTCTTGGTTGATTTTTCTACCATGACCATCTGGTTTTATAATTAATGTCTTGCCAGTGTACTAAAATATTTTCTATGTAAATCTTTTACATTCTCACTGCATTTTCAATTAAAGTCTCTGAATTAAAATTTTGTACCATGAGTCAGCAGTTAAAGCAAACATGTTTTTCCCATTTATCTTCCTTTGGGAAAACCCAGACCCCAGTGCAGAATGCCTGCCATCCTTCAGTTCTTTTCATCAATCCAGATGTCCATAATTACTGCTGGAGGTTACTACAGTGGTTTGCCCTACCATCTGACACCATCTTTCCCATGATTGCCGGGGTGGCTCCCCTTGCCTTTCACTGTTTCCTGTAAATACTCTTTCTCAATGAAGAGCGTAACTGTGGTCTGCAGATCATAAGACCTGAAGACACCTCACGCTCATGGATGGCTTCATATGTGAACTGCCCTTTCAGATCCATGCTGGGCAAAGAGAGTCTGTTTAGGTCCCATTTTAGAAGCAGTTGTCCTCCTCACTGAGCTGTCTTGCAGAAAGCTAACATCCTAAGGAGGAGGGAAGATGAAGTTCCAAAGATCATGAACACAAAAGTCATGAGGTCCATGCGGGGATTACTTATGATAATGTCTTCCAATGTGTGGCCCAAACCTACCATGACCATCATCAACATTTGATTGGCTTTCGACAAATGGCCAGCTAACTGCTGTAGATGCAGGTTAGGAAGGATGCTGAGCATAGTGGCATCTGGTTGTCTAACTATCTGGGCCAGCTTTTCTTGAAGGAGCCCTTTTGAAAGCTGCTTACCTTGGCCATCTGGTCACTCTGGACATTCCTTTCTGCCCACCCCTTTCCACATGCACCCTATAACCATCTTAGTGATGACAGTGTCACATAGACCTTCATCATAACTGTTACTAAAGGCTAGATGGATAGGACCATTTGCCCCTTGTTAAAACTCTACTTCAAGTCATACTTTAGTCTCAGAGCTTTACAGACATTATCTTTAATCCTCACAACAACTTTGCAGATTGGACATCTCTAACCCTGTTTAACATTGGAGGAGGAAATAGCAACCCGCTCCAGTGTTCTTGCCTGGAGAATCCCAGGAATGGGGAAGCCTGGTGGGCTGCCATCTATGGGGTCGCACAGAGTCAGACATGACTAAAGCAACTTAGCAGCAGCAGCAGCAGCAACCCTGTTTAACAGATGAGGAGACTGGCTCAGAGCAGTTCGGTTAACTTGCTTCAAACCACATGGCTAGTTATTTTTTCTTATTAACATGGCTTTTATACATGGGAAAATTAATTTGGTCTGGATGTATTTGCTCAGGATTTGAATAGAGAAGGAAAAATCCTGAAATGCCAACAGTAAATAGAAATCACTTCTTTTAAAGTAAATTCAAATAATATGGGATTGTATCATCCATTGCTTAAAATCTTCCTATTTCACATATCAGAATAATATCTAACTATTGGATTTGCCTATTTGGGACTCTGAGCTAATGTGCTATCATTTCAGGCACACATATGAAAAGAGTTTTAGGAAAAGTTTCTTATTCTCCACATACTCTAAACTTGGATCCCCTTGCCAGTGATCCTAGGATAAGTTGAGCATAAATGAACCTAAACATGTGGACTAAATTTTTCTGGAATACATATGAGCATGTAAACTTTGTGGGGGGGGAGAACTAGGGAAAAAGTTTATTCAATCAAAATTACTCAGGAAAAAAATGTAATTTATATAATCTGCAGTAGTTCAATAAACTCCCAAAGCCATCAAAACCAATAGCCTCTAAACAACCCAGGCCAGGCACATCAGAAGGAGACAGTGCTTGAAAAAAAATTGAGACTGAATTCTGTAGTATATTTTGTTTCTAGAATTTTCTCTATGGAAACCAAAATTTTCTTTTAAGAAAATAAGGCTCATTGGTAGGCCCTGAGGGAAAAAAAATGAGTAAGCCAGCAAAAGCTAATTCTCTTAACAGACCTAGTCAAGTATGTGTTTAATACACAAGAAATTATCATAATTACAAAAATTAACCCATTCTCTCTTCCTGCTTTCATTGAAGCTACACGGGGAATTTTTTTCACCTTCTTCATACCTAAGGGAAGTCAGATTGTTTTACCCTTTTGTGAGTCCTTCAGTAATTTTTCTGGGATAGGATTGTATCCACCCAAGCTCTGACCACAGACCACAGACTCAGGCTTCCTATTGATGATCTTTTCTGTTGTTTTGATTTTAGAGATTGGTTAATTCGTGACTGTCTCTCCTTGCTTTGAAAGCTATTGCAATTGTTTCTATGGTCCCTTGGCTTAAGCTGATTGTTTATAAGTTATTTTTTCCACCTAAATTATAAGATCATTTATTCAATCAATGGATGAATAAATAATTAATAATAGTGCTATGGAAATGCACAAGGTGATGTAAGTAGTGGGTAACTGAGGGTGGGGTACAAATGCTACTTTAGATCAGGTAGAGGGATGGCATCTCTGAGGAGGTGACATTTGAGTTGAAAGACTGACTCATCCAGAAAAACAGAGCTCCAGGCCCAGGGAAGAGTGAGTGCAGGGCCTTAAGGCAGCAGAGTGTTTAGAGCCACCAGAGAATGCAAAGGTCAGACAGGTGGTCATGTAGGTAGAAAATAGTGAGAGGAAGAGCGGTGGTGAGCAGGCTAGGGGATGATGGGGTAGCACAGGTCTTTGTCCAGAAAATGCAGCTTCGATCTCATTCTAAGTATAACAGGAAACCACTGAAGCATTTCTAGGAAAGGAGTGATATGCTTTGGGATTTCTGAGATGTTTGTTTTGTGTGATTTTGAATTTCTGGTTTTTAAAATTATTTTTAATGGCGTATAATTGATTTACAATACTGTGTTAGTTTCAGGTGTACAGCAAAGTGAATCAGCTATACATATATCCACTCTCTTTTAGATTCTTTTCCCGTATAGGCCGTTACAGAGTACTGAGTTGAGTTCCCTGTGCTATACTATAGGTCCTTGTTATCTATTTTATATCTGGGACTTTCCAGGTGGCGCTAGTGGTAAAGAATCTGCCTCCCAATGCAGGTGACGCAAGAAACTCGAGTATACAGTAGTATGTATATGTCAATCCCAATCTCCTAATTTATCCCTCCCTCTTCTACCTTCCCCCCGCCACCCACCCGGGTAACCATAAGTTTTAAAAGACCATTTCGGCTGCTGGAGAATGGACTGAAATGGTACAAGAGTGAAGGCACACAGATTATACAGAGGCTGAAACAGATGTTCGGTTGGGAAAGAAACTCCTGGTCTCCATTTCCAGGAAATGATACTAGTATTTAAGTTGACCTTGAAGATCTGCTTGTTCTAAGATCCCAGAGGCTGGAAACTGTTAACTGAAGTTTTCTTAAGCGGTAGAGAGTTGGGTGGGGGATTATCAAAGTAATTTTATTCAGGAGAGCAGCACTTGTTATTAGACCTGTCCCTACTTAATGTATTCTATGCAGTGAGTACATGATTACAGTTAATATATCTTATCAGTCCAACAATCTCATATCTTGGACATTATTAGCTCCATTTTTCTCATAAAGAAGCGAAGGCTTGGAAAGTTTAAATGATATCCAAGGTCACAAAAGGAGAAGGCAATGGCGACCCACTCCAGTACTCTTGCCTGGAAAATCCCAGGGATGGAGGAGCCTGGTGGGCTGCCGTCTATGGGGTCGCACAGAATTGGACACAACTGAAGCGACTTAGCAGCAGCAGCAGCAGCAGCAGCACGGTCACAAAGTGAGCAATCATTGAGGATGAGACTTGAACAAATCCCTGCTTTCTCCATGGAAAGAGAGAGAGAGAAAATCAAATAACAAACTCTCAGCCAAAAAATAAGGAAAGAAAGGAGGAAGGGAAGAGGAGGGAGGGAAAGAGGAAGGGAGGTTGGAAAGGGCCCTTACAGTAGGAAATAAAGCCCTCCTTCCTGAGAGGCAACATTTCCAGTCCAGAACCTCCTCTAAGAAGGAAGTGTCTGGTGCAGGCTGAGTGGGAGAGCAAAGGCCCTTCACCTGGGACAACTCAGGGAAGGAAAATATCTTGTAGGGGACCACAGTGCCTTCCTCCCTTTGACTGCCTTTTCCATAAATTTAACCAGGAACTTTGCAAAAAAACAAACAACACACAGACAACAAAAAACAAAAACAAATTAAGGGCTTTACTGTTACTGTTTTTTAAAGAAACACTGACCTAGTGAGAAATCTCTGCAAGGTCCAGGCCAGAGACAGGCTAACTGGGGACACCCACTGGGATTCCCAAACACACATGGCATCCCCTTCCCAAGGACCCTCGGGTATTTCATCAGCTTGCAGGGATGGGGGAAGACTGAGAGTTGCTGCCTCTCATTTGATTTGGCTCAAAATAAGCAGATCGTCTTTGAATCATCTTCCCCTCAGCTATTGCTGTTTTGCTTGGTGTACTGTTGTGTTTTTTTTCCTGTTCAAAATACACTAATGTCTGGGGATGGGTTGCCCCGGGATCCCCTGGAGGACCCCAGATACAGAACGGAGGCTGGAACATGGATGCCCCTGAACTGGGGGCTGGTGAGCAGGCCAGGGCTGCCCCGCCAAAGCCAAGGCCAGTGGCCCTACCTTCCTCCCATCCCCGCCCTGGATGGCAGAGAAAGCTGAGCCCAGCACTCCCTCCCCAGCTGGCAAAGGCAGAGGCAAAGCCAGCTCTTGATCTTTAGAGAGGTCTGCTCTGGGTACTGTGCAGTGGGGAATAGAATATATGATGTGCTAAGTCACTTGAGTCGTGTCTGACTTTTTGCGACCCCATGGAGTGAAGCCCACCAGGCTTCTCTGTCCATGGGATTCTCCAGGCAAGAATACTGGAGTGAGTTGCCATGCCCTTCTCCAAGAATATATGATAGACGCTATTTATTTCAATATAGATTACATATACAGCCGACCCTTAGAAACAAGGGTTTGAACTGAGAAGGTAGAGGTCTGCCTCTCCATGGACATTTTTTCAATAAATACCTACTATAGTACTATAAGATTCATGGTGGGTTGAATTGGTAGATATGGAACGATGGATATGGAAGGTAAAGTTATAGGCAGATTTTCCACTGCATAGAGATGGTCGGGGCCCCTAACCCCTACTTTCAAGGATCAGTTGTATAATATATGGCATGCTTTATCTCACTTAACCCTCCCAGCAACTTAACCTGAAGCTCAAAAGGGTTAAGTAACCTGCTTAAGCTCAGACAGCTAGTAAGTGGGATGCTGACATTCAAACTCAGATCTTGACTCCAAAAGCCTTGCTCTTAATTTGGATTCGCACACTGATCCAGCAAATTTATCAAGCACTTACTATGTGCCAGGAAAAGACAAAACACATGGGAGGAGCCAAGACTGAAAAGAGAGTGTTCTCCTGCCACCACACACACATTTTATGTGGAATTTAATTTTTTTTTTTTTTTTTTTTAGATTTCAACATTTATAAGTCTGCTTAAATTAAGATAAGCGTATTTGACTTTTAATTTCAGGTTTTCTGGTTGAAAAGTTCTGATTAAGTTCAGTGAGGCTAAACTTCCCTCGCTTGTGTGTGCATGCATTCAGGCACATGGCTTGGGTAAGACAGGCCCAGATATGACTGTGAAGACAGCAGCAGCTGCCTTCTCTTCCAGAAGCTAGGACCCTGAACAGAGGCCGACAGTCCACTAGTAAGACACAGCATTCCAAAGCGAAGCCCGAGGCCTTACTCCAGGTTGCCGCCCCCCACCCCCACCCCTAGCCCCCGATCTGGCCTCCTAATAACATGCACACCGCACCCCCCCACCCCTACCCAGCACTGTCAGACCCCAGAGAAAATTGGGAGGCCAGAGAGCAGGGCTGGCAGAGCAGAGCTCCCTGGGTCATTAGGCTCCCTGGGTCATTAGGCTCCCTGGGGTCATTAGGCCCGAGTTGCCCACAGGTGCTACACAGGTGGTCTCAACCCCAAGCAATGACCTCGGAAAAGCCATGGGACCACTCAGCTGCAACCAATCCTCCAAACTGCCTGCCTTCTTGAAGTAGTCCAGATTTCACTTATTAAACATATTAATCCGAAGTTAGCAATTTGTGGTAGTTTCACTATATGGCTGGAAGAATGTAAGGAAAAAGCATTTGTTCTGATGGGAAGGCTTAACCCTGATGGACTCAGTGGCCTTCGTATCCTGCCTTTGAAATAACTGGAAATGGAGGGACTGTTCACAGAAGTGGAGAGTCAGAGAGTAAATCTAACTGGAGTCAAAGAAACACAAACAAAACCCATCCCCTTCTCGGCCCCAACCTGCCATGTGACTCTGAGGACATAGCTTACTGCAGTGACAGCATTTTAAACAGCTGCCCAGAGGGGTTTTAAATAGACTTGATGTAATTCAATGATTTATAGAGCATGGGTTACCAAAATATTAAAGTTCTGAAATGCCCCCAAACCAAGACTGTGGCCTCAGCGTTCCCCACTCTGAACCAAATAATTCTCTGCTCTGGAGTATGGTCTGAGTAGCTCTTTCAGAAAACTGTGGCTGCTTTGAATGAGGGGCCAGAAAAAGATAAGCAGTCTCTGATGAATAGATAGTTGCATTTATTTATACTCAGCTCATCCCAGGATCACTGGCAGGGAGATCCATGTTCCAAGTATGTGAAGAATAAGAAACTTTTCCAAAACATTTCTGTGTGAGTGTGTGTGTGTGCCTGAAATCCTGGCACACTAGCTCACAGTCCTAAATAGTCAACTCTAGTAGTTAGGCTATTTTTTTTCCATATGAAAAAATACTCTGCCTGTCTTCAACAGCTCAGTCCACAGAAGGGACCAATCTCCAGGAAACAAGCCAGGCAATTTATTCTTTAACTGCAAATCAAATCTAAATATTCAAGCAAATTGCAGGGGAATAGTCAAAGAAATAAATCTGGTTAATGAAATGCCCCCAGACCTCTGTATTATAAAATAAGCCACAATTCTGTAAACATTTTATGGTCTTAATCAATATCGCCCTTAAATGCAATGGTCTAAAAATGCACACAAGTTTAGAACTGGAGATCTTTTCCAATCTTCCATTATATTTTTTATTACCTTGGAGCAACCCCCCTTTTCCTAATCCTTGTACCTCTCTCGGCCTCAGAGAGAATACCCTGAACCAAGGGCAGGTCTCAGATACTTCTGACAGTTTTGTTTATGTCAAAAATAATGGAAGATGACAGGCTATCGCATTTAGACTTGTAACGTGATCATTTGCTTTAGGACTCCCTGCTAAGATTAATTTGGAGACAGGGAAGAAGGAGGAGAATGAGAAGGAGGAAGTCAGGGGAGGGAGGAGGATGCTTCCCCAAAAAGCAAGGAATAGGGATGGGCCACCTGGTAGGTGCTTTTTTTCTCAGCTCAAGGGGCAGGAGAAAATTGAGCAAATCTCTGTATGTGGGTGTTTACTTAATGTCCCTTATGTTCTCAATGCTTATTTTGTAGGAGAGCATTACACTGAGAAACAATAGCAACCATCAGTGATAATGCCTCGGGTGTGGAAGGAACTGGTGAGCAAGACCATTGTCTCCTGGGTGCTCATCACCACCACTGTCACCAAGCCTACCATCATCACCGCCATCACCAGCACCGCTACCTCGGTCATCATTACCATCTCTTCCACTATCACCACCACCCCGCCAGTAAGGAAGCATAATTTCCTTTGGGTAAACTTGTATACCCCTCAGTTACTTGCCCTCTTCCTTTCAATCCAAACTACTTAAACTACAGACTTCAACTTTTCTGTTTTGCAAGGATCCCTTCTCATCCTCAAGCTAAAGCCCTGACCTACCAAATGGAAAAATGAACCTCAAGGAGATAGCTTCTTTTGTGAAATATGCCTCAGACGTGGGGTTGATAGTTGAAAGAAGCCAAAATAACACAGTAAGCAAGGACCTTCTCTCCCTGATGGATGCGGGGAACAAGATTTTCTGCTAAGACCCCTGGATACAGAGACAAAACACTTAAAACTTTAAGCCTCACATAGAAATTAGCATGCAAAGACTTCTTTTGAAAGAGATACAAAGGCAACGGATCAAGAATCCAAGAAAGGAGGTTTCATATCAAAGGCTGATGCCCAGCAACGGGCTTCCTGAGACACTGGATTGAAAGGTGTTCTGTTTGTTTGTTTTTTAGGTTCAACAAGAGAAAGGAATACAAACATCACATACATGTAGTGTCTAGTTGTTAACTGTATAGTCCTGGTGGTGGAAGGAGGGAAGAGCAGCCAGAAGATAATGGAGACCTTTCCGCTAGTACTTATTTACTACCTCCATTCCTCACCACACCCCTCTCAGACAGCCCGTGAGTCTGATAATTCCACATTTACACGTGATCACATCCTAATGCACTACCCTCAGAGGCTTGGTACCAGGAAATCCACTGGCTCACATTCCCAAACCACACAAAGCCGGAAGCGACCTGAATAGAGGTCTTCAGTACCACCAGGACAACGCCTTGCTTCTCTTCACTGGCGTCTGCTTTGCTCTCCCAAACCCACTTTCCCCACACCACTGGCTATGAGTACTGAAAGCATTAGAATCATGCTAACGGAGCAGAGGAGAAAGACTCTTCCTCTTTCCCCACACCATTAGTTTGGGGGGAAAAAAAAATCCTAGGGGAAGGACTCAGATTGCCTTCGCTTGAATCGGGCACACTTCTGCATCAATCACTGGGTGCGGAGGTGGGCCACAGTGACTGGCCCAGCTCATGGCAGATGCCCGCCCTCAACCCGAGATTATGGTCAGATAAGTGAAACCCCATAAGAAAAAAGCTGCTCTAATTCAAGCCCTATGGTTGTTGGGTCAAAGGGAGGTGGAGGGGAGGAGAGATTGGTCCCCCCAAAGAAGAATAAGTAGAACAGGTACAGCTGCTGGGGCAAATGATACAAGTATCATGGCCACTTCAATGGGGCCTACTACGGAAGTGATTTGAAAAATCCATAGAGTGATATAACTCAGCTATGCAAATTTTTTATTATAAAAAATATTAATGTCGTAGTACATTAATTAATAGTATTATGAAAAATATTTTCAGCCCTGAAGACCATGCCAGTTCCAGAGACAGTGTAACAGAGATGTTGATGAGCACTAGTACGAAAGTACAGAAGAATCAAATAGTGAGGGAAGGAAGATGCTTGAAATACAGATTCCTGGTCCCATCCCCAGGGATCCTATTCCATTTGGTGCCCAGGAATTTACATTTTTCAAAGCCCCTTCCCAAGAATACTTTGGACAGATCGGGTTCACAGAGCAGACTTTGTGAAACACTGGTCCAGCACTTTATTTGACACCAAAATCCAAGGTGAGATGCATGGCCAGGTTCTAAGGAGAGTGGCAGTGGGCACAGCAAGAAAATTTCGTCTGTTTCCAGCTGTCCAAGTCTTTTTCTACTGTTTTCAGTTGTGGGTTGAAATAAACTACCCTCTCTTTCCCAATACCTCAGTTCTAAAGTCTTTTCATCAGAGTCTCAATAAGCCCCATGCCTCCCGCTTCCAGCTAATTCTACTGCCCCTTGCTTTCTCCTGAGGGTGGATACTATGGCACTCCACCCAATTTTCCTTCAGGGCTAAGGTCTCATCCCCCACCCTCTCCCATCCCGACATCCCACCCAGATGCTGAGGGTATAGCCAGTGAAGGCTGTCAGCTGAGTCCCTTTCCAAGACCTACCCTTAGATTATACCTGTCTAAAGTCACATCCCTGGCAGCAACCTGCACTCAGTGACAGATTAATGGAGGATATAAAGACACCCCCTCCTCTGAGAAGGGCAACTCTGAAGGGTTATTTTAGCTTTCTATGGGATTAGCTGAGTCTCAGTGGTAACTACACTCATCATTACAGTCTAAGCCTTCATCTGCTCAGTCCTGCTCCTTCTACCTGCCCTCCACTCCACCCCTTAATGTTGACCCTCAGTGAAGTCAAAGTCACTCAGTCGTGTCTGACTCTTTGCCATCCATGGACTGTACATGGAATTCTCCAGGCCAGAATACTGGAGTGGGTAGCCTTTCCCTTCTCCAGGCTATCTTCCCAACCCAGGGATCGAAATCAGGTCTCCCACATCGCAGGCGGATTCTTTACCAGCAGAGCCACAAGGGAAGTCCAGACCCTCGGAGCTGTCTGCAATGTCCAAACTTCCTCCAAGCAATGTCCATCTCAGGGTCTCTTTCCCTGAGAACCTGAACTAGAACCCCCTCCAACCTGAGTCCCCTGTCCTCCGAAACATTGCGCTTCTTCCTCTTATTAAACCCATTCCTGTTTTCAAGCAACAAACAAGTTTAGCCACAAAGATGATGGGTTAATCTAGGAACCTACAGGTAACAAATGTGCAGTTCAGAAAAGCTACCTAGAGAGAGAGAGAGACTTCAGGGAAGATGCACAGGTAAGAAAAAGGTGATCCAAGCTAGTCAAACCACCTCAAAGTTTAGGTCCTCTCCAAGTGTGAGTGGCCACTCTCGTAGGAGACCACAGGAGGCAGCGCAGGCCAGGGATGACTGAGTGAGTGGGTGAGTGAGTTGAGTGAGGTGAGTGAGTGTGTGTGTGTGTGTGTGTGTGTGTGTGTGTGTGTGTGTAAAGGCAGGGAGTTTGTCCTTTCCTGAAAAGGACAGGGAGAGAACGGGCCTTGGGGAACTGAGGACAGGCCAAGAACAAACTAACTCAGCTCTGAGAGGAAATGTGAGGTACAGATGGGACATTAGCAAGGATTCTGGAGCTCCAGGGTTCAGCGCTGACTCTGTCAATTCTGGCAGTGTGCAAGGACCTCCATTTTTTACCTGTGAAATGGGAATACTAACGCCTGCCCAGTCTCTCTCTCCCGGAAATCTGGTGACAAGTGAGAGAATGCGTGCAGCCCTCATAGAGAGCTCCTCTACACCTGGCCCTACAGGCTCCCTGACCCCGAACCCCACAGTCTCTTCCTGTCCCTCCCCAAAAACTGTGGCGAGCAAGGACCAGTACTTTCCAAAGTGCTTTCTTCAAAATAGTTGCACCATTTATTGAGCACTTAGGAGGCCCACCTCCTGCTAAAAGTTTCCATGACAGGGCAGAGTACCCCAGTTCTGGAAAGTGTTTTCTCCATTTTCTAGAGAAAGAAAGTGAGAATCAGAAAGTTTATCAACTTCCCCAGAGTCACTTATCTAGTAAGAGAGGGAGTCAGGGTCCGAGCCAGCTCTGGCTGCGACTGGAACTCTCTACCATCAGGAAAACCTGTCTGAAAACAAAAGAATGATCCAGATGTCCCCTCAAATTTCCCCTTGAGCTGTGCTGTGCTTAGTTGTTCAGTCATGTCTGACTCTTTGGGATCCCATGAACTGTAGCCTGCCAGGCTCCTCTGTCCATGGGATTCTTAGGCAAGAATACTAGAGTGAGTTGCCATGCCCTTCTTCAGAGGATCTTCCCAACCCAGGAATTGAACCCAAGTCTCCTGCACTGCAGGCAGAATCTTTACTGCCTGAGCCACCAGGGAAGCCCACATTTCCCCTTAACTATGGCATTTTAGGATAAAACTTCTTAGTAGCTAATGGAGTTGGAGAAAGGGTTAAAAATGCAGGCTCCTGTCCAAAACGCACTGTAACATTCTCCTTTTGTTGCATTCCAAACACACATGTACTTCCCGCCTGCTGCAGGGCTTGTAACATCCTTGCAGAGGCTGTGGCTTACAACCTATCAGCACCTTCAAGATCAGCCTGGAGAGCAAGAAAAATATTATGTGAGAGGTTTTTCTCTCCTAAAGCCAGTCTTAGGGAACCAGCCATTTTCTGAGGAAAAGCAAGATTGTTGAAGGCCAATACACAGTGGGTTTATTTTAGCCCTATGTGATGCAATAATAATAATAATATATTTTTTAAAAAGTGTTGCTTAAGAAAAGGCTGAGAATTGGGACTCGGTTGGCTTGGGTTTAGGAGCTGGTATGCAGCAAAACAGCCAGATGTAGTTCTTTGGGGGAAAAGAAATCTTAAAAGGAAAATAAAAAAGAAACCTCCCTAGGTTTGGGAAAGGGCAATAAAGCATATGAAGGTGTGTGGTACCATGCCAAAAGCAAAAGAATATTTCACTAAAACCACAACCCCAGTCACATGTTATTACTTATGCTATAGTTGACAATGACTGGCACAGGGCATGAAATAATAATGTCGGGTGGATTTGGCATCGCTCTATGTTAACAGGAAACTGTGTTCTTTTGATTTCGTTGATTGGTTTCCTGCTGAAGGCCATCCATGACAGAGCAGGGAGTATACAAGACTATTGTCTAATTTCCATTTTTCCCAGTGCCTCTTGCTTCTGGCAGGGGAAGCTGGCAGCCTTCATTTGACATGATCAGGCCCCAGTCTTGCAATAATGCATGCGAGACTGGTTGTAAATGTTGCATTTAGTAGATTGGTTAGGGAAGGAAGAAATCACTGAAACGCAGAAGCGTACACATGTTCAAACAAGCACAGATGAAGCACCATTTGTTCTGTGGCAAATGCACAGACTCCATTCATTCCCTGCCATCAACATCAAGGGGCCATGTCACAATGTAGCAGAAGGACTGCCTCCCATGGAGACCTGGTGATGTTTCAAAGGGTTAGACCATCATGAGGGAGCAGAAGGAGAATAGGTGGGGTTTGGCTGCGCCTGGCTCTCCTTCCTCCATGATTTCTAAGCCAGATCATCTGAGAAGTCATGAAACCTTGGTCGGGAGTAGCATGGCTGGGCCTAAGCCTGAAAAAACGTTCGTTGATTAGTCAGCAGCCTCTGCCAGGCCACGTCCATGAGCATTCTTGGTGTGCTTAGTAACATCATGGATAGAATTTTATATTTGTTGGATATAGTGCATATTTTTCATTGATTTGATTTCAGGGTGGTATTGGGAGCAATTTTTGCTTTGGCTTTCTGTTATTTTAATAGCATGTTGGTAATAAAGTAATTCTCTTTAAAATGATGAAAGCAGGGAATTCATGTTAATAATGGGCATTGGCTGGACCCTGGGAAGGCAACACAGCTAAGTGCCAGGATATCTTCGTCCCAAGCATCCCGCTCTGCCCCTCCTCAACCACCCAGCCACCAGCGGGGATAGGAATTCTCTCATCTTTGATCAGAGACAAAATGAGCTTCAGTCTCACCCCGAATGTCTTGTAACTCTGGTCACTGACCTGGACCATTAACACATCAGACACTCCATCTCCTTGAAAGATCAAGCCATAGTAATGGTAACAACAACCGTTTAAGAATTTATTTAATTTCCAGGTAAGAAACTGCAGGTCACACAACGTACACAAGAGCTAAGTTACAGGAATGGACTCAATCACACATTCAGCTGGGGGTAGCTTAACTCGTGTCTTTGGACCACCCTTAGCTAACAGCCTTCTTAGTCCCTGATCTGTAAAACTCAAATCCTTTTTGCCAAAGCTGTAAGTACAACATCTCCACTTCCCTGCGTGCACACCGGCACATCAGGCATACACACATGGGCACCCCACCTACCCAAGCTGAGTTCTAAGTCAAAACCACACCCTCGGCAACCATCCAAGTTCTGATCTGGTCACTCCCTTGACTGACCTTGATGGGTGGCCTGGGGACACTGGCTAGAGCCAGATGGACAGAAAGAGGAGCCAAGACCCCCTCAAAAGGATGAAATTTCCACAGGGCAGGAGGGAGAAGCGAGCGAGCCCTCTCCACGTTACTATTGCGGGCGGGGGTGCCAGGGGGAGGGAAGAACTTTGAGGAGACAGCCACCTGGAGGACAGTGATTAAGAAGCAAGTTGCTGGGGAGAAGTAGCTGGGGCTGCACCTTCATCGCCACTGGAAATCAAGAACCAGCGCCGGAGCACGTCCCAGCTCCCTTTTTCTTAGCATCACTCATGCGGCTCTCCCTCTCCTTCCATGTTTGTTTTCCTCTCCCCTCCCCGCCACCTCTATTCTCTCTCTCCTTATCGTCATATACTGCCCTGTCTTGCATAAAGACTTGGCTACAAGCTGCCTGTCCAGGATGGATAGGTGTGCAGTGGTCCCTGGAGGGCAGTTGGGAGGATGGGCCCAGAGGGTGGGCCAGAAGATAAGGTCCAGGGGGCAGCAAGGTGGCCAGGGAGGTGGGGAGGGAGTAGGGATGTCAGTGAGCTCTGACCTGGATTTAGAGAACAGGGCACTGTGAGGCAAAACTGGCCTCGCCCTCAGCAGGCGGGCAGCCAGGCAGTGCTCCTTCCTTCAGGGCCTCCTGGCCCAGCCTCCCACAGCCAGCGTCACTCAGGTCGCAGGAAGCATCTTAATCCTTCTGTCTGGCTTCTTCAAGGTTCAGCGAGATGCTAGGCTCCTGGCCACTCACTGCAGCCCTTGCCTTTGGCTTATTTCTTGTCTTCCCCGGTACCCACCCTCTTCACAAGTGTGCCTGTTTCATTCATGATGGAGAACCTCGCCCTGGGTCTCCCCCTATTCAGTTTCCATCCATCCAGCCTGTGGGGCTGCCTGCCTCTCCAGGGCCAGGTAGTGGCAAGTCTGGATGGGAGTCCAGACCTCTGGCTCCTCGTCCTTAGCTCTTTCTGTTTCTTAGTACCGTCTGCCCACATGGCAGCCTGGTGGCTGCAAATGGTCATTTTGTAGGAAATGCCCTTGGAACCATTCTTTTAGGTCAAACAGAAGTGAAGCTAATTTAGTGCAAAGTGTTTTCAATTTGTTTGGTTTGGTTTTTCTGTTGGTTTGGAATCCTACTGGACTTGGGACATGGCTTTTCCTATCTCCAGATATACAATGAGATTTACATTAGAAAGGCTCTTAACCTCAGGTGAGGCTTCAAACTCACAGAATAAGAGGATCCAGGACTTCAGTGGGGCTCCTTTATTTTCCTTTCCCAGGCAGCTCCACACCCCTGCTGGTTCTTCTAGAGATGGGATCCTATGTATGGAGTCAGGCATCTATAAGAGCCTGGACTCCAGACAAACTTGGAAGAGCTGAAGCAGAGTGCCCTTGATGGGACCCTTCACTCCCCCTCCCCTCATTTAAAGTATACAGACTTGCAACATCCTGCAGGGACATTCTGAAGGCATTTCTGTTAATTAGTCAAAATGGCTGGACTGAAAGATGCTTTTTTATTCACTCTGTTGTCTTTCTCTTCTACTGGGATCAGCCCTACCAGGTAGGACTTTGTATTGTCTGGTTGCCTAGAATAGAATCTGGAACATGGAAAGAAGGCACTCAGTGAGTACCTGCAAAATAAAGGCGTGAACAATGGCTCCACTCTTAGGTTCTGAATTTCTGTAACTGCACAGAGTCCATCTGTGCCGCCCATATCCCTTCAACACCAGAGAGAGACCCCAGTTCTACCTGTCCCATTGGAGCTAGATGTTTCTTGCTTCCTCAATGTCCTTCCTTTTCTCCCTTGTTCGTCTTGCCATTCTTGCATGTCTGTAAACTCTCCTACCAATAACTCAAGTGATCCTGTTTCCACTGATGTTTCCAAACTACCAGCCATGCCATTTTCCCTTCAGTTTGTATCTGGTGGAAAAAAAAAAAAAAATTCCCCCCCAGAAATGTGACTCAGAGGTAATCAACGTAAATGTCATCCAAGGCCAGAGGGAATATCTCAGCCATGAGTCACATCCCCTCTGTTGAGAACCTGGGTTTCAGTCAAGGCAGAAAGTTTGAAAATCCAGCCCCAGAGACATCCCGTTCCTCCCCAGTCCCACGCCCACTGGCTGCAGGAATCTCGCCCTGTCACTCCTCACTGATGCCTTGACAACATCAGGTGATGCCTCAGGCTGCCCTCCCTTCCCCACAAGCATCAGTGGCTTCCCGGCAGGAAGGCCAGCTGCATCTCCTCTCCAAGGACAGGGAGGCATAGCCCACCATGGGCTCAGGGCCAGGGCACCTCCAGCCTCCCACTCCAGCTGGAAACAGGACATGAAAGGCACAGGTTGGGAAGGACCCATGGCCACCGAGTTCAAAGGGCACATTCATGAAGTTAAAAATAATAAAAATTTTCCAGCATTTAGATTGTTCTGCTTTCCTTATTCTTTCTCTTTTCCTCTTAAATTTGTAGGCTGGTCCCAATGCATGAACTTAAAATAAGACACAAGGAAGGAAAGAAGAAAGGAAGGAAGGAAGGGAATATATATAAAGGTCATCAGACCACGCAGGAAGGTGACACCCAGGCACTCACTGTGGAAATAGAAGGGAACTAAGTCTGCACTCAAACTTGAAAGGTGAGAAATTGTTTTCCAGGTCACAGGAAGGTCACTGACAAGTTTTCAGGTCTCCGGTAAGTAGGAAAACGATTGAGGCTTGACTAAGACTGTGGATAACCTTGAACGGGAGAAGCAGACAGCACGGGGTCAAGTGCACAGGCTGGGAGCCAGGCAGTTCCTGGTTTCAAACTATAAGAAGCAAATGAAAGAAACCATGTAAAAAGAATGATCCTGGCACATAATCGGCCTTCCACACGTAACTGTGTAATGAATGAATGAACACGTGAATGCTTCTCCAGTGTCTGCGGCACAGGCAGCTAGCTGATAACAACACAAAAGTAGTGGGAGCCACATGCCCTGAGCTCTTTGCTGAAAACCTTTGGGATCCCTTTCTGTCACTGAACTGGGGTTTAGCTGACAGTAGTCAGGACACCAGAGGGCCAGGAGGAAGAGGAGACTCAGCTACACCCAGAGTATCTCCTCCTGCAAGCCTGGTGATGGCCACATCACAGCGGCCGAGACAACAGAACAGTGAAAAGTCACTGTCTCCAGAAAGGGCCATGTCTAAAGGGATGCAAACCAAACCCCTCTGAAGGTCCCAAGAGTTCTTAGTTCTGCCTGGGGACTTTCTTGGCTAGCCCTCACAGGTCCTAGGAGCTATCTCCTTTATCCTGTGTCTGCATCACTGCTCACTACAGGCAGAACCTCCAACTTTACGGGCAAATCTTGAAATTCAGGGTGCCTTCTATCTGAAGTTGGTTAATTTACAAGTCAAAATGTGGCAGAAAGTTTCCCAGAGCTGGGAGAGAATTTGAACATTATCCAGGCTACCCTGCATTAGCCAAGTCTCTGCATTACTCGAAAAACTCATCTCAAACTACTTGAAGCCAAAGAAGAAAATTTCCTGGCTCACAAAACCAAACTTCCAGAAGACAGGAGTAAAATTGGCTTTAAGAACTGCTAGGACTAGAAACTGAAAACCTGGTCAGAACTCGTATCTAAACTTCTGGCAGTTCCAGGCTCATATCCAAGCTTTGAGATGTTCCAGCTTCAGTTTTTCCATCTGTATAACTGAAACATTAACTTTCCTGTCTACTTCACAGCATTATTATAGAGATCAAGTGAGAAAATACATGAACAGAGGTATGATGTATAGTCTGGGATAAACACTTGTTTTGAAAATGCAAATTTATTCCAGTTAGGTGAGTATATTATGGAACAATTTGAGCATACCGTAGATTTCTCATGGGTAATTTTTGTCTGTGAGAAAAACTAGGTTAACATAGAAAACTGCACCCAGGTGAACTGAGTCTTGTAGGACAGGACGCACCCAGGCACACACTTCACACATCTACCCTCTACCTTGAAGCTGTGTTGTCCTACACATCCTACTTACCCTAACCAAGTGTTTTGTCCTCCAAGGTTGTGTTTCACTATTCTTTCACACTTGTTAACTTTGCTGTAGTTGAAAAAAAATGACAACAACAACTCATTCAGCATTTGAAATATGTCTGAGCATCCTGGTTCAAAAACACCAAACAGGTCATGAGAAAGAAAAGCTTTGTGTACTAAGGAAAAGCTTTCTGTGAAAAAAGCATTTTGAAAGACTCAAGAGAACACCTGACATTTTCCAAGCAACAAGCATAAGAGAATCCACAATCCCATGATAAGAAAAGAAACATCTATAGATGGAACTCTAAGTGCTAAAAAGTCGGTAAGAAAAAGACCGGAAGTTGGAAGAGATGGAAAAGATGAGCATTGTTGAGACTGAAAACCAAAGAGTGAAAGATGGGGGATGACCTTTCTCATAAACAGAACACACCATCTGTATACAAAGACATTCATGAAAAACGCTATATTCTGCAGAGGTGGCACTTTCTAGTACTGTCAGTAGCTAGGTGGGTAGTTTCAAATATTGCTACAATTTCCAAAGCTTTCAGCTGTTACACAAAGCCCCAAGAGCAGATGAGAAAGCCATAAGAGAATTCCCAGCAGGGATACAGAAGTTAACTGAAAAAGATCATCAGTTCAGTTCAGTTGCTCAGTCGTGTCCGACTCTTTGCGACCCCATGAATTGTGGCATGCCAGGCCTCCCTGTCCATCACCAACTCCCAGAGTTTACTCAAACTCATATCCATCGAGTCAATGATGCCATCCAGCCATCTCATCCTCTGTCGTCCCCTTCTCCTCCTGCCCCCAATCCCTTCCAGCATCAGAGTCTTTTCCAATGAGTCACCTCTTCGCATGAGGTGGCCAAAGTACTGGAGTTTCAGCTTTAGCATCAGTCCTTCCAATGAACACCCAGGACTGATCTCCTTTAGAATGGACTGGTTGGATCTTCTTGCAGTCCAAGGGACTCTCAAGAGTCTTCTCCAACACCACAGTTCAAAAGCATCAATTCTTTGGCACTCATACATGGATCTAAATTTTCAATTTTGGTGAAGATGGTATTTATTATACCATAATATAAGTGCATACTTCAAAAGGCCTATATTTCAAAGTCAGAAAAATAAGCTCCAGGATTTCAAGACTGAAAATTTTGATAACCTTCCATCACTTTATAATAACTCACAAGCTGCAAAGCCCACTTCCACAAGCAAACTTCTGGTTTTTTTTCAAGATAAGGTACCATATTTATTGTGGTATTTACATATTTCTTAATTATTTAACATGAGACTGTGCCATCATTTTTATTATATTCCTATCTTTTTTAATGTCACTAACAAAGCTTTTAGGTATTGTACCTTTGATCCATTTTCAATAAACCCTGTAGTTTTTATTGTGCAATTTTGCATAGTGAGGTGAGTTTTAGGAATGCACGTGTTGAGCTATAGCAACACTAACTGTACTGTAATGAAATATATAAATGTTACTATCTGGATCTTTTCATTCCCACTCAACCATGGTTTGGCCACTACAGGCGTGAACTCCTAAATTAAACTTGTCTCTCCCATCTCGGCCCCGGACCAGAGCCTCCCAAGATCTACTTCATTCCATGAGGTCCTCAGGGCTGAATCAAACATCTTGAAAACCCTACAATGCACAGCACCTTTTGGAAGGACTGCCCAGAAACCCCATTCATCCTTCGGCATCATATTATTTCATCTACAACTCCATCAATCTTATTCTTTCTCTCTGAAGCTACCTGCTAGAAGCCTTGTATATCCGTGCAGTTCCTATTGTTTGCTTTCTATTGAACAAGCACCTCTTCGCTTTCTCCATTGTTAAGCAGTGCTGGCTGAGTCGACAGGGCTGAATGGAAGTTGGCGCCCCTTCCTGAGTAATGAAGGAAGCAGCCCTGGAAAGCCAGCATTGTGCTTACAGGACCCAGACACACATTTTCAGGAGCCTGGGTTGTGGGCTGAGCATCCTCCAGACTTTCCGTGGCCTGTTTGGAAAGGCTTGGCTCTTCTGCAACACTCGACAGACCTGTCCGTGCAAAAAACGACTGGGACCAGCCCTGCAGGAGGTGAGGAGAACAGGCTGAAAATCAGACCCATGGCCACCTAGCAAACCACATTTCAACCACTGCCATTTGTGAAACGCTTTTCCTGGGGAATTTTATTATTCTTTCCTGACTACCTAACACATGTCAGAGTTTGGAGAGTTAAGGAAATCCCCCACTGTGTAAGCTTTATTTTACTTTAAAAAGTGAGTTTCTAGCCCTTCCTGTTTCTAAACTCCAGTAGCTTTGTCTACATAAGAACACCACTGTGCAGCTCAGCTAAGACAACCCCAGAATGAAAGGTGTAAATTATGTCATTCCAAAGAGGCAGTAACTTCAAAACTGTTTCAGTACTAAAGGTGGCGATCAATAGAATTCTTCTCAAATTCTACTTTGTTTAACCCTTTAGTTCAGCTGAATTCTGTGTGGGGTTTTCAAGGGGATAACATTGAACTTGACTAGCAATTAGGAGAACTGCTTTCTTTTATTGTGTAAATAGAGGAATGTTTTTTAAAAATTGAAGTATAATTGATTTACAATGTTGTGTTCATTACTGCTGTTTAGCAATATGATTCAGTTATACGTGTATATACATTCTTTACATATATATTCTTTTCCATTATGGTTTATCATAGGATACTGAATATGAACTATGTATTCAGAGAACTGAATATGTAGTTCTCTGTGCTATACAGAAGGGCCTTGTTTATCCAGGAGAATTGCTTTTGATTCTGTATTCATCTCCTGACCTCTTTCCATGTAGATACTTCAGCTCTAAATCACAGACCACAATAACATAATACCAAACTGTATATACTGCCAAAGTAAAAAAGGTAGTTTACAACCTGAAGGAAGGATGCATGCTGGGAAAGGTGTTTGTGCGGAAACATTTGAATTAGAAGTGCATCTACACCAAAAGTCAGGGATTGACCTCAGAACATTCCTCCTTGGAAGGATGGTAGAGTCTGTGGTGCCAGGCTGCCTGGGTTTGTTTCTTGGCTCTGCCATCAATGAGTCACCTGACCTTCAGGAAGTCACTTTCTGTTCTGTAACATAAGCATCATAGTGACACCTGGCTGCTAAGCCATTATAAAAATTCAATGGAGAGTTCAAGGAAAACACCAGGTACATAGTAAGCATTCAGTCAGTTCAGTTCAGTTCCGTCACTCAGTCGTGTCCGACTCTTTGCAACCCCATGAATCGCAGCACGCCAGGCCTCCCTGTCCATCACCATCTCCTGGAGTTCACTCAGACTCACGTCCATCGAGTTGGTGATGCCATCCAGCCATCTCATTCCTCTTCGGCCCCTTCTCTTCATCCAATCCCTCCCAGCATCAGAGTCTTTTCCAATAAGTCAGCTCTTCACATGAGGTGGCCAAAGTACTGGAGTTTCAGCTTTAGCATCATTCCTTCCAAAGAAATCCCAGGGCTGATCTCCTTCAGAATGGACTGGCACTCAATAAATATTTGCTATTTTTGACCATCTCAAACAACCTTGTGAACAGTCTAGAATAACATGTAGTTTTATTCAAACATAGGCACTGTGGTTATTTGTCTAAAATGTGTTATTCTAATAATACCTTTCTCATAAAGTTATAGTAAAAAGGAATTAACACATGTAAGGTACCCAATACATAGTGGGCACTCAATAAATATTACATGTTTTGAACATCTCAAACTGTAGAGATCCTCTAGGATAATATTTGAAGGAGATTCAAAAATATGTATTCTTCAGATTTTATGAAAGGTGCAGCCCTTAGTCCTTTCTTTCTATTTGGGTCCAAATCCAGATTTTGCTTCTGATAAATGCTTATTTTAAACCCTGAGTTCATGAGGTCATATTTGAAGTAATCACAGTCAAATGTTGGTTGTTTATATTGAAAGAGAAGCAGAAACACACAGAGAGCAGAAATCTATAGAAAATACACCGATTCCCCCAAGAATTTTCTGGGCCCCTCCCTCTCCTGCAGGGAGCCTGTTCGCCCAACCATGGGCAGTGGACCCCTGGAGCCTACTCCTCCTAGCCTGCCAGAGCTGGTTTTGCACATTTTTCCCCAACTCCTCTTCAAGGGACCTCTGGTTCAAGATGGGAGCCTAAAATTAGTGAGGGTGTTTACACCAAGAAAATTGGCCAATGCCACAAACTTGAGATTCCTTTTCTGGACAGCCATTTGCAAAACATTTACTAGCACATGCTGCATGGTGGTGCCAGAAACTTTGTCCCCTCTTGTCTGAATGCTCATTCCAGAGGTCTTCTGCAGGCTATGGATCATCTGCCACCCTTGCTGCTGGCTCCGCTGTGGGGGTGCCGTAACCATCTGGCCCCTCTGCAGAGCTGTGGTCCTCTTGATGGGTGGCCTGCCTCTTCCCTGGGGAGAGAAGGAGGCAGGAGGACTCCCTCCCTCTTGTCACTTTACCCCCTCAGTCATCACAATATGAACACACAGTCTGCAAAGCCACAGGCAAAATTTCTTTACTAATGGGTTAATGCACATTGAGAAAGAAATTATAGTGTAAGAGGGACAAAGTCTGAAGTTGAAGTCAATTTGGACTTTATGGGTTCAGAGCCCATCCCCAGGGAGGAAACTTCATCCCTTTTCCTAGGGAATCTCTATACCTCCCCCTACCCATGGGAAGAGGTCTCACTCTCAGAATGCTTATGGAGAGCTACAGTTTGAATGACTTCCTCCCCAACCACTTTCAGTAGAGTGGACACAAATGCTTATTGCCACCTCTAAGTGAAACAGGAGGGAAGGAGACACGGCACAACCTTAAAAAGAATGACATGCCCATATCTCATGATAAAGACTGGTTGGAACCAACTGGCTCCAAAATGGCAGAAGATTTGACTTCCAGTGGACTTTGGGCCTCATCATAAGCTCATTGTAATACATTAGCATGCTAAATGGCACATCCACCAAGCATCATGACAGTTCTGAGGCCAACCATAAAAGACCAAAATGGGAGTGGTGGCCCAATTCCTAAAAATCTCTGCCCCTTCCCCTAAAATAATTGGAATAATCCTCCCACTCATTAGCCTATGAAATAACCCATCCCATGAAAACTAACCACCTCGTATTTCGAGGCTCTTGCACTTTCTGAGTGGAGAAGGCAATGGCACCCCACTCCAGTACTCTGAGATGACCCACACTCTGTGGAGTGTGTTTCTCTCTAAATAAATCCACTTCTTACCAATCACTTCATCTCTAAATTCTTTTGCAATGAAACAAGCACCTTAAATTCACCATGAAGAGCAATGGAGACATGAACATGTGTGCGCTCAGTCATGTCTGACTATGCTACTCTGGTAGCCCACTAGGGCCTTTGTTCATGGGATTTTCCCACAAGAACACTGGAGGGGGCTTCCATTTCCTCCTAAAGGGGATCTTCCCGATCCAGGGATCAAACCTGCATCTACTGCATTGGCAGGCAGATTCTTTACTGCTGAGCCACCTGGGAATTGCAGAGACATGAATTTTGCTGTTGTTCAGTCACTCAGCCATGTCCAAGTCTTTGCGACCCCACGAACTGGAGAACACCAGGCTTTCCTGTCCTTCACCATCTCCTGGAGCTTGCTCAAACTCATGTCCATTGAGTTGGTGAGGCCATCCTATCATCTCATCCTCTGTCATCCCCTTCTCTTCCTGCCTTCAATCTTTCCCAGCATCAGAGTCTTCTCTAATGAGTCAGCTCTTTGCATCAGGTGGCCCAAGTATTGGAGCTTCACCTTCAGCATCAATCCTTCAAGATGAATATTCAGTGAATATTCAGGATTGATTTCCTTTAGGATTGACTGGCTTGATCTCTTTGCAGTCCAAGGGACTCTCGAGGGTCTTCTCCAACACCACAGTTGAAAAGCATCAATTCTTTGGCATTCAGTCTTCTTTAAGGTCCAACTCTCACATCTATACATGACTACTGGAAAAACCATAGCCTTGACTATATGGACTTTTGTTGGCAAAATAATGTCTCTGCTTTTTAATAATCTGTCTAGCTTGGTCATGGTTTTTCTTCCAAGGAGCAAACATCTTTTAATTTTATGGCTGCAGTCACCATCTGCAGTGATTTTGGAGCCCAAGAAAATAAACTCTGTCACTGTTTCCACTGTTTCCCCATCTATTTGCCATGAAGTGATAGAACGAGATGCCCCGCTCTTAGTTTTTTTTAATAATTTCATGGATGAGGGTGGGTGTGAATCCTTGAATGAAGGTTTACTTTGCAACCTTCCCACAGTAAAAGAGATACAGGACTGCCAATTTTATATTAATTGACCTCTTAAAGTAAGTACCTCTCCCAAAGACAAATATTAAATTTTCTCAGAAGCACTACAATCTAAGCCAGCAGTTCTCAACTCTGGTCGTACATGAGAATCACACAGGGAATTAAAAAAAAAAAAATATTGGTTTCTCACAAAGTTGGGTTTGGGCCCACCCCTTCTTATTTTTTAAGACTTACCAGGTGACTCTAATGTGCAGAGACATTTGGAAACCATTTGGTCTAAATACACAGAAAAGAATGACATTTTACTAATTAGCAGGCCTGGCCTCAGAGCGGTGGGCCTCCATCCTTATATCATGGAATTCTCTTGATTCTTTACCAGGGCAAAGAATCGGTCTTGATTAAATTCTTTTAATTTAGCAGTCCCCCTCTGATTGGAATGGGACAGAGGGGAAAAGAAAGATTATCAGTCCTCTCAACATGCAGTTTACTTAATCAATAATCTTTCTATTTTGCCTAAGGATTCAGATATGAACTTGAAGTTTTTTAACTGCAAAAAGGTAGCACAGATGATCAATTTAACTTTGTTTCTTTTTCCGATCTTTTCCCCCTTTGAGGCTCTAATCATCAGTTATGAAGAGAACCAAGAGAACAATGTTGTAAATCAACTAAGAAAGAAAGAAAGAAAGTGGAGTTGCTCAGTCGTGTCTGACTCTTTGCAACCCCATGGACTGTAGCCTACCATGCTACTCCATCCATGGGATTTTCCAGGCAATAGTACTGGAGTGGGCTGCCATTTCCTTCTCCAGGGATCTTCCCGACCCAGGGATCGAACCCAGGTCTCCTGCATTGTAGACAGATGCTTTACCATCTGAGCCACCAGGGAAGTCAACTAAACTTCAAGTAACAAACAGAAAACCAAGAGAAAAGAGCAGAAGAAAAAAGCCTTGAAGATCTCAACAACTTGAGTCACTGCCATGGTCACAGGTATTAATAACTATCTTTTGCCAGTATGCACTTGCCCTTGGCTGGACAGGATGGAGAGATGGAGAGTTTTTATACCTACTAACACTCATCTCAGAAAATGAAATACCACTGGTGCAAGACACCACAAACATCTTTTGCCCATTCTAGTTCCATTGACAAGCAGCTCTCTAAATTTCTATAGCTGTTCATCCCAGATCAGTAGAAATTTCTCTTCCCAAGACCTGGACCCAGAATTCATTGAGTTCTTCATTGAGTTCAGTGGGGTCTCCATGACCAGCACAACCCAGACTCCGCACAGTGGAGCTCCCTGCAACAGGGAGTTGGGTAAGAGGGGAGAATTGGGTTTGTCCCCAGAAGCCAGAATTGGAGTGAAAATATTTTACCAGGATGGCTCAACGTGAGAAAGGCCTGATAGCTAAACTGGAACAGAGTCTGGAGAAAGAATGGAATTGAAAATGGGAACCACAACGTCTAGGAGGATAAGTGGAACTGAAAATGAAAACTATTTGCTACTACATTCATGAATGAGGCCCCGTCACGATGGGTACCACAGTAGAGGGTAGTGGGCTTCTTTCAAAAGAGATGCTTGGGGACCTGCCCAATATAGGCTTGGACTGCTCTCAACTGTCAATCTCTTAAATGAGAATCTCTCATTTCTCTGAAAATTTATTTCATTTCCAGGAAGAAAAGACATGAAAACTTTCCTATCAGTAAGACAGTTGAGGTATAAATACTGAAAGCAGATTCATATTTGTGGAGACAAATCTGCATGTTTTGTTTCCCATGTGAAATTTAAACAAAACATTCAGTTTGGAATGCAGTCTGAGTTTCCTGAATGTTTTGAAATGGTTTGTCCTTGTAAATCCCGTCCTAAACCTAAAGTATGTTTGGCTAGTTCTTAATTATTAAAATTTGGAGTAACTTTGAGGGAAATTTTATCCATTCATTTCTGATCCATTTGCATTCAACTGATCAAAAAAAAATATTTAAATGCTACTGCAAGAAACCTTTACAGAATCAAAAATCAGGAAGTTCTATTTTACAAGGAGTAAACAAATTTAAACACCAAGCTGTTCTCATTCGGTGGGATTTGCCTAGACCAAAGAGATTAAGTGGATTCTAAACATGGTAAAATACAGCTCTCCTCCCTTACCAGACTTACTCTATCATATGCAAAACACCACAAAGTGCTCATAGGAGAAAAATTTTTAATATATCCTTGATTTGCACACAAAGCTTTGTTCATATCAAACTAGAAACTTGAAAAGCATGCAAAATTTCTGCTCTTTGTGTTGTGGTTTCAATCTCCATTTCTCGTGGGATTCCACGGCCTTGGGCCAGTTTTATCATTTTGCTGGAGCTCAGGTCTCTTGAGGAAGAGAGAGTCCCCATGTATGTCACTCCCGTTAAAAACATGCCAAAGCATTTTATTCATTGACTACAGAGCCTACAACTGGAATAATTTATTTTGTCATGAATTGTAGTGATTATGTGAACTGCCCTGATACATTTAAAGAGAAAGTATATAAAATCCCTAAATGGTTTTCGATGATAGCTAGCTTGTTAACTTTTTTTTTCTTTAGTTGTTCAGCTTTTCCACTGGGAAAGGATAAATAAATGCTGGCACTGCAAATACCAAAGAGCTTAAGTAAAGTTCAGTTTTTGATTGACCAGATGACCATAAATGTTTGAATCCTTAGTCTCTTAGAAACTACACAAAACCCAATCACAAAAACATTAGAATTAAGTTCAAGAGGTAATGAGAAATGACAACATCAGAAGATCAGCCAAAAAGCTGGAAGGAAAGGAAACATGAAGATGGGTGTGAAGAAGCAACAGATTCTTTATCAAGGGCAATTCTTTAAAGCTCCAACAGGCAGGCTCTATTATAATCAAACCCAATACAGTAGATTGATTTCAACAGTTGTTCCAATTCTTCATCTTTGCCTGCATCTATATAATTTGCCATGCAACTTTCCACTTGTCACTCTGATGTGAAGTCCTGTCTACATCTAGACCCTTTAAAAATCAGCTTTATAGAGTTATAATTTGTATATAATAAAATTAAACCTTTAAAAAATGTATAGTCTGATCCGTGTGATTAATATATAGAGTTGCATAATCACCACCACAATCAAGATACAGAATATTTCCAGCACTCAAAAAGTACTCAGCCCCTGTGCAGTCAACCTCATTTCACCATCTCCAGCCCCAGGCAATGATTAATCTGGTTTCTGTTACTACAGCTTTGTTTTTTCAGGAATTTCATATACATCGAATCAGACAGCATGTAGTCTTCCACATCTGGCTTCTTTCACTTAGCATAATGCTTTTGAGCTTCACCATGCTGTTTCATGTATCAGTAGTTCATTTCTTTTTGCTGCTAAGAAGTATTCCACTGTAACGAAACACTGCAATCTGTTTTTCGGTTCATCAGTTAATTGATAGTTGGATTGATTTCAGCTTTTAGCTACTGAAAATGAAGTTGATATGTATATTCATGTACATATCTTTGTGTGGACACGTTTTTATACTTCTTATGTTCTTATCTAAGAAGTGATCATAGGAAAAGTGCACATTAAATTTTATTAAAAACTGGCCAGGGGCTTCTCTGATGGCTCAGTGGTAAAGAATCCGCCCACCAGTGCAGGAGACTCGAGTTTAATCCCTGATCCAGGAAGATCCCACATGCCTTAAAGCAACTAAGCCCATGCGCCACAGCTATTGAGCCTCTGCTCTAGAGCCGGGAAACCTCAACTATTGAGCCTGCCTGCCACAACTACTGAAGCTCATTGCCCTTGAGCCTGTGCTCTGCAACAAAAGAAGCCACTGCAATAACTGGCCTGCTCAGTGCAATGAAGAGAAGCCCCTGCTAGCTGCAACTAGAGAAAAGCCCACGCGGCAGCAAAGACCCAGCACAGCCAAGAATAAATACATTTTAAAAATTATTATTAAAAAAAAAAAACTGGCCAGTTGTTTTCCAAAGGACTGTTCTATTTCACACTTCCCATTGGTAGTGAAGACAGTTGATCAGTTGCTCCATGTCCTCACTAACACATGGTATTATAAGTATTTTTAATTCCAGTCATTCTAGTGAACATGTAGTGATATCTTATTGATTTTACTATACATTATCCTAATGAAGAGTGATGTTAAGCATTTTTCATGTCTTTATTTACCATTTGTTTATCGTCTTTGGTGAACCGCCTGTTTAAACTTTTTTCCCATCTGTTTCTCATTTATTACAGAGTCATAAGAGTTCTTTAGTCTCTCTACAAGTCTTTTACAATACATCTGAACAAATTTTTTCTCCCAGTCTGTGACCTGTCTTGTCATTTTCTTGACAGTGTCTCTTGGAGAGCAATAGTTTATGATTTTGAAGGAGTCCAGTTTATCAATTTTTATCTTTCAAGATTTTGCCTTTGTATTTTATCTAAGAAATATTCGCCTCACCCAGTTCAATTTATTTTTTCTAGAATGTTATACGTTAGCCCTGACATTTAGGCCTGTTATCTACTTAAAATAAATTTTGTATATGACGTGAGATAAGGGACAAGGTTCAATTTGTTTCCTTATGGGCATTCAGTTTCTTCCTTTCCCCATCGAATTACACTGGCACTTTTTTTGAAAAATTATTGACCATATATGTGTGGTCTATCTCTAGATGCCCTATTTTGCTCTTTGTTTCTGTTTGTCTTCAGGCCAATACCATACTGAATTACGTAGCTTTATAGTAAATCTTGAAATCAGGTAGTATAATTCCTCCACATTTGTTCTTTCCCAAAATAGTTTTGACAATTCTAGGTTTTTCACATTTTGATAAAAATTTTTAAAGAACTGTCAATTTCTTTAAAAAAAAAAATCTGCTGGAATTTTGATTGGGATTGTGTTGATTCTGTATATTAATTTGGGAAGAACTAAAATTTCAACACTATTGTGTTTTCTGACCAAATATGGTATCTCTCTCCACTAATTTAAACCTTCAGCTTCTCCCAACAATTTTATGTTTCCATGTGTAAGTGTTGTGCATATTTGGTTAAATTTATCCCGAAGTATTTCATGTTGTTAGATGCCATTGTAAAAGCTGTATTTAATTATCAATTTCTAATTATCTGTGACTAATAAATACATGAGGTGTATATTGTCACTCTGTTTTTTTAACTTAGATGCAGAGTACATCATGTGAAATGCCAGGCTGGATGAATGACAAGCTGGAATCATGCATTCCATGATGTATTATATATTGATGGATTTTATTTGCTCATATTCTACTAAATATTTGGGGAGGCTACATTATGAGGAAAGTTGGTCACTATTTTCTTTTCTTCTAATGTCCTTGGTTTTGCTATCAGGGTAGAGGTAGCTTCATAAAGTGAGTTAGGAAATATCTCCAACTGAATTAGTAGTAATTATCCCTTAACATTTTATATCGGGTGCATCACAGAAGCCATGGAGCTCCAGAGATGCCTGGAGGTTTCTTTGTGAGAAAGATTTTAAGTACAAAAGTCAATTTCTTTAATAGATATAGGACTATTCATGTTAGTGAAAGTCAGTCGTGTCCAACTCTTTGCAACCCCACGGACTATACAGTCCATGGAATTCTCCAGGCCAGAATACTGGAGTGGGTAGCCTTTCCCTTCTCCAGGGAATCTTCCCAACCCAGGGATCAAATCCAGGTCTCCTGTACTGCAGGAAGATTCTTTACCAGCTGAGCCATAAGGGAAACCCAAGAGTACTGGAGTGCATAGCTTATCCCTTCTCCAGCGGATCTTCCTGATCCAGGAATCGAACCAGGATCTCCAGCATTATAGGCGGATTCTTTACCAACTGAGCTATCAGGAAAGTCCATATTCATGCTATTTATACTTTTAAAGAATTCTGGTGGTTTCTGTCTTTTAAAGAATTTGTCTTATTGTCTAAGTTGTTGAATTTATTGACACAAAATTATTTACAATATTCCTGTATGGTTTTTTGTTGTTGTTAGTTTATTGGGGGATAAGTGGCATGGAGGAAAATCTGCACTTTTTAGGTATGTTGTGGTTGTCAAGTTGCCAAGTCGTGTCTGACTCTTTGCAACCCCGTGGACTGCAACATGCCAGGCCTCTCTGTCCCTCAGCATTGCCTGGAGTCTGCCCAAGTTCATGTCCATTGAATTGGTAACGCTATCCAACCATCCCATCCTCTGCCATCCTCTTCTCCTTTTTAGGTATATTGTTCTACGAGTTTTAACAAATGTATGCAGTGATATAACCTCTACTACAGTCAAGACATAGAACATCTGCATCTCCCCCAAAAGTTCCTTCCTGTTCCCTTCGAGTTTGTTCCATTCCTCCAGGTCTCTTGTAACCAGTGACCTAATACCCATCCCTATTAATTTGCTTTCTCTATACTGTCATATAAATGAGATCATATAATACAGAGTCTTTTGAATCTGTCTTCTTTCAACTTACCATGTGCTCTGTGTGTATCAGTAATCCATTCTTTTTCACTGCTGAGTAGTATTCCATTTAATGGCTTTACCACATTTGGTTATGTGTTCATCAAAGGAGATTTGGCTTGATTCTACCTTTGGCAATTGTGAATAAAGGTACCAGAAACATTTTACCACATGCTTTTGTGAAAATATATGCTTTCATTTATCTTGGATAAATATTCAGTTTTTCCTTATGTTTTCTGAAGCTTTCTTATTAGGTGCAAACACATTTAGGATTATTATCTCTTTGATGAATTTATTCCTGATTCATTAAGAAATGTTTTTCTTTGTCTCTGGTATTATTTCTTCTGTTGTGGACCAATATACTGAGTTCACAAAATAGTTTGTTTAAAACAAAAAGTTCCAGAGGGTTCTAGATGGTTTTTCACCCTGAAGAGTGAATTGATATCAAGGTTATCCTGGTTATCTCAGACTGGGGTCACCAAACATTGCTTGAATTACCTTCAAATCAAAGTCTAGCCAAGGAGAAATCCAGCTGGCAAGAGCTACTGAATTGCCTTCAAATATTTTTAGATATCACAGTCTCAAATCAACTAAAACCAACAGGAAGTTAAAATTCATTGAAAACTCCTATGTCAAGAGCCACAAGCTCTTATGTTTTCCTCAGTTTCTTCAAAACCTTTTATAAATTCAGGTAAATCATGCCTGGCTGTGCCAACGATTTCCACAAACATTGAGAACAGAAAGCTGTCCTAATGTTCTTCTATCATTCCTCCCTCCTTCCTTTATTTTCTCTTCTCATGCATCCCTTTTCTTTCCTCCAAGTTACTGAACATTTATTTATCAAGTGCCTGCTACACATAAAGTACAGTGGTGCAGTGGTGGTAGTTTAGTTGCCAAGTCGTGTCCAACTCTTGTGACCCCATGGACTGTAGCCCGCCAGACTTCTCTGTCCATGGGATTCTCCAGGCAAGAATACTGGAGTGGGTTGCCATTTCCTCCTCCAGAGGATCTTCCTGACCCAGGAATCAAACCCAGGTCTCCCACATTGCAGGTAGATGATTTACCAACTGAGCTATGAGGGAAGCCTTCCAATCAAGAATACTGGAGTGGGTAGCCTATCCCTTCTCCAGCGGATCTTCCCAACCTAGGAATCAAACCGGGGTCTCCTACATTGCAGGCAGATTCTTTACCAGCTGAGTTATGGGGGAAGCACCAAAAACCGAGTGGAGGATGCAGGCATTGATCCCACTACCTCTCATGTGCTAAGTGTGCACTCTACCATTTAAGCTAATCCCCCAGCTAGCAGTGGTACAGTTGATCTAAAAAATTTTGATCATGAATAGGAAACACACATGTATCAAAACCCAGTTTGCTCTCTCCATCTCCCCTTTTCCTTCCCTGTCTTAACTCTGGTTTGAGGATGGAACTGTATCTGCTAACAGAATAGTGGATACCAAAGCCAAGATCCTGTCTGCAGTGATTCCAATCCTACTGGTGTGGAGTAGAACCCACATACCCTCTTCAAAAGCTGCCCAGATGATTTTAACATGGAGTCAGTATTGAGAGGCATTCAACAAGTATGCAAGGTCCTTGTATCTCCTTTCCTGGGAAACTAAAATTAAAATATTAAAGGAATTGGCCCCAAGTCATTCAGCGAGCCAAGACCAGGGCCCCAGTATTTGGAGTGAACCCACAACATACCCTTACATACTTAAAGAGGCTGAATACACAGGCAGCTCAGTGCCCTCCACCTGGCATGGCCTAAGAATGCCTGTCTTCTCTTTTGCTATAGTTTTTAGGCATTTTATCTCTGCTCTTACTGGTTCTTAATAACCTTGATACTATCAAGAACCTAAAGTGTGCTCACTAATAGCTGGGAAGCATCTTAATAAAGACCTAGACTTTTTCAACTAATTGACATTAGTCATTACCTCTGGTGAAACTGGCTGAGACAAAACCCAGAGCAGGGTTTGTTCTTTTTGTAATTGGTTGAGACTCCATGAGGAAGTGCAGGCCCTGTGACGTCCAGGCCTGTTCCCCATGGGGTAGAATCAGGCTGAGAGCAGACAGGAGATGAGAACACACACATCTCCCTCTGCTGATCTGATGACAGGGCCAGCCTGCTGACAGCTGACGAGTCTGGTTCAGACATTGGAGCTCAAGCTGGAGTTTAGATTCCCTTGAACGACCTGCATATAAGGAAAGGAAAACACCATGATTTTGACACTTCCTCCCAAGTTCCTTCTCCATTATTATTGTTAGAAATTCCAGAAAGAAACACACTGAATTAAGCATTACATGTATTCTTCTCTGGAAGAGAATTGGATATGTGGGTTTGGGGTTTATGATTAAAGTTCTTGTGTACCAAGTTACTTGATAACCCAGGAAAAGCCACAGAAACACCATGCCTCGCTTTCTAGCTATAAAATTTGGTCAACACGTTGACTTCAAAGGCCAGGCTACTCACACTAGCCTTGCTTGAGTTGTCCTGATTGGATGTTGGGTTGTTCAACAAAGGGGTGGGCCTTCCTCAGTAGAAGCAGTCAGGGTCCCAGTGGGGACAGGGGGGTGGGGTGCGGTGATGGAAGGGATTTATGAAAGGACAATTGGCAGGGGTGTGGGTCAGCCTACAAGGGGTGACAAAGCACCCAGGGGCTAGGGGCCTTCCCACCCTCAGGCCTGAAAGGACGAGGAGAACAAGCAGTGCCCAGAGTCTGGCAGGAAGGGACGGGGGAGTAAACACCCCAATCTCACTCTCCCCACCCTGTGATCTCCCGCGTGCCATGGCACCCCACTCCAGTACTCTTGCCTGGAAAATCCCATGGACAGAGGATCCTGGAGGGCTGCAGTCCATGGGGTCGCTGAGGGTCAGACACGACTGAGCGACTTCCCTTTCACTTTTCACTTTCATGCACTGGAGAAGGAAATGGCAACCCACTCCAGTGTTCTTGCCTGGAGAAACCCAGGAATAGGGGAGCCTGGTGGGCTGCCATCTATGGGGTCTCACAGAGTCAGACACGACTGAAGCGACTTAGCAGCAGCAGAAAATGAGGGCAAAACAGTCCAGCTGATGCGATCTGCATGGGCCAGCCTCCTAGGACACAGAGCAGGGTGAAGAGAGGGAGAGTGGGTCCAAGGCGCCAACAAAGAACATTTAATAGAGCTGGACAAACAGCCTCCGAGCCGCCCAGAAAGGAACAAACCCTCAAATATGCATCTACGATGTACATGCCTCCTTCAATATTATACCTGATGCATGACTGTTACACAGGACTATGTACACAAAAGCACATGACCAACCATAAAGACCTACACATATTCCTATTTATTATCATCATCGTTATTATTATTCATAGCGGGCTTAGAAACCCCTTTGCCATTGGATGTCAGAAGCTGAGCTAATAAAACAATCTAGTAAGATACAGGAGTTGTTATCAGGCTGCTGCATCTGGCCCCATCTGTAACACCAAGTAGCCCTGCTGAAAATTCCAACAGCATAAGCTACAGTCTCTCAGCCCGCCCGCTGTTGATTTTCCTCTCTCTTCAACTCCCGCAGGGCGGAATGTCAGCTGAGTGGCAGGGAGCCTGCTCACCAAGGGGCTGGATCACTGCTTTGGAGACCCATCCCTCTACTGGAATTTATGAAAAACCACCCATCAAACACAGGGTGGGGATGCTGGCTCTTTAAATGATGCTTTTCTTTAAGGGGAAAAAAAAAAAATCTGTGCCAATAAAAGAGGAGAAAGAATCTACTTATTCAAAGATGGAAGAAAAATGTTTTTAATTTGTAACTTTGCTAATTTCATTCCCCTGCTCAAAACTCTTTGATGGCTATCATAGCTAAGGGAATAAATTTCAAATGCTTTATTTAGCCTGAGCTCTGCCCTCAGCTTTTTCTACCCACACTCCCATTACTCTCCTTCGATTGTTTCTTCCATCAAAGTGATTGACTCAGAGGACATTTTTTGGGCAATTCCAGGTGTGCTGCTTTAGACCTTTTCCATGCTTTAGACCAGTGGTTCTCAGCCGAGGACAATTTGCCTCTTAGAGGACATCTGTCAATATCTGGAGACGTCTTGGGCTCTCACTACAGGGGAGGGGAAGGTTCTACTTGTATCGAGTGGGTAGAGTCTAAAGATATTGCTAAACATCCTCTGATGCATAGGGCACTTCCCACAGCAAAGTGGTACAGCCTCAGATATCAGTAGTGTCAAGGTTGGGAGACGCTGCTTAGATCATGCCTGATGTTCTCCCAACCCCCACATCAAAATCCTACCTGTTTCCTCAATGTCTAGACATGCACTGTCCCAGAGAGTAGTGACTTGTCACCTATGGCTAATGAATCCTGGAAATATGACTCATCCAAACTCAGATGAGTTGCGTCAAATACTCATCAGCTTTCAAAGAACGAAAAAAAAGGAATGTTTCATTAGTAATTTTTATACTGATTACGTGTTGAAATGATAATATTTTAGATCTTCTGGGTTAAAATATATGTCATTAATTTTACTTGTCTGTTTTCGCTTCATTAGTGGGGCTACTAAAAAATGTTAAATTTATGTGACTGAATAATATTTCTATTAACACTAGTCCAGACCAGGGATTGGCAAATATTTTCTGTAAAGGGCCAGATAATAAATATCTTAGTCTTTGCAGACCACATGTGGCCTGCCATGTCCTTTTTCCTTTTCCTTGACTTCCTACAGCTCCTCTTCCTCCTTCTCCAACCATTCTGAGCTCCAGGGCCATGGGAAACAGGCCTTGGCCCCAGATTAAGCCCATGGGACATAGCGGATCTACCTGTGGGATCAGTGAGCTACAGAAGCAGTCTTTTCCTCCTGTTCTTTCACAAGGCACTTGTGTCTTCCATTTCCTTTGCTCTGTGTGTGTGCTGTGCTGAGTCACCTCAGTGGTGTCCAATTCTTTGCAACCCCGTGGACTGTAACCCACCAGGCTCCTCTGTCCATTGGATTCTCCAGGCAAGAGTACTGGAGTGAGTTGCCATGCCCCTCTCCAGGGGATGTTCCTGGCCCAGGGAGTGAGCCCAGGTCTCTTATGTCTCCTGCATCGGCAGGCAGGTTCTTTATCATTAGTGCCATCTGGGAAGCCCATTTCCTTTGCTCTACCTGGAACTAATGGTAGAACCTAACTCAGAGTGAGTGTGAGGACTGATGGAAAAACAGACAAATGGGGTACTCCAGAACTTTGCTGTCAACGTAGCTGTGCTAGTACTTTTAAATAGTGATTATTGTAATTATTAAAAATTAACTATTCATTGAGTTCTAGAGATGAGACAAATGTGAAAAGGATTCTTCTTCTTCTTCTTGTTACAATTATGTTTTTAAAACCCAGTACTTGTGAAGTGAATTATAAAATCTATAGAACTATGGTCTACTGCTTCCAAAAACCTGATTGTTTTTCCAGGGAGTTACACACACGCATGAATGTGTATATGTTGGCAGCTCAGAATTAACAGAGTATTTTTTTTAAGTTCTGAATTCCTCTCAAATGGGAACGAAGTGTTCTTCTGACCCTTCCTACACTCCATATTACTGTCGACATCTGCAACTAATTGATGATCTATAAGTCAAAACTGTGACCAATGCAAAAAACCTTTAGCGAAGCCTGCCTGGGTTTGGCTGACCTTCCTAATGTATTTCAGATTAAGACTAAAACCAGCCACCTTTTAACTGTTCAACTGAGGACTGAACAGTAGCAGCGAATATTTATCAAACATCAAATAATCACATGATCAGATAACATGCTTCCAGTGAAAATCTGATTTAGAGCATTTAAAATTTTTCATTTGAATTTTTAAAACAAAGACCTTTTTTGAAAGATACAGAGGAATATATTGTCAGCGTACAATTTGATGGATTAAAGTCACCCTTTAAGCCAAAAACTCAAATTATGATCATCTGAATGTCTTTGTTGTAAAGGAATGACATTTTAAGAAGCAATGGAAAGGAGTAACATAGTATTTTTAATAAGAATTTGAGTCCTGAAATAAACAGACCTGATTTTGTGTCCCAGTTTTGGCATTTTCTAGCTGGGTGATGCTGGACAGGTTACTCAACCTCCCTGAGTCTCTGTCCTCATCTGTGAAATGGGGACAGTGAAAGTTCCCTTTGGGGAATCCTTTTGAGGATTAAACATGATATATTTAAAGGGACATATATATTTAAATGGCAAACTATGAGTTTCAAACATTAGGGACAAAAAGACTACAAAATGTACAGTCTGACCAGTAATGATATCTTTTTAAAATTAAATTATATAAAGGTAATGGACTTGATAACCTATTTGTGTGTTTACTAACTGGCCTACTCTGTGCTCTTTAGGAGAATGGTTCAATAAACCTCCCTTCTACTCATGCTGGCACCAACTACATAGAGTTGCCCATGGGAGAAGCAGCTTATTTCAAGTCAACAACCACATTCCACCTGAAGGCTCATACATACTTATTTGCTTTCTTGGCTCAGCATCTTAGTTCTGGAGCCAGTCATCCCAGCTGCCAGTCATGGCTACCTGTCACCAAATTTCAGTTATATTCTCTCTGGAAAACGATGACTTATCACCTTGAGATTCCCCCAAGGCAGAGCCAGCCTTTTCCGTTATATGACACTGCTGCTGCTGCTGCTACTAGGTCGCTTCAGTCGTGTCCGACCCTGTGCGACCCCAGAGACGGCAGTCCACCAGGCTCCCCCGTCCCTGGGATTCTCCAGGCAAGAACACTGGAGTGGCTTGCCACTTCCTTCTCCAATGCATGAAAGTGAAAAGTGAAAGTGAAGCCGCTCCGTCGTGTCTGGCTCTTAGCAACCCCATGGACTGCAGCCCACCAGGCTCCTCCGTCCATGGGATCCTCCAGGCAAGAGTACTGGAGTGGGGTGCCATTGCCCTCTCCTAACACTCTCCAAATTTAGTAAAAACTATGCACCTATTTTCACAAGATGTAGTAAAGTCAAACAAGAAACAGAAACTTCATTTCTAAAGCACAATTTTGTTCATTTTTGATCAATGTAATGGGAAAATGCATTTGAAATGATAATGTTGATGTATTTTTAAAGTATTCGATAGCTTGATGATGATGAAGAGACTTCAGAGTTTTTTTGCCGCCATCTCCTGCATGTCGCAGGCTCGGGGACAGGCATCTGTCTAACTGTAGACATTTCTTTCCACCTGAACTGCTGCTCCTTTACATTGAGCTGCTAGCCTACATCCTGACATCTGACATCTCTGACATCTCTGCACAGGCAGGATCTCCAGAGGGAAGGCTGCAGGCACAGTGGCCATGTTCTTTTCAAAGTGACACACTCCCGAGCAAGAAGGCTGGTGTTGCATCAGCCTTCCTCCATCTCTGTAGGGTTCTGAACCTATTCAGAGTGCAGGTAAGTATACCAACCAATCAGGCTTCCATGCCCTTCTGGCAGCGGCACCACCTCCAACTGAATATCAGGCCACCAAGGAGCCCCGAACATGATCCTCCAAGGCCACACTTTGGAAAAAAGTTGTCCTCCCACATCTAAAGTCATTGATGGGCTGGGTCAGCCTCTCTTCCTGGATCAGGGGAGGATGTGTCCCTTGGGCAATGGAGTATCAGTGGTGACCAGCACCCTCACCCCTCCTCCAGCCTCAGCACACCCTGTGGCATGGGAGGGAAACATGGCTACTGACCAAGCTGCTTAGGCAAGGTTCTCATGATTTGTGTGTATCATCTCATTTAATGCACAACGACATAACCCTTGCAATTAGGCCTTTTTCTCCCCATTTAACAGCTGAGGAAGTCGAGGTTCAGGAAGGTTAAACCATTTGTCCCCTTTGGTCCTGCAGATCATACCTGGCTGGGTCTACCCCAAGCATGACCAGTACTTCAGACTCAGAAGACTACAGTAGGCCAGCGTGGGATGGGTCTCAAAATTGCCCCTTGATGGACACCAGGGTCAGGGTCACCGTGACTGGGTCTTTGTTCCAATGTGGAATGCACATGTGTGTGTGTGTATGTGTGTGTGCGCACACACATACACACACACTGCAGGGTGCCAGAGGAATATGGCTATGTGGTTCTGCTCTGAGTTTCCTAACTCAGAGCACTGGCGTCCTCAGCTCGGCTTGAATTCCTTCTAAGCTGAGAGTTGGCCAGGCCTTAGAAACACAGGGCCGTCCATCACTCAAGCCTCAGGTTTGATCCTCAGAGAGCCAGAGTTGACCACAACTGCCTTGGCACTGTTCCATCGTGAGGGAGTCACAGAACTGGCATTTAAGTCCGGAGCGGAAAAAACACCCCAAGTTTGTTCGTTTTTTTCTGACAGGTGCTGGAGCCCATGAAAGGTCAGATTCCAGCTCACAGTCACATCCTGGCTTAGCTGGCTCCAGGCACACAAAGGCCTGTCTGTCTCACCCGAGTGCAGGGAGCAGGGATCCAGGCCAAAGGCTTAACATGGCTGCCTGATGGCCCGCGCCTGCTGATCCGGCCCTTCACGGGCATGGGCCTAAATGAAGCATTGGGAAGCCCAGCTGCCAAGGATGTGTGAAGCAGGAGAAATGAAGAAGAATGCAGGCTTTTTTCTGATTTGTAATTGCAAGAGATATTAACCCCCCGGCAGCCCATGAATCCATAGCCCATGTCCAGCCTGCTGTGGCTCATTTGTAAAAGCCCTGGGACGCTGCTATTTCAAGTTTAAATCCTTGTGGGGCTGCAAACCTGAGCAACAGCGGTCCCTCCAAGCCTAGCAAGGATGTTGGGAAATGAAGGAGTTTGTTCGCTTCCTTGCTGATGCACCAGGGATCGCTTGGAATTGCGGTGTTATTGGAACAGAGGGTGTGTGTTTAAATGCACGTAGCCTCATGCTTTCAACCGGGAGCGTTTGTTTTTGCAGCCTTTATGAAAACATCTCCCAATTCACAATGGCTCCAAGGACCCACATCCTGGATTTTAAGTTCCGTGTCAGCAGTGGTAGGCCAGGCCGAGGTTCTTTAATATGTCTAACTTCTTCAAAAGATGGTCACTTTACCAGCTCTCCCAACCTCTCTAGTCGTGTCCCAACCCCTCTCCCTCCCCCACCTTCCTCATAACTTTATACCAAACTGGTGCTGACACGAAGCCAGAAGTTACAGTGGCTACTGCACACCACCCTGTAAAGAAACCTGGGAGATCTTGCTCTTATAAGAAGTTCGTTTGAAAGCTTCTGTCAAATAGCAAGCTCGGAGTACCAATAAAATTCTTTTGATCAAGAATAAAAAAGAGAATAAACCTGCTTATGGAATAAAAAACAGTTGCCCTCCTTGGGATAATTTTTCCCTCCTGGTTTTGAGAATCTCATCCTAACAAGAAACCTTCTCAGTAAAACAAGCTGAAGTCTAGAAATGGGGGCCCTGGACTCTTGTCCTAGCTGTGTCACAGAGTATTCTGGGTCAAACTGTGTTCATACTCTTTCCATGCAGGAGCCCCAGCTTTCTAAGGGGTGAACAGCAAGACATTGACTTCAAATCTTTTCCTTTGTCAACCCTTCCTCCCCATGTGTCCTAAATATGTCCCTAGTCCCTTAAAAGCCCTGTACTTGCCACAGTCAGTTGGTAAGATTCCATCCCATACACTCAACCAGTGGTTTGACTAACAGAACACTTGCTAGTAGCCTCTGTGAAAAGCCGAGGTGTCCTTGGGGCTGGTACCACAGCCACTATGTAACTGAGTCTCCTCATTTCTCACTGGAGAACAGAAACACTTACAACTTTAATAAGTATATTGGTGGTCACATCGACCATGTGCACACACTGTGCTTAGCTCTTTTCTGACAAGGTCATATGATTTCCCTGCCAGTCTATGAAGCAGGTATGACTCATCCCATTTTGCAGAAAAAGAGTCTGTGGTTCAGAGAGGTACCCTGATATGGTAGAACCAGCATACAAACTCACATAAAGCTGGCGTGAAAGATTGTGCTCTTAGCTACCAGGCATCAGTGCCTCTCATCCTGAACATAGCTAGTAGGAATCAATAACCCCTAATAATCTTTTTAGAAAACAGTAGAAAATTTTTATTTCAGTCAAAATAATTATCAATTATTGGGCTTTTTATAGACACTGGGCACAGTGAGAAGCTTTGTGTAAATCTCTTATAACATTCCTGCAAGGTAGCTAATGTGTCCCCATTTGATATGTCGCTGGCTTGACAGACGTGCAAGACAAGGCAAAACCCTGAGCTTGATCCCAGAGTAAGAGGACCTTGGCAGTGTAGCTGGACTACATACAGTATGAATCCGGCAGCATTCAAACAACTTATTGCTGCATCGCTGTTATTCATTATTATCAGAGATAATAACTGGCATTCATGGAGATGAACGCCACATGTTTTAGGGTTCCCTTCCTGGTGGGTTTGCGTTCCCACTTTGGGGATGTCAGCATTCCAAAAATGTGATTCCTGTGATTTCCCAGACTGCCTGGGGCTCCACACGGATGTGTGTGCATGTGTGGGTGCCTGTGTGTTTGCACACACCCGCTATGTGTGTCTGTCACACTGCAGGGAGCTTTTCCTCATTTAAACAGCCAATTAAAACCCACTTTGGCACTTAACGCATGTCACTGCTGCTCGGCACCCAGCTGCCTTCCCAGCAGGCCTTTAATTTGATAAAGAGCTTCTAATAACGACTAGCAGAGGCCCAGTAAGTTCATTAAACCTTGTCCTTTATTTTGCTTCCAAGGTGTGCCCTCCTTGTAAAAGGCCCAGGGTCTGTGTTTTTGCAAATGACTTTAGACAATGTTCCATGCTCCAATGAGAAAAGTATGTCTGTCATGTCCTGGCAAGTTACACTTAAAGTCTCAATTTCAGCATCATGTCAGGCTTTCACCGAGGCCAGAAGCAGATGGAAAAAACCTCTGCACCCAGTTGTATGGGAGCCAGAGTTTGCAATGGAAGATGCGTTTCCTCTGAGAGTATAATGCTGAAAGACGACCTGGCTGTCATATCGAACTCCATTTATCCCGTTTCTTTAAAGTAATCTGAGAGCCCAGATGGGTTGTATAAACAGAAGAGGAGGTTCCTGGGAGTTCACTAGCTTAATGAAGCCCGTATGTTTGACTCATGTAATAAGTATTTAATCATGCTGATGAAATTCATTTAAACCTCAGCCACACAAGCTGGTGTTGGAGCCCTAGAAATGTCCTACATCACTTGCACTAGCCGTGCTGGAGCAAGATATGTGAGACAGAAAGTTGGTGACATTTCATATGGTAAATGGGCTTTGGAGGGTAGTGCAGGGGAGAGAGAATGAGCTCTGAGATGCTGACTTGGAGCTCCAATGCCTCTGAGTCCTTGAGGTTCTGCTCCGCAGTCACCCCTGGTGCGGTGCTACAGGCTGAGTAATAACTCAGGTGTCTTCTCTGCTGAGTTGCCGAGTGGTCAGTGCAGAGACGATACATCAGTTAGGAAGCTTTCTACTGCTAGTAACAGAAATCGCAGCCCACAGAGATTCAACAACCTGGAATATTTTGGAATGCACAGAACTAGAAGTCCTGAAACACAGTGCTTTCAGCAGCTTCATCACATCACCAAGGACATGAGTCCCTTCCCTGTTCTAAAATCCACGATGTATGAGTTGTCCTCAGGCCAGCTACCTTCATGACCACAAGATGCCTGTCAGTACTAACTGCAGTGGAGTATGAATTACTGCAGTGAAATAAGAGAAGCAACCCCTTCCTTTATTGATAAAGAAAACTTTTCTTACAGCACTCAGCCCTGCCCTGGAATATTTTTTGGTCACAAGCCAATTACTACAGAGAGATGGGATCACCATGATTGACTTTGACCCGTGGTCCCTGGGTGGCCACAGGGCAGCTCATATCAGCTCAAAAGAGCTGACAGCACATGTCTCTCCCCACACCCTCCATTTGGTGATCTCCTGTTGGTAGCCTGAGACTGTCCGTGGTGGGCATATTTACACCAGAGGAATTGGCAAACATGATACAGGGTTTTTCTTTTCCCTAAAGAGCCATCTTGAAGATAAACATCTAGCAAAAGGGATAAACATTATTGCAAAAGGGTCCCCTTCCTTAAGGCTGAATGCCAGAACAAAACTGGAGTTCGTTTAGCTAGGAAGAAAAATAGGGAGGTGGACTCAGAACAAAAATCAATATGATCTGAGCAGGGCTCCGATGCTTGCTCATTCTCTTTGGAAAACACAGCACTGGGGGTCTGAGTAAGACCAAAAGAAACTCATAAATAGGAGAACCCAAGTGACTTTTAAAATATCCCAAAAGAACCTGCCTGGGTAGGAAACATTTGTTTTTGTCAGTTGACCTCATTTTCTTGCCAAAATTGAAAACTTCTCTACCAACACTCTTGGTTTCCTTTTAGCTAAAATGGCTCTCTACACTTAATGTATTTCACAGTCACCTGGGAGAATCTGCTAAAACTGCAGGGGCCCGGGTGGTTTCCCTCACAGTCTGGTTCAGTGGGTCTGTTGTGGGGACCAGGAAGCTGTACCTTTAATAGCATTCTCCTCCTCAGTGACTCCGACACAAGTTGTCCGAAATGCATTTCCATGAAAAAATAAAAAACAAAAAACAAAAAAAAACACCCCTTGATAATCTAACTCACCCCTTGATAAAGGCTGTAAACTACAGCCCTTGAGCCTAGAAATGTTTTTGTAGTCTTAAGTGATTTTTAAAGTCAAAAGAATACTGTTTTGTGAATACTGTTCTGTGATGTTAAAATCATGTGAGTGCTCGCTTTGGCAGCACACACACTAAAATTGGAATGATACAGAGATTAGCATGGCCCCTGCACAAGGATGACATGCCAATTCATGAAACGGTCCATATTTTTACATATGTATACTTGTGACTGATTCATGTCGATGTGTGGCAGAGGCCAACACAATACTTAAAATAATTATCCCCCAATAAAAAAAAAAAGAGGGAAAAATTCTGTTTGAAATAATAAAAAAATTATATGAAATTCAAATTTCAATGTCCACAGTAAAGGTTTACTGGAACATGGCCACATCTGTTGCCTGTGGCTGCCCTCACACTATAATGGCAAAGTTGAACAGTAATGACAGAGACTATATGGCCCAGATAAAGCCTAAAATATCTACTCTCTGGCCCTTCAGAGAAAACAGTTTGCTAACTCTTGGTCTAATATGTTCCATTCAATGAAGAACCAATGCAATCGGAAAGACAATTCCCTAGTAGATGGGTTTCCAGATGATTAAAAGCTGGAGAACATCCAGATAACCAGCACTTCTGTTCCCCAGAGCACTCCAACCTGTGGGGAGTCCCCTTACCCTGGTACATAATACTAACAATGATCATTATGACTTACATTATATAGAAAATTATGGTTTTCAAATCATATTGATGTGCAGTCTCCAACATCACATGGTAGGTATTATTACTATTATCTTTGTTTCACAAAGCTGTAAAGCAATAAGATCACGAGTATCATGAAGAAGAATTTGGACTCTACCCTTTGTGTCCTCAACCTATCCATGATCCAGTCATTAAAACAAAGTTGTAGATATTTATTCATAAAGAAATATGGTCAAAACGCATTATGAAATTTTAAAAAAATAGACTTTCAAATTGTTACACTGGAGAAGACTTTTGAGAGTCCCTTGGACAGCAAGGAGATCAAACCAGTCAATCCTAAAGGAAATCAACCCTGAATCTTCATTGGAAGGACTGATGTTGAAGCTCCAATACTTTGGCCATCTGATACAAAGAGCCAACTCTTTAGAAAAGACCTTGATGCTGGGAAAGACTGAAGGTGAAAGGAGAAGTGGGTAGCAGAGGATGAAATGATTAGATAGTATCACTGTCTCAATGGACATGAACTTGAGCAAACTCCAGGAAACAGTGGAGGACAGGGAAGCCCGGTGTGCTGCAGTCCATGGGGTCACAAAGAGTTGGACACAACTTAGTGACTGAACGACAACAACAAAAGGGGAAGGCGGGGAGGGATAAATTAAGAGTAAAGGATTAACAGATACACACCACTACACATAAAACAGATGAACAACAAGGATTTACTATGTAGCACAGGGAACTATATTCAAACTCTTGCATAACCTATAATGAAAAAAAATCAAATATGTATACATGTGTGCATATATATATATATATATATATACATATATATATATAAAACCAAACCACTTTGCTATATACCTGAAACACTGTAAAGCAAGTGCACTCCACTTCAATTATTTAAAAAATAGGCTACAGAAGAGCCATATATCACTTTTGGGAAAATATCACTAGAATATAACAGAGTCAGACCATCTGTGCTCAGATCCTGGCTCTGACACTTCCTGGTTATGTGACTGCTATGAACCGAACACTTGTGTCCAAATATGCTGTCTCAAATCCAGATGTTGAAGCCCTAATCCCAGTGCAGTGCTGTTGGGAGGTGGGGCCTTTGGCAAGTAATTAGGATTAGATGAGGTTATGAGGGTGGGGACCTCCTAGGGAGATTAATGCCCTTACAAAGAGACAAAGAGACATGAGATCTCTCTCTCCCTCTCTCTGCCATGTGAGGATAGGGTAAAAAGGCAGCCATCTGCACACCAGGAAGTAGGCTTTCACCAGATACCAGGTCTACCTGCAAAGCCTTGGACTTTCCAGCCTCCAGAACTGCAAAAAATCTTTATTGTTTAAGCCATTCAGTTTATGGTATTTTGTTAGAGCAGCTCAAGCAGACGTGACCTTGGGCAAGTCACGTAAATTCTGGAAGCAACGCTTTTCCCATTTGCAAAATGAGTATAACAAGAATATATACTTCATGTGGCTACCATGAGGACTGAATGAGAAAACCTGTATGTGGTAAGGAGAAAAATGGTGCCCCAAAGATGTCTGGGTCCTTGGCAATCTACTCTCAAGGTTTCATCCCAATGAGGTAAGTCCAGGAGGAGCTGAGAGGTGCCCTTCCCCTCGCCATCCCCAGGAGCAGAGGAAACCAAAGCAGCTGGTGGCTGCCTTAGAATCGTCCTGGGAGTCAGAGGGGTAGGTGGTATTTCTGCTTTGTCTCAACCTATATTTTGGAAATTTACTTGCTTTATCTGAACATCCTAGATTTAACCATTGTTTGGAATTTTGACTAATTTACCTAGTGCTTCTTAAATATATGAATTCCTAATAACCCTCATGGAAAGCAGTATAATTTGTTTATTAAGCACATGAGCAGTGGAGTCATGTAGAATTCTTGGCTCTCCCAATTACTAGTTGTGTGATAATTATTTCCCAGGAAGCTCAGTTTCCTCATCTGTGAAAGTTGGGGAAAAAAGGCATTCCTGACAAGTTGTTGAGAGGATTCAGTGAGATGATGTAAAGTACTTAGCATAGTCCCTGAGAGGCAGTAAGTGCTCCAAAGTGGTATCATACATTACTAATCCCCCACAATATGCCTTCAGGCTTCCCAGGTGGTGCAGTGGTAAAGAACTTGCCTGCCAATGCAGGAGATGCAAGTTCAATCTTTGGGTTGGGAAGATTTCCTAGAGGAGGGCTTGGCAACCCACTCCAGTATTCTTGGCTGGAGAATTCCATGGACAGAGGAGCCTGGCAGGCTATAGTCCCTGGGGTCACAAAAGAATAGGCCATGACTGAACACACACACACAATATGCCATCATTCTGAGAGCAGGGACCCCTGGATCAAGCACTGTGGGTACCTTCCCCACACCCCACGAGGCCCCAGAGCATCCCAGAGTCTCCAGCCCACACTTTGTTTGGCTCTGCTGACGAAAGGAGTATAGGCAGGCCCCTCGAGGCTGGGGAGGCCACCAGAAACCAGAGGGAAGGCAGCTACATGCAGCAGCCTGGTGCACTTGGAGAAGCAGCCCTGGCACCGCACCCCCATCCCCCACCTTGAGACCGGACATGTCCTGCTGCTGCCTGCCACCTTTGGAGCTGAAAGCCAACTGGGCTGGCTTACGTCAGCTCTCCTGAGCAGAACACAGAGGCACTGCGGCAGGGTGAGCATGAGAGCCGTGGTGCTGGACTCTCTACCCTTGCTTCCACTCACCAGTGCACAGCAGAGAGAAAAGGATCTAATCTCACTGAATGGCTGCTCTTGCTTTTTGCTTGTGATTTCCTGCACACACCAGCCTCTACCTGGTAAATACCCAAATACACCCCGCAGGTTCAAGAGAGTTATGATTCTTTGCCAAAGAACTATGGCCTTCAAGGGCTTCCCAGGCGGCTCAGCAATAAAGAATCCACCTGCAATGCAGAAGACAAAAGATTAATCCCTGAGTCAGGAAGATCCCCTGGAGGAGGGCATGGCAACCCACTCCAGTATTCCTGCCTGGAAAATCCCATGGACAGAGGTGGGCTATAGTCCCTGGGGTCCCAAAGAGTCAGTCGCGACTGAAGGGACTGAACATGCACGCACGGCCTTCAGAGCTGATGACACCGTGAGGTACTCCCCTATCTCCCTCCCGCTCTGTCTTGACTGTGCCTCTCCATGTTCTGGATCCCAAGGATGCCATGCCTTGACAGAACCCAAGAGCAATGCAAGAGTGCCATTTTCCTGTTCTCCTGTGACCGCTTGGAGTAAAGGCATGATTTGGAAGAAGTTCAAGACCCACTCACTGCACAGCACAAACAGAGCAGGTTCAGGTTACCAGGTGCTCAAGGGCAGCACTGACAGGGCAACTACTATGACTGCTCAACTCTCATGGAAGGAAATTCAGACCCTTTGGGTCTTCATGCCAAAAAATCAAGCTAAGATTTATGGATTCTTATAGATGGAGGGGTTTTCCTGGTGGCTCAGATAGTAAAGTATCTGCCTGCAACGTGGGAGGCCAGGGTTCAACCCCTGGATCGGGAAGATCCCCCAGGAGAAGGAACTGGCACTCCAGTAAGCTTGCCTGGAGAATCCCATGGACAGAGGAGCCTAGTGGGCTACAGTCCATGGGGTCTTGAAGAGTTGGACATGATTGAACAACTAACACACACAGATGAGGGAGGGAAAGAGAGAAAGAAGGACAGAAAGAAAACCCAACCTCACAGTCTTGAGCCAGGCCTGCTGCAGGTGGGAAGTGGATCCTGGCAACCGACAAAGCCATAGAAAGAACACAACGGCTGGTGCCCAGACACCACACAAAGAGCTGAAGAAATGCCAGCGAAATGGATGTGGCTGCCGATCAACAGCCATCATCCCCTGACAGCAGGTGCAGAGAGGATATGGGCCAATGGAGCCTCTTCTTGTCATCACACGCAATAGGTACACAGGGTATGAAACCTGTTTGTCCCAGGAGGAGGGTGCAGAAAGAGGAGAAGGAAAAAGTGACTGGCTCCCTCGGGATCCATAAATCACTGGAACTGAGAGACCATGCCTGGGGAAGTTGGAGACTCTACTTGGCACAGTGCTGGTGGTGAGCCTGGAGGTCATAAATCACCGGGCTCTGCCAACCACAGCCTCTCCCTGTGGCCCCGTACAAAGGCGGTGGTGGTTTTGCTGGCTCTGGGGCAGGTGTCTGCCAGCCGATGGGATGCAGCCCTTGAGTGTGATGGGGGAGAGAGCTGAGTGGCTAGCTGTCCCTGGGAACTTGGCCTGATGGCCTGGAAGAGTTGGAATGTCCTTGGCCAGCTCTTTGTAAGCAGTCAGAGGCGATCAGGAGATGAGTCTCATGATCAGATGACTTGGGCTTGCCGGGGTATTTTTCCCAGGTTTCAGAATCATCTGAGGTCACTTGAGTGTCCTTGTTGTCCTTGTTGGGTCCCTCAAGTATAGCTCCCTGAGTTCTAATTGTTCAGCTGTGCTGCATTTGTTTAACTCGTGTGCTGAATTCAATGGGCTTGCCAAAGAGGTTGACGTGTCAAAACAGACTTTTAATATTTACCTCACCCCATGCATCAGTTAGTGGCTGTACACAAAAAGGGACAGACTGCCAACAGCAGTTGTGCCCCTCCCTACCCTCCCAGATGGGCTACGTGTATCCCTGCTCGTACACCTGTGATGGTCCTGCCATCTGGCAAATACTTAACAATGCTTCAAGGCCCTGCTCAAATGTCCTGTCTCTGGGAAGCCTTATGTGACATCTCCCCCAATCACACACTAGAGGATTCACAAGAGTCCTTTTTTCTTTCACTTGCTTCATAAATGATTCTTGAGCCCCTACTATGTGCCAGATGCTGTTCACGTGAGAGAAAATAAGATGGATGCAGCCTCTGTTGGAGCTTATTCTGTTGTGGATATAAGAGATAATAACTTTTAAATAAATGAAATAGTCACACCTGGTAAGTGCTTTAAAGGAAATAAACAAGAAGCCTAAAGCAAATGTCCAGAGAAGGCAATGGCACCCCACTCCAGTACTCTTGCCTGGAAAATCCCATGGGTGGAGGAGCCTGGTAGGCTGCAATCCATGGGGTCGCTAAGAGTCGGACACGACTGAGCGACTTCATTTTCACTTTTCACTTTCATGCATTGGAGAAGGACATGGCAACCCACTCCAGTGTTCTTGCCTGGAGAATCCCAGGAATGGTGGAGCCTGATGGCCTGCCATCCATGGGGTCGCACAGAGTCGGACACGACTGAAATGACTTAGCAGCAGCAGCAGCAAAGCAAATGTCAAGAAATAAAATGGAGAAGTTGCCACAGGCTAGGCAATGAAGGTCTCTGTGAGGAATGAGAGTCAGCAGAAGCTGGAAGATGAGGAGGGGCCAGCAGGGGGCGAGGTGTGCAGAGAAGGCTGGCGAGCAAGGACAGAGACCCCGCAATAGAAAAGAGTGAGGTAAAGGGCACACAGGACCAGGAGTCATACGACGGAGGCAGGCAGTGCGTGCTCAGGGGCCTTCAATCACGTAGTATTTCACCCTTTCTTGGCAGGTGTTCTGCTCCAGGTTACCACCGGTTTATTTCCCTGTCTTCCAAGCTGAGTGAGGGCCCTTCAACAGCAGGGCTGTGTCTCGCTCATGATTATATCTTTGGCACTACCACACTCAAGGTATCATGGATGGATGAGATGGGCAGGGGCCTTGACCACCTGAGTAGTTTTCATACCTGTCTACCCTTCCCCCTCCCTCCCCTTCCAAGGGTGAGGAAGAAGCCCCTGCTGGAGGAAGTGGATGCAGAGCCAAGTGGCTGAAGTAACTGACCTGGCCTTTGTCCTGAGATGACCCTGGCACCTGAGACACGAAGTCCACAGCCCTGGAACTTCTGCAGGCTCCGAGAGCCTTTCCAGCTGCTGGTGGCACCAGACGTTCTCAGCAAGACTCCTTTTATGGACTCATCCCTGTCTTGAATGCATGCCTAAACTTCGTGATCAGTTCCTGCCTATCGTTTCAGAATTGTTCTATATGATATCTGGTAACAGTGAAGCAAAATATGCACATCAACACACAATCTGATTATGGCAGCAGGTCTTCCCAGGTGGTGCAGTGGTAAAGAGGAGGATTTTTTATCACAGGGATGCTTTTCTGTTCCAGTTCAACACATGCTCCCATGCCAAGCATAGGGATGTCAAGAAGAATTTAGCCCCTGCCTTTAGGAATTTACTGGCTAGTTAGGAAAGAAAGGACTCGTAAACAAGTAAATACCCAAAAATGTGTTAACTGCTATGCTCTGAGCATCAGTTCAGTTACAGCTAAGGGGATCAGTTTTACCAGGGGTGGAAAGAGATGGCAGGGGGAGCTGAAAAGTTTACCATTTGGGAGAAAGAAAGTATACATTGACCAGGCTGCCAAGCAAGGACACTGCAGGCAGAAGGAGCAAAATGAGCAAGGAGCAAGGAGGTCAGAAAGGATACACTGTACTCACTGTGAGTGAATCTGGCTAGGTTTGAGAGCTGGAGGCTGGGGGAGAGAGGAGGAGGGCAGAGGAGGGTTAGAGGGAGATTTGTGTGCTGGGTTGAAGAGCTTGGATTTGATCCTTTTGGCACAGAGAGCCCCTGAAGAGCTTTAAGTAGGACAGAAGGTAGAGAGGTCATACTCACACTGGGGAAAAACTGCTGGGGTGGCAGTGTGGAAATCGGATGGGAGGAGATCAAGCCAGGAGACCAGGAAATCAGTCCAGGCACAAGTGAGAGTTCTCCCTGGGTTGTAGCCAAGGGCTGAAAAAGAAGGAAGATTCTGGAGGAGCTGGAATTCCAGACCTGAATGCTGCTCCAGAGATGGGGAAGGAGTTGGGCTCCCAGGGTTCCCTGGGGGAGGAAGATGGCACTGAGGCAGAATGCAAGGAGAGGAATGGATCTGGTGGGAATTCATCCTGTTTTGGACAGCTTCAGTTTGATGTACTCAGCACCAGTTAGACTTGAGCAACTGGGGTTCCTGTCTTCAACCCTACCTTTTAAGGGCCCCATTTTCACCTTCCTGGATCACACCACTTTCCATGAGGCAATGAAAAGTCTGTGTGACCAAGAGGATGTGTCCACCTAGATTCAGTGACACCCCCCACCCCAACCCACCTCCTCTAGGCTTGTTCTAGGGAACTGGAACCTGGAAATTCCAGGTCCAAATGGCCTCAGCCTGTGCATTCTTCCCAGGTCTGACCTCCAAAGGGTAGCCCATGTGCCTCTCCTGGCCCCAGGCAGTGGCCAAGTGGTGGTGATTTGGTGGGATGGAGAGCCAGAGCTAGGGCTGGGGTGTCATACAGTGTGTGTGTGGAGGACCCTCATTGTGTGGACAGAGGTGGATTTGCCAGAGAAGGATTCTCCATTTTTCCCCCACAAATGCCAGGAATAAATAGACCTGGAGGTGACCTGTGAAGTTGTTTTCCGTGTTTGTTTGGTTTTTTTAATATGGATCATTTTAAAAGTCTTTATTGAATCTGTTACAATATTGTTCCTGTTTTAACTTTTGGATTTTCAGGCGTGAGGCATATAGGATCTTAGATCTCCAACCAGGGATCGAACCAGCACTCCCTGCAGTGGAAGGTGAAATCCTAAGAATTAGACCACCTGGGAAGGCCCCTCGGGTTGTTTCCTTACTGTTCTGAAATTTCTTTTCTGTACTTCCCAAGTGGTGCTACGGTTGAAGAACATGCCTGCCAAAACAGGAGACATGAGATGTAGTTTCAATTCCTGAGTTGGGAAGATCTCCTGGGGGAGGAAATGGCAACCCACTCCCAGTAGCCTTGCCTGGAGAATCCCATGGAGAGAGGAGCCTGGTGGGCTACAGCCCATAGTGTTGCAGAGAGTCAAACATGACTGAAGCAACTTAACATGCACAATCCCACCTCTGAGCAAAGAACAGTGAGGAAGGGATTGCATGAGTTTGTGCAACTCCTGTGTCTCCAGAGAGACAAAGACACACCTAGATGCCCAACAGGTGGCATAAAAGACAAAGAGAGGGTCCCTTCTCCTTCCAGCCTGTGGTCCTAACCCAGGCTTCTCTGCAGAGTCTTTTTTTGTTAGTTTCTTTCACAGAAACCAGTAGGTCCCTCCCAGCCCTCTGCTCCAATTACAGTCCTGAGTCTTCTCCTGGGGAGCGGCCGTCTGGATGATCTTCTGTGTCTGGCCACCTCATCAACTCATCATCTTTTTAATAACCTCATGGGAAAGCATATTCTTTCACATTTGCCTCTTCATTTCTCCTTCCTCCAGCAATTTCTTCTCTCTCTCTCCTTCTGTCTCTGAAACCTTATTATTGGTGCTTTACAGAACACACTGAGCTATAGATTGCCTGAAGAGCATGCACTGTAAACACCCATGGCCCTATCTCTGAATCGTCCAGATCTGGTCCAGCTGTGCAACCTCACCCGTCCAGCTGTTTACTTGTGCACAGCCCAGCAGCTTCGTGATGTGGGACCCGGCTTCAAAGCTACTGTTAGCGGCCAGGAGCTCCGTGGGCACAGTTCACCTTAGATCACCATGAAGAACCGGAGCAGCCCAGGTCAATGGCCCAGGCCCAGGCCCCTGGCAAGGCGAGCAGAGCCCTGCTGCAACCTAAGGGAGGGGCGGGGGTGACTTCAGGCCGTAGGGAGTTGCCTGACATCTGTGTCCCTAGGGTGTTTCATAAGCCCCGCCAGCTCCTCAGCATTGTTTCAGGGGAAGATGGGCTCCTGTCGCTTTATCACCCCATCACTTTTCCTGGAAATAACTCCTGCCCTGGTGGGAACCTTGTTCCACATGAAGGTGTGGAGATGATGCACTTATCAAAAAAAGTCAACTCTGGCCTAAAAGAAAATGGTGCATGGTCTGCCTTCCACAAGAGCCCTTTGCAGTTCCTTTTCATTAGCTAACACTGTGTTCCCCTCAGGTGCAGAGAGCCTGGATCCCTCTGTCAACAGCTCTATCTATAGCAGCCCAGGGCCGAGCCTTCACCCCAGGCCCCTCTGCCTGTGCAGTGCTCACTGACCCCAGGGCTCAGCTGTGAGAATCAATCATCTCCTTCCAGAACTCATCATTCAGCAGCTGCAGGGCCTCCGCTATTTTTATCGCCCCGGGAAGCCGGCAGCCAAGGACGTGCCGAGCTACCTTTGCGGGAGGTGCTGCTGCAGAAAGGAGCTGCGGGTTGCCAGGGCAGCTGATCCTCTGCCTCAAGGTTAAATCCAAAGGGCCTGACCTGGAACAGAAGAGCACTTGACCTTCCTCCGCCCTGCAACAGCCAAGCCTTATGCTGGGGCAGCTGATATCCCAAGGTGGAGACGGGTCCAGGGACACTGTGGAAGGACTTGGGGCAGGAGGGGGACATGGGTATGCCTGGGCTCAACAGAGGTATCAGAGATCACAGCATCTCTGGCAGCTGGCCCACATCACCTGCATGGTCCTAGCCAACCACCAGCACTTATGGGGCCCTGGACTGAGCCCGGCAATTCAGGGTCTGCCCCCAGGGTCGTCCAGGGTCTAGACAGGCTGAATCACACAGAGCAGCAAAAAACCCAGGCTGCCTATTACCCCCATCCCTTCGCCAGCCTGAGTTTACGACTCTCTTCCTGCTTGGCTCCCAGCAGAGGAACCTGTATGGTGGGCGTTAAGAGCAGGGTGACGCAAAGCATTTTATATTTGTAAAGGTTCATCCGATACCCTAAACAAGCCCCTTCAGCACAGTCCTCTGAGGTAAGTCAGTATTTTTAGTCTGTTTAAAAATAGTCTGGATGGCCAGTGTCTCGGCTGCCTGTGTACACGTGTGCTCGGCTAAGTGGGAAAAGTGCAACTTAACCACTGTCCTAACCGTGAAGGGGGGGAGGGCTCAGATTCCCCGGATCTCTCTCACCTCCAGAAAGGAAAGAAAGGGGTGTGGGAAGGAAAGATGAGCTCCAAGGCTCTGTTGGCAGCCCTCTGACCTCAGGGGAAGGGAAAGCAGAGCCCTTGAAGCACTCTACGGGAAGGACGGGCGATGGGGAGCTAATGCTCTTGATCATGTTCAAGCTCCAATGAGGGAGAAAGAGATGAGTTTGGTGGGTCTAGACCTTGTTTCCCCTGAGCCAGGAAGAAGGTGGAATGCCCAATGCCTTCCTTCTCTGTTGAGGAATGGCTGGGAAGCCTGGCCAAGGGCAGCATACCCAAGGTGGACGGGGAGCTGCCCAGGGAATGTTACCTCTCCAAGGGCAGGGGGCAGGGGCAAGGGCCTGCTTGGGTTACCCAAGGAAGTGGGTGTCCTCACCTGGGTGAGGCAGGGGCACTAGAGGTCCTGAGAGGTTTGTGGACCCACCCCGGTGTCCTGGAGTCCAGCCAGGCCAAGAACTCCCTCCATGCCTCAGGCTCTCTGAGGCGCTGAGTGACCAGACATTTTGCTGCCCTGAAATAATCTCTAACACAGCCAGTGCCAAATTAGCAAATCATTTAAAGAATCATGTTACTTGACACTCTCCTTTCGAGCTGGGGAGTATGCAAATTGACCTAACCTTTCTGGAGGACAATCTGGCAATTAGTATTAGACCTTAAGAATATTCACACCCCTTTGAGCTCATTACTTCTGCTTTATAAATTTCCCCAAAGCAAAGACTGCCCAACTACAGCAGACTAGTGAAATGAATGCATCTATTTAATGAGGTACTGTGTCATTAAGGGTTTAGTGACAGAGAAAGTGCTAAAAATGTAATGGTCAATTTAAAAAAGCAGAATAAAGATGTATATAGAGTATGATCTCAAGATTTTTGTTATTCTAACAGTTACTGGAAGAAGAAAGGTCCTTGTTTAAGAAACTTCATTCACAAATCCCTTGTATTAGGAAAGAGCACTTGAGGGTCTGGTGTTGAAAGGTGCAAAACAACAGGAGGTTTTGGGGGCTGTGTTGGCTTGTGGGGGAGAAGGGGGTATGGAACCAAAGGTGGAGGAGAGAGCTGAAGATATGAGTCCCAGATCCCCAGAGTCAGACATTCCCCACGGGGCTGGGGGGTAGGGGTGGGGTGCGGGAGGGTGGTGTTGGGCTGCCTGCAGGGCACGAAGATGCCTGGCATTCCATTTGTAAGTGCCACTATGGCTGCAAGCTAAACTCTAACTCTGCCCCACCTGCCTTTTTCAGTAAAGTCCATTTTAACAATAAACGCTTTGTGTGAGTGGACATTTGGGATGGAAATCCAAAGAAAGACTTAGTATTCATCTAGGTCCATGAAATACAGAACAACGCAGTTAAAATGGCTGTAGAAACAGATGCTTGGAGACTGAGGTGATCCAGAGGACATGAGACTCCTGGAATTTCCAGAACACCAGGAAAGACTTCGGGCTGCTGGAGAACATGCAGCAGGCTTGAGCCTCGTCAGAAACATGAGGGGCTGGGAAATCCTTGTTGATGTCTGATGCACGAAGATGTACATACACGCACACACAGGACTGAAAGCAGCAGGACCAGCATGTCAACAGTGGTTACTCTCGAGTACAGGGATTATGATGGTATTTATTTTCTTTTTTATATGGTTTAGAATTTTCCAACTCTGGTATAATAAATGTATATTTTGTAACTAAAAACATGTAGATACAAAGCACCGCCACTGCAAACAGCAAGTGGAGTGTTTGTGTTTCTCTGTGGGTGCTCTGCCTCTGGGCTAATGAGAAGCCAGGAGGACCCAGACCCAGATCCTGCCACAGACACCAACTCCCCCTGGAACTCTGTGAAGTGCTGGGGGCGGGGGCAGGGCCCTGCTCACTAAGAACACAGCAGAGCCCACTTAAGCCCCCATGCTGGAGCTCTGGGATGCGCCGCATGTGTTCCAGTCTCGGCCACAGCTCACAACATCAGGTCTGTGAAAGGGAACCTATTTCCCTGCAAATTGAGGCACAATTACCACTGTAGAAGGGATATAATCAACCATGTCTCCTGGTGTCTCTGCCTTCCTTTGATCTCTGTTTATATGTATCTTCTAAAAGCTTGCGAGTAAAATATTCCACTGATTTTTGTCTTTGAATTTTTCTTCTCCTTATAATAGACGAGAAGCCTAAACTGCTGGATTAGTTCTCTTTTCTCTGTTCTTTTATTAAAGGGAAACTGCAGATAGTAAATGGAGATGAAAAGACAACCAACCCATATGCTCACAGTACCTTTGGGTGGACAAGGCAACTATTTCTGTCTCAGATGATAATATGTTTACACCATCACACTTAGAACTTCTCTACCATTTCCTGTGTGGGGATGCAGAAATGCTTCATTGTCCAACCATTAATTCTCAAATCACTCTAAGGAAAAAAGAGAGGAAGCTGGGGAAATTAATTGCAGTGTCCTTTCTCTGGATGGCACCCTCAAACTTTTTTGACTATGGCCAACTTAGACCTGGCAGAAGTTCTCACAGACCCTCTGCCTGTTCCCCCTTTAGAAAAGAAAAAATGCAAAACTCAGTAACGATTAAAAAAAATTAGAGGAATAAGGAAGAATTTTTCATTCACTTTATAAAAACATTATAAACTTGAACACATGAGTTTATACTATATTATATATAATACCTATTTCTCATGCATCTTTATTTTATAATTTAATATGTAAGTATTTCACATTGCATTATATTTTATACTATGAAGAAATGTAGTTCAGAAGCTTAGTAGTGCTTAATGGCTCTTAGTAGGCTTCAAGTAAATAACCTTTGGTAGTCTACAGTAATGCAAGTCTGTAGAACTGGGCACCATTTGCATGAAAGAAATTACATTTTGGATTTCACAATCTTATCCTGGCTCTTCTCTTGAGAAGGCCTTGGACCAACCCTCCCTGAGTAATAGCAGTATAGGTACTTTGTGCATAAACCATTTTTGTTGGAAAATGATGCCTAAGCACAGGGGTGCTTTCATTGGTAGAAAATAGACACTTATTTCTAACCACAATTTTTCTTTTCAGTTCCTCTAAGGACATGGCAACCCACTCCAGTATTCTTGACTGGAGAATCCCATGGATAGAGAAACCTGGTGGGCTACAGTCCACAGGATTGCAAAGAGTTGGACATGACTGAGCAACTAATACTTAAGGCAATGATCTCTTTCCAGACCCTGAAGTGCTTTTTCCCAACCAATGATCTTAGGGTAGTGCAGAGACCTGGGCACCGAAAGGACAGACTTATTTTGCCAACTTCTTCCTCCAAAGCCAAAACACAATCCCTCCCCCCAGGTGGGGGGAGTGCCTTCCAGTTAGGATCTAGAGAGCGGGGTCAGAAGAAAGGTGCAGAGAAACAAAGTTTGAAGAAAGACCAAACCATGGGCACCAGGTGGTGCTGGTGGAAAAGAACACGCCCACCAATCCGGGAGATGTAACAGACGTGGGTTCAATCTCCGGGTTGAGCAGATCCCCTGGAGGAGGTCATGGCAACTCACTCCAGTATTCTTGCCTGGGAAATCCCATGGACAGAGGAGCCTGGTGGGCTACAGTCCATAGGGTCACAAAGAGTCAGACACAACTGAAGTGACTTAGTATGAGGCACAGAAAGAAAAAGACAAGATGAATGAAGGCAACAGGTGCAGCCTCAGAGGACACCTCCCATCATAGTAAAAGCCAGCATCAGGGAATAATCAACCATCATAATCTTTCAATGAGTAAAGCTGATCCCCACGGCCCACAGACACACAGAGCATAGCAAATAGAACTGCATTTAAGCGCTTCCATCCTGAGCGCCTGGCAAACTTCTACTTCCTTTCTGTTCTTTTCCTTCTAGAATTCATTTTGGCTGCATATACATTCTCTTAGATACAATGAAAGCTCTAAGAAAAAGTTTGGGAGGGCCCCCAACCCTGTTAACTTTAAAAGAAACCCCAGCGGAAAGGAATTTGTTTCTTTTAGGATTTCTCTAAAATTGGGGGTCTTTGGAAGGAAAGTTATGACCAACCTAGATAGCATATTAAAAAAGCAGAGATATTACTTTGCCAACAAAGGTCTGTCTAGTCAAGGCTATGGTTTTTCCAGTGGTCATGTATGGATGTGAGAGTTGGACTGTGAAGAAAGCTGAGCACCGAAGAATTGATGCTTTTGAACTGTGGTGTTGGAGAAGACTCTTGCGAGTCCCTTGGACTGCAAGGAGATCCAGCCAGTCCTTCCTAAAGGAGAGCAGTCCTGGGTGTTCATTGGAAGGACTGATGTTGAGGCTGAAACTCCAATACTTTGGCCACCTCATGCGAAGAGCTGACTCATTGGAAAAGACTCTGATGCTGGGAGGGATTGGGGGCAGAAGGAGAAGGGGATGACAGAGGGTGAGATGGCTGGATGGCATCACTGACTCGATGGATGTGAGTCTGAGTGAACTCCGGGAGTTGGTGATGGACAGGGAGGTCTGGCGTGCTGTGGTTCATGGGGTCTCAAAGAGTCAGACACGACTGAGCGACTGAACTGAACTGAAGAAGACCAGATTCTATCATTTTAGGACAATTTAAGACTCATGGCAGCACTGATCTTCTGTTTTTACAGATGAAGAGAGATTGAGAAATAAGTTTAGGGTACACAGGTATAAGTGGCAGACACGGGCCTGGCATTCAGCTCTGATTCCAGAGACTGGATGCACTCCTCCGCAGGGTGGATGCCCTGAGCTGGTAATCAAGCACAGCTCTTCTTGAGGACATGGAGAGGAGTGTGGGAAAGGTAGATGTGGAGGGGCTGGAGGAAGCAGTGGGGTTGGGAGGGCCATGAGCCACCATAAGGGAGTGTGTTCAAGCAGCACATGAGTGGCAGGCACCCTCAGTGGCCCTGTCCCCATGCCAAGCCCTGAGGGCACCAAGAAACCAGCAGAGGTGGGCCCTGCCCACATTAGTGAGGCCAGATGAGTGAGGTCAGAGGGCACATGAAGGGCTGAAGAGGGGAATCTCAGGACTCAGTCCTGCTGGAGGACACATGACCTGGTGAGGAAACACATGAGAACGAGGTTAACAGCGGGCACATTGGTCAGTACAGGTCATAGAGAACATGCTGCCATTCACTTAAACAACTTAGACATCCAGGGCTGCTTTGCATCAAGGCTGGACACAGATTTATTTCCTTGAGTGAAAAACATGACCTGCATGTTGACTTCAGGGGCTAGTTTTCTCTGTACTACCAAAGTATAAATGTCAGAAAAATTTTAAGTGAGATCATTAAGACAAAGGAACCCAAACCTCTGGTACCACCCAACATGCAAGCATCTCAAGGCCAGGTATCCTGGGTCTCTGTCCCAGGCCTCTGGTTGGTCCCTGAAACAGCTCAGTCAGTCTACACCTGGCCCCACCTCCCCTACCCCCACCTCTCCACCTTGGCCCCTGCCCCTTGCACACCCCCTGGGTTCTCTTTGCTGTATACAGTGCCGCCCATCAGCCCGCTCCCCTTCAGGGGGTCCCATCATACATCCACCAGAGGCCTGTCCTGGCTCCTCAGGAAGCACCCTGGCAGAGACCAAGGTATTTCCTAAGCTGGGCATCATTCTGGTTTTTGCTGTGTTCCATGGTAGCTAAACATCTCTCTGTGTGAAATTAAAAGATCTGATGAATTCTCCCTCACTTTTTATATTCTACAAGGAGTGGGCAACGTCGCTGTGCTCTGGAGACCTCTGTGAACTTGGTCTGGGCTTGCCCACACACAAATGGAAGTGCCTAGATGGAACCAAGGCCAGTGGAAAGGGTTTGGCTAAGCCCCAAAGAAAATAAGACAATTCGACCCCAAGGAGGCAGACAGTCCTGATTCCGGGCACACGAGGTAAACGCCGAATGGAAATCCAACTGCCGCAGAGAGTGATTGCTCAGATGGAGCAAATGTGCTGTGAAACCAGCCCTTGGAAAGTCATCTGGAGCTCATCTCAGTGAAATCCAAAAACAATAACTGACTCCCCAGCTGCCCCAGAGGGACCTTCAGGAGCTCCCCTTGTCAGAAGCCCGGAAAGCCTCGGCAGGGGCGAAGCCCTGGGTCTCTGACTCTGCCCTTGTTTATTTACAAACCTGCTTTTCTTTCCCACCTCAGTTCAGCCCTCAGCTTTGCCCCCTGGGGAGCCCAGGGCATCTATCATGCCTCTTACTGGGCAGGCGCAGATACACGCATTAAAGAGACAGTTAACTCCCTGGCAAAGAGAGCCCCCGTGTGTGCCCCCGAAGCATTCCTGCTCATGATTGATAGAAGGTGGGCAGACCCAAGACCCTCCTCAGGGCCACTGCAACAAAAGTCAGAGGGGAGGAGAACCGGAAGGGAGTTGCTCAGATTTCCTAGAGAAGAGAACAACCCTTCAGGTTGGGCTTTGCCCATCAAGGGCATAGCCTAAAATATCAGAGAAGTGGCTCTGGTCCCTGATCCCTATTTCATGCTTGTAAAGTGGCCGAACTCATCTACATTCCTAGAGGCACCAGGAGTCATCCCAGGAAAGTCTGCAATCCCACCAGCCAGGTCCCCACCAGCCACCCTGCCAGGAGGGCTCCCAGTCTTTAGCACAGCACAGTGACTGTGACTGCTCCCACAAATGAGGCAGAGCTCTGAGGAATTTAGGGGTTAGTTGCCTTGTGATAGACAGGGTTTTAATATTCACAAAAAGCGAGCAAAATGGGGGACTTTCCTGAGGACCAATAGCTCCTGCCCCAAAACCTGGCATCTACCCCTGACACCCTCCTAGAGCTCAGAGCCAGCCCCCTCTGGGTCTGTGATCTCACTTGGAAAATTCAGACAGTTGGGCTGAAGCAAAGAAGTTGGAAGCAGTCATGGGAAGGAGGGGAGAATGTTTGTAAGCTGCTTAGCAGATGAAAGTGACAATGTGTCAAAATTTCCAAGCTGGTTTCCAAACATTCTGTTAATGGGTCTTCCAGAAGCCTGTCTCCGAACAATCTGAAAGACATTTGGTTCCCAACTTTTTCTGCCACAACATACGAGATGATGACATTCATGTGGGCAATACACCCCCTGGACCAACCCATGCTTGCGCCCAGTTTCCAGCACCTGGCCATCCCCCACCCTCCCCATCCACCCACAGAAACAAACTGGGATAACAATAAGTGTGAGGGGCATTATTATGGGGTAATCAAGAAGCCACTGTAGTTAAAAAGAAGTTAGTGAACACATCATTTACACGCTTGATACTGTACCAGAAGGGGCAGACGACAGTTGTCCACATGCAGACTCATCTGGACCATGACTGGGACCAGCACCCAGTTTCTTGAGGGTTTGTGTTGGACCTTGAGCAGCAGGCCCAGCTACCCTGATTTCAGGGCCTGGTGTGGGGGACTGGCCATCACTCCATACCAGCACATCCAGCCTTTCAGAAGCAGTTCCTGGGGCTGGTGTGGCCTAACACATGAGCAACTTAGCCTTCTACAACCCCACGCTGTGGACTGAGAATTTCCATGTCTGGCAGAAGTTGGGGTAACTAAAGTATATTTACACCATCACAATGATCATGCTTATGATCTCATGGCCCAAAGGAAGGCACAAGACCTGGCTCCTGGGCCATTTAAGAGAGACGGAGAGGCTGAGGGAGATGGGCAAACAACACCCATGAGAATTCCCGGCAATGGGCTGGAAGGACTCTCTCAGCATTTAGGATCTGCTTCCTTTGTTCCACATCTTGGACCTCCAACAACCTGGTAACTTCTATCCCATTCTGTTCTGCCCCCTACAGAGAATGCAGATGAAAGTACATGTTTCAGGGCTGTGAACTGAAGCACGAGCTGGTCATACCACACACCACCTGCCTTCACCACCACTCCCCATCAGATGCTGTTCTCGAACAATGGCCAGAGGTTCTGGTGAACTGTCATCTAGAAGGCAGCCGCCTACACCCATCAGAAGCCACCACTGGCCTCCAGGCCAGGACAGCATTCTCTCAAGGAGAGAACTGCACATAAGTGCAGTTGAAACTGGAATGGATGTTCCTCAGAGAGGCTAAATATGGGTCCCTCCCTCTCTTTTAAACATTTCTTAAGTTGTGACTGCAGCCATGAAATTAAAAGACACTTGTTCCTTGGAAGAAAAGATTTGACAAACCTAGACAGCATACTAAAAAGCAGAGACATCACTTTGCAGACAAAGCTACGGTTTTTTTCAGTAGTCACGTATGGATGTGAGAGTTGGACCATAAAGAAGGCTGAGAGTCCAAGAATTGATGCTTTCAAACTGTGGTGCTGGAGAAGACTCTTAAGAATCCCTTGGACAACAAGGAGGTCAAACCAGTCAATTCTAATATTGAAGTTAGCCCTGAATATTCATTGGAAGAACTAATGCTGAAGCTGAATACTCTGGCTACCTGATGAAAAAGCCAACTCACTGGAAAAGACCCTGATGCTGGGAAAGATTGAAGGCAGAAGGAGAAGGGGACAACAGAGGATGAGACGGTTAGATGGCATCACTGAATCAATGGACATGAGTTTGAGCAAGCTCAGGAGATACTCAAGGACAGGGAAAACTGGCATGCTACAGTCCATGGGGTCACAGAGTGGGACCTGATGCAGCGACTGAACACAACAAGTCCTCTGAGCAGAAGTCCTGGCATTTGTGCACTAAATAAAAACCTACACACCTCAGGCATTAATAAGGACTTGAAAGAGTCTCACTCATTTTTGTGGTATAAGTCCCTTGTCCCTTCAGTTTGAGAGGATTTACTGAGTGGACAGTAGTGATCCAAAGGCTCAGCCTGTCTGATTGGCAGCATCTCGTTCCTGGCCCTGTCATGCACTGACCTTGGGCAAGGGCATCACCACTGTCATCTTGGTTTCATTCTCATTTATGGCGCATTAGCCACATTCAGGTGTCATTAACTCATGGAGCTGTTCTTCTTTGAGCAGACAGAAAAGAAACAAATACAGAAACATTGAATGTCGGCTCCAGGACCATAAGGAATTTTGTCAGTTTTGTCTCCCCAACTCTAGAAGGCAGCTTGGTATGTAATATAGGCTCAGTAAACAGATATGTTGATAATCATGGAAAAGTGTCACGACTGTAAGTGTTATGTGTGTGTGTGCACGCTTAATCGCTCAGTCGTGTCCAACTCATTGTGACCCCTTGGACTGTAGCCTGCGAGGCTCCTCTGTCCATGGGAATTCTCCAGGCAAGAATACTGGAGTGGGTTGCCATGCCCTTCTCCAGGGGTTCTTCCTAACCCAGGGATTGAACCCAGGTCTCCTGCATTGCAAGCAAATTCTACCCTCAGTCACCAGGAAAGCCCAGTTAAAGTGTGCTGAGATAGAGGGGCTGCCATGGAAGGACTGTGATATTAATAACTTGCAGTTTGTGCACACAGGACTGCTCACAACAGATCAGCACACGATTGCTCCATGGTGAGTGTCATCAGTTTGCTAGGGCTGCTGTTGCAAAGTCCTATGGACTGCGTAACTTAAGCAGAAGTTGGTTATTTCACAGCTCTGGAGGCTGGAAGTCCAAGATCACAGCATCGGCAGGCTCCTTCTGTCTGAGGACTCTGAGAGAAGATCTGTCCCAGGCTCACTCCTTGGGTTGCAGCCAGCCTTATGCTGCCTGAGTCTCTGCCCACCATCCTCTCTCTATGCACGACTCTGTGTCCAAATTTCTCTGTCTTATAAGCACACCAGTCCTATTGGACTAGGGCCCACTTCAAAGACTTAGCTTTGGCTTTATTACCTTTGTAAAGATCCTGTCTCCACATAAACTCATGCTCTGAGGTGCTGCAAGTTAAAACTTTAACATATGAATTTGGCAGTGGACACAATTCAATCCATAAGTATGTGTTTAATAAATATTAGCTGTTATAAATGATGACAGGAAAATCAACAATAGGAAAAAGTAGAGACCAAAACAAAATCATTAATGATAAATTCAAAACGAAGGGACTTCCCCAGTGGGCCGGGGGCTAAGACTCTGCACTCCCAATGCAGGGGCCCAGGTTCAATCCCTGTCAGAGAACTAGATCCCACATGTTACAGCTGAGAGTTCACATACCACAACTAAAGATCCTGCATGCCACAATTAAGACCCGGCACAGCCAAATAAATAAATAATTTTTTAAAAAGTCAAAATTGTTGACTCATTAATTCATAATCTCGACCATGTGGAGATTCCTTAAAAAACTAAGAATAAAACTACCATATGACCCAGCAATCCCACTTCAGGCCTATACCCAGAGGAAACCAAAACTGAAAAAGACACATGTACCCCAAAGTTCATTGCAGCACTATTTACAATAGCTGCAACATGGAAGCAACCTAGATGTCCATCGACAGATGAACGGATAAAGAAGCTGTGACACATATATACAATGGTGTATCACTCAGCCATAAAAAGGACCACATTTGAGTCAGTTCTAATGAGGTGGATGAACCTAGAGCTTACTATACAGAGTGAAGTAAGTCAGAAAGTGAAAAACAAATATTGCATATTAACGCATATATATGGAATCTAGGAAGACGGTACTGATGAACCTATTTGCAGAGCAGCAATGGAGACACAGACAAGAGAACAGACTGTGGACATGGGTGGGCAGGGAGGAGGGGGTTGGATGTATGGAGAGAGTAACAGGAACATATACATTACCATATGTAAAACAGCCAATGAGAATTCACTGTGTGACTCAGGGAACTTAAAATGGGGCTCTGTGACAACCTAGAGGGGTGGAATGGGAGGGAGGCAGGAAGGAGGTTCAAGAGGGAGGGGACATAGGTATACAGATGGCTGATTCATGTTGATATTTGGCAGAAACTAACACAATATTGTAGAGCAATTAAAAATAAATGAATTTAATGATAAAATTTTAATGATAAATGAATTTAATGATAAAATGATAAAATTTAATGGATTTAATGATAAAAATCTAGTGGCCTCTTTATCGGTCTTGGACTTCCCATGCTAATGCTTTATCTGGTTTTCCAGCCTTCACTCCTGTCCAGGCAGTTCTCCCAACTTCCTCCAGGTTATCCCTGGCACCTCAGCTCAGGCTGTGCTCCCCCTGGAAAGCCCTTTGTTCTCCTCTCTCTTTCCCAACTTAAACTCATCCTCAGACTCCCAGCTCTAGGCTCTGCTCAGAGGGGGTTTCCTAAGCGGGTTTGTCAGTGAATGTCCCAGCGCACTGAAGGGAGCTCTGAAGAATAAGGAAACTATTTTCAGAGGTGTGGGGAGGCTGATGGAAACCAAATAAGGACCATGGGGGCCCATGACAGCAGGAAGCCACACCATCCTGCACCTCCCAGAAGCTACGGCCTTAGAAGAACCAGCCAAACCAGAATCAAAGTCCAGAACAGGGGGACAGGATGGGGAGGATACAGGGAGACTAGACCCCAGACCTCACTTTCCTTCTGCCCCCGTCTCCTGTCTGCGGTTCCACCAGCCCAAGTGGAAGAGGAGGGCCAAGGCCAGGAAATGCAGGCTCTGGCAGTCAGTCCCAAGCACCCAGTAGGGAAGAGAATGGCCCTGGGCACGAGTAGGGGTGGACAGAATGGTTAGCACACATGCTGGAACTGTCTATCTTACCTTCCTCTGAACCCACATGGCAGTTTTTATCTGGACCACCTATGTGACCTATAGCCAAACAAAGCCACCCTGGCTGGCGATCTCACTTTCTGAGTGTGTGGTGTCACTATGGTTAGAGGACAAGCCCCAAAACAGAGAGCATGTCAGATGCTTCCTCTGTCCCCTCCCTGCTCCCCACTCCCTTCCTCACCCACCCTGACCCACCATGCTGAGTACAGAGCTGGGCTTGTAGTACGTGCTTAGTAAATCAAGAGCTGAATACAACCTGGGGTTTGGGAGATGAAGCGTGGGTGGGATCCATACAAATACATATTGAAAAATCACCGGCTCTGGAAGAACAATTGTCAGGCCCATTTCCTGCTGCAGATGGAGCCAGGAGACGCTCGGGGCTTGGCAACTGACAGCTGAGGAGCAGCCAGGGAATTTAGCAGGAGACAGAGAAAATGAGCCCTGCGGGTCTGGCCCAGCCCCATCAAAAGCAGACTCAAGGCAGACTCTCTCTTCCCAGACTTGGGGGCCAAGGTGGGGTGGGAGCCGGCTCTGTTTGCTCAGGTCTGCTGTTAGCTAGAGCACGAGAATCCAGGAGGCAGCGGCATTGGTTTGGAACCTGATGGCTCTGTCTCAGGCCAGCTGGAGGGCATAGAAACTGCCACCTGAATGGAGAGCCTGGATGTGTCAATTGTGCTCCCTGCCATGCCCCAACCCCTCACCCGGTTGAAACTGCCTGCCCTTGACATAGGCTGGTTTGGGGCTAGGAATAGCCACGGAATGAACCAGCAGTGGGCACCTTCCTCGGTGGCAAACCCGTCCATCGTCTAGTAACTGATGTGTGTCATGGACATTGTGGTTATCAACTCCACGCATCTTTTCCAGCCCAGAGAACTTCCTGGTCATTTCATTTCCAAGGACTCAGCATGGGCAATTTTAGCCAGTGAACTTCATAGGGAAGTCTTATGGGAATCTTGTAGGAAAAGTTCAGTTCAGTTCAGTTCAGTTCAGTCGTTCAGTCGTGTCCGACTCTTTGCGACCCCATGAATCGCAGCACGCCAGGCCTCCCTGTCCATCAACAACTCCCAGAGTTCACTCAGACTCACGTCCATCGAGTCAGTGATGCCATCCAGCCATCTCACCCTCTGTTGTCCCCTTCTCCTCCTGCCCCCAATCCCTTCCAGCATCAGAGTCTTTTCCAATGAGACAACTCTTCACATGAGGTGGCCAAAATACTGGAGCTTCAGCTTTAGCATCATTCCTTCCAAAGAAATCCCAGGGCTGATCTCCTTCAGAATGGACTGGTTGGATCTCCTTGCAGTCCAAGGGACTCTCAAGAGTCTTCTCCAACACCACAGTTCAAAAGCATCAATTCTTCAGCACTCAGCTTTCTTCACAGTCCAACTCTCATATCCATACATGACCACTGGAAAAACCATAGCCTTGACTAGATGGACCTTTGTTGGCAAAGTAATGTCTCTGCTTTTCAATATACTATCTAGGTTGGTCATAACTTTCCTTCCAAGGAGTAAGCGTCTTTTAATTTCATGGCTGCAGTCACCATTTGCAGTGACTTTGGAGCTCAAAAAAATGAAGTCTGACTCTGTTTCCACTGTTTCCCCATCTATTTCCCATGAAGTGATGGGACCAGATGCCATGATCTTCATTTTCTGAATGTCGTGCTTTAAGCCAACTTTTTCACTCTCCTCTTTCACTTTCATCAAGAGGCTCTTTAGTTCCTCTTCACTTTCTGCCATGAGGGTGGTGTCATCTGCATATCTGAGGTTATTGATATCTCTCCCAGTAATCTTGATTCCAGCTTGTGCTTCCTCCAGCCCAGCGTTTCTCATGGTGTACTCTGCATATAAGTTAAATAAGCAGGGTGACAATATACAGCCTTGACGTACTCCTTTTCCTATTTGGAACCAGTCTGTTGTTCCATGTCCAGTTCTAACTGTTGCTTCTAACTGTTTCTGGTCCCAGCGTTTTTCATGATGTACTCTGCATAGAAGTACAATATACAGCCTTGACGTACTCCTTTTCCTATTTGGAACCAGCCTGTTGTTCCATGTCCAGTTCTAACTATTGCTTCCTGATCTGCATACAGGTTTCTCAAGAGGCAGGTCAGGTGGTCTGGTATTCCCATCTCTTTCAGAATTTTCCACAGTTTATTGTGATCCACACAGTCAAAGGCTTTGGCATAGTCAATAAAGCAGAAATAGATGTTTTTCTGGAACTCTCTTGCTTTTTTGATGATCCAGCAGATGTTGGCAATTTGATCTCTGGTTCCTCTGCCTTTTCTAAAACCAGGTTGAACATCTGGAAGTTCACAGTTCACGAATTGAAGAAAATGGCAAAGGTAATCTCCCTTATTTCTCTGAACGTGGTGTCTCGACATTATGCTGTGACACTGTTGCTGTCTTGCTCTTACCACAAGGTTAAGCCAACACTGAGGCTGGAGGACAGACTGATGCAAAAAACTTCTATCTTTGATGAGACGATTGAGCCCTCAAAACAAGCAGTCTTCACACTTCACTACGCCAGTATCTCAGTTATATAGTAAATGTCCTTATCATTTCAGTCAGCTTCAGTGCGGTTTCTGTTACTCACAGCCAAGAGCACCCTATTTGTTATAACCAGAGAGATGGTCAGCTAAGTCAGGTAGACTATCTTCTTCCAAGTCCTGAGCAGGGCAGGTAGTCCACCAGTGGTTCAGGGAAAGCCTTCATTGTTACACAAACATTTGCTGAGAGTTTCTTATTTGTTTTAATATCTACCCATTTAAACATATAAGTAGAATATCAAACCTATGACACAATTTTTAAAATAAATTTCTCCATGTAAAAATGTGACTTATTTCAAAGGAGAACACTAGGTAAATAATAGTATGCATATCACAAAGTAAAATATGAGACACAGAAAGCAATTCGGCAATATGGGCAAATTGGATCAGAGGCTAATGAAGAATTGGCCAGTAAGGAGTGAGAGAAGAAGAGGTGAATCACTGTGAGAGGTCTGCAATCAGCAACTACTGATTAAGTCCCTGAAACTGCCAAGTCTGGACCAAGCACTGGGGATGCAGAAAAGAACAAGGCTGCCATCTGCCCAGCTGCCCCGGGGGCTTCCAGAGTAGCAAGGAGATGGATGTTGACTAGGAAACTTTGCCTCCCATTATTTAATTACATCTGGTAAATTCTATAAGGGAGAAGGGGTGTTAGGAGCGTGCGTATGAGAGACTCAACTTTACCCAGAGGGTCTGAAAAGTCCAGAGAAAGCAAGCAAGAAAGGGAAAACTCTCTAGAATTGCTTGCACATGGGCCCACCTCAGCTCAGTATCCTTAAAATGAACTTTTATTCTAGGAGGCTGTTGTGGCCTGAACTGTGTCCTTTCAAAAACTCATACACTGAAGTCCTAACCCCCAGTACCTCAGAATGTGACTGTATATGGAGATAGGGTCTTTAAGAGATAACTAAATTAAAATGAGGTCATTAGAGTGAGCTGTAATCCAATATGACCAGTGTTCTTATAGAGTTTCCCTGGTGGCTCAGATGGTAAAGAATCTGCGTGCAGTGTAGCAGACTCAGGCTTGATCCCTGGGTCAGAAAGATCCCCTGGAGAAGGAAATGGCATCCCATTCCAGTATTCTTATCTGGAGAATCCCATGGACAGAGGAGCCTGGCAGGCTACAGTTCATGGGTTCGCAAAGAGTCGGACACAACTGAGTGACTATAAGAAGGAGAAATTTGGACACAGAGACACACTTGATAGGGAAGATGGTGTAAAGATATAGGAGAAACTTATCATCTACTAGCTAGGAGCGAGACTGGAGAGAACCTGCTCTCACAGCCCTCAGAAAGAATCAGCATTCCTGCCACCTTGATTGTAGACTTCCAGACTCCTAAACTGTGAGACAATGAAGTTTTGTTGTTTAAGTCACCCTGTCTTTGTTAAGGGAGCTGTTGTAAACAGATACAGCTGCTAAAGTGAGTGCTTGTCCTTTACAGGTGAAAGAGCCCCCGCTGCCCTTGGGAGCAAGGAGACTCAAATTCGGGAAGGGAAGATTCTGGTTGGGCTTGGGAACTTTGCAGGACAGCTCCCCCTCTGTGCCCAGTAGGCCCCATGGTCCACTTCCATCCCTCCCACTGCCCCACGTGGGAAGGTGCAGCAGACACCTGTCTTCCCTCCTGGATGGGGAGTGAGCTGGGAAGGAAACCCCCACTCCTGCCAGGTCATGGGCTCCCTGATGTTCTGACCACAGATCAGTTATAACAGTCCTCAGGGACAGTGGGGTTTACTGCCAGGAAGAGAGACCCCAGGAAGCCAGGCTGTCTGTCCTCAGGACAGTTGGGGTGGAGTGAGATTCTCCAGCCATGACTCACGCAAGGTTTCATGGGGAAGGGAAGTTAAGAGAGTCATAACGACCACACTGAAAAGCAGTTAAGCCCATTTTCATGGCAGTATTACACAGAATTAAAACCTGCACTATTTGCGGCCACAGCTGCCAAGAACTAAAGCACAAGCAAACTGGGCAGGGTGGGCTTGGCTTTCTGACAGTCTGGGCACACGTGGGCATGTGACCGGTATCCAGGGCAGGGAGCCTCTGCACTTGACAGGAAAAGGCCCTCGCCCTTCTGTCCCACTGCTCTTCCTTGGACCCCTTGCAGTCACCTGGGTGGCTGCCCCGGGTGGAGACACGGTTAGAGCTGGCCTGTTCAGTGGGAGCCAGTGAGACTCACTGTTGTCCTGGTGAGAAGAAAACCCCCCAGGCTGCTGGGAAGGTGAAGACTTTGTAGTCGTGCCTAGAGCCGACTCGTTTTTCCTTTCCCTGAGTTCCTGGGCCTGAGCAACACCTCCAGCAGCAGAAAGACTTGGACAGACAGCTCTGAGGAAATCCCGGAGAAGTGGAGGGCCCAGCATGTTTCGAGAAAAACAGGCTCTTTCATAGAGGACAGGGGATTGACAGGTGCTAAGTAGGGGGGTTGGGGCTTAGCCAGGGGTAGTGCCACACAGCAGCCAAGGCTCAGGGGGTAGGGCAGATAGTACTTTCAGGCCAGCTGGTGAAAGCAGTGATTCCATCTGTCTGCTAGTGTTCACTGAGTGCCAACTGTTTACACTGAGCAATAGTAACAAGAGAAGAGAACTTTAAAAACAGGAGCAGACTATATTCGCTGGCATCCCTGTCTTTGAAGCTGGCCTGGATGACAGTGCATTTCATCCTCTCCTTCCCCTCTTCCAGTGGAGTAAGCCAAAGGCCACCATGGTCATGGAAAAGGGATTTATGTGTCCAGCTGCTTCAGCTGTCCCCAAGTTCACTCAAGTCCTATTTGCGTTGTGCTAACCTGGTTTCCAGAGTCAACAAACTAGCATGTGCTGTGCGCACTGCCCGGGGGACCTACAGAGCGGTCCAGGTTGGAGGACAGGCCTGCAAGGATGTTTTCAACCTACCTGAAAGAGACATGTGCATTTGAATCACCACTAAGAACACAGGTGTTGTGGGTGGAGGTGGCGAAGGCCCCGAACTTTAGAGAGCAAGAGGCAGCTGTTTGCTCACTTATTTCCTCAAGCCACCCACAAGTGATCCCTGTCCTCACCCATCCATCATGAAGAGGAGAAAACATTTAGAAGCCAGCACAAGGAAACAGACCACACTCTCACAGCCCTCTCCCACTCCTTACCCTTGTCCCAGGGTGGTCAGGAAATGCCAAAGGAGCTTTCTTTCCCACTCTAAATAATTCTTGATAATAATGACCAGAACTATTCCCTGAGGGTCTGTTATCTGTCCAGCATTGCACAACTATTCTTTTCAACCTTCACAATGATTCTGCCAAATAAATGGAACCTCCCCATTTTACAGATGTGAAAATACAGTGAAATATTTAAGTTCCTGCCCAAGGCCCACAGCTAAAACCAGGATTTAGTGCAGGAGAGTCTAATGACAAAGGTTTCCTCCCGTCCTGCCTTGAAATTGTTCTGTGTTCCCATAATCAGTGATTACAACTAATTCAATTTCAAGAATAATAAATTTGGAGTACGTCTGAAAGGGAGTTGAGCAGCTATAAATAAATACTCATGTCTATTTCTCTTGAGCAAGATCTAGTAAATTATTAGGAGCCACAGTTCTACCTGGAATGCATTTTTCATTTAGGACACAATTCAGCAGTGGGCGGATCTTTCTCCAGGCTTCACAATGCAAGAAGAGTGGGGCCGTCAGCACTGTTTCCTTGAATCCTGCTGTGCAGTGGCAATTTATTCTAGGAACCATGCTGCAGAACATGACCAAAAATAGAAAGGCAGGTTTTGCATATTTCCATTCCCTAATGCTAGCATCTTGACCCTGTCCATAGTGGTCTGGCTTGGCTACTGGATAAATCAAACTTTATTGACACTTGATGTGTCCTAAGTGGGCTAGAAATGCAAAGTACCTCAAAGGTGACTGTTACCTTCAGAAAAGCACTTACATCAAAGTTATATTTTAAGCTTGTCAACCTCACTTGACGCGAAGTTTCTAAACCTCAATAGACATATTGAGGAATAATATATTCTTCATTAGGACTAATGTATTCTTCCTAATACATTAGGATAATAGGACAAATGTATTCTTCAAGGCTTGGGCTGTGATCAAGCACAGGTTTTGACTCAAGGTTTTTAAACAGTGAGTATAACTGACTGAAGAGATTTGAAATGACAGGGACCAGCAACAGGTCCATTTAGGTCAATTCTTGACCCTGATGGTCTGGGTGTGTGTGCGACCTAAGTTGCTTCAGTTGTGTCTGACTCTTTGTGACCCCATGGACTATAGCCCACCAGGCTCCTCTGTCCAAGGGATTCTCCAGGCAAGACTACTGGAGTAGGTTGCCATGCCCTCCTCTAGGCGATCTTCCCAACCCAAGGATCAAACCCATGTCTCTTATGTCTCCTGCATTGCAGGTGACACTATAGCCACCTGGGAAGCCCTGATGGTCTGGGCAGTTGACCCCAAAGAACAAGGCTCAGTTCCCACAATAGTCAGGAGATGGAAGCAGATAAAGCTGAGTTCCTGAAGCAGATAGAAATCCAATGGTAAAACAGAAGGCAGAGGGGCAGAGAAAACCATGAGTTTCTGTCTGTTCCCACTTAGCCCCTACTGGTGGCTGACTTCCCACCCTTAGGTGTTCATCCCTTCTAGTCAATGCAGCCCTTCCCAAATGACCATCACTGGTCAGCAGCAAAATAAAGCTAGTGAACTTTCCTGAACCAGTTCTATTTCTTGTAAAAGACTATCCTTTAATCTGAAATTCTACCCTTTCCACTATTTGTTGCTGTTTAAAAAAATGCTTTCTTTTAAGAAATAGTGGTGATATTCTTGGGTGGGAATTTGTTTTCTTTTTAATGTTCCCACTTAGCAAAATAAAAAGTTAGCACTTCATTGGGGGTTGCCAACATTTTTGAAAATTTTACTGGCCAAGGAACCTCTGCATTAAAACATTATTCTCAGAAAGCTTGCCTTTAGGATGCAGACAGCGCATGGTAAGCCCAGAAGAGGCCGTGAGAATGAGCTTGTGGGTTCCCTTTTCTTGTTCAGTGAACATCAGGCAATGCTGAATGGGGACAAGACTCCAGACTGGGAAGGGGTCAGTCAAAAGGACATATTGTTTCTTTTATAATTTTGCCAAGGCTCTTGCTAACTGCCTTTCTGCCAAAACAAAAACAAAAACAAAAGATGAGAATAAATCCCCTGAGGAAAAAGGAGAACCGAGCAGATTATGGTTTGGAAGGGAAGCTTTATTATGGGTGACTTACCGTCCTTCAAGAAAGACGGGTTATTGTTGGGGCATCTCTAATCAGTGTTCTCTATCTCTCAAAAGTCCTCAACAAAAGGAAATTGCCTCCAAATGAAGCAAGAACGCATCTAGTTAGTACTTGCTGTCACCCCAGACTGGAAAGCTCTTCTCCCACCTTCTCTCTTTTGAGGCCCCAATTCAACTTCTTCCTGATACCCATTCCCACTCCTCCAGGCAGGTCACGCCCTTCCTTTCTCCAGGTTCCCATGGTATTCTGTTCATACTTCGAGTGTTGCACTTCTCATTGGGTATTTTTAAACAGGCCATTTCCTTCCAATTATAAAAACATAGAAGTTAAAATGTTCAAACTTAAAAATAATAATAGCAAACTTAGGCAAAGCTCACTATGTACCTGGTCTTCTAAGCAGTTCACAGATATCAGTCCCTTTAATCCTCTCAATAACCCAGTGGCTCGGCATCTCAAGTGTGGCCCTACTCTCAGAGCCAGAACAAGGTCCCCTCCATCTTCCTGCCTCTTGTGCCTGACATGGTGCTAGCCACAGTCAATGCTTAATAAAAGAACTCTGAAATTACAAGAAAGACAATGTTTGATTTGCCTATTTCAAATGTTGCCTAATCTAGGAATACAGGGCTGGTCTAGATGATGCTTGAGAGCTTTTTCCAGCTGTTTAATTATGGGATCCTATCATTAATTTGCATATACTCTTGATGAAAGTGAAAGAGGAGAGTGAAAAAGTTGGCTTAAAGCTCAACATTCAGAAAACGAAGATCATGGCATCTGGTCCCATCACTTCATGGGAAATAGATGGGGAAACAGTAGAAACAGTGTCAGACTTGATTTTTTTGGGCTCCAAAATCCCTGCAGATGGTGACTGCAGCCATGAAATTAAAAGACGCTTACTCCTTGGAAGGAAAGTTATGACCAACCTAGATAGTCTATTCCAAAGCAGAGACATTACTTTGCCGACTAAGGTCCATCTAGTCAAGGCTATGGTTTTTCCTGTGGTCATGTATGGATGTGAGAGTTGGACTGTGAAGAAGGCTGAGCGCTGAAGAATTGATGCATTTGAACTGTGGTGTTGGAGAAGACTCTTGAGAGTCCCTTGGACTGCAAGGAGATCCAACCAGTCCATTCTGAAGGAGATCAGCCCTGGGATTTCTTTGGAAGGAATGATGCTAAAGCTGAAGCTCCAGTCCTTTGGCCACCTCATGCAAAGAGTTGACTCATTGGAAAAGTCTCTGACGCTGGGAGGGATTGGGGGCAGGAGGAGAAGGGGAGGACCCAGGATGAGATGGCTGGATGGCATCACGGATTCGATGGACGTGAGCCTGAGTGAACTCCGGGAGATGATGATGGACAGGGAGGCCTGGTGTGCTGCGATTCATGGGGTCACAAAGAGTTGGACACGACTGAGCGACTGAACTGAACTGAACTGAACTGATGGTCATACCAAATGTATGAATATATCAATATACTCATAATTTATCAATTTATTGATCACTAACTGGCAGCTCTGGGTATGTAATTCTATCACTACCTTGGATGTTACAAAGTTATGTGAGTGTGTACAAAATTAGTTATATGTGTGTATGTCCCAAAAGGATTAGCAAATTAGTACATTGTGCCTGTGTCAACACTTCTATTTTTAAACAAAATGATTTACTTACTTGACTAACTTTTGGCTTTACTGACAGCTATTAGTACAGCAGACTGGTATTTAATGAAGCAGAAAAATAATAAACCATGTTGATGTTATTCCTCCAAATAACTGCTTTTTAAAAACATCTCTTTGCTGGGAAGGCAAAATAGAACTGGAGAAGGTCCAGAGAAATGCAATAATATGGTCAAGAAAATGGAATGGTTCCTATACAGCCAAAAAACCAAGCAGGTCTCTTTCTGCTGGAAAGAAGAGGGGTAAAAGAAAATACAATAAAACACTATAAAAATTGTGAAAGAAACAAAGAAGAAAAACATAGAGTGTTAGTTCCATATCCCCAAATTACAGAAGTACGTTTTCTTCCTATCTTGGAGATCAAGGTAAATTTAGGAATATAAAAGGAAATATGATTGTCTCTGTGTTACGGAAGAGAAAAGTACTATTTGTTGCACAGTGACACCTTGGAGCTGGTAAGTGGTTTAGAGGTGTATGGATTAAGGAATCATAACAAATTATTAATGGAGGTAGGATGTGGGGGGAGAGAGGGATTTCCTAAACTGGCAGACCTGACCCTGCCGCCTGGAACCATGCCTGCTACCAATCATGCCTCAAACCAGACAGTGTGCTGAGAGGATCATGAATATAGCATTTGTTTGACTGTACATATCTACATTTCCTATTGTATTTATGTATCAGTTAGATGATGAATTTGATTTTTCACTAGCATGGGTAACTGAGCAGCTTCACAGCATCACTTTTACATAACAATAATTATCTTCTAATAAGAGGCCTTATTTTCCCAACACATGAGAGGCCTTCCTAATAGAACTACCAGCAGGACACTAACACATGGGCTCTGTGGCTGGTCTGTTGAACGTTAGCCCAAATTCTGCCCTCAGCCATAACACATCCCTCTCTCTGTTCTTCCAGTGATTTCAAATCACTGACCTGCTGTGTGTTCCAGATGCAACAGCCACATAAATGATCCTTCTGTTCATAAACTTGCCTTGGCCTTGGGATGCTGAGTCCTGGCAGCCATGCCATGGAGGTGCCCACAGGCACATGTTCTAATACACGAAAGGGGATGGATGGAAAAGGGTCAGGACCCCTTCCAGAGTTTTGGTTCAGCATGTTGTTGCCACTCCTCTGGCTTCAACTGACGGAGCCTTCACTTAGCAGATAATCATATTTCACCCTTGAGAACATGTGATTTCTATTAACATTGCAGCGTTGCCTGGCAGGGCGGCCAGCTTTTCTGTGGCTGCTGGATGCGTGTGGTGCATCCACAGAGCAGGGGCAGCGCCAGCCTGCTCAGTTCCAAGTAAAATCTTGGAGATCTTTGCCTTAAATAGTAATTATTCTGGCAAAGGTCCTTTATACCTTGCTCTAAATGTTATCCCTCCAATAGCAGAAAATGACTTTGTGGGAAGTCTTTTTTGTTTCAAAAAGTTTTAGTAAAGGCATAGCAGTGTCAGAAAAGGAATATGTGTGTTTTTATAGGCCATTATGAAATGGACTTGCAGTAACTAACAATTATTTCACACACCCACTCGCCTTTTCCAGAGACCTTCCAGGATTCAAGATCCCAAACCAAGCACAGCCTTAAAAGGTCCCAAACTGTTTTTTCTAAGTGCTAAAGAGAAATTCCCATGAAGCCTCATTCTTCCAGGATGGAGCACCCTATCCATGCCAAAGAAAAAATACCCGTAAAACTGTTTCTCAGTATTAGGGTACGTTATGGATATGATTAGTCCAAATCTCCCTGGTCATATAAAATATGTCACATAATTGTTTTTTTGGTCAGAGAGGAGTGTTACAAAATAAATATTTCCCCATTAGAGCACACTGGGAAATGTTTGCTGACACCTACACTCAAACCCAGCAGGTTTCCTTGGAAGAGTCTGGCACAGAACAGCCCCCTCCTTAATGAGGTGCTGGAGTTGGTTGAAAATTAAATATTAATTTACAAAAAATTTTTGCATCTTAAAAATCAAAACTATGGTCTGCCTGTGGGCGTCTATGCCTTTTATGTTCCTCCGGCTTTTGGTCTGTGAAATGACTTGGGTCAACCAAGGATCATCATCTTTTATTGAATTGCATCATTCTTTCTCTTTCTAAAACAGTCTGTGGAAAACATCAAGAAGTTTGGGTGTTTTGATTTTTTTTTTTCCTTTCCCAGAATTTGTTTCTTACTCTATTTCCCCTACTGGAAAATTCTTTCTGAAACCATTGATGGATTGTTTCATTTGATTCCAGGAGAGTCACAGTTGTGAGGGCCATGGTAGAACAAATCAATAGGTGTGATAATTACTGGTTCCTCTTGGAGAATTTTTTTCCTCCACCACAAATTCTAGAGAGTTCGTGCCCCCCCGCCCCCCGCCACTCCCACCCCCAAGTCATGCCCAGTTGCTCTGAGGAGTCCTCTGCCCTGGCTCTGGCTGCCAGGTTGAAGCATGATGATCACAGAGCTGCCCATGGGGCTTTCACTGCCCCTGGCCACCAGGGCGTTCAGTGTCCTCATTTTCAGCTACTCTACGGCTTTCAGTTCCAGATTCAGGAATTTTCCCTCCAGCTCTCATGTTCTTAACAGAATTCCTCTCCTTCTTTCTACACATTCACACACTCAGTCACTCAATTCACACAAAACTTTGTGCAGATATGTGGTCTTAATTTGTAAGTGGAGGAATGGTTACAAATTATACTGATCCTTCCAAGGCAAACTGCATACATTTTAATCCCCTAAGGCTCTGAAAATATTTCTCTTACCTCTAATACTGGAATTTCAAGGCACCAGAGCAGATGAGTAGGATTTAGAGGCAGGCTGGCCTTTGAGGATTCTTCCAATCACAACACTGGCCCTGGCTGTGATCTTCAGATCTTGGCAGTGGGAGTTTCAACACTACCAAGAATGCAAATCAGTCTACATATTTTAACACCCTTTCCCTCTGAAAAGAATTGTTTTGGGGGGGAAAGATGAGAGATGAAGAACTTGACAAAATAATTCTAAAGTGTATTTAAGAGAATAAATACATGAGAATAGCTAAGAAACCCTTTGAAAGGAATAGAGAGAGGGTACATGCTTGATTAGATATGAAAACATGAGTTCCACTCCTACCTAGTATGTAGAAAAGTTGAAAAAGTACGTCTCCCATCCTCACAACAATCAGCAGAATCACCACTTTTCTTGAATCCGTCAGAAAACTAAGGTCATACAGAATCAAAAAGCCCAAAGGCTATGTATGGACAGACAGCCTCTCCAAGAAGAGATGAAACTAAGCAAGGGCTTACTTGTGGTTGAGTATAGGAAGAAGAGACATTGCGTACCATACAAAACTAGGCTAAAATAAAAAGAACTCAGCCAAAAGTTGTAACAAACTGTGAAAGGACAAAAGTGGACTAGCATGAGGGTACAGCACCCCTGGGAGCTGCAAACACAAGAGGAATCCACACCCACTTGCAGGCTCTTCTCTGCAGACATCCACTCACTGCTCTAGAAAGGACAGAAAGCAGGCAGGACACCAAAGTGAGTCACCCCAGTGAGTCTGGAGAAGGGGAGCAACATTGCTGATGGAAAGCCACAAAGTTACAACTAGACTCTTCTCCCCTGAAGCCACAGGGAGTAAACTGTTCATTCAGGGCACAGGTGAAGACCCACCATAGCTGGGGGAAGGATAAAAGACAAACAAAACTAAACAAAAACCAGAAAACCTCTCTATCCATGGGGAATGAGCAAGAAATAGCCCTGGACCAGGGAGAAATAGCAATAACCTCAGATATGCAGATGACACCACCCTTATGGCAGAAAGTGAAGAAGAACTAAAGAGCCTCTTGATAAAAGTGAAAGAGGAGAGTGAAAAAGTTGGCTTAAAGCTCAACATTCAGAAAACGAAGATCATGGCATCTGGTCCCATCACTTCATGGCACATAGATGGGGAAACAGTGGAAACAGTGAGGGACTTTATTTTTGGGGGCTCCAAAATCACTGCAGATGGTGACTGCAGCCATGAAATTAAAAGACGCTTACTCCCTGGAAGGAAAGTTATGACCAACCTAGATAGCATATTTCAAAGCAGAGACATTACTTTGCCAACAAAGGTCCATCTAGTCAAGGCTATGGTTTTTCCTGTGGTCATGTATGGATGTGAGAGTCGGACTGTGAAGAAAGCTGAGTGCCAAAAAATTGATGCTTTTGAACTGTGATGTTGGAGAAGACTCTTGAGAGTCCCTTGGACTGCAAGGAGATATTCAACCAGTCCATTCTGAAGGAGATCAGCCCTGGGATTTCTTTGGAAGGAATGATGCTAAAGATGAAACTCCAGTACTTTGGCCACCTCATGCGAAGAGTTGACTCATTGGAAAAGACTCTGATGCTGGGAGGGATTGAGGGCAGGAAGAGAAGGGGACAACAGAGGATGAGATGGCTGGATGGCATCACTGACCCAATGGACTTGAGTCTGAGTGAACTCCAGGAGTTGGTGATGGACAGGGAGGCCTGGCGTGCTGTGGTTCATGGGGTCACAAAGAGTCAGACACGACTGAGCAACTGAACTGAACTGAACTGAACTGAACTGAGGATCCTGTAAGAGGTCTCATATCAGAGGGAGATAGGCAGGACATTCTCTTTGGCACAAGACAGAAGACAGAGTTCAGCTGTTAGAGAGAGAAATGAGGGACAGAATTTCTGAGAAGCCCTACATCTGAAACCCACATGCACAGGACCTGCTCAAGCCTGGGATGGGACAAGCAGGAAGCACATTTTGTGTTCCCCAGAGACAATTAACAAGCAACAGCAGCATACTCCACAGCCTAGAAGCAAGACCCTTTCTCAGACACAGATATAAAGTAAAGATTGCAATCTACAAGTAAAGAAATAACACTGAGAAAAACCCTCTGACATCCCAATCTTAACCATAAGGTAATACTAAAGGAATCTGAGTGCTCGCTTCGGCAGCACATATACTAAAATTGGAACGATACAGAGAAGATTAGCATGGCCCCTGCGCAAGGATGACACGCAAATTCGTGAAGTGTTCCATATTTTTCCATGTAACTCAGTGAACCTCTCTGGGTGTCCTTCAATGTGGAGAAACTTTTCATCTTTAACCTAGATGTTTTATCATCAGTGCTGTATAGAGGGAGAAGTCTTGTGGCTACTGTAAAAATAAAACTGAAAACCAGAAGCAGGAGGCTTAAGCCCAAATCCTGAGAACATCAGAGAACTCCTGAATCCAGGGAACATTAATCGATAGGAGCTCATCAAACACCTCCATACCTACGCTGAAACCAAGCACCACCCAAGGGCCAACAAGTTCCAGAGCAAGACATACCACGCAAATTCTCCAGCAACACAGGAACACACTCCTGAGCTTCAATATACAGGCAGCTCAAAGTTACTCCAAAAACCATTGACGTCTCATAACCCATTACTGGTCACTTCATTGCACTCCAGAGAGAAGAAATCCAGCACCACCCACCAGAACTCCAACACCAGCCTCCCTAACCAAGAAACCTTGACAAGCCACTGATACAACCCCACCCACAGTGAGGAAACTCCATAATAAAGAGAACTCCACAAATTCCCAGAATATAGAAAGGCCACCCCAAACGCAGCAATATAAACAAGATGAAGAGAAAGAGGAATACCCGGCAGGTAAAGGAACAGGTGAAATGCCCACCAAACCAAACAAAAGAGGAAGAGATAGGGAATCTACCTGAGAAAGAATTCCAAATATTGATAGTGAAAATGATCCAAAATCTTGAAATCAAAATGGAATCACAGATAAATAGCCTAGAGACAAGGATTGAGAAGATGCAAGAAAGGCTTAACAAAGACCTAGAAGAAATAAAAAAGAGTCAATATATAATGAATAATGCAATAAATGAGATCAGAAATACTCTGGAGGCAACAAATAGTAGAATAACGGAAGCAGAAGGTAGGATTAGTGAAATAGAAGATAGAATGGTAGAAATAAATGAATCAGAGAAGAAAAAAGAAAAACGAATTAAAAGAAATTAGGACAATCTCAGAGACCTCCAGGACAATATGAAACATCCAGCATTCGAATTATAGGAGTCCCAGAAGAAGAAGACAAAAAGAAAAACCATGAGAAAATACTTGAGGAGATAATAGTTGAAAACTTCCCTAAAATGGGGAAGGAAATAATCACCCAAGTCCAAGAAACCGAGAGAGTTCCAAACAGGATAAGCCCAAGGCGAAACACCCCAAGACACATATTAATCAAATTAACAAAGATCAAGCACAAAGAACAAACATTAAAAGCAGCAAGGGAAAAACAACAAATAACACACAAGGGGATTCCCATAAGGATAACTGCAGATCTTTCAATAGAAACTCTTCAGGCCAGGAGGGAATGGCAAGACATACTTAAAGTGATGAAAGAAAATAAGCTACAGCCCAGATTACTGTACCCAGCAAGGATCTCATTCAAATATGAAGGAGAAATAAAAAGCTTTACAGACAAGCAAAAGCTGAGAGAATTCAGCACCACCAAACCAGCTCTCCAACAAATGCTAAAGGATATTCTCTAGACAGGAAACACAAAAAGGGCGTATAAACCCAAACCCAAAACAATAAAGTAAATGGCAATGGGATCATACTTACAATAATTACCTTAAACGTAAATGGGTTGAATGCCCCAACCAAAAGGCAAAGACTGGCTGAATGGATACAAAAACAAGATCCCTATACATGCTGCCTACAAGAGACCCACCTCAAAACAAAGGACACATAAAGACTGAAAGTGAAGGGCTGGAAAAAGATATTCCACGCAAATAGAGACCAAAAGAAAGCACGAGTAGCAATACTCATATCTGATAAAATAGACTTTAAAACAAAGGCTGTGAAAAGAGACAAAGAAAGCCACTACATAATGATCAAAGGATCAATCAAAGAAGGAGATATAACAATGATAAATATATATGCACCCAACATTGGAGCACTGCAATATGTAAGACAAATACTAACAAGTATGAAAGGGGAAATTAACAATAACACAATAATAGTGGGAGACTTTAATACCCCACTCACACCTATGGACAGATCAACTAAACAGAAAATTAACAAAGAAACACAAACTTTAAACAATACAATAGATCAGTTAGACCTAATTGATATCTATAGGACATTTCACCCCAAAACAATGAATTTTACTTTTTTCTCAAGTGCTCACGGAACCTTCTCCAGGATAGATCACATCCTGGGCCATAAATCTAACCTTGATAAATTCAAAAAAATTGAAACCATTCCAAGCATTTTTTCTGACCATAATGCATTAAGATTAGATCTCAATTACAGGAGAAAAACTATTAAAAATTCCAGTATATGGAGGCTGAACAACATGCTTCTGAATAACCAACAAATCACAGAAGAAATCAAAAAAGAAATCAAAATATGCATAGAAACGAATGAAAATGAAAACACAACAACCCAAAACCTGTGGGACACTATAAAAGCAGTGCTAAGAGGAAAGTTCATAGCAATACAGGCATGCCTCAAGAAACAAGAGAAAAATCAAATAAATAACCTAACTCTACACCTAAAGCAACTAGAAAAGGAAGAAATGGAGAACCCCAGAGTTAGTAGAAGGAAAGAAATCTTAAAACTTAGGGCAGAAATAAATGCAAAAGAAACAAAAGAGACCATAGCAAAAATCAACAAAGCCAAAAGCTGGTTCTTTGAAAGGATAAGTAAAATTGACAAACCATTAGCCAGACTCATCAAGAAACAAAGGGAGAAAAATCAAATCAATAAAATTAGAAATGAACATGGAGAGATCACAACAGACAACACAGAAATACAAAGGATCATAAGAGACTACTATCAGCAATTATATGCCAATAAAATGGACAATGTGGAAGAAATGGACAAATTCTTAGAAAAGTACAACTTTCCAAAACTGAACCAGGAAGAAATATAAAATCTTAACAGACCCATCACAAGCACGGAAATTGAAATTGTAATCAGAAATCTTCCAGCAAAAAAAGCCCAGGTCCAGACGGCTTCACAGCTAAATTCTACCAAAAATTTTGAGAAGAGCTAACACCTATCCTACTCAAACTCTTCCAGAAAATTGCAGAGGAAGGTAAACTTCCAAACTCATTCTATGAGGCCACCATCACCCTAATACCAAAACCTGACAAAGATGCCACAAAAAAAGAAAACTACAGGCCAATATCACTGATGAACATAGATGCAAAAATCCTTAACAAAATTCTAGCAATCAGAATCCAACAACACATTCAAAAGATCATACACCATGACCAAGTGGGCTTTATCCCAGGGATGCAAGGATTCATCAATATCCACAAATCAATCAATGTAATTCACCACATTAACAAATTGAAAAATAAAAGCCATATGATTATCTCAATAGATGCAGAGAAGGCCTTTGACAAAATTCAACATCCATTTATGACAAAAACTCTCCAGAAAGCAGGAATAGAAGGAACATACCTCAACATAATAAAAGCTATATATGACAAACCCACAGCAAACATTATCCTCAATGGTGAAAAATTGAAAGCATTTCCCCTAAAGTCAGGAACAAGACAAGGGTGCCCACTTTCACCACTACTATTCAACATAGTTCTGGAAGTTTTGGCCACAGCAATCAGAGCAGAAAAAGAAATAAAAGGAATCCAAATTGGAAAAGAAGGAGTAAAACTCTCACTGTTTGCAGATGACATGATTCTCTACATAGAAAACCCTAAAGACTCCACCGAAAATTACTAGGACTAATCAATGAATATAGTAAAGTTGCAGGATATAAAATCAACACACAGAAATCCCTTCATTCCTATACACTAATAATGAGAAAGTAGAAAAAGAAATTAAGGAAACAATTCCATTCACCATTGCAACGAAAAGAATAAAATACTTAGGAATATATCTACCTAAAGAAACTAAAGACCTATATATAGAAAACTATAAAACACTGGTGAAGGACATCAAAGAGGATACTAATAGATGGAGAAATATACCATGTTCATGGATTGGAAGAATCAATATAGTGAAAATGAGTATACAACCCAAAGCAATCTACAGATTCAATGCAATCCCTATCAAGCTACCAGCGGTATTTTTCACAGAACTAGAACAAATAATTTCAAGATTTGTATGGAAATACAAAAAACCTCAAATAACCAAAGCAATCTTGAGAAAGAAGAATGGAACTGGAGGAATCAACCTGCCTGACTTCAGGCTCTACTACAAAGCCACAGTCATCAAGACAGTATGGTACTGGCACAAAGACAAATATATAGATCAATGGAACAAAATAGAAAGCCCAGAGATAAATCCACACACCTATGGACACCTTATCTTCGACAAAGGAGGCAAGAATATACAATGGAGAAAAGACATTCTCTTTAACAAGTGGTGCTGGGAAAACTGGTCAACCACTTGTAAAAGAATGAAACTAGATCATTTTCTAACATCACACACAAAAATAAACTCAAAATGGATTAAAGATCTAAACATACGACCAGAAACTATAAAACTCCTAGAGGAGAACATAGGCAAAACATTCTCTGACATAAATGACAGCAGGATCGTCTATGATCCACCTCCCAGAATACTGGAAATAAAAGCAAAAATAAACAAATGGGATCTAATTAAAATTAAAAGCTTCTGCACAACAAAGGAAACTATAAGCAAGGTGAAAAGACAGCCTTCAGAATAGGAGAAAATAATAGCAAATGAAGCAATGACAAACAACTAATCTCAAAAATATACAAGCAACTTATGCAGCTCAATTCCAGAAAAATAAACGACCCAATCAAAAAATGGGCCAAAGAACTAAATAGACATTTCTCCAAAGAAGACATATGGATGGCTAACAAACACATGAAAAGATGCTCAACATCACTCATTATCAGAGAAATGCAAATCAAGACCACAATGAGGTACCATTTCACACCAGAATGGCTGCGATCCAAAAGTCTGCAAGCAATAAATGTTGAAGAGGGTGTGGAGAAAAGGAACCCTCTTACACTGTTGGTGGGAATGCAAACTAGTACAGCCACTATGGAGAACAGTGTGGAGATTCCTTAAAAAATTGCAAATAGAACTGCCATATGACCCAGCAATCCCACTGCTGGGCATACACACTGAGGAAACCAGAATTGAAAGAGACACATGTACCCCAATGTTCATCGCAGCACTGTTTATAATAGCCAGGACATGGAAACAACCTAGATGTCCATCAGCAGATGAATGGATAAGAAAGCTGTGGTACATATACACAATGGAGTATTACTCAGACATTAAAAAGAATACATTTGAATCAGTTCTAATGAGATGGACGAAATTGGAGCCGATTATACAGAGTGAAGTAAGCCAGAAAGAAAAACACCAATACAGTATACTAACACATATATATGGAATTTAGAAAGATGGTAATGATAACCCTGTATGCAAGACAGCAAAAGAGACACAGATGTATAGAACAGACTTTTGGACTCTGAGGGAGAAGGAGAGGGTGGGATGATGTGGGAGAATGGCATTGAAACATGTATATTATCATGTAAGAAACGAATCACCAGTCTATGTTCGATACAGGATATAGGATGCTTGGGGCGGGTGCACGGGGATGATCCAGAGAGATGATATGGGGTGGGAGGTGGGAGGGGGGTTCAGGATTGGGAACTCATGTACACCTGTGGCGGATTCATGTCAATGTATGGCAAAAGCAATACAGCATTGTAAAGTAAAGTAAAGTAAAAATAAAAAAATAATAATAATAAAAAAGAAATTTGAATCTGGTAGTGCACTGAATGTCACTATAGCAACAACAAAACCTAAACCCAGCTCAAACCCCATTATAATTCACTCAATTTAGCAGAAGAAAATGAATGCCCATTTCCAGCACAAATACTATTTACCTCAGCTTTCTCTGTTGTATGTCAGACATACAACATCTGACATGCAATGAGAAGTTAGGAGAAAAACAATAAAGCAAAGAAAAAACAATCCACTGTTAAGATATAAACTAATCAAAAGAACCAGACTCAGAGATGACACAGATGGTAGAATTATCTAAATAGGGAATTTATAATAATAATGATTAGAGTATTAATATCCTATTTGGAAAGGCAGACAACATGAACAGATCATGAATTTTATCAGAAAAATGAAAACCATAAGAAAAGATTAAGTGGAAGTGTTAGAAATTATAGTAGCAAAGATGAGGAATGCCTTTGATGAGCTCATAATAGATTTGACAGAGCTGAGGGGGAAAAAAATCAGTAAACTTGAAGATACGTCAATAGAAATAACCAAACTGAAACGTCAGTTCAGTTCAGTTCAGTCGTTCAGTCGTGTCCTACTCTTTGTGACCCCATGAATCACAGCACGCCAGGCCTCCCTGTCCATCACCAACTCCCGGAGTTCACTCAGATTCACATCCATCGAGTCAGTGATGCCATCCAGCTATCTCATCCTCTGTTGTCCCCTTCTCCTCCTGCCCCCAATCCCTCCCAGCATCAAAGTCTTTTCCAATAGAGAAACAAACAAACACAAAAACAGAGAGTCTAAACATTTAATTGGAATGCTAGAAAGAGAAAACAGAATAAGACAGAAAAAATATTTGAAGAGATAGTGGTCAAATTTTTCCAAAATACAATAAAATACATCATGCCACAGACTCAAGAGCCTCAGAGAAACACAGACAAGATAAATAGAGAATAAATAGTAAAAAAAAAAAAAAAAACAAGCATATTAAGATACTTTCAAACTGCTGAAACTGAATTATACTTACAAACATCTGAAAAATTCAAAAAGAAAGAAACAACCTTAAAAAAAAGACCCATTTGATTCCACTGGAAAATTATATCAAACACTTAAAAAAAAGTTGCCAATTATACACTATATATTCTAGAAAATAGCAGAGAAGGTAACATACTTTGATTTTATGAGGCCAGGATTACCCTAATATCAAAATCAGACAAAGGTAGTTTAAAATCTATCATTTTTACATATGTAGATATCCCCTAAATATTAGTGATATACAAAAAGAATAATATGTGTATAAATACCAAGTAAATGATAAATAGATAATTAGAAATACTTATGTTGATGTTGAAAAATTGACGGAAAAAATACATCATTAACAAATGGTATTTATCCTGGGAAAATAAATTTGATTCAATTTTTAAAATCAATCAATGTCTTCTACCATACTAATAGCCTAAAGAAGGAAAACCATATGATCATATCAATTGATGCAGAAACAGCATTTATCAAATGTCAACATCCACTAATGATTAAAACTCTCAGTGGAATAAGAGAAGGAAATTCCTCAAATTGATAAAGGACATCTACAAAATACCTACAGCTAACATCATGACTAATGGTAAAAGATGAATGTTTTCTCCTGATATTCTCTTACGAGTCCTATTCAACATCTTACTGGAAGCCCTAGCCAGTGCAGTAAAGAATAAAGAGAAATAAAGAGCATGGAGTTTGGAAATGAAATGAAGCAAAAGCTGAAAACTTTGTGGGCCTGGATTGAGGCCCAACACTGTTAGAGTGCTCAGCATCTAACTCTAAGACTTGCACCTAACTCTACATTGGTTATGGAAGGTGTTAGGTCAACATTAGGTCACCCAGCAACCTTAAGAAAATTTCCATAAACAAGGTACACTGTAAAACACCACAAAATCTCTGACCCAGTGGCACATCCCTCTTAGGTATTAATTTGGCTCCAAGAGACCCAAGGCTTAGCTAAAAAAATGGGATTCTCAAGTTTCAAAGAATTGAGCACACCACCTTCCAGCACAACTTATTTCATAAAAGTCTAAGAACTAGTCCTGGAAGCTGTAAATGTCTACAAAAATGGCAAATCTGGCTAAGACAACCCGGAATCACAGTGACTATTATGGTATGGTGAATATTCCAATCAGGTGAGATCATTCATTTAAGATGTACACATAGGAAGTAAGTGGTCCCAAACCAAACAAATAGAATGGGATCTGTTTTAACTGGAAATATGCAGAAGCCTCCGAGACTTCAAGATTACAAAATAGCTTCATTGAAAGATTCATTGCAAAGGTTGATGAAAAATTAGACACAAGAGGTAACTAAAATGAAAGACTATAAGACTAACATGACTCCTCCCACTGCCCTCTATGCTCCTTTACCTGAGGACTTGGTCTATGAATCCTCTATTGAACTGTCTTTCCACTCCGAAGGGACTACAAGACCATCAGCTGAAGTCTATCAAGTTAGTTACCTTACAGCTGCAATAGCTGCAAATAAATAAACCAGAAACCTTAGAACCTCCAGAAACCTTAAATAAATAATACCTGAACCTTCCCCATTGCATCCAACATCAAAACACTGGCCCAGAAATCAATGTCTCATTTGCAGTCAACCAAGGCATTGGAAAAAATTATCCTTGAAGTTTTTGTCAAATCCTTCCATCCAATTTGAACGCTGTCATATCTACCCTGGAAGGAGAACCCTCACATGACCACCATCCCCTCCTCCCCAGGGTTGATGGCACTGTGAGGGATTGTCCAATTAACTGCTATCAGTTTATTCCCTTAAGCAGCCAATAACTATTCTAGAAATTGTATGAAATTCCTAGAAATCTGATATGTCCTGGTGTAATGCTGTTATTTGGAGGAGGAAATGGCAAGCCACTGTAGTATTCTTGCCTGGAGAATCCAATGAAGGAAGAGCCTGGTGGGATACAGTCCATAGGGTCACAAAGAGTCAGACACAACTGAGGCGACTTAGCACAGCCCAATGCTGCTATTACCTTAACACGTTGTATGTCAAGAAATAATCAAATTTCCTTGTCAATTCCATTATCATGCACTCTGATCAAAACTTTAAGCATGAGAATTTATTTACAATTTTGTTACTTATAGACAAGTTATTGTTTTACTCTGATGCTTTTGCAAAAGTGAGATTCAAGAAAAGGACCCTACCAGGTACTTTTAACCCCTGACTCCACTGCCAGATTACAAGGTGTTAAACCTTGGGTGCCTATTTCACAACTGAAGAGGATGCATCTGACATCTGGTTATGTGCAAATACTGACAGTGCAGTTGTCAGCCCCCCTAGAAGTATCAATTCATGCACAGCATGCGATTTTGGTCACAGTCAATCAAACTGACTCAAGAGAAGATGCTGACATCAAGGTAGACTGCTTCCTCCTAAGACATCAGATCTACAATGTGTCTGTCTAATCTTTCTTCCTTTTCTGGCTTTTTCCTAGTTCTTATTCCACAAATGTCTTTATGATTCTTTTGTCTACCTTTTCCCTTGCTCTGGCCTGGAAAGGTAATGCATATCTGAGAACATGTCAAAGGAGGGAGTAATCCAACCTTGGAACAACGGTTAGAGTTGTCGTAATGTTGGTGATCCTGTTGTTCTACCTATCACAGATTTCTCCCTGATTTTCAATGCCTGTTTTTTTCTGGAATAAACTCAGCCCTGTCTCTGTCACACCAGGCTCTGTACAAAGAAAGGGACCCAAGGCAAGTGTAAGTGTTACCAGAATAAAATTTCCCATGCAGTCTACAGACCTTTCAATTTTACTGATTTCCATGGATGTCACCTCTCCAGTCTTGAGCCACAGATTCAAATGGGAATTACCAGGAGAAATTCATGACTCAGAGGTCTCTTCTGGCAGATCCCTACACCCCTGGCTAGAAGTAATTACAAATGAAGTTATGATCAGAAACCTCTCCTTAACTCTCAAAGATATTTCAGAATCTGCTGCTAAAGCAATAGCTGCCCCATAAAAATCTCTAGACTCTCTGGCCAAAGTTGTTCTTGATAACAGGACAGCCCTTGATTATCTTTTAGCTGAGCAAGGAGATGTCTGTGCTATGGCCAAAACCACTTGTGGCATGAGAACTGACGCAACTAGGGAAGCTGAAACTCAACTGCATAGGATCAACTGAACAAGCCATTGGCTTAAGAAAGTGACTCTTTCAACAGGGTCTTTCTTTGACTTATTTGATTCTGATTGGTCTGGGTCTTGGGGACCCTAGCACTGAAGTGCCCTCCAGACACTGGGAATTCCTCTGCTTGTAATAATCACGGCAGTCTCCCTGGTGCGCTGTAGTCTCTCTCAAAAGCTTTAAATACATGTTCACAGCTGCTAACCACCAACCAAATGATCTCCTTATGTACAGAACATCAGAAAAGGAACAAAGAGAATGGCCAACTAAAAAACTGTGAACACGACTTCATGACCCATAAATACCACACAGAGATTCATCAAAACTGTAGGAAATCCAGAGTGGTCGCTGGGAGGAGCACTCATGCCTTAAAATTTTCATTGTGTCTCTCAGACAGAAAGTCTAATCGATAGGTGAGAATTGTTAAAAACCAGACAACAGTCTCCAAATGGAGTCACACTAAGCCCGAGTCACCAAACTGAGACTCGATTAGGTTTCAGGCTCTCCCAGAAACAGACTCTTAAACCAATCAATTGTGAATCACATGCTCAGCCCCAGTCAAGTTGTCTACCTGACCCACCATCCTCTAAAGCAACCTCTGTGATCAATGCCTGATGATCTGAGGTGGAGCTGATATAATAATAATGGAGATAAAGCACATAATAAATGTAATGTGCTTGAATCATCCTGAAGCCATCTCCCCTGCCCCTGTCTGTGGAAAAACTGTCTTCCACGAAACCAGTCCCTGGTGCCAAAAAGATTGGGGATGGTCGCTCTAAAGGAAAGTGTCCTTGCAATAATCAGCCTGCTTTCTTGCCTGATACAACTTCCTTGTTCCTGCTTCCTCCTGCCTGTAGCTCCTCAGAGTCCCTTTTTACCTGCTAGACTGGTTGTTGCCCAGTTTATGAATCACTGAATAAAGCCAATAGGACCTTTAAAATTCACTCAGTTGAATTCTGGTTTCTTAACATGTATAACATAAGGACCTCACAACAAGATATTGCCAAGCCTGATCCAACATGTGTACTCTTATTATACATTTTATAACACTTTTACATTTCATACGCACATAATACATTGCTACTATTTTTTTGTTACTCTCGATCATCATTTATCTTTTAGATCAAAAATTTTAAGTGTATTTTACCTGCATTTACTCTAATTCCAGTGCGCCTCCATCTGCCTCACATTCCTCCTGAAGAAATTCAACATTTCTTGTAGAGAGCATCTGCCAGCAATAAAGTCTAAGTCTTCCTTTTTTGAATTCTTACCCCTTCGTTAGGGTGGAGGGTTTTTGATTTTGCTTCCCCAAGTTTTGCCAGCGCTCTAACGGAAATCGTGTTTTGCCCTTTCTCCAGCAGATAAGGGTTTTTTGCTCCAGAAAGGAGATGGGGGAGGGTCCAGCAGGGCTTCGCAACCCCCCTGCAGAGGGTTTTCCTCTCCTCCAGATCCTATTGAGGGGGTTCTCAGGACTTTGTCCAGTCTTTTCGGTGAGAGCTCCCTGTAAAACAGCCTGTGAGAAGACGCAACCCCCCTCTATATCCGTAGTCCCTCAGGGCTCTGTGCTCCCTCTCCAGCCCACGCTCATTCTCCACCAGTTCTTTACCAACTCCAGGTGAATTCTATTGGCATCTGCACCCCGGGTCAGCCCGGGCTCATGTCCCACGCTTCCCCACAGGCCCGCACCAATCCTTGATTTCAGGAGAGGTGATCCCCCTGTGACCTCAGTTTTCGTGATGGATTCCAAAAATGTAGTAAACTTGCAGTTTGGAATTTTTAAAATAGCAGTGGGGGTGACACTCCTTCTAGATCTCTACTTGGTGAGCTTTTTCATTCTCTTTTCACTTGGCTAAGGCGGTCCTGCCACTCTGCAGGTAGCAGCCTTCCAGGGGTCAGCTCTATCTCCTGGAGACCAGGGATCCAGCCGAGACCTGCCCCGTGCTGAGAGGGAACAGTGGAGAGTCCAGCTTGCAGAGAAGGCAAGGGGGATGCCAGAGGCTACCTGGGGTCCTTGGCTTTCCAGGCCCCACCTCAGTCTCCAGAGCCTGTCCTCCCCTCACTGAGACCATCTGGGAGGCGGGCACCTGCCCCCACTCTCACGGCATCCCCCCATGTGATATCAGGATCTCCATCTTCAGAGCTTTGGGGGGCAGTGAAGATTGTTTCAGCTTTTGCAGGTGAGGAGAACATGTTTGAGGGGCTTCCCTGGAGGTTCAGTGGTAAAGAATCCGCCTGTAATGCAGGAGACACAGGTTTGATCCGTGGGTTGGGAAGATCCCCTGAAGAAGGAAATGACAACCCACTCTGGTATTCTTGTCTGAAAAATCCCATGAACAGAAGAGCCTGGTGGGCTGCAGTCCATGGGGTTTGAAAGAGTTGGACATGACTTAGTGACTGCATAACAACAATAACATGGTCAAGATCCTCATTTACTGGAAAAAGCAAGCAGGACTCTGAAGGCACTCTGCTCCTGGTCCACACTGTGTACCTGTTTCGTTGTCTGAGCTGTTCTGGCCTCCGGCTGGTTCATTTGACTTCATTTCCAACAAAAAGCAGGGACACGGTGAAGAGATGCATGCATTGTGCCTGTTGTCCATATGGGGCCTGTATCCATGCAAAACTAAAGTTGATTTCTTTCTTTTTAATGAAGAGCTAATAGGAAACTGCTGAACATACAGCAGAGCCTCCCACTAGACGACACTCAGGGCTGCCTTTCAGAATTCTGCCTTAGCAGGATTCATCATTCTCTTGCCTTCAAAGATGGTAATGCTGTGTGCACATTCATCAGTGAAACTGCTTACAGACATACTATGGAAGAGCACTGCGGTTCTTTGTAGGGTTCTTTCACATTTTCACCCAACGCTCACCTCAAAATACCCCTAGAGTGGTAGCTTTTGTCATCTGTTCTTTACAGACAGTAAAATTGAAGCTCTTAGGGAATGACTAACCTGAAGTCATTTAGCCCCAAAGCAGAGGAAATGTCCTGGAGTAGCACTAGTGTATCCCCAGGTGGTGGGAAGTGGGGGACTTTTAAGTGGTAGCTGCCTTCAACGGTATACCGTCTTGCCTTTGTCACTAAATCCTCCTGTTGGTCTAAGCATGTGTGTTACTCAATCCCGGCAAGAAACAGATGACACACTCAAAAGGAAACTTTAGTAAAGGGGACTCGTACAATGTAATAAGCAAAGCTCAAGGAAATCACCAAGGGATAGTGAAACACCCCCAGGGCTGCATACAGTGCATTAGTCTGCTAGGCCACTAAAACAAACAACACAGACTGGGTGTCTTTAACAGAAATTTATTTGCTCACGGGTCTGGAGGCTAGAAGTCCAAGACCAAGGTGTTACACGTTTGGTTTCTTCTGAGGCCTCTCTCCTTGGCTTGCAGGCTATCTTCTCACTATGACCTTGCATGGTCTTTCCTCTGTACATGCACCTCCATGGTGTCTCTGTGTGTCCACATTTTCTCATAAAGATAGCAGTCAGATTGTATCAGGGCCCAGTCCAATGGTCCCATTTTAATTTAATCACCCTCTAAAGGCCCTATCTCCAAATATAGTTACACTCTGAGGTCTTGGGGGTTAGGGCTTAAACATGTGAAACTGATGGGACAAAATTCAGCCTGTGAGAGCTAGTAACAATGGAGGAGGCAGCTATTAGTGCCCAGTGACTGAAGGGGCAAGAGAAGGGGAGGTTGACAGAACCCAGACGTTGGCACAGTTGGCTGTGTGGAGAGGCCCCCTGATGGGAGTTGTGTGTTTGGTAGGGAGGTGCAGCCAACAGTCGCCTGGTAGGGAGGGAGTGGCGGGGAAGAGAAATATCCTGATGCCACTGTCCTCCCTTTTGTGAGCTCCCACGGTTCTTTCTCTCGCTGAATCCCGTGGGAAGCCAGAGGCAAGGGAACCGACTCACACAGCCCCAGGGCGTCAGCCTCTGAGGCTCAGAGTGGGGTGGGAAAGGGATGGGGCAAGCCAAGAAACTCAGGACGACTCTCAAACTGCCCACTACATCCTGCTCTGAAGCCATGGTGATTTATGACAGGAGTGTTCAACTGCCTGAGTTTCTAGTTAACCTGGGTTATGTTCAAGAACCCTGAAAAACAACTGTGTCTGTAGGTCATTCTGAGGACACATTTCCTAAGAAAAGTCTTCAGAGACATCTTCCCTGGGGTCAAGGTTAGGAGGTCAGGAGAGTCGTTCACATTGCTCAAGTGTCAGCAGAGAAGGGTCAGGTGTGACTGGGTTTCCACCCCCAACTCCGAGCCCCTTCCAGTCAGAGTCCAGGTGTGTTCCTGGGCACACACTATCATGCTTCTAAGCCTTTGTGCACGCTGCCCCCTCTGCCTGGAGTGCCCTTCACACTCCTTCACTCCTTGTCACTGTTCAGTCTCTCAGTCGTGTCCAGCTCCTTGGGACCCCACAGACTGCAGCACACCAGGCTTGCCTGTCCTTCACTATCTTCCGGAATTTGCCCAAACTCATGTCCACTGAGTTGATGATGCCATCCAACCATCTCATCCTCTGTCGCCCCCTTTTCCTCCTGCCCTCCCTCAATCTTTCCCAGCACTAGGGTCTTTTCTAATGAGTCCTTTTCACTGACTGACCCTTAGTTACCCTTCAAGAGCAAGACTAAAGGACATTCTCTGAACTTCCGATAAGGTAAGGAGACTCTTACTGGAAATGTAATAGGTAGACCAGTTTTCTGTTAGAGGACAATAGCAAGTGATAGCGGTGATTATCCAAAGATCTCAACACTTTAATATGTTTTAGGTAGGAAACTATCTCATGTGAGGGTGAAGGATGGTTGGTATCCATCCACCCTATCCGAGTATATCCCCGGGGAGCTAGGAGGAAAGGGGATTTGGAAAAGCAGAAGTGACAGTTTTTGCCCTGCAGTTACTTCCAGGCAGACAACAGACAACACATATACACGTGAGGCCTTCGACCATACTACCGTGTACTCCTCTGTGGCGTTTCCCTGAGGCGGAGACTGTGTCTCCCATGTTACTGCACTAAGTATTATACGCAGGGTAGCACTGCTACACTGTATGTGACCTACTCCCGTGGTGCAAAAGCTGGACTTCGGCATCAGTCTTCCATCCGGGCTCTTATCCACTCTGACACAGGACATGTTATTTAATCTCTCTGAAGCTACTTTATCATCTGAACAATGGAAATAATACTGTCTTCTGCATAGGATTGATGTGAGGGTGAAATAAGCTAGTAGCACAAATTAAGGACTAATTGTTGTCGTATTTTATTAATGAAAGTACTCAGGCCTTCAGGAGAGAGATCACTATGGGCCAGGGGAGCCAGGAAAGGTTTCACAGGACAGGAGAGACTTGAAGCCTGGGAAGGTAGGCCTAGAGTTTCTATGGATGATGAACAAAAGGATAGGTAATGTAACAACCCCAAATAGCGAATTCCCTAGTGGACCAGTGGCTACGACTCCATACTCCCAATGCAGGGGGCCTGGGTTCGATCAGGGAAATAAATCCCACATACCACAACGAAGAGTTGGCATGCTGCAACTTAAAAAAAGATCCCGCATGCCACAACCAAGACCCGGTGCAGCTAAATAAATAAGTAAATATTTTTAAAATTATTTAAAAAAATATATGGCCAAAGGAGAGGAATTCCTGTTGCCTCTGGGCTTGATTTCTACTCCTCAATCTAGCCTCCTGCCTCAGGCAAACACCCCCTCCCCAGCCCCTGCTTGCAGCTCTGGCTCAGTCTCCTGCTCAAAACCTCCATGATTTGCTACATGCCATGTGGCCCTCTAATTCCATCCCAAGGCTCCAGAGGTGCAGACCTGCAAACCGGCATGATTAGCCACCACTGCTAGCTCCCCATTCAGCATATAAATCTAGTGCCTGGGATTACCTCATGCCAGAAAACCGAAATCCAAGTCAGATGGTTAAGGCATTAATAGCAGTGAGTGTTGTAAAGACTCAACAATGTGAACCTTCCCAAAATGAACCATCCTGACCTCCCTCGCGCTGACAATGCGTGTGTGACATCATGTGTAAATGAGCCTTAAATTTGAACCAGGTGCCGAGAGCTGTCTGGCGTCTCCTGGCTGCTGTATTAACCACTAACATGCACTGGGGGGTTCCAAGGCCGTAAAATGGAGCGAAACGGATGGCAGCGACCAGTGCAGGGCGCAGCAGCTGTGGCAGTGAACAGTCAAATCCCGCCCACCCTGCTGGGCCCGGGCCCCCCGGGGCCTGTAAGGCTGATTTCCGGAGGGCTGGGAAGCCCAGGGAATCTGGCTGGCTTCACTCAGAGACAAGAGCTCCTCCATGCAAATCAAACCACTTGGACTTACTTCCCAGACTTGATGCTGAGCTCTGTCGTGATTTGCATCCATGAGGTGGGACTCTCAAGCTCAGTCTGAAGTGGTGGTTGGTCACAGTCAAAGCCAACGCATGCAGGGTCAAGTGATCTAAGACATATTTTTGCCAAGGAAGAGAGCCAGCTTCAAATCCTTAAGTGCTATGGTTTTCACCAGGCTGGCATCTGGAGATAAAAATATACCTTTGCCCCTCTGACAGCATAGATTCCCTCAGCTGGGTCTCTCCCCACAAGAGATCAAATGACAAACAGGCCCTAGAGACACTAAAGAAAACGTGGAGGGATGGAATGAGGTGTGTATGTTGTGGTGGAGGGAGGGTCCCTTAGCACTGTTACTCAGAGAGACAGTAGATGAAGGAAACGGCAGCCCACTGCAGTATTCTTGCCTGGAGAATTCCATCAACAGAGGAGCCTGGCAGGCACCGTCCATGGAGTCACAAAGAGTCAGACACGACTTAGCGACTTTCATATACACACAAGAGTTAGGAAGAAATTAAGCCTGAATAAAAATGAGTTTTCCTTTTTTCTTTTTAAATGCTTACTGTTCATGGTGCCCAATCCCAGGTTATTAACAGCATGGCACATTAATAGCCTGTATTCTGATCATCACTAGCAGGCCCATAGAAACTGGAGCTAAGACAGGAAGGAGGCAGTGATTCTCTTGGTAGGAACTGTTCTAGAAGCTCTACACATGCTGGTGAAAAGGAGTTGGAGCCAGAGAGAGGTGGAAAACCCAGAGTTCATGGAGTCCATAGGGCTTTAGCTCCAAAGAAATCCTCCGTTGTTCAGGACAAGCTCTTAAACCACCAGTACTCACTAAGGATACCACACTGTCCTGTGAAGTTTGGGGCTCTGGGGTAGGCGTGGGAAGGAGGTCCTAGATGAAAGATGTAAAGGGGCATGTAGATGGAAGTATCTTTCCTAATGGCTATGACAGTGTGCTTGGACATAAATATACAATAATGTGTATATTTTATAATTTAAAGAAATTAAATGTGGCATGATGATGTTGGGGATGGATTTTCTGAATAATGAGACAAAGAGGGTCGCATAAAGTCATACTCTCAGAAGTCCTTGCAGAGGAGGTTAGGTTTTAAGGAAGAGGATGAGCGTGGGGGAAGAAAAAGGATATATAATTTGTGCAAAAATGTGGAGGCAGGAACTCATGGGGAGTCCCTTGAGATGCTGGAGGTCTTAATAGGATCTGAGGGCATGAGGAATTTGCCAAACTCCAGGACAATTTTTCAGGCTCCCTGGAGCCAAGACTTTGGAACAAATGAAGTGTAGGCTTTTACATGACTAGCACTTAAAGGGTGAAAGTACCTCTTCTCATAACGTTTTTGGAAGATGATGATGTTGAGTCAATGCAAAGACACAATTAATGTTTTTCTATTACCATTTTGGATCACGTCTTGCTCTCTGATGGAAAATCCCAAATCAGCCTAACTTTTTGCATTCTCTACAACCAGGCTGCTACTCTTCAGCTTTATTTCTCAAACTGCCATTACCTTTGCTCCTGGCAAAATTCTTACATATCATTCTCAAATTATTTTTACCTTCTCATTTTCTTGTATGTTTGTTTGCATTTTCTAGTGGGAATGCCTCCATCCCATTCTCCATTCTACTTTGGTTATACTATAATTTTACTCAGCTGTTATTTCCTCCACACAATTTCCCCCACTCACCCAGGGGACAGTGAGCCCCCATCCCTATGAAGGTGTCCAGCAGAGCTTCTCCTGTTAATATTCCTCACCAAGCTATGTCACTCTTTCAACAAGCACTGCTGATGCTCTAGTGTGCCCATAGCAGGTACTATGGCCAATTCCTGTCCTTCAGGACATTACAGTCCTAGCTAGGGGATTATAACCTGCAGAAGCGCTTCATCAACTAAAGAACAAATATTATATATCAGTATATACAATGCCATATAGCTATGTGATAGGCAAAATCATTCACTCACAAATTAGGTTGGAAATGGAGTTCAAGGGATTTCTCTCACCAGAATAAAGTTCTAAATGGCTAGAGTATGGCTCTATGATCGCCTCAAAGCAAGTATCGTTTTTTGTTTTACTATACAGAAATGACAACACTGAAATGTTGGAGTAACTGAACCTAGGAGTGATTAGACTTCTTTTGGAGGAATTGATTGAAAAGAATAAAATCTGGGAAAACCACTTGTACATTGACATTAAAATGCATGAATGCAACTTATTTAGTCTGGTTAACTATTCTGGGGATGAATGAAAGCAAATAATTTATCTGAATGCAAATGAATAGCAGATCTTTAGACAGAGACACGGCGAGTCCCCAAGTATTTTGCTTCCCTGTGAAATGTAAATATTATCATGGTATAATCATTACTGATTGACTTTCAATATGAAATATAAACCTATGAAGTCTTATAGCAGAAATACTGTTTTTTCCCCTAAATCCTGAAAACTTGGCAAAATTTTATAAATTTGTAAGTTGGGAATCAATTAGATATTTTTCCCTTCCAAAGTTTAGGATCAGCAATTTTGGAAGAGAAAGCCAATTAAGTCATAAATCTATTTTCATAACCAAGATCTTATATATATATATATACACACACACACACATATATATATCGTTTTGAATATAAGATAATTGAAGTCAATAAGCATTAGAGGTACCGAAATCTCTACTGAATTTTTTAATATAGACTTTGGTTATCTAGACCAATAGTTTTCAAATATTGAAAGTGAGTAAGTTTTCATGGTCCTTGATGAAAAAAAAAAAAAAGGAATATAATAGCAAGCATTTAACAAATCTAGATCTATTGAATTTAAAGGACTGTATTTTATTATAACATGACCTTACTTTTTTATATTAAAGGATGGTGATGAATGGTGGCAAGTTTTTTTTAATGACCTTGGCCAATTTGCAAAATAATGTTGGCAATCTTATGAATGTCCCCAAATTTATTTTGAAGTTCTAAGAAGAAAGAAGAAATTCAGTTTTCTTCTTTTTCAGTTCAAAAGAAATTCAGTTTTGAAAACAATGAATTAGAGTGTTGATGGTCTCAGCTATATCTGTATTTTTAAAAACTGTATTTATAGAGAGTCGTAGAACACAGAAGTGGATTTCTGTTTTTCAAAGGAGCCAAGATTTCTCTAAGTTTGATTGACAAATATTGGAACACATAACTTTTCTTTGCCTAGATTTTCCTCTGAAATATTTCACAACAATGCTTTGGCAACAGACCATGACTCAGAGGACACATAATGGGCCCAAATGCTGTCTGGTTGGTGTGCAAAACAGACTTAGGCTTATATGCAACATTTAAAATGAATAAAGCAGACTTCAACATAGTCAGTATTGACTATATATCTATGAGCAAAACTTTTTTATGGGAAAAAAACCCAACAGTTGCTTATACTTAGCACGACATTTATGCCCACAGGTTTTACAGTCAAACTTATTTATATTCTGGATGTGTGACTTTGGACAAGTCACTTAACTTCATAACCTTTCTAAACTTTAATGTTTAACCTATTAAATGGGGGTGGGGGGTGGGATTTAACTACACCTGTCTCCGATCACATGAGATTTGGCATGGTGCCTGGTCCATATGTATAAGGGCTTGCTCATCATTATCATTTTATTTTATGAGACTGACAACCTTCATTTAACACACAAATCTCTCTCAGATTTGAATGGAGAACTAAGAGAACTAGAGAATGCTATAAGAGAACTAGGGAATGCTACAAAACAGTCTTCCCTCTTTCCCCATAGCTGTGCCCTTCCCAAGGGGCTCCACCACTTCCTACTATCACCATCCAATTAGAAGTCAAGTTAAGGGGTTGGATTTTTCAAATGAAAAACACCTCAGGTTTATATAAGGCAGCCTTTGGGAGCCCAGCCTCTGAAGCACCAGGCTTGGTTCTAGAGAATCTGGGAAGATGACTCCAAGGGGAAGTGTTAGGAAGTGCAGCACTGATACCCGTGAGATCCACTTCTTTGCAGGTCTGGTCTGCTGGCTTTTAGAAAGAGGCATTTCCTTACAAATATGATGGATGATTAATCAAGAATGAACCCATAAGTCAATGAAATGATACTTTAGTGCCACTGAGATGTCAACTAAAGGTGCCTGCTCTTTGAGAGTCAGGCTAAGTTGGTTCAACCACCTCTTCCTATGAGGACAGTCTCACAGCCCCTCCGACTCCCCAAGGACTCTGGGAGGAAGCAGTGGTGACTTGTTTGTGTTCTGCTTATCTCTGGCTCTGAAGTGGCCCCTTTCAAAGGTTTCTGGACCACCTTGCTGGCACATGTGCCACACTGTTCTGCCCTGTGTGGCTCCAGAGAAGGGTTTACACACACAAGCTCCTGCTCACACAAGGCATTTTTGTGTATCACTGACTTTTATTGGTTTCAGAAGATGGAGGCCAGCAAATTAAAACTGACTATTAGACATTTATGCTCTTAACATTCTGAGCTGCTTTTCCTGTCTCTAGACTCCCACCATGGCTCAGCACCCACTGCAGATTTCCCTCTGCTCCACCTCAACCTCTTTCTCCACGCTCTTTTCATGCAAATTGTGTGAGCTATCCCACTTTCACTTCCTCTTCTCCTGTCAACTCATTCTCATAGGGGCTCACTTTTTTTGTTTTAATTAACTGAAATTCACATACTATAAAATTAGCCATTTTAAAGTACAATACTCACAGACCTTTAGTACTCTCACATTGTGAAAATGTATAAGGTCTCTCACTTGTCATTCTCAAATGACTTCTCAAGATATTTTCCTAAACAAAGACACTAAAGATATTTCCCTTACTAAGAGAAATTCTGGTGTCACCTGATCACCCCCTACTTCCCTTAAACTTTGTTCTTCCATGGATATAAGTCTTTTGATATTTAAGGAGAAGATACCAGATGCCATCAAACACTTCTTATCCTTTTGGAGAAAGGGATATAATTTGTAAAAAAAAAAAAAAGAAAAATATGAAACATGTTTCACAACAGTGTGTAGATTTGTTTATAAAAGGTAATTTATAGTGCATAAAATAAATTTTTAGTTTTATTTAATACTCAATGGAATATCAGCAACTTACCTGTAAACCATTCAATATATATATATGTACAAAAAATGAACAAACATTAAATTTTCACAGTGAGTACATGGACATGTTCCAACTTATACATATGTTTGAAATGTTTCATAATAAAAAGTTGAATTGGGTAAAACTCGATGGAGTAGAGCTTTTTTTTTTAGATACTTTATAGTATGTGGAATAAAAATTTGTTATCTACTAAGTTCGTAATCTGCCTGCAATGTGGGAGACCTGGGTTCAATCTCTGGGTTGGTAAGATCCACTGGAGAAGAGAACGGCTATGCACTCCAATATTCTGGCCTGGAGAATTCCATGGACTATACTGTCACTTTGACTTGGTGTCAGCTACAGTCCTTATGCTGAATATTCAAATTAATGAAACCTGTTAACAGATCTAAAGACTGGTTGATCTTTCTGAGAAGATTATAGAGAATCCTGGAAAAGGAACAGAAATGGACAGCAATCCTCCTAAAAATATCAGAGGTCACCCCTCTCCTGGGAATGGTACACATAAGAAATTGCTACATTGTTGGTGGGGATATCAATCAGTAAAACTTTTAAAGGAGGACAATTTAGTAATATTTATCAAAATTAGAAATGCATACACATACCCTTTGACTAAGAATTCCAGTTAAATGTTAAGAAGTTTATCCTACAGACATATTCATATATGTGCTAAATTATGAAAGAGAAGGGAATACCAGATCACCTGACCTGCCTCTTGAGAAACCTATATGCAGGTCAGGAAACAACAGTTAGAACTGGACATGGAACAACAGACTGGTTCCAAATAGGAAAAGCAATACATCAAGGCTGTATATTGTCAACCTGCTTATTTAACTTCTATGCAGAGTACATCATGAGAAATGCTGGGCTGGAAGAAGCACAAGCTGGAATCAAGATTGCCAGGAGAAATATCAATAACCTCAGATATGCAGATGACACCACCCTTATGGCAAAAGTGAAGAGGAACTAAAAAGCCTCTTGATGAAAGTGAAGAGGAGAGTGAAAAAGTTGGCTTAAAGTTCAACATTCAGAAAACTAAGATCATGGCATCCGGTCCCATCACTTCATGGCAAATAGATGGGGAAACAGTGTCAGATTTTATTTCTGGGGGCTCCAAAATCACTGCAGATGGTGATTGCAGCCATGAAATTAAAAGACGCTTACTCCTTGGAACGAAAGTTATGACCACCCTAGACAGCATATTGAAAAGCAGAGACATTACTTTGCCAACAAAGGTCCATCTAGTCAAGGCTTGGTTTTTCCAATGGTCATGTATGGATGTGAGAGTTGGACTGTGAAGAAAGCTGAGTGCCAAAGAATTGATGTTTTTGAACTGTGGTGTTGGAGAAGACTCTTGAGAGTCCCTTGGACTGCAAGGAGATCCAACCAGTCCAGTCTGAAGGAGATCAGCCCTGGGATTTCTTTGGAAGGAATGATGCTAAAGCTGAAACTCCAGTACTTTGGTCACCTCATGCGAAGAGTTGACTCACTGGAAAAGACCCTGACGCTGGTAGGGATTGGGGGCAGGAGGAGAAGGGGACAACAGAGGATGAGATGGCTGGATGGCATCACTGACTCAATGGACATGAGTTTGAGTAAACTCCAGGAGTTGCTGATGGACAGGGAGGCCTGGCGTGCTGCAATTCATGGGGTCACAAAGAGTCTGACACGACTGAGTGACTGAATTGAACTGAGAGCCTGGACATTGTCATTTTTTAAAACTCCCCAAGTGATTCTAAAAAGCAAACAACTTGGGTGGAGAATCACTGCCACAAACCAAGCAAAAAGCGATGAGGCTCAGATGCAGGTTCTGGCAGGAGGGTATGGATAGGATAAAAGCAAATCTAGGAGACATTTCAAAGGAAGAACTGATATGATGACAAACTAGAGGTAAAGAGTAAAAAGATATATAGTTAGTAAGATTCATTTATGTATTCATTCAACACACTTATTAAGCTACTCCCAATTGCTAGGTACCCTTCAAGGGTCTAAGGGATTGGTGATAAAGAACACAGATGACTCCCAGTTCTTAAGAAACTCGCAGTCCAATGGACACAGGCAACAAAAAAATATGCAAGTCTAATAGGGTAAAGTTATAAATCATGACTGTATGCTAGGAGTCACTTGTTTACATTAGATGGTCAGAGAAGACCTCTCTGAGAGGGTGATGTTTGAGCTGAGGATTGATGATGAGGAGCCAAGCGTGCAAAGGGATTTGAAGAGAATGGTCTAACAAGGGAAAAGAGTAAGCCCACAGCAACAGCCTTGGTGTGTTTAAGAGACAGATAAGCCTGCGTGCTAGAGACAAGCAAAAGACAGATATTAGGTGAGGTCAGAGAAATGAGTAGGTGCCAAAGAAACTGAGCCTTGTAGGCCATGGCATTGTGAGCTTGGAAACCATGGGAGAAAATCAAGTAGGGTGGTGAAGTGATCTGACTTACATATTTAAACGATAACTCTGCCTGTACTGTGAACATGGCCTGCAGGTGGCATGGATGGAAACAAGAAAACCAGCTGAGAGGCTGGATTAAAAGAGTGGGGCCACTGACAGCCATGGGAAAACTGTGGAGGGGATAGATTTGGACACACTGAGTCTGAGGTCACTGTGTGGCACCCAAGAGGAAATGGCCAAGAACAACTAGAAACACGAAGAATAAGTGAGAATTTAGTTTGTGCCTACTAACTTGGGAGATTCTTCCAGGGAACCTGAAGAAAAGCTAGTTAGATGACACAATAGGAATATAATAACTGCACCCAGAGATGAGGTTGATGACTTGGAAGAAAGGTTTCTAGTGGTGGGCTGGGGGTTCGGTAGTTAGACTTGGGTCATCGAACATTTTCATCTGTGAACATTTTCATCCTCTTTCATGGGATGAAGAAAGGGCAAGATAAGGAAGAATGTCAAAAAGCAGGAAACAACCCTAATGCTCTAGAATCAAGATTCATGATCACACACTTTGTAAGTCTAAAGTGTAATGACATTGTGAAAAAACTGATGTAAAAACAGAGTATGTATTACAAAACTACAAAAATTATTTTTTCTGGGACAGAATACATCAGTAGTGAAAACAAACTGCATGGGTCAGGATTATTTCTAGAACACTATTTTCTGATCAGGCTGCTGACTATTGGTTGATAGCAGAGAATGGAGAAGATATACATGGTTTTGGAAACTATGTGATTTGAGGAAACATCAAGTAATGAAATTGGAGTTATATTCAATTCAGAGCTTAACAGAGAACGTTTCCCTTGTTCAAGTCAGTCACTTAGTCGTGTCCAACTCTTCGATCCCATGGACTGCAGCATGCCAGGCTTCCCTGTCCATCACCAACTTCTGGAGCTTACTCAAACTCATGTCCATCGTGTTGGGGATGCCATCCAACCACCTCATCCTCTGTTGTCCCGTTTTCCTCCTGCCTTCAATCTCTCCCAGCATCAGGATCTTTTCTAATGAGTCCATTCCTCACATCAGGTGGCCAAAGTATTAGAGTTTCAGCTTTAGCATCCCTCCTTCCAATGAAAGGTCAGGACTGATTTCCTTTAACATGGACTGACTGGTTGGATCTCCTTGCAGTCCAAGGGACTCTGAAGAGTCTTCTCCAACCACAGTTCAAAAGCATCAATTCTTCAACGATCAGCTTTCTTTATAGTACAACTCTCACATCCATACATGACTACTGGAAAAATCATAGCTTTGACTCAGTTCAGTTCACTTCAGTCACTCAGTTGTGTCCGACTCTTTGCGATCCCATGAACTGCAGCATGCCAGGCCTCCCTGTCCATCACCCACTCCCAGAGTCCACCCAAACCCATGTCCATTGAGTCAGTGATGCCATCCAACCATCTCATCCTCTGTCGTCCCCTTCTCCTGCCCTCAATCTTTCCCAGCATCAGGATCTCTTCAAATGAGTTAGCTCTTCGCATCAGGTGGCCAAAGGATTGGAGTTTCAGCTTTAGCATCAGTCCTTCCAAAAAACACCCAGGACTGATCTCCTTTAGGATGGACTGACTGGACCCCCTTGCGGTCCAAGGGACTCTCAAGAGTCTTCTCCAACACCACAGTTCAAAAGCATCAATTCTTCAGTGCTCAGCATTCTTTATAGTCCAACTCTCACATGAATACATGACCACTGGAAAAACCATAGCCTTGACTAGATGGACCTTTGTTGGCAAAGTGATGTCTCTGCTTTTTAATATACTGTCTAGATTGGTCATAACTTTCGTTCCAAGGAGTAAGCGTCTTTTAATTTCATGGCTGCAATCAACATCGGCAGTGATTTTTGGAGCCCAGAAAAATAAAGTCTGACACTGTTTCCACTGTTTCCCCATCTATTTGCCATGAAGTGATGGGACCAGATGCCATGATCTTCATTTTCTGAATGTTGAGTTTTTAAGCCAACTTTTTCACTATCCTGTTTCACTTTCATCAAGAGGCTTTTAGATCTTCTTCACTTTCTGCCATAAGGGTGGTATCATCTGCAAATCTGAGGTTATTGATATTACTCTCAGCAAGCTTGATTCCAGCTTGTGCTTCTTCCAGCCCAGCATGTCTCATGATGTACTCTGCATAGAAGTTAAATAAGCAGGGTGACAATATACAGCCTTGATGTACTCCTTTTCCTATTTGGAACCAGTCTGTTGTTCCATGTCCAGCTCTAACTGTTGCTTCCTGACTTGCATATGGGTTTCTCAAGAGGCAGGTCAGGTGGTCTGGTATTCCCATCTCTTTTTCCACAAAATTTTCCACAGTTTATTGTGATCCACACAGTCAAAGGTTTTGGCATAGTCAATAAAGTAGAAATAGATGTTTTTCTGGAACTCTCTTGCTTTTTTGATGATCCAGCAGATGTTGGCAATTTGATCTCTTGTTCCTCTGCCTTTCTAAATCCAGCTTGAACATCTGGAAGTTCACGGTTCATGTAATGCTGAAGCCTGGCTTGGAGAATTTGAGCAGTACTTTACTAGTGTGTGAGATGAGTGCAATTGTGCGGTAGTTTGAGCATTCTTTGGCATTGCCTTTCTTTGGGATTGGAATGAACACTGACCTTTTCCAGTCCTATGGCCACTGTTGAGTTTTCCAAATTAGCTGGCATATTGAGTGCAGCACTTTCACAGCATCATCTTTCAGGATTTGAAATAGCTCAACTGGAATTCCATCACCTCCACTAGCTTTGTTCTTAGCGATGCTTCCTAAGGCCCACTTGACTTCACATTCCAGGATGTCTGGCTCTAGGTGAGTGATCACACCATCATGATTATGTGGGTCGTGAAGATCTCTTTTGTACAGACTTCCGTGTATTCTTGCCACCTCTTCTTAATATCTTCTGCTTCTGTTAGGTGCATACCATTTCTGTCCTTTTATCGAGCCCATCTTTGCATGAAATGGTCCCTTTGTATCTCTAGTTTTCTTGAAGAGATCTCTAGTCTTTCCCATTCTATTGTTTTCCCCTATTTCTTTGCATTGATCGCTGAAGAAGGCTTTCTTATCTCTCCTTGCTATTCTTTGGGACTCTGCATTCAAATAGGTATATCTTTCCTTTGCTCCTTTGCTTTTTGCTTCTCTTCTTTTCACAGCTATTTGTAAGGCCTCCTCAGACAGCCATTTTGCTTTTTTGCATTTCTTTTTCTTGGGGATGGTCTTGATCCCTGTCTCCTGTACAATGTCACGAACCTCATTCCATAGTTCATCAGGCACTCTGTCTGTCAGATCTAGTCCCTTAAATTTATTTCTCACTTCTACTGTATAGTCATAAGGGATTTGATTCAGGTAATCCCTGAATGGTCTGGTGGTTTTCTCCACTCTCTTCAATTTATGTCTGAATTTGGCAATAAGGGGTTCATGAACTGAGCCACAGTCAGCTCCTGGTCTTTTTTTTGCTAACTGTATAGAGCTTCTCCATCTTTTTCTGCAAAGAATATAATCAATTTGATTTTGGTGTTGACTGTCTGATGATGTCCATGTGTAGAGTCTTCTCTTGTGTTGTTGGAAGAGGGTGTTTGTTATGACCAATGCATTCTCTTGGCAGAACTCTATTAGCCTTTGCCCTGTTTCATTCTGTATGCCAAGGCCAAATTTGCCTGTTACCCCAGGTGTTTCCTGACTTCCTACTTTGCATTCCAGTCCCCTATAATGAAAAGGACATCTTTTGGGGTTGTTAGTTCTAAAAGGTCTTGTAGGTCTTCATTGAACTGTTCACTTTCAGACTCTTCAGCAATACTGGTAGGGGCACAGGCTTGGATTACCATGATATTGAATGGTTTGCCTTGGAAACGATTAGAGACCATTCTGTCATTTTTAAGATTGCATCCAAGTATTGCATTTTGGACTCTTTCATTGACTATGATGGCTACTCCATTTCTTCTAAGGGATTTCCTGTCCACAGTAGTAAATATAATGGTCATCTGACTTAAATTCACCCATTCCAGTCCATCTTAGTTTGCTGATTCCTAGAATGTCAATGTTCACTCTTGCCATCTCCTGTTTGACCACTTCCAATTTGTCTTGATTCATGGACCTAATATTCCAGGTTCCTATGCAATATTGCTCTTTACAGCATCGGACCTTGCTTCTATCACCAGTCACATTCACATGTGGATGTTGTTTTTGCTTTGGCTGCATCCCTTCATTCTTTCTGGAGTTATTTCTCCACTGATCACAGTATATTGGGCACCTACCGACCTGGGGAGTTCATCTTTCAGGGTCCTATCATTTTGCCTTTTCATACTGTTCATGGGGTTCTCAAGGCAAAAATACTGAAGTGGTTTGCCATTCCCTTCTCCAGTGGACCACATTCTGTCAGACCTCTCCACCCTGACCCGTCCATCTTGGGTGGCCCCACATGGCATGGTTTAGTTTCATTGAGTTAGACAAGGCTGTGGTCCGTGTGATCAGACTGGCTAGTTGTCTGTGATTGTGGTTTCCATGTCTGCCCTCTGATGCCCTCTCTCAGTGCCTACCATCTTACTCGGGTTTCTCTTACCTTGGATGTGAGGTATCTGTTCACAGCTGCTTCAGCAAAGCACAGCCACTACTCCTCACTTTGGACGTGGAGTAGCTCCTCTAGGCCGCTGCTGCTGCCCCTGACCTTGGATGTGGGTCTAGCTTTGACTAGACATATCTTTGTTGGCAAAATAATGTGTCTGCTTTTTAATATGCTGTCTAGCTTGGTCATAACTTTTCTTCCACGGAGAAAGCGTCTTTTAATTTCATGGCTACAGTCACCATCGGCAGTGATTTTGGAGCCCCCCAAAATTAAAGTCTGTCACTGTTTCCACTGTTTCCCCATCTATTTGCCATGAAGTGATGGGACCAGAGGCCATGATCTTAGTTTTCTGAATGTTGAGTTTTAAGCCAACTTTTTCACCCTCCTCTTTCACTTTCATCAAGAGGCTCTTTAGTTCTTCACTTTCTACCATAAGTGTGGTATCATTGGCGTATCTGAGGTTATTGATATTTCTCCCAGCAATCTTGATTTCACTTGTGCTAGCTCAATCAGTAAATTATCTGCCTGCAATGCAGGAGAACTGGGTTTAATTCCTGGGTTGGGAAGATCCCCCGGAGAAGGAAATGGCAACCCACTCCAGTATTCTTGTCTGGAGAATCCCTTGGACAGAGGAGCCTGGCAGACTACTGTCTATGGGGTCGCAAGAGTTGGACATGACTGAGCGACTAAGCATACACACAACAAAGACACAAGGTATATTTTCCCTGGTTAAGAGAAAACTCAGTGTTCAAACATAGAAGGTCTTCAAAGAATTAAAGTAACTTTTCCTAAATTAGACAAAAAGAGGTAAAGCTGGGATTTGGACACAAGTAAGTTTGACTCCAAAATCAATATATATGTATATAAGTGAAAGTGAAAGTGAAGTCGTGTCTGACTCTTTGTGACCCGTGGACTGTAGCCCACCAAACTCCTCCGTCCATGGGATTCTCAGACAAGAATACTGGAGTGGGTTGTTATTTCCTTCTCCATATATGTATATATGTGTGTGTGTATATATATCTGTGTATAAAAAAAATTAGTCGTCCAGTAATGTCTGACTCTTTGCAGTCCATGGACTATAGCTCACCAGGCTCCTCTGTCCATGGAATTCTGCAGGCAAGAATCCTGGAGTGGATAGCCATTCCCCTCTCCAGGGGATCTTCCTCACCCAGGGATTGAACCCAGGTCTCCTGCACTGCAGGCAGATTTTTTACCATCATCAGACACGAGCCACCAGGGAAGCCCATATCTGTGTATACAGAGATACGTAAATGAAATATATAGAGATATAATTTCTCCTTTGGGTTATGCAGTTTCACTTACCAAGTCCACCTGAAAATGTTCAGTCAGAAAAATCTGAGTTGTATCTAAGCATTTTTTTTTTTTTTTCTGGAAAAAATGTGCTTTATTTACCTTCACACCTTTAGGTCCAGCGAGACTGCCAGTACACAATATGTGCTCTGTAACTGTTTGCTTGGTGGAATTAGCCAGCTCCCTTACTGGTGTTGTGCATCAGTGCACTAATCAACATAATATAAAACACATATACATTCAAACAAGTGGGAAACATTTCTCTGCAAGTTTTTTTCTTTATAACATTTCACATTATAATGCCTTTTAATTCATCTGTTCTTCTTTTTTCCCCTGGCAACTCCATTTCCCTCTCCACCATTTACTTTGTCCCATAGGTGAAAAAAACCTCTCACTCCCACCTGTCCACCTGGCCATCAGCCAAGATGAGTCTTCCTGCTCCTCATAATTGCTCATTCTGATTGACAGGCTGGCAAGCCGGGACACTGGATCACGATGATAGCAAAACCATACATCAGGTTGTTTAGGAAGGATGAGAAGCAAAGAATTCTGATGGCACTGGGGAAACAACCTCCATCACATCTTTACTCATCCTTTGTCAAAATTTTGCTTTCCCATTTTGCCTGCTTCATTATAAAAAGACTATATTTAGGAGGATTGTGGTAGAAAGATGAATAAATTATATGTTTAAGTTAGAAAAGCTAATTTCTTATTCTATAGAAGGTTCTGAGAAGTTCTTAGATCAAAAATTATGACACCTAAAATACAGGCAGAGTTGCAGGAAACAAAGTATATTTCCAATAGGGTTAATTCTAACACAGCCAGAGTACTGTCAACATGCCAAGAAGGAAAGCAGGTTAAAATGGATGGTTTGAGTCCCTTTGTTTCTAGCATCTACTCTCCATCTCCATAGACTATACTGGCAGTGTCAGCACTGAAGTTAGCCCAAATGGAAACACTCTCCACACCCAGCTCCCCTCAAATTGTCTAGGAACCTGATCCTGCAAATACACAGGGCCGAAAACACAGAAGAAAAAAATCTGATCTTCCACACTCATTAACATCTCATACAATACCATTTCATTTGTGCTCACGTAATCTTATTCCTAAAACAAATAATTTCACGGTCAAATGGCTATAGCTCTTCCACCAAGGGATCAAATCTGTACCTCCTGCATTGGCAAGCAGATTCTTTACCACTGAGCCATCTGGGAAGCCCCGTACACCAGGGTACCAAGCTTAAATTTAAAGGGTGCCATGATAGGAAGAAACACGAGGGTACAGAAGCAAACAAAGCCAGAGAGGTAGGGCTGACCTGGTAACTAGCTACCCATCAAGTGCCAGTTAGGAGTTTCCAGAGATAACAAAACCTATGCTATTTAACTTTCAAGACTTCATTTCTAAACCTAAATTGTGCTGTATTTCAGGTTCTCTTTCTAGATGGAAAAGAAAAAAAACAACAAAGATTTCCAGACTTGGGTGTTTAAAGGGCCTTCACACAGTAAATCAACCTACTGCTGTCTTGTTTTCTCCACAGCCAGACTGAAATAATACAGCGCCAGCAGAGGTGTGAACTACCCCCATTCATCTTAATGGAGTGTTAACTTCAAAGGCTTGTTTTAACCATTTAAATGCTAAGCTCATGAGTAAACATTCTCTGAAAAAAAAGTACAGTTTAAACATTCACCTTCAACATATGAAAGTAATTTATATTCTCAGCACTTCGTCTTTTAATTTAGCAAACAAGTCTCCAAGTGTTAGAAAAATATAGATTTTGTGCTTTACTTAGTTTTATTTTAAATAGTTATTACCTAATAAATTATGAACATTAAGCCCAAAATGAGAAGGCCTATATTTCCCAGGAAAAATGCTGAGGAGTACTTGAGTAAGGTTTTATGTGAAATCCTGATGAAGGGGGCACTGCTTTTTACTAATCATCTTACTAGCTTCCTCCAAACTCCTAGGGAAAAGTTACAACTCCAAACAGGCAACTAGATAAGGCAGACTATTAAAGTAAAATAAACACCTCTACAAATAATTTCTCTTGATATTGACTAAGTTTTGGGCAGTGTTAAATAGGTTACTTGTCCCTTTGCCAAACCTCCCATGATCCCATCTTGTGAGCAGGTGACAAATGTATTAACTGATGCCCACCTGTCATCACACTTAACATCTGCCCCTGGGGACATCCTTGCATCTGCTGCAGATTTAGGGTTATTTTGGTATTACTGGAGTTAGATTTATTTTAGCAGCTGAACACCTATTTGTATTTGGATCTATAATTTCCATAGAAATGTGGGAAAGCACTAAAAGGAATGCACATGGGGCCAGTTCTCCTGTGAGTGATGGCTAGAAAGATTCTAAACATAATAGTTGTGCAAGATGGAAGAGGAAGAAATTCCATGTCCTTGTCCGAAAGCAAATTCATTTTACAGGTCAAGGTGAAGGGATGGAAAAAAAGGGGATAAATATCCAATCTATTAAGAGAGCCTGTTTTGGTCTGCACCTAATTTATACAAGGCCTTTTAATCCTCTCAACACAACCCTGTATAATTGGTATTAACTCCATTTAATACCGATGTGAAAGTAGAGGTTTAGAGAGGTTAAGTAGTTCATCTAAACTCACTGAGATTTTCATCTATGTCTTTCTAACCCCCAAACTTGGAGTTTTTCCATTACACCGTGCTGATCGCAAGTTGCCAAAGAGATATCTAACTCAAAAGAGCAGCTCAGTTATCAATTTTTCAGCCCATTTCCTAAGCGGGAAGCAAGGGGACACCTGCAAAAGTGTGTGTTTTCATACATGCAAATTGGCAGTTTGCATGTAATTCTCTACTTTACATGTGCTCTGGGGCAGGATTACATTTTACTGATACACCCTGGCTTTCGCAGGCTGCTAACAAGGCGCCTTTACACAGAACACGCCCCGGGGCGGTGGGGGAGGGGGGAACCTAACTGCTGGTTTCCAACCAGGAATAAGCCACAGCAATAGGAAGGTGGGAATGATCTATAACTTCCAAACAAAATATGATATAAATCATCAATATTTGTCTCTGTTTGTCAAGTAGAAAGTCACATGTTTTAGTGACAAATGAGAAGGTTCAGAGAACCTTCAAATCCACAGCCAGTCATCACAGCTCTATCTCATACTGTATACCAGAGGAAAACCATTAAGTTTCTTAGTCAGGATTTGGAGTCAGGGCAAAATACGACGTGAAATAATCCCACAGTTTTGTTATGAGTGACTGATATTGACATTAACGCATGAACTAAGATTTAATTTAGTATATAAACAATGTACTGATTTGTTAAAAAATAAAACAAAGAAACAAAAAATTATCTCAGTATATTTAATAACATTAAAAAACTTCTTGGTGAAAGATGCTGTTAAGAGAATGAAAAGACAACCCACAGACTGGGAGAAAATCTTTGCAAAAGACATATCTGATAAAGGATTGGTATCTAAAATACATAAAGAATGCTCAAGACTCAACAGTGAAAAACAACCCAATTTTAAAAATCAGAACCTCACCAAAGAAAATATACAGATGGTAAATAAGCATGTTCAACATCATATGTCATTAGGGAAATGCAAATTAAAACAAAAATGAGATATTACTACAATCGCACACCCATTATTAGAATGGTGAAAACCCAAAATACTGACAACACCTGATGCTGGCGAGGATATGCAACAACAGGAACTCTGACACATTGCTGGCAGGACTGCAAACTGTTACAGCCCACTTTGGAAGGCTGTTAGGCAGTTTCTTACAAGACCAAGTGCAGCAACTGCTAAGAAGCAAAGTCTCTGGTATTGGTATGAACCCAAACAAGCTAAAAATCTCTGTCCACACAAAAATTTGCCTACAAATGTTTGTAACAGCTGTATCCACAATGCCAAAATTTGAAAGCAAACAAGAGGCCATTCAACAGGTGAAAGGAAAAACAAACTGTAGTGCACCTGTGCTAAGTTGCTTCAGTCGTGCCCGACTCTGCGACCCTATGGACGGTAGCCCACCAGGCTCCTCTGTCCATAGGATTCTTCAGGCAAGAACACTGGAGTGGGTTGCCATGCCCTCCTTCAGGGGATCTTCCTGACCCAGGGATGGAACCTGCAGTCTCTTAGTCTCCTGCATTGGCAGGCAGGTTCTTTACCATGAATGCTACTTTGGGAAGCCCCAAACTGTGGTACATCCATACAATGGAATATTATCAGTGATTCTGAAAAGAAGAGCTATCAAGTTATGGAGAGACATAGAGGAAGCTTAAACACATATTGCTAAGTGAAAGAAGCCAGTCTGCAAGGTTAGATACTGCAAGATTCCACCAAACAATGTTTTAGGAAAGGCTCGTGGTTTTTATGGAGACAGTAAAAAGATTCGTGGTTGCCAATGCTTGCATCAAAAGTGAATGTAAACTGTGAACTTCAGTTAATAATAATATATCAATATTGGCTCATCAAGTATAACAAATGTACCTCACTAATGCAAGATGTTAGTAATATGGGAAACTATGGGTGTGCTAGAATGAGGGAATATATGAGAACTCTCTGTACTTTCTGCTCAGTTATCTCTGTAAACATTAAAACTACCCTATTAATTCAAAAAATAAACTCACAAAGATGGTCAACACATTTCAGAGCATTTTGAGTTTGTTTCTTATTTTGATTAAAACTGCTACATCTACTTTCTCCTACCCACTGTTGTTTTGTTCTGCTTTTCTGTTAAGTTTGCAAAAATGTTAACCCATATAAAGAGGATTCATCCAAGGTACCTTCCATAATCGTTCCTTTTTGCATAAGGAGGTAAAATATTCTTCACAGGAAGTGGGAAAATAATTTCTTTCATTTATTAATCCAATTAAAAATAATGAGTGCTAAACTAAAATTACCAACCAAAATACCAAAGATGAGCAAAACAAATGCCTGTAGAAATAAGGAAAAAGATAAAGAAAGTTAGAAGTATTTTTTAAAACCTTCACCCTCTCCAATAATGTATGTAGTTCAAAATATATTAACTTTTTTTGATTTAGGTAAAAGACTTAATTACAAATTATTTCTTAAAATAAGATTCTTAGAAGAAACAAACAAAACCCAACCTACCCCCAACTTCTTCCATGAGAGAAAATCCTCTCTGCTCATTTTAAGATAAAACAGTCCTGGGAACACAAAAATCAAACACGTTGATGTACTGGAACCTTGAAGTGGGGAGAAAAACAAAAAAGAATAATGTCAGATTCAGATGTGAGACTGGATGACAATTTTACCTATTTTAGAAAATGGAATTTTTGAAATAGAAAACTTACCAACTATACCAAATACATTCCTAATGTCAGGAACATATATTGCAAGTAAAACAATGATGATATTGAGAGCTAGAGTGATCAAAGAATGGCGAATCCATGAGAATGGAAAATTGGAAAAAAACATCATCATTAAAGCTTTCCTTGCCTGTAAAACAGAAAAAGAAACAGATTTAAGCAAAGAGGAAGTGTCAAAGCCACACTACTTGCTTAGGGAAACCCATGTATGGCATGGTTACTATGATATTCCAAACCATTTAGATGCCAAAAATATAGCCTAAATGGTTACTGTAAAATATTTATTGCACATAAACTAAGAAATGTACCTATCTGTGTGAGCTGCATAAAAGTTGTCTTGGTTTAGTTCTTGAAAAAATCATCACGTGCAATTTCTTTAGGTTGCATAAGTTTCAGAATTACTAACCATAACACTGTGTGAAGAAATCTCAGGGTATCATTTTCATGAAATTCAACAGATAAAAGAACAAATGGTTCAAAACAGAAACAGAAGTCATGCCATGGTAAAGAAATTCCATTTACTGTTTTATGTTATATTATTGTTTCACGGCATGTAAATAAGAAAACTAGTCCATGATGTTTCCCACTGCCAAGGCAGGCAACAGGATGTCACAGCCCAGAAACTTCTATCCAGACCCACTGCACTTATGGCACTGCAGTTCACACAGGAAGGAGGCAAAAATCGGGAAGGCTCAGGTTTTCAGGAACTCACTGTTTGGGGATTCACGATATTCATGTAGAAGCATTTGTACTCAAAGTTTATGTTTCTATTTTCCCAGAAATTCTTAAGATTCTTATGTATCACAACTAATGCAGAATGAAGATCCCCCCTTAACTATAATTCTAGAACAAATAAAATTTGTGACGAAGATTAAACTATATAAATTTCCAATAAACCAGAAGGAGCTTACTTTTGCTGACTTGACTTTTTCTTCTTCATACACATTCTTTTGAATACAGAATTAAAGGGGAAAAAAAACCCCAAAAACTTTAGAACAACTATAGTCTCTAAATTGGAAACAATGCTGTGGGAAAGCGTAAATCTAAACTAAATCTGAAAAAGCACAAATTAGTTTAGTGGTTCACTGTTATTTTTGTGCTTTCATGGGGCCATATGCAAGTATGAGGTCTTTGATCAATTCCTTGACAAATGAATAAGATATACAAGGCTAGATGTGATTCAAACATTCTAGTCTGTAAAGAATTAGTGTTGCCATATTAGGGAGCTGCAACACCGAGGAACAAAACCTTGAAGAGTACTTACAGGGAAGTGGATTAGAGGGACTGTCAAAAGCACAGAAAATAGTATGCATAACTTCACAGTCATGATGACAACATCATGTGGCAAGTATTTACTGTAAGCTTGCAGCAATTCTGACGCCACATTGTCTGCAAATTAAAAAAAATAAGGATCACATTATAAACTACTGAGATGTTAATAATAGCAACATTATTTTCCTTTGCACAAATAGATCTTAACAGATTTTGGATTCCCAATACCAAATCCATCTCTGGCCTTCTTCCTATCCTACGAAACACAGACACATTAGTCAAACATCTTCTTGGAACTTGCTGTCTTTTCTTTTAATGAAACTAGAAATTAGCCCAGGCAGATTCTCTAAAATTATGACAATGAATATATATATATATATATAATCTCAAAAAAAATCTCTTTAGAACTTTTCCATAATCTGAAAGTTTTAAGCAACATCTGTGTTATTTTGTAAAACGCTTTCATGTGTACTGCTGAATTTTGTCCCTATGATAACAATATAAGATAGTAGCTAATGGCAACCCACTCCAGTATTCTTGCTTGGAGAATACCATGGACAGAGGAGCCTGGCGAGCTACAGTGCATAGGGTCGCAAGAGTCACACATGACTTGGTGACTAAACCACCAGGTTAAAAATATTAACTGACTTGCCCAAGATCATACAAGACAAAGGGGCAGGACTGTACATCCAAATTTTTTGATGCCAAAGCCTTTCCTTAATATCATGATGTTTTCTAGGACCTTATAGTCTCATGCATGTTACCTGCTTCATCAACATTTCATCTATAGATTTGCAATGCTAGGGCAATGGCCCCCTCAGCAAGCTGGTGTGGTAGTCAGCGGCAGAATCGGAGTGAGCAGACCATGCTTTGCTCCCTGGTGTTGCTTTATACCCTTATGTCGTCCTCACCCCAGGCCAGGCGAGGGCTGTGAAGAGTGAGTACTCAAGAGAACTTCGTATCACTGCCGTGTAGGGAAAGATGAGTTTCTACTTAAAATACAGTGGTGGGTTTTGTTTTTTAATTTGAGACCGAATGCTCTGGGAAAGTCACTTTGGAGAAAGTTAAAAAACAAATCAAACACAACTCTGTTTTCAAAGACCTTAAAATTTAAAGGGTGATAGATGAAAGACACATACATATAATAGGTGTATAAACACAGATACACACTTAAGTGGCAGAAGGTCTAAACAAAGAGCTATGCTGATTTTGAACAGGGAAAGATAACTACGGCTTTGGGATGAACATGAAAGAAATTCAGGAAAACCTGAAGAGAGTCATCCTGAGATAGTGAGCAGCAAGACAGCAGAAGAGGAACTTGAATTCTGGGGTTGAACAGACCAGGATTCAAAATTTACTACTTAGTAGCAACTTAACTTCTTTGAGTCTCTTGGTTTTAACATCTGTAAAATGGGGACAATAATATGTTGACCTACAGGGTTACTGAGAGCATGACATTAATTAACCTATGTGTGCTCACACTCAAAGATATTGAGGGAGAAATTCTCTCTGGAAGCAAGAGCCAGCACAAGCAGAAGCCACCAAGTAACAAAGGGAATTTGCATCTGAGATAACGGGCAGCCCAGGAGCACCAGAGAGGCTGAAAGACTGCACTATAGAGCCAACAGCGACGGGTAATAAGGCTGGAAACGCATGAATGACCAAGCAACAGAGCTATTTGTACGGTCAGGACTCAATCTGGTAGGCCACAGAGATGCAATGGCTTCTGAAGAACAGCATGTTATGATTTAAACTAAGTAGGAAGACAGACTAGAAGAAAAAGAGATCCAAAACAGGACTAACAGAAGGCTACTGTCCTAATCACTGAGAAGTAATGAGAATCTGAACTAGATTAGTAACAATGGAAACGGGATAGAAACCAATTGTGGAAAGTATCAAAGACATACTTGACATAATGCAGGACTAATGGGCCAGGCAAGAAATTAAGAAGAGCCAGGAAAGCTGAATTCTAGTCCCAACTATGAGAGATACTTGTGAGTCTTTGGAGAAACATGGCAAACTATTTTATTTTCATTTTCTGAATCATAAAAATGAGTTATTAACACTTATTGCTTAACAACTTTGTAGACTTTTAAAATGGTCTGGTTATTACACAACATTTGGGTTTTGGCCTGCTCACCAAAGGAACACTTTGTTCCTCACCTTATAATGCTTCAACATCTGTAATCAGAACCAATATCATTAATCTAGGTACATACTTATTGGTCCCTTTAACCTGACAAAATTTAGATATTAACTGAGTCTTAAGAACACTGAATAAAAGGACCCCAAGCAGCTCCAGAAGCCTGAGGAATTAGATTTATTACAAATTCAAAATACCTGTCACAGATCTACTTTCCCGAGATAAAAGGCTTTTTCCTGAGCCAGCAGTTCTGTGTTCTTAGCTGAGCCTTAACATGTGTAAGGGATAGAGGACAGCACACTTCTCCGGATTCAGACAAATCTCTACAAATCTCAGGAAGGACCTAACAGTGATTTCTGCAAGATATATATTCTACTGAAGCCAGGTGGCTGTCCTGTTTAATATACACTGTCAAACAGGGGATGATTGTATAAAGATTACTGCAGAATAACTGAAAGATCACTGGACTAATTCAGGAGACACAGGAGACATGCCATTATTGTTGGACAGGTCACTCCACCCAGGCCTTGTTTTGTGACAAGCCCTTCTGATTAGGCCTCAGGTTCAATCAGCAATTTCTTTCTGAAAGACTGAAGGCTACTGCTATTTCAATAGAAAAATACTGTAAAAGATTTTCAGTGCAAAAAAGAAAACACTGTGAACAGCAAACCAATTCCTAAATCTTCTTCTGTCTGAAGAAGGAACTACTTTTATATCATTCTTTCTTTCCTTCTATCTATCACCTACCTACCAACCTACTGTGTGATTTTTCTTAGATGCACAGTTCTCCATTACATAAAATGTGGATATTCTGAAAAATTTGAGTCAGTGGAGAAGGGTTAAGTCAGAGACAACAACTTTTACTCGATAACCAAGAAAATCCCTGTATAGGAAACATTTCATGTACATGATGAAAATATTTAGTCTCTGTGTTCAAGCAAAGACAGATACATAGATAGGTAGGTAGACAGATAGATAGAGATACACCTGGAACTTAAGTAAGCCAGGTTTTTCCAAAAGTTCACTCTGAGAATGATGGGAAAATAGATTCTATGGCATAATTCCTGAGAAGGTAGCACAGAAATACAGGCATTGATTCTGGAGAGAGTCAGAACTGAATTCAAATCCCAACTCATTCTTCATTAACTGCAGGTACTAGCCAAGGTGCCCAACCTATCTGAACCTGTATCTTGCAGAGTTGCAAGGTATGAGTTAGGCAAGGTATGTAAAACACCTTGCATCTTACATAATAAATGTTACTTCAACAGATGTATTAAAATCCATCCTTCCTCCACTTTCCTTTTAATATAAACTTTCATACAATTTAACAAGGCTCCTAACATCTCATGGTAATTTTTACATAACTACTTTTTGGCTATCCTAAATTGGTAGGCATTTGAGGTCTCCTCCAGATAGTTCTGTTTATCCATAGGGAATAAAAGGAGGCACTTTTTGGACTTTTCTCAGTTTTGAAGATCCCTAACTAGAACATTCAGAAATCTAAGATCATGGCATCTGGTCCCATCACTTCATGGCAAATAGATGGGGAAATAGTGGAAACAGTAGCTGACTTTATTTGGGGGGGCTCCAAAATCACTGCAGGTGGTGAGTGCAGCCATGAAATTAAAAGACACTTACTTCTTGGAAGGAAAGTTATGACCAACCTAGACAGCGTATTAAAAAGCAGAGACAAACATTACTTTGCCAAAAAAGTTCCATCTAGTCAAGGCAATGGTTTTCCAGTTGTCATGTATGGATGTGAAAGTTTGACTATAAAGAAAGCTGAGCACTGAAGAATTGATGCTTTTGAACTGTGGTGTTGGAGAAGACTCTTGAGAGTCCCTTGGACTGCAAGGAGATCCAACCAGTCCATCCTAAAGGAGATCAGTCCTGGGTGTTCATTGGAAGGACTGATGTTGAAGCTGAAACTCCAATCCTTTGGCCACCTGATGTGAAGAGCTAACTCATTTGAAAAGATCCTGATGCTGGGAAAGATTGAGGGCAGTAGGAGAAGGGGAGGACAGAGGATGAGATTGGATGGCATCACCGACTCAATGGACATGGGTTTGGGTAGACTCCAGCAGTTGATGATGGACAGGGAGGCCTGGCACGCTGTGGTTCATGGGGTTGCAAAGAGTCGGACATGACTGAGTGACTGAACTGAACTGAACAGTATTTGTGCCAGGTGACAATTTCAATTTATAAAAACATACAGCTATTCTACAAAGTTTTTGCTGAATTCCCAACAAAGACCCTGCTGGAGTATCTCATTGCTGCAGACAGGTCTTACTGTGCTCAACTCTGTACAAAAACAAACCTAACAACCAAAAATAGTTCATGTATTTCAAAAATGCTGTTTCCCTAATAATGATCAAAAAACATTAAACAATCTATCTTAGTTTTCCTTGTAGTGTATCCATGATCATGTTGGAAGTAGGAAGTACGCTCTTCCTGATGGTGTGCAGAGCTCTACCTCTGTTAGCTGACACAATTCTAAAATGCAAGGGCAGATTTCAATTCATCAGTTGCTTTTGTTACTGTTGAAATGATGTAGAGTTAGCCAGAAAAGGACTATAGAGAGCAATTATAACTTTCTCACACACTGAAAACTCCAAGATAATACACTAATAATAATATACAGAAGTTACTATATTTAAATTAGACTTTATTAATGAGAGTAAGGAGAGAAGTATAGTGCTGAAAAAAGGGCACCTGAAATGATGAAATAATTGCAGTAAAGCTGTGTGCCAGACACTGTAACAGGCATTTTACATACAACTTGTGTCCTCTTCAATACAACTCTATACAGTTATCTCTGTGTTACAGATGAGATGAAGGTAGTGTAAGGTGAAGTACCCTGTTCAAGGTCACATAGCTAGTTAGAGCAGAGTGGTTTTTTGAACCATATTTGTTGGGTTTCAAAATCCAGACCCTTTCTGCTGGCTTAGGAAAGGTGGCTATGCAAGTAAATGTCCAAAAACTTGTTAGAGCTGAAAAATATCTAAGAGACAGGGAAAACCATTACATCTCATTGTGAATGTCTAAAACCTGAAACACATATACACAAGGCCACTCACCATGAAATCAGTGTCAAAACAGAATAATAATAGCCATCTATCTGGAGTGTTGTTATAAGAACATTCATAAACTGAAAAGTGCATTCAAGAATTTGACAAATTGAGTGTAATTTATCATGTGTTTGTTTACAAATTAAACAAGTGTGTTTGCAAATTAAACAAGAGAGCTTATAAGTTTTTCTCTTGTTCTAGACTTTTAAGTTTTTCTTGAAGTTCTTATCAGAAGAGAGAAAACACACTAAGCATGTAACTTTTCAAAAATAAAAGAAAATTTCACTTTTATGAATTTAAAAGTATCTTTTAAGAATTTAGGGAGAAAGGTCATGGCGAATACACACCGCAAAACTGTGTGGATTAAGTCTGAAGGCAGAGGTCTCTGACTCAAGTGTACAACTACATTCCAGTATGAAACTCTTTTCTTCCTTGACTTGTTCTTTTGCCATTAAGATGACTGATTCTCTCAATCTCCCAAACTGCTGAACTAGAGTCTAATATATTGAAATCTCAACTTAAAAAAAATAAAATCATTATTGTCCTTTTTTTTTCCTTCATAGAAAGACTTCAGTGTTTCTCAGCCCAATATTTTATTTTTAGGTGTTTATTTTAAGAAAATTTTCATATAAAGTTATCAATCTTGAACTTGATCCACTCTTTTAAAAGAAAGAAAATTAGTTTTTAAGACCTGTAGAGCTACCACACTAGTGAGTGCACTGAATTCTGGCAGCCTGAACAAATTAACTTGCTAATGAAAGGCAGAAACAAAGTCCATATTCAGGTGTGAGATCAACTACAGAACAGCTTATATTGTCATCTATAAAGAAATAAGATACTTACCGTAAAAAGTGAGGTACCCAAAGAGGGCAGATATAAAATAAATGAGAAAACTTAAAGCAATTGCTGTATTGGTTACATTCTGCATCCTTTTCTTAGAAGGGCTAAAAGACAAAAATGGCAAAATTAGAATCAGAGACAGACATGGGTTCGATCCCTAGGTCGGGAAGACCCCCTGGAGGAGGGCATGACAACCCACTTGAGTATTCTTGCCTAGAGAATCCCATGGACAGAGGAACCTGGCAGGCTATAGTCAGTCCATAGGGTCACAAAGAGTCGGACACAACTGAAGTGACTTAGCACCATCTGAATTAATCTAAATAACTAGATATAAGGATTCCGTAATCACTCAAGCCCTGATTCATTAATAGCTACACAACAGAACTCCTGATTTTAAATTACTGTGCAAAGGATTATGCGTCCAAGAAATATTCTCAACTTAGACAGAACTAGCACCTAGAATCAAGTGATAGGAGGGAAGGGATTCATGGAGGTGAATATCATTCAGTCTGAAAGTCCTAGAAGTCAAAAGAAATAATGAATACATTTAATATATTCCAGGATTCTATAGTACCTTTGAAGTTCACAGTATATGGGCAGTATTGAGGTGTGACATAGAAATGAAAAAGCCATGGTTGGTATGGCATAAGCACTCTGAAAAAAAAATTTTTAAGATTAAATTACTAAACTGTACTCTGTTGAAACTACTATTTCATTTGAAAATAAACTGTTTTAAAAAAAATAAATTTAACTAAATTTATTTCATTTTTCATGAATCATCTGTTTATAAAACACGTTGTTGTTGTTAGTGTTAAATGAGACACACAGTTATGGTCACCAGCAAGTATTTTACTTGATAGGTGGATTGTCTGTACTAGCTGAAATATTTCTTGGCTGCTTCTATCCATGTTGCTTTTACTACAATCACTACTGTTTCTATATTATTTTGGTAAGATAAAAATAATTTAGATAAGATAAATAACATTTAGGTAAAATCAAATATAATAACATTTTAGAAATGATCTCATTATAATTCTCAGTCTTTCCTAATGTAAGTATTAGGAAATCTTAAATATATCTTACTACCCTAAGCAGCATTACTACTTAATGCTTTTGAACCAGCTTTCACCAAGTCAACCTAAGTACCCACTTATTCTAAGAGAATACTGAATGTATTAATACATTTTAGCATTTTTGCAGAAGGAAATGGCAACCCACTCCAGTGTTCTTGCCTGGAGAATCCCAGGGATGGGGAGCCTGGTGGTCTGCTGTCTATGGAGTCGCACAGAGTCAGACACGACTGAAGTGACTTAGCAGCAGCATCTTTAGGGTCTCTTTCAATGGGATTTAACATGATTTAGTCTAGACCAACAAATTCTTGGTGATCCACTGGAATGTATGATCACAAGTTGTTGCTGTTTTTAAATTTAGAATAATTAAGAACCAGAGAAAGTTACAAAACAAACAAAAGTTACCATCTAAGTGAAAATACTGTTCTTTACAAGTGGATGGTAATGATTTACTTTCTCTTTTCTACTCCAAAAAATTTCTCCTTAACTAATTTAAGGCTCTTTAGCACAAGAAGTTCCAAATGACTGAAGACCTATCTTCAGACACAAGACCTCCCCCTAAAATATCTAAAGAGAGCTGGGAGGAAGAAAAGCTGGAATATTTCCCAAGGCTAAATTAGGGGAATGAGTGTTCAATTCACAAACTTTCTTTCATATATTTCTCAGTTTTCTGACTTATTAATTACCCCACCTAAATCTTTAAGGCACATGGAAGCCATTACTATGCAAAAGATGTGGTAATCTCCCTTGTGGGGCCAGACAGACATTTCTCATTTTAAAACTGGGGAGTAAGGGAGTCCCCTGATGGCCTAGTGGTTAGGATTCTGGGCTTTTACTGCCGTGGCCTGGGTTCAATCCATGGTCAGGGAACTGAGATCCCGCAAGCCATGAAGCACAGCCCCCCAAAAAAACAAAAACAAAAAACCTGGGGAATAAAAAGGAGAATTTTGCATGGAGGAGTTATCACACTAAAATGCTATACTAATAGAGTGGTACATGAGTGGAGGGTATTCTAGCATCTGGGACCTCCACTTTAGAGAATCAAAAACTGTACATGAAGAAGCCTGTAGCAACAGGGAAGACATGGAGCTCTTCTAGAACAGTTAAAGTAGAAATCATCCTGATCACAGTTTCCTGTCTCCTCTGCGGATGTTCAGGGGCTTTTGCAGGCATTTCCAGTATCTTAGGGCTCTCGGAGAAGGCAAGGGGACTTGGTCTTTCAGCTTCTGCTATAGGCATCACAAATTTTAACTTTGGAATGTCAGCCAGAAGACATATTGTCAGTGCTCAATTGCTGGTCCAATCATGAGGCTGTTTAGCCACAGACCAAGGTTCTACTCACAGGGGAGGAGTTTTTGATATAATTGGCTATTTAGGTTTACAAGTCCAGAGGGCAACAGGAAGTCTGTATCCACAGAGGACCTTATTGGCCAGACCAGACATTCGGTAAATCTGTTCTTTTAGGCAGTGGCCCATTTAAAACAGGCTCCATTTAAAGGCATGCCAAAAAAAAAAAAAAAGGTGGCTGTTTCATAATGGGCCACCCTGTGTTAAATAATATTATTCTTCTGGTAAGCAACCCTATACTTAGCACTTTCATGAAAATTAATTAGGTACAGGTACAAAGACCTAAGAGACTCTGTTACACAAATCTCTTAAAACTTGAAATGTGAAAAATCAACTGAAAGTATCTGTTAATAACTTACACACCTCTTTGGAGAAATGAAAGAGCTTTGGTTTACAATCATCTGTAGCATTTGAAATCTGTTTAAGAGGATTGAGGGGAAAGAGAGAAACCAACAGTTATTAAAAGTTAGAACACTTCGGGGAAAAAAAAAGAGAGAAAGAGAGATGAATTTATTATTATTGGTCTTTCAAATAAAAATATTTCAAAACAAAGTTCCAAAATGCAATATAACCATACTTTTAAAATTAACTTGGAAAAAACCATTATTAGTCAAAAAATTTTAGCTTAAAATAAAACAAAAAGCAAGAAACAAACTATTACCTGGAAATACTGTTCTACATAATTTAATGTCAGAGGACAAGGGATGGACCATTTTTTAATTATTACCTGTAAAAATAAGTAGAATCAGATTATTTCTTACAAATCTCATGACAAGAAATTGATTTCAAATAGGTCAGCATTTTTTTTTCAATTAATCTTAACATTATTACAAATAATATGCAAACAGAAGATATTTTATTTATGGGATTTTCCCTGGTTAGAATGGGGTCATCATTTGACATGTGCCCTATAGTGGGGGAGGGGGGGTTGCTGTGTATCTATTTAGTGGAGATCTCCCCCACTGAACACTGAGAATACTCTCATGTCAGCTTTAAAAACTCCAATAGTATCAAGGCATGAAAAGAAAATGCAGCTCAGAATGGGAACATGATGTTCCCCTATACGGCTATTTGTGGACCTGGCATCAGTAGCAGATAGAGAAATATTAATAGCAGTTTTAGAAATGACCACAGGCAGATGCAAAGGGGGAGGGATGGCTGATGCATGAGCACTGTTTTTCCTCATTGTTCTCAGACTTATATTATTTTGTTGCATGTGGATGAATCTGGCAAAGAATAAAAGCACAAAGCTAAGGAACTACAGATGATAAAATGAATTTTTTTAAAAATTGAAAGAAATCCAGGAGAATGCTACTTACCAGAAACAATCAGTGAAAATGGTTAGGATTTTACTCTTAACTGTGGGCATCCTGTTCCTAGACCTACAGTTGAGTTGTGCCAGCATCACCATTGTTGTAGTTGTTTCAGGGCACATCATTATTCTGTAAATTCTTGCTCTGGGCTGAAACCCAGCAAACAAAAGGGCAAGGGGGAATAAAGGAAGCCATCTGTCCTTTGCAGCAGACAAGTAAGTATACACTACTCCTATTTGCTATCTATCTAGTTTTGGATTTTAACTAATTCAATCAAATTTTTATATAGTGATAAACTGAAAAAAATATACTTTCAGGATTAAGTTAATGAGTGAACTGAAAAGTTACTCTTATTTAAAACTCACCAAAGGGGGGGAAAAAAAAGAACTATAATGATAATTGAGCAAGTTGATTTGACATTTCTAGGCTAAGTTTTTAATATGAAATAAAACTAAATAGACAATTTACTAGGAGGAAAAAAATCAAAAGCAACAATTTCACCATTTTTTTCTGATATGTTTCCCCAAAATGGGTGAGGATGGGGTCGGGTAGAAGGTTGTTGCTGGTCTCTCTCTTCAGCCCTGCTCCAAACCCAGCATCTCACATTTCCTCCTCACTACTAGTGGAGGCATAGCAACAACCATTTACTGATCATGTACCAGATACATTGATAAAGGTCAGTATGTAAGCCACTTCATTTTATCAGCTGTTGTCACCAGACTTGCAAATCCAAATACGTCAAAACAATGCTCCAAAATGCAATGTAATTATTATTTTTTGTTAATAAGAAAATACCGCTTCTCAGCCTTCTGGCTAAGATCAAGTGTAGAAAATATCATTAGCAGCCTGAATTTACCTTAACATACAATTCAGTTACTAGAGCTTATTTCTCTGCAGAGACCCACCTCAAGCCCAAGCCTGGGGGGAGACAGAAGTGATGTCCTAGAAAGCAGAAGTACAGGACAGGCATGGGAGATACCTCATAACAAAGGGTAACAGGAGGTCCTTACTCAGGCTGAAAGCAGAGCACAGTAAGACGATCCACCCAGGGGTTAGACAGAAAGACAAAGAGAAAAAAGGTTAAGCATCAGAAACACTTGCTCGCTTGCACAGAAGGCCTTTCCTTCTCTCTGCTCCAAGACCTTCCCATCTTTCAAGGCTCAGCTCAAATTTTACTTCCCTCCACATCCTTCTTTACTCTAGCTGTTGGTGATCATTCTCTCTTCTCAACTCTTCTAATTCCTATTCTGAAGCAGATATATCAACATTTACCTATGTATTAACTATGTTATTCTCTTTTTTTCTAATAAATTTACCTGATTTTCCCAACTAGATGGACTGATCCTTACAAGTAGTATCCTAGTTAAACTACCACAATTTTGATGACTAACATACTGCACGGAAGAAGAAAAGCCAAACCTAACAAAAATCCATTCAGATGGCTCTCTATTTTCATTATTGATTTATTAAAATGTTAGTTCTAATATTAGTATTAGAATACTAATCTGGTATTATTCTGTCTCAAGACAGCACTTTTAGAAACAATGTAAATTTGTGTTAAAAAATGAAGCAAAAAAGATACCATCACGCTGAGCCACTGTTACAACAAACTTTATTTTTAAATTTTTAGATATTTCAGCTGGAGCAAAAATTTATGTCAAAAAATTTTAAGCAAAATAAATATCTTAGCTTCCCTGGTGGCTCAGACAGTAAAGAATTTGCCTGCAATGCAGGAGACCTGGGTTTGATCCTTGGGTTGGGAAGATGAATGGCTACTCATTCCAGTATTCTTGCCTGGAGAATTTCATGGACAGAGGAGTCCGGCGGGCTATAGTCCACAGGGTGGTAAAGAGCTGGACACAACTGAGTGACTAAAGCTTTCACTTTTTTTTTCAAGGATGTGGGACAATAGATGAGAGTGTAGGTTTTGGTTTGCGTTGTTGGAGAGCATAATTTAAGCAAATAATAGTTTTATGGGCCAATTTTAAAAATTTTAATAATAAATGCTACACAGATTTACAAACACATATCGATACTTTCTTGGGCTCCAAAATCACTGCAGATGGTGACTGCAGCCATGAAATTAAAAGATGCTTGCTTCTTGGAAGAAAAGCTATGACGAACCTAGGCAACATATTAAAAAGCAGAGACGTTACTGACAAAGGTCGATATAGTCAAAGGTATGGTTTTCCCAGTAGTCATGTATGGATGTGAGAGTTGGACCATAAAGAAAGCTGAGTGCTGAAGAATTGATGCTTTTGAACTGTGGTGTTGGTGAAGATTCTTGGAGTCCCTTGGACTGCAAGGAGATCAAACCAGTCAATCCTAAAGGAAATCAGTCCTGAATATTCATTGGAAGGACTGATGCTGAAGCTCCAATAGTTTGGCCCCCTGATGCAAAGAAGTGACTCATTGGAAAAGACCTTGATGCTGGAAAAGACTGAAGGCAGGAGGAGAAGGGGACAACAGAGGATGAGATGGTTGGATGGCATCACCGACTCAATGGACATGAGTTTGAGCAAGCTGTGGGAGTTGGTGATGGATGGGGAAGCCTGGTGTGCTGCAGTCCATGGGGTCGCAAAGAGTCGGACATGACTGAGTGACTAATCTAAACTGATTGATAAAAATGGGGCTTTCCTGGTAGCTCAGGTGGTAAAGAATCTGCCTGCAATACAGGAAACTCTGGTTCGATTTCTGGGTCAGGAAGATCCCCTGGAGAAGGGATAGGCTACCCACTCCAGTATTCTTGGGCTTCCTTGGTGGTTCAGCTGGTAAAGAATCTGCCTGAAAAGCGGGAAACCTGGGTTCGATCTCTGGGTTGGGAAGATCCCCTGGAGGAAGGCACGGCAACCCACTCCAGTATTCTTGCCTGGAGAATCCCCATGGACAGAGAAGCCCAGCAGGCTGCTCTAGGGTTGCAAACAGACACGACTGAGCAACTAAGCACAGCATAGTGATAAAAATAATTAATGAAAAAAGGTACAATGGAAAAAAACCCTAATATTATTGGGATTAATAATGTTATTATTAAATATTAATAATATTTAATGTTTAATATTAAAATAATAATAAAATTGGAATCCTTCAAAAAAACTGGGGTTAATAGATACATGTTTCCTTTCCTTAATCACTATGTATTTTAAAACTAACACTTAAAAGAGTCTATAATAAATTCAAGCATAAGTCATTTGATTGGTTTTAGTTTACTGAACTTCACAAATACTGTGTTTCTTTGGGATTGAAGGTTCATGGCAACCCTGTGTCAAACAAGGCTATTGACACCATTTTCCCAAGAGCATTTGCTCACATCATGTCTCTGTGTCACATTTTGGTAATTCTCACAATATTTCAGACTTTTTCATTACAATCATATTTGTGATAGTGATCAATGATCTGTGCTCAGTGATCTTTGATGTAACTATTGTAACTGTTTTGGGGTTCCATGAACTATGCCCATGTAAGATGGCAAACAATCCATAAATGTTGTGTATGTTCTGACTGCTTCATTGACTGGCAGTTCCCATCTCTCGCCCTCTCCTTGGGTCTCTCTATTCTCTGAGACACAAAAATATTGAAATTAGGCCAATTTATAAGCCTACAATAGCCTCTGTTTAAGTGAAAGGAAGGGTTGCCCATCCCTCACTTTAAATCAAAAGCTAGAAATGATTACGTGCAGTGAGGAAGGCATGTGCAAAACTGAGATAGGCCGAAAGCACTCTTGTACCAAACTGTTAGCCAAGTGGTGGATGCAAAGAAAAAGTTTCTGAAGGAAATGAAAAGTGTTACTCCAGTGACTACACGAATTATTAAAAAAAAAAAAAAGTGAAACAGTCTTATTGCTGATATGGAGAAAGTTTTAACGATCTGGATAGAGATCAAAACGGCCACAACATTTCCTTAAGTCAAAGCCAAATCCAGAGCAAGGGCCCCACTCTCTTCAATTCTACGAAGGGAGAGAAGTGAGGAAGCTGCAGAAGAAAAGTCTGAAGCCAGTAGAGGCTGGTTTGTGAAGTTTAAGGAAAAAAGCCATCTCTATGACGTAGAAGTCCAAAGTGAAGCAACAAGTGCTGATGTAGAAGCTGCAGCAATTTATCCAGAAGATCCAGCTAAGATCATTAATGAATGTGATTAATGAACAATAGATCTTCAGTGTAGACCAAAGAGCCTTCTGTTGGAAGAAGATGCGATCTAGGACTTTCATAGTTGGAGAGAAGTCAATGATTGGTTTCAAAGTTTCAAAGGACAAGCTGACTCTCTTGTTAGGGGTTAATGCAGCTGGTGATTTTAAGTTGAATAGCACAATGCTATTTTACCATTTCATAAAACCTAGGGCCCTTAAGAATTATGCTAAATCTATACTCTGCCTGTGCTCTATAGATGGAACAACAAAGCCTGGATGACAATACATCTCTTTATTATTTTAAGCCCATTGTTGAGACCTACTAATAAAAAAAAAGACCCCTTTCAAAATACTGCTGCTCATTGACAATGCACCTGGTCACCCAAGCGCTCTGATGGAGATGTGCAACAAGATTCCTGTTGTTTTCATGTCAGTTAACATAACATCCATTTTGCAGTCCATGACTTCAGGAGTAATATTGACTTTCAAGTCTCATTATTTAAGAAACAATTTCCTGAGGCTGTAGGTGCCAGAGATGTGATTCCTCTGATGTATCTGAGCAAAGTAAATTGAAAATCTTCTGGAAAGGATTCACCATTCTAGATGAAATCAAAGTATCTGTGATTCACAGGAAGAGGTCAAAATATCAACATTAACAGAAGTTTGGAAGAAGCTGATTCCAGCCTTCATGGATGACTCTGATTTCAGCAGAGGAAGTCATTACAGACATGGTGGAAAGAGCAAAAGAATTAGAATTAGAAGTGGAGTCTGAAGAAGTGACTGAATTGCTGCAATCTCACAACACAACTGAATGGATTCAGAGTGCTTTTTATGGATGAGAAAAGAAAGTGGTTTCTTGAGATGGAATCTACTCCTGGTGAAGATGCTATGAAGATTGCTGAAATGAATACAAAGGATTTAGAATATTACATAAACTTAATTGATAAAGCTTATGGCAGAATTTGAAAGGACTGACTACAACTTTGAAAGACGTTCTACTGCAGGTAAAATGCTATCAAACAGAAAAATCATTGCATGCTACAGAGAAATCATTTATGAAAACAAGAGTCAATGTATGCATCAAACTTCATTGTTATCTTAAGTAATTGCCACAGCCACTCCAACCTTCAGCAACCACCACCCTAATCAAGGGAAGACTTTTCACTAGCTAAAACAAATTACAACGTGCTAAAGACTCAGGTGATAGCGTTTTTTAGTAATATCTTTTTCTTTTCCATTAGGTTATTACAAGATATTGAATATAGTTCCCTGTGTTATACAGTAGGTCCTTGTCATTTATCCATTTTATATATAGCAGTGTGTATATGCTAATCCCAAACTCATAATTTATCCTCACTTTCTCTCCCTTTTGGTAATCCTAAATTTGCTTTCTGTATCTGTGAGTCTGTTTGTTTTGTAAATAAGTTCCTGTGTATCATTTTTTAAGATTTCATATGTAAGTGATAGCATACGATCTTTGTCTTTTTCTTTCTGACTTACTTCACTTAATAATCTCTAGATTCATCCATGTTGGGGCAAATGGCATTATTTCATTCCTTTTTAAGGCTGAGTACTTAAAACATCTACTTCTGCTTTATTGACTACACCAAAGTCTTTGACTGTGTGGATCACAACAAAATGCGGAAAAGTCTGAAAGAGATACCATACCAGACCACTGTACCTGCCTCCTGAGAAATCTGTATGCAGGCCAAAAAGCAACAGTTAGAACTGGACATGGAACAACAGACTGGTTCCAAATTGGGAAAGGAGTACATCAAGGCTGTAAATTGTCACCCTGCTTATTTAACTTATATGCAGAGTATAACATGAGAAATGCCAGGCTGGATGAAGCACAAGCTGGAATCAAGATTGCCAGGAGAAATATCAATAACCTCAGATATGCAGATGACACCACCCTTATGGCAGAAAGTGAAGAAGAACTAAAGAGCCTCTTGATGAAAGTGAAAGAGGAGAGTGAAAAAGTTGGCTTAAAGCTCAACACTCAGAAAACTAAGATCATGGCATCTGGTCCCATCACTTCATGGCAAATAGATGGGGAAACAATGGAAACAGCGAGAGACTTTATTTTCTTGGGCTCCAAAATCACTGTAGATGGTGACTGCAGCCATGAAATTAAAAGGCGCTTACTCCTTGGAAGAAAAGCTATGACTAACCTAGACAGCATATTAAAAAGCAGCGACATTACTTTGCTAACAAAGGTCTGTCGAGTCAAAGCTATGGTTTTTCCAGTAGTCACGTATGGATGTGAGAGTTGGAATATAAAAGAAAGCTGAATGCCGAAGAATTAATGCTTTTAAACTGTAGTGTTGGAGAAAACTCTTGAGAGTCCCTTGGACTGCAAGGAGATCCAACCAGTCCATCCTAAAGGAAATCAGCCCTAAATATTCATTAGAAGGACTGATGCTGAAGCTGAAACTCCAATCCTCTGGCCCCCTGATGCAAAGAATGGACTCATTGGAAAAGACCCTGATGCTGGGAAAGATTGAAGGCAGGAAGAGAAGGGGACAACAGAATATAAGATGGTTGGATGGCATCACTGACTCAATGGACATGAGTTTGAGTAAACTCCAGGAGTTGGTGAGGGACAGGGAAGCCTGACATGCTGCAGTCCATGGGGTCGCAAAGAGTCAGACACAACTGAGAGACTTAAGTCACTGACTACAGCTGAGTAAGCAATAAAGTATTTTAAAATTAACGTATGTACATTTTTTTCTTAGACATAATGCTGCTGCTGCTGCTGCTGCTGCTGCTAAGTCGCTTCAGTCGTGTCCAACTGTGCGACCCCAGAGACGACAGCCTACCAGGCTCCCCCGTCCCTGGTATTCTCCAGGCAAGAACTACTGTACATTTAATAGACTACAGTACAGTGTAAACATAACTTCTGTACATACTCAGAAAAGATGTGTGTGACTCGGTTTATTGCAATGGTCTAGAACTGAACCTACAATATCTCTGAGGTATGCCTACATGCCAATTAAAAGAGAATTAAGAAAGAAGGATATAGCGTGTCTTCACTGCCTCATAATAGACCAAATTTAAATTGTGCTAAAAGGTAAAAATCTGAGCAGATGGTTTGTAAAGTAGGATAATAAATGTAGAATAAGGGTATTATTTCCATATGACAGCTACAGGAGAAATGTGCATTGAATTAAAGAGTACCTGCCATGACAGAAATGAATACTGTGAAAATTACAATAGATGTGTCGTATCAATATCTTTTACCTGCTTCAAACTGTTGGCTATAAAAACCAAATTACTCCTACATTTGGGTGGTCAATTATCTGTGAAGAAAATATTCAATGTTATGTATACTGATTTTCTTTAATATCTGTATGTTCATTTGCAAATACAGGCCACTCTTAACCACGTAGATGCTTTTCAACAATCAAATTATGATGGAAATAGCTTTTGCTCTCCTCTTCATGTGATACCTAAGAAGTGTGCTTATGGATGTTAAGTAAACACTGCAGTAATCATTTCACAATATATGTAAGTTAAGTCATCGTGCTGCACACCTTAAACTTAGACAGCACTGTATGTCAATTACATCTCAATAAGACAGAAGGAAAAAGATCTTTTAAATAAGTGTATGTTCAATTCACTTACAAGATACAAGTCAGACAATTTGTGGAGGGAGGGCAATGATTCTAATGTTGGTAAGTTCAACAAATGGTTAAATGGAAACACTGTCAAGTATTTTTAGTTTTAAGAGCACTCATTAAATAAATATTCCTGTACACTGAAACCAGGGTCACTTTCACTTCATTTAAATAATCTAAAGTTATTTTATCCTTGTATCCCAGAAGATAGTTTAGCCTAAGTTATATGCATCCTAGATTGTTTTGACAGCTTGAAATCTGTTTCTATCATATGGTTTAACTAATGATGTGTTGTCTTGCTCTTTTGGATGGCACGTTTCTTTCATTCATTTCTCAATAACACAGGAGAGTTTAAATTAGCTTATGATTTTAAGAGTTTAATCAAGCCATTTAGGCATGTATTTTGGAAAGTTTAAAATGTTTAATCCTACTTAAGGTTGGACAGATATTGACTGTGGAATAAGCTGCTAAGCAAAAAGAAAAAGGATCTTTCCCCCCGAGTTTCACACAAAGATACAGTCTTTGGAATATTGAAATCTGTTTTAGAAGAATTAAAAGGAAATCAGAAATTTAAATTCTCTTTTATCTTCATATGAAATTATTTTATAAATAAGTTTACCATCTGAGAGAGATCTTTCCTATAATTAAAATGAGCTAATTAAAAAAAAATTCCACATGTGAAAAACAGTATTTCTGTGTAGTCAGCTTCATGAGAGCTTAACCAATGCTTAATAAAGTAGATGCGAGAGAATTCAGGCACTCCAATTCTTACTAGATCTCTTCAGTGGGTAAACCCCTGAAGCTCTGGTTTCATTAATGGAACTAAGTTTTAAAATTAAGATGATTAGGATTCAAATTGATTTTACAGCTTAGAACCAGCCTGATTCTTATGCTTGAGAACCCCCAAAACATAAACATACATACACAATCTTGTACAGAAATAAATGAATACTTAGATTTACTCAAATAATTATATTCCAAGGTTTTAACAGAACTGGTGTGCTCTTCTCTCTAGTTAACCACAAGAGAAGCTGAACCTGGAATGCTATTCTTGCTAAGCTTCTTCAAAATAGATACTATGAAGGAAACAGTTTTGCAGAATAAAAGTGCTTTTAATAACACACTGAAATAAAATGGGTACCTTTTCAATAAAAAAACGGAGTAAAGAGGAAAAAAGAACATTAACGCAATGATTTCAATTTTAGTGAGGAGATAAGTAATATAGTATATTTTAAACTTACCACAAGAGCAAAGAACACCATAAAGAAAAATGATAAACTACTTGTGTAGCCAAGAAAGCCTGTAAAATAACAGTAAAATAAAAAGCAATTTATAAGGAAAGTGATCCTAACATACAGCTAAAGCTATACATCTTGGGTATGTTTTTTATTACAGTGCTTGGTATCTGGGGCTTAGGGCTGAGAATAACAACATTCCAACTATCTGTCACAGATCATTTATGTAGCTCTGTACAGCAGAATTGGAACTGGCTTACCACTAATGGCACACTGTAAGGAAAGGCTGCTCTTTAATGTTCTGCTGTAAAGATTTTATTTTAGTGGGGCAGACAAAATACTACTGCAAACCAAGTAATAGGTTAACTAGGCAGGGCTGAAGGCCGAACAATCTAAAATAAATCCAAGTTCAAAATTATTCACAATCACCTTCTGATAAAACTGTGGAACTGTGAAATTTAAAAGCCCCTTAGCATTATTTCTTGTTTCTCTTTTCTTATAAACAAATAACATCCTCTTCTCTAAAGACTTACCTATTTTAGGAAGAAGTGCAAGAGGGAATACAATGCCAACACAAATGATTATTAGTAGTGTGTCTCCATCAAGATACCAAGACCTATTAGGGGAAAAAGTTCTACTTTAGGTACAGAGCAACTAAAACCACCTTGACATATTTTATAATAAAGTAATATATTGAATATATCATAAATATATTTAATATGATAACAAGTTTGAGGGAATATAAAGATTCATTAAAAATGGAAAGGAACTATATTTATAACCATTATACCTGCATGGTAGAATGATGGATAATTTTTCTTCTTATACAGTGGTTTCACATATTTTTAAATTTTTCAGGAAAGGGCATGAATTACTAGGAGAAAACATATTACATTTTTCATATAAAGGTAATAGAGTACTGAATGAGAAAAGGTAGGTAAATGTGTGATGGTGTATTTGATTATTTTAAAAAAATGGATGCACAGTTTTAAAAAAGTCAGAAAGATATACTTAAAATACCAAAAGCAGATATTTCTATGTAGCAGCACTGAAAAATCTTTATTTTGTGTAGTGGTGGCATATACAAGGTTTTAAAGTTTCAATATAAAAATACATGTGTTGAAATTTTTAAAAATCAGACTTAATTCCCTAAGAATTTAATAGTAAAGACTTCTCTTTGGTATATAATAATTAAGCAATTCATAAAAGAAGTGCAACTAGTAAATACACATGAGGAAAAATCCAATCTCTGATGTTAATTAAAGAAATAACTAATAAGGCTATTGAGATTGAGTAAAAATATTTTAAAAATAATATTCAAGGATGTGAATAATTGGCCCTTCACACAATGTTAGTGATCTTGTCAATTAGCACTATCTTCTGGAAAAATACTGATAATGTGTGGTAATCTACTCTGAGAGAATAATCTAAGATATAAAGAATTTTATGTGCATGACACTGTGAGTATAACATTATCATAATATTAAAAAGTTGAGGGAAATCTTATATTACCAACAATAGAAAATGTTTGTCAAAAACAGCATACTCAATGAAATGTTAAACAGCTTTTATTTTTTTTAAAAAAAGTTTACTAAAAACAGAAAATACTAATGATAAAAATACAAAGTAATGATTATTAACTATGTTTTAAAAATGTTTTGGGGGAAAAATTCAAAGGAAATAAAATGATAGCAGGGATTAGGTAAGAGATGGTATTATGTATAATTTTTATTTGCTTTGTCTTCTAAATTTTCTGTAAAGTAGCTATCATTTTTACTCTGAAATATATGCATGTGCACATCAAAATGGTAACAAAGTAAAATTCATGCTAATATGAGAGCTGGGAGCATCAAAGATAACAGGTATTACTCTTTTAAGTCGTTTATTGGATGTTCTCTGAATTTCCAGTTGACTACAATGTATCCTTTCACTACCAGATAGCCAAAGTCTCCCACTGCCATGTTAAATTAAGAAAATGGACAAATTCCTAGAAACATACAGTGTACCAAGACTGAATCATGAAGAACTAAAAAATATAAACAGACCAATAATGAGTAATGTCACTGTACCAGTAATAAAAAACCTACCAACAAAGAAAAGCCCAGGACCAGACGGTTTCACTGGTGAATCCCACCAAACATTTAGAGAAAAACTAATGCCAGTGCTCCTCAAACTCTTCCCAAAATTGGACAGGAGAGAACAGTTCCAAACTCATTTTCTAAGGTGAGCATGCCCTACTATCAAAGCCACATAAGAACATTACAAAAAACAAAACTTACAGACCAATATCCCTGGTGAATATATTATAAAAATTCTCAACAAAATATTAGTAAACCAAATCCAACAGCACATTAAAAGCATCATATATTATGATCAAGTGAGATTTATCTATAGGATGCAAGGATGGATCAACATATGAAAATCAGTCAACATGATATAGCACATTAACAGAATGTAAGATAAAAAACACATGGTCAAATACATTAAAACATATAATAAAAATGTTAAAAAGTATGTTTTATAAAAATGTTAAAAATATGATTTAAAAAATAGATGCCAAAAAAGCATGTGACAAAACACAATATTCATTTATGATTTAAAAAAAACTTCAACAAATTTAGTACAGAGGGAGGAAATCTCAACATAAGGGCCATGTACAACAAGCTCATAGCTAGTATCATACTCAACAGTGAAAGGCTTAATGTTTTTCCTCTAAGGTCAGGAATGAGACCAGGATGCCTACCCTCACCACTCTTATTCAACATAGTACTGGAAGTCCTAGCTAAAACAATCAGGCAAGATAAAGAAATAAATGGCATCCAAATTAGATAAGAAGTAAATCTGTCTTTATTTGCAGATATGATCTAATATATAGAAAATTCTAAAGACTTCAACCAAAAATACTGTTAGAGCTAATCAAAAAATATTATAAAGCTGAATGATACATAAACAACACTCAGAAATCAGTTGTATTTTTATAAACTAACAAGTATCTGAAAAAGAAATAAAACAATCAGTTCAGTCATGTTGAGTTTTCCAATTTGCTGGCATAGTGAGTGCAGCACTTTCACAGCATCATCTTTCAGGATTTGAAATAGCTCCACTGGAATTCCATCACCTCCACTAGCTTTGTTCTTAGTGATGCTTCCTAAGGCCCACTTGACTTCACATTCCAGGATGTCTGGCTCTAGATGAGTGATCACACCACTGTGATTATCCGGGTCGTGAAGATCTTTTTTGTACAGTTCTTCTGTGTATTCTTCCCACCTTTTCTTAATATCTTCTGCTTCTGTTAGGTGCATACCATTTCTGTCCTTTATTATGCCCATCTTTGCATGAAACGTTCCCTTGGTATGTCTAATTTTCTTGAAGAGATCTCTGGTCTTTCCCATTCTATTATTTTCCTCTATCTTTGCATTGATCACTGAGGAAGGCTTTTTTATCTCTCCTTGCTATTCTTTGGAACTCTGCATTCAAATTATATCTTCCCTTTTTTCCTTTGCCTTTAGCTTCTCTTCTTTCCTCAGCTATTTGTAAGGCCTCTTCAGACAGCCATTTTGCTTTTTTGCATTTCTTTTTTTGGGGATGGTCTTGATCACTGCCTCCTGTACAATCACAAACCTCCGTCCATAGTTCTTCAGACACTCCGTCTATCACTTCCACTGTATAATTGTAAGGGATTTGATTTAGGTCATACCTGAATGGTCTAGTGGTTTTCCCTATTTTCTTCAATTTCAGTTTGAATTTTGCAATAAGGTGTTCATGGTCTGAGCCACAGTCAGCTCCTGGTCTGTATCCCACTCACAATAGCATAAAAGCAATAAAATACTTATAAATATTCAACCAAAGAAGTAAAAGACAGTCAAACTTAAATGAAAGAAATTGAAGACAAAAACAACTAGAAAGATATCCCGTCTGTGTTCATGGATCAAAACAGTCAATATTGTTAAAATGTCCAAACTATCCAAAGCTATCTATAGTCAATGCAATCCCTATCAAGTCCCAATGACAGTTTTTTTTTTCTCAAAATAGAACAAAAATTCTCAAATTTGTACGGAACTACAAAAGGCTCCAAATAGCCAAAGCAATCCTGAGAAAGAAAACAAAGTTGACTTCAAAGTATACTGCAAAGCTTTCGTAATCAAAACGGTATAGTGCTGGTATAAAAAAAGACACATAGTTCAAAAGAACAGACGATAGAGCCTAGGCATACTCTCCCACCCCACATACTGTCAAATAATATTTGAGAAAGGACTCAAGAATATTCAGTGGGAGTGTTTTCAAAAAATTATAATGAGGAAATTGGATAGCCATATACAGAAAAATGAAAACTAACTTACACCACTCACAAAAATTAACTTGAAATAAAAACTTAAATGTAAAATCTGAAACTATATAATTTATAGGAAAAAACATAAAGAAAATGCTCCTTGACATTGGTCTTGGCAACAATTTTTTTTTAAGATGACACCAAAGGCACAAGCAAGAAAAGCAAAAGTAAATGGAACTATATAAAAATGAAAAGTTCTGTACAATAAAAGAAACAATTACCAGAATGAAAAGGCAGTCTACAGAATGAGAGAAAATATTTCCAAATCATATATCTGATAAAGGGCTAATATTCAAAATATATAGAGAACTCTTACAATTCAACAGCAAAAAATCAAAACAAATCCAATTTTAAGATGGGCAAAGTAAATAAATAGATAGGTTTTTCCCAAAGAAGATATATGAATGGTTAACAGGTACATGAAAAGATGACCAACATCACTAATCAGGGAAATACAAATCAAAATCACAAGGAAATATCACCTCACACCTGTTAGTATGGATATCATCAAAAAGACAAGAGACAACAAGTATTGGCAGGGATGTGGAGAAAAAGAAAGATTTGTGTACTTTTGGTAGGAATGTGAATTGGTTCAGCCACTATGGAAAATAGTAAGTTAGTTCCTCAAAAAATTAAAAGCAGAACTACCACATGACTGATCCAACAATCCCATATCCGGGCACATATTTAAAGAAAATGAAAACAGGATATCAAAAAGATACCTGCACTCCCATCTTTATCGGCTATTATTCACAGTAGCCAAGATATGGAAACAAGCTAAGTGTCTGTCAGTGGATGAAGGGATAAAGAAAATGTGGTATAAAACACACACACACACACAAACACACACTGGAATATTATTCAGCCATGAGAAAGATATGTTGCCATTTGTGACAACACTGATGGACACTGAGGACATTATGCTAAGAGAGATGTCAGACAGAAAAAGACAAATACTGTACATCATGTATATGTGGAATTTAAGAAACAGTAGAATGGTGGTTAGCAGGGGCTGGTAGGTAAGGGAATGCAGGAGATGTTGGTCAAATGGTACAAATTTGCAGTTAGAGGATGAATAAGTTCTGGGAATCTAATGCAAAATAATGTGATTATAGTTAACAGAATTATTTTATATACTTAGAAGTTGCTAAGAGACAGAATCTTAAATATTCTCACCACAAAAAAGAAATGATGTGAGGTAATGGAGGTATCAGCTAAACACTACAGTGGTAATCATACCACAATATATGTGTATCAAATTTATACACTGGATACCTTAAACTTACACAATATACAGTTGCCAATGGTACATGTGAACTCCAGTGACTCAGCAGTAAAGAATCTGCCTGCGAGGTAGGAGACATGGGTTCAATCCCTGGGTCAGGAAGATCCCCTGAGGAGGGCACGGCCACCCACTCCAGTGTTCTTGTCAGTAGAATCCCCATGGACAGAGGGCCCTGGCAGGCTGTGGTCCTTGGGGTCGCAAAGAGTTGGACACGACTGAAGCAACTGAGCACCAACACAAGCACCAATACCTCAATTTTTTTAAAAAAGAAAGAAAATGTTTTCCTTTAAATTGGCTTCAACCCACGGGTTCTAAGACAAACTTTATGATTCACCGTGTCTCTTTTACACCTTAGTTTATGAAGAAGTCCTCTTTCATGTAACTTGAAAAGGTACTGTTGGGTGCTGACAACTTCTTCTTTAACAGAAGAAGAGAAGGAGCAGCAGCTGGAGAAACACCATGATCATAGCTTGCCCTTCTCCAGCCTAACTCATGCCTTTAGGAAATGCACGTGCCAGACACTAAATGCTGCACACAAGTATTTCTAGCTAATGGGCCTGAAGCTGTGCTCTCTACATCTGCACATGCCCCTCAAGTCCTGGTATGCAGGAGGTTCCAAGAGAGCATGGAGACTACAAATACTGCATGACACTTCCTGGCATATTTGTCTTCTACTCACTCTTGAATATGCATGAAAATGAGAACTTCAAAATATCCCTCACCGAGGAACACCTGGCAACTAAATTTCTAAAGCTGGCAAAAAGCCCAGGGCTCCATGCCTGAAATCTCTTTCCTTCTGTGACCCAAAACAGACTCAGACAGTTGCAGCACCAGGAGAAAAAAAGGCCCAGAGGCACACCAAAGAAGATTCCATCTGTTCTGCTGTCCCTCCTGTCACCAGGCAAGAATTGGGCAAAGGGAGGACGTTAATGCTATGGAGCACACTGATCTTTTCTCCTGTGTTAAGAATCCTAGGAACACTTTGAAACCCTGCAGTCTATAACATTTACTATTATGTATTATACTTTATAACTTTACATTATTTCAGATCATAATTCACTCATGTCCATGGAAGTCACACAATTGCCCAAAGCTTTGGGTCTGAAGATCACCTCCTCCCAGTGGTAACTCGGAATCTCAGAGTTATGGAATGTTAGAGCTAGAAGGGACCTCAGAGATCATCTGGTTCAACAACTTCATTGTATAGGTCTACAAAATCAGCAAAAGGACAATGACGATCTTAGTAACAGAAGCAATGGAAATACTCTCTATTCTTGAATAGTCACTCTGAATTTATGGCCTCATTTTTCTTAAGATTGTGATTTCTTTACACTCTCCTCTTCATAAGATAATTATGATTCATAATTACACTTTTAATTTCTGATATTAAAAAGAACTTAAAAAATTTTCTCAATCCCTAGTTTGGCTACTGATCAATATTAGTCATTTCTTATCTTTATTAAGTTGTGTTAACACAGCCAATTATAAATACAATGCTTTTCTTTACCATTTGTCAACAACCAAGGCAATACAGTAATGCACAGTAAAATTAGCTCAAATTTCATGTGCATGTCACAGTCGACTGAATTGTATTTGACAATGGATATTTTCCAAGGAGCAGAAATGACTAAACTTTACAAAATAAAACTCCAGCTTGAGAAATGCAAGCCAGTATAAAGAAATCGCAGAAGCACAATTGAAAAATCAAGATTTTAGAAGAATATGCTAACCTTGAAATTCTTCCTAAGTAGAGGAAGAAAAGAGTTATCTAACAGAACCCCTGTTTCCTACTGTGATCTAAATATACATTCTCTTCAAGCCAAAAGAATTAGAGTAAAACGTTTTACACTTCCTAGAAAACTCGTGTGATCTGTGGATTTAATCCTATATGATAAAATTGTTCCAAGTATGAAATATATGGTATAGATCCCTAGCTGTATTGCAAATGCTTTGGCATGCAGATTTTCCCCCATATTTTAATGAAAACCAGATTTATTTATAAGTTGCTTTAATTTCATTCTCGAACAGAATGGAACAAGAGTATCATATGTTCTGAATTAGGATCTTACTCACATCCCATATCAATTATGTAACTCAAATGCAAGACAACTTAATTGTGTCAATCATATTCTGCTGACAAGATCATTAAATGTTAACATAGAGCTTCCAAGTTGTAACAGGCATAGATTTTTAAAAAACGTTACTCTATGAAAAATATAGATGCCTCATAAAAATTTGGTACAAGTATTATAGCTTCTGACTTCTAATAATAATTTTTGAAATTAGAATATTATAAAAGTAGTTCCTTTTTGATAACATCTTTATAAAGGTTTATTTTTTACAAAGGTACATCAAATCTTACATATAACACAGAACATAAGCACAACTGAAAATTCTTAACTGCAATTTATTGTAACTCAAAACCTAAAAGTATATCAATATTATATTGATCTCACAGAAGAAATACTGCTCTGTAACTCTACCTAGAAATAAACTGTGCTAGGTAGTCAAATCAATTACCATAACATTTATTTCTTAATTATTTCATAATATTAAACTTTTTTCATAGTATTAAACTTTAAAGACATGATTTATCTGCATTCTAACCAATTAATAAGTCACTTACTAATGCTTTTCAAAACTTTGAAATCCAAAATAAGTGAATACATATTACATTTAAAACAAGATGAATAATTTTAAAACATCGTAACAGATGTTGCAAACTGTTCACAGTATTTTGAAGTATATACAGTTTAAAAAATTCATTTCTGATGTAAAAATAACTGATCAATTTTCTACTAATATGAATAAGATGGGAGTTACTTTTTATTTATTTCTTTAAACAAATTAGAGAAAATAAGAAAATGACAACTGATTTAAAATGACGCTATGGTAAAAGAATCACTTTTAAAGAAATAAGACCTAAGTTTTAATAGCAATTCTGTCACATACTACCTTAATTATTTCTAAAACTTTACATGTATTTTTGTCCCTCTTCTTTCCGCAAAGACATATGAAATAAAAAAAGTAGATAGAATTAACCAAATTCAGGATCAAGAGAAAGGAGAACACATGTGACAACTATTAAGATTAACGCAGTTAATGCCATACATTCAAATTTGACTTTGACCTTTCTGGCAGTTAGAGCAAATAGGGAAAAACCACCCTTACACAGTTATTATTATTGCAATTTCTTTTTAAAAATTGAGTTGTAACTGACATACAACATTATGGAGTTGCTTGATTTCCCACATTTACATTATGCTATCAGCTTACAAAACCATGTATATGTATAATATCATATTTGGTCATCCCAACAACTTTGTTAAGAAGGCAATACCGGTACCATCATTACGCCAGATAAAGAAACCTCAGGCTCAAAATTAAGTTATACAGCCAAAGAAGTTAAATTAATTTCCTGCGATTACTGAATATGAAATGAATAGAACACATGTTTCCTTACTCTTAGCCTAACATTCTTCATTTTACCTCTTATTGCTTTGAGTTGCTTAGCCCTAAATTATAATGGAAATTTATGGCATAGAATTTTTTGAGTAATAGAAGTTATCCTCATTATTTTTTACACCAAATGTAAAAGCAAATTTTACATAGGTGTGTCATTTAGCAATTATTTATCAAAATAAGAGCATAAAACTTAAAACTAGATAAAGCTACAAATAAAACAAGGTAGTTCTAAGTATCAGATGTGACAATGAATATGGAAACTTTTTAAACTGTAAAGTACTATACAAAAGCACATCTTCCAATGATGAAAAGTCAGTAAGGACTTCTCCTTACCTTTTTATCAATCACATTATCTTGATAGTTCCTATTCATATCTAAACTATATCATATTTTTCTTATAAATATGTATTTGTAGTTGTCTAAGTAGAATTCTTTCATGGAAACCAACTTGTAAAAGCTAAAACTCAATTTTGAAAACTTGCCCTGCAACCCAGAAGAAGTTGGAACAAAATATTGGAGCAAAACAACCAAACATTTAAATCAAAAAGTCTGATGGGTTTTGGCATTGTGATTTAGAAATTACATGAATTAATTTGATGACAATTAAAAGGATTCATTTAGCTCTTTCAAGTTTGTTTTTCTCAAAATTTCATATTATATATACTAAGAGGAAAACTATAATTAATTTGGAGTTTTTTCCTCATAAAAAAAGATGAGTTAATAGTCTTTAGAACCCAGTGTTTTTATAAAAAAAAAATAAAGGAGAAGAGCAGTATAACATGGTTTTGTATTATATATAATATTGTTAAAAACAGGAAATGAAACAATTTTTTTTCCAATAATGCTTTATAACAGGATTTTATACAAGTACACTATAACTTTATCATTCTGATTTCTCTTTATCACTGTGGTTTGCTGAAAAGTGACAGCAGGATTATCTGCTCCCCTCCTTTAAGACCTTTACTGTCAGTGCTTTCAGCCTCCCGGCTCCTCCAACCAATTTTTCATATCCAGAAATTTCTCCTCTACTCTTCTCTAAGAGCTGGCGCATACTTGTCCTGCTCTTTCGTGCCCCCATGGAAAGCAGGGATTGCCACTGGCCTGTCAGAGGGTTCACAGACCATTGTTCTGCACATAATCGTTACCATGAACAGTCTGCAGGGGTTCCTTCTCCAGGACCACTGTCTCTGCATAACTTTGTAAGTGTCTTGAGGGCAGGAACTACATTTACCTTATTTCCCAAAAGGGCTTAATAGATATTTATTGAATTAATAAATAAATGAATATAATGTGAAATACTTTTTCTTACCCACTGTAGTCTCCAGATAAAAATTCTGAAATAGTAGCAGGAAGTTCTGTTTTAATGATTAAAAGATAAGATGACATAGCTGCAGACAGAATAAAAAGAGTTCCTATTAGAATTCTATAACTTTTAACCATTTACAGAACAATCTTATTTAGAAACACAGATACCGATTTGGGCTATGACAGCATGTGGAAGATTAATTCATACTGCACTGTCCTCAAAGAAAGATATATACCAGAAATGGAGATAAATAAAGAAAAATAATTAATATTCTTTGTAGAGAAGAATAATTGGTAAGCTCATTAGGTATCTTTTGTTTACATTTCAAGTTCAAGGCAAAAGATTTAGGTAAGAGAAAGGTTAAACAAAATTTTGCTTGTGTGTGTGCATGCGTACGTCCATGCTCAGTCGTTCGTGTCCGACTCTTTGTGACCCCATGGGCTGTAGCCCACCAAGCTTCTCTGTCCATGGAAACTTTCCAGGCAAGACTACTGGAATGGGTTGTGATTTCCTAGTCCAGGGGATCTTCCCATGAAGCTAGACAAAAACTCTTAATGCTATCTTCCAGTACAAGGCATTAGAGATTAGTTTAACAACAACTGATATAGAAATAAGAGATAAATAAGTATAGCTAATAAATCTGATTATTCGTTCTTGCTTATTAGAGAGAGACCTCCCGCCAGTAGTCTCACTTCTCTTTCTCTGCTACTGTCCTTCCACACACACTTTGGACTCATGCTATTATAAAACAATAGCAAAATGCAAAATGAGTTACATTTTAAATTGCTCTCCAAAACAGATTAGAAAAGATTCAACTGAAATTATTAAGCACATTAAAGGGACAAAACTTACAATTATTATTCTGTTTTATTAACAGGGCTCCTTTATATTATGTAAACAAAACCCCAAGTTAGCATTATTTCTCACATTCTATCAGACAGGATCCAAGAAATAACCTGCTTTTACAGCATTTTAATAATGATCCTATTTCTGGTGTAGCTATAAAAAAAAAAAAAACAACTCACATCTTATAAACCTTCCATCCCACACTGGGAAATGTTTTCATATGGTTACAGAATAGAGAACTCATTTATATGTAAATACTTGAGTTTAAATGCTTAAGTAACGTACAGAAACCCAGATGATTTGGAGTCAGTTTAACAGAGTAATAATCTCTGTTTCCCCTAGAGATTAAGTATATATTTAAAAAGAGCCAACAAGAATATGTCCATGAAGAATAGAGAGCACTCTGTGTGCATGTTAACTTTATTACTTATTTATATTTCAGGAAACATTTCACTTTCTCCTTGGACCTACAAAAACCAAGAACATAAATGAATGCCAAGTCTGAATGGCAAAAATCTGAGGAAAAACTGATTGAAAAGCTCAATGAGCTTAAAAAAAAGAATGTATATATTTCAATCAACAAATATAAAAGTAGCTGAGCTTCACAATTATTACAGTGCTGCATGACTGCTCAACCCTGGGGGAAAAAAGGTTATATACTAGTTTGTGTATAAGTTTATATGAAGATAGGCAATACTTACACATATAAACACATACACTCTCATTTTTTTTTTAAAATAAAATAACATGTACCTATGGCAAAGTAAAATTTAGAGCAGTTAATGGTCACTTCTCTTCAGTGAAAATACACATATTCACACTTTGCAGTTTATGACCATTTCTTTTTTCCCAGCGGAAGTACAGCTGTTGAAATAAAGCCTTTTAGTCAGCAGAAGTACAGCATGTTTCTTCAAATGCTTTGTTAGTTATGGGACATCACAATTAATTGTATTTGGAAAGATATTCTAAGTCATTCATATTCTCATATGGAAAAATGCTACCAGTTTGGTACAGAACAGAAGGAAGGTTTAGATTAACCTTCTCCACTCAAGAATTCGGGGGTCTTTGTTTGTAATACTTTATCTATTCCAAAGAATCATACACATATGGTGTGATGATGAAAATCATGAACTGAATTTTCTGAAACTGGCCTAGGGCTACTTAAATATATCTTGCAAGGAAAAAAAAAGACAAAAGTACCTTTAAAACAAGGAATGCAGACTTCCTACACAATGTAATTTATTATCTGTCCATCAGTCTTTCTTGCTTGGATTAATCCAATACCACATGCTTTACTAAGGTTTCAGACATTCATCTCTTTCAGTAATTTTCTATTATTTCTTTTAGATCTTTAGTTGTAAAAAGCTTCAATGAATATGAGATCCTATTTCTTCCTAATATACAATCTGTCATTCTTCCCAGAATTTCTATTAGCCCCTGGCTAATCATTTGATCACGTTTATCCTCTGTTGGAGCCTTAACTCTTTCGTTTTCAAATGGGAGTCCTATTTCATTAGATTCCAGTCTGGAGAATCATGTATATTTCAAGAAATATGAACTCATCAAACATGTTTTTCTCTCAAAAGAGTCTCAGCATACAAGATATAAATATAACAAAACGTGTAAAATATTGCTCCTTTCTTAGAGAATGCTGGTGTTTTAAGAGCTACAAAACCACAGAGCTCATGTGAGGGGAAACTCCACTGATGAAACAAAGAAAGATACCACTTTTTTCACTGTGTAGATTATTTTTTCCTAGCCACAAGTAAACTTGCATGCAAGGACTGGCACCTTAACATATTATAAATATACATTAAGTTAGGAATACATCTTAATTAGATTTACATAAAAAGAATAATCAGCTCAATAAAATAAAGTGGAAAAGCTTCAAAAATATAAAATCAATAGGAATGCTTATGTATCCATTGTTTTTTCCAGTGGCTTCCCTGATAGCTCAGTTGGTAAAGAATCCTGCCTGCAATGCTCCAAAAGTTGCCTGCCACACCTTTCATCTCAATGTGTTCTATTAATAGCATAAGTGTTTAAGGACTTAGACAGGTCATAAGCAAGCATTTGTAAATGATTTTTGCTGACATCAATACACAACATGGACTCCTAATACAACACACACCATGTTGTCCTCTAAATAATAGCTGGAGCAGGGTCATCCACAAAAGCCATGGCTAGAGTTAAGTGGTTCTCCATACCGCCAAAGCCAGAATTAGGGCTAGAAGACATACCTTAGTGACAGGTATTCAGCCATTATAAATCATTTAGTTTCACCACATTAACTAAATAGCTATTCTTTTCTCCCTCATTTTAAACCTAACTAATAGAACTCATTTAATAGAAACTGCCCTAGGAAGGAAATAAAAATCTGTCAACTTAATCAAAACACAGGAGTTGAAAGTATTTTATACAAACCATGAGGAGAAGCAACTGTACATTAAGAAAAGACTAAAATAGGGTAAAATTTGATTAGGCAATAGCAAGTGGTAAGGCATTAATACTGGTTGATCTAATCATAAAGAGAAACACACGAGTTGGGAGCATGGAGGCTGGGGGGAGAGATGTCAAAAACACAAAAGGGGAAAGTGCTCTTCTGGAAGAGGAGAATTACAAGAAGAGCAACATTGGGGCGAGGGCTTAGGATGCCTATTCCAAGTGATTTACAGGTTACTTTCTCCCTTACATTTATTTCTTCACCACAAACCTGTGAGGCAGATATTCTTTATTTCACAGATGAGGAAATGGAGACTCAGTGAGTTAACCTGCCCAGGATAGTGATGGTGGAAACAGCACATCTGGCTTGAGAAATCTACTCTATTAACTGTTACACTATGAGAAAGTGCAGAGAAGCAAAGTGAAGAAGAAATCCACCACAGCAAAGAAAAATAAGAAAGGTCTACCAAAAGGAGCACTCCCCAGAATTATTCTTTTTTCATCACCATTTAAACAATAAATTGTTTCTGAATGCTGAGTTTCACAGTTGCATTCAAAGAAAACAAAGAATTTCTGTAACATAGAACCTAAAAAGTTAGAAGGGCTAGAAACACTTAAAATGTTTGTTTCACTCTGACCTGTACTTTCATTTCAGTTTTATAGCTGGTTTGGTAAAGTGATTAGTCAACATGCCACAGACAAGCCAAAGAATCTCATGATAGGACTCTGCTGGATTTACCATGATGATTCTATTTTATCTACAGCTATTATTGTAGTTCAGAAGAAAAAGTTTCCTATTCTCACATATCTGAGATATTAACACTACCATGAAATTGAAAAAAATATATAACAAAAATCAATCCCTCTTCCCACAAACCCTGTTCTCTCATAGGCTACTCTTCCCAGCACTCCTCAAAAAAAAGCAAAAGAGAAGACAAATTGGAGTTTGGAGATTTCAACTGGAGTTTGGACCTAAGAAACCATTAGTTTACAAAAATAATTATCCTTTTTGTTAAACATTTAAAATACATGTATGAAGGTTTAGATTGCACAGCTCTATTTTTAAGACAGAATTAGGTTTTTCAGCACTTGGAAAAAGTTCAGCAACTTCTTCGGGGATTAGTCAGCCAGTTCTACACAGATGAACTGGGGGAGGAAATAACAAGTTTGCCTTTCCTTTTAAAAGAGATTCAATTTTACTTCAAACATGTTTTCGGTCATGGATAGCAACTGGTTTATTCTATTCAATGTGTCTTATTAACCTGGCGTTCCTACTAAATGTCCAAATGCCACTGAAAGGCTATTCCCGCTCAACACAGGGCACAACAGAATCTCTCTTTTTAAAAAAAGATTTTTTAAAAAAATTGAAAACAAGGTCATTTCCCTGCTTCATGTACAAATGGAAATCAAAATATATGGAGGAACTTTTCCCTTCCATAACCCTAGGAAAATATACATATTTGTTTTATCATCTATCAAGATCTTAAACTTGAATAAAAACTAACCAGAATATTTCTGTCCTGAAAACCCTATAATTAAACTTCAATAAAACTTTTTATTAAGAAATACATTATTTTCAAAAACATTTTTAAAGTGACATGTAACCAGTAAATTTTGTCAAAAGAAAGAATTTTGAGAAAGATTCCCCCTCCAAATTTCCTCTATTTCTCCTACTCTAAGACAGAGCTTTCCAGAATTTCCGGACAATACTATTCAGGCCTCAAAAAAGACTACAGATGAGCTGACCAGCAGATGGCATTGTAACAGCATGCCCAACCCCTATTTCCCAGGTGATAGTAGAAACTAGTACTTCTAAGGCTTCCATGTCTTACCAAGACAAAATAGCAACAACTTTTTTTTCAGGAATAAAGCCAAAAAGTTTCTAATTTAATATTACATCACAATTTGAAAAATACTGAGAATTTGGCATTTTTATAATTCTCAACTAAGAATGATCTTATTTATCCTTTCTGTTTATGAGACTTAGAAACTGTGCCACTTGACCACATAAAAGGGCTCTGAGTTTCTCTTAAAGTTTAGATTTCCAAACTGAGATGTGAATCCAGGCTGCCAGAGCAGATCTGTGGGTTCTCTGTCAGTCTGGAAAATCTGCGTCATTATGGCAATTTCAGGAGGTTTCAGTAAATCTAATATTTAGGGTTCTCTTTTCACAATACGCAGCAGTGATTCAATCTTTATTCTCTTTTAAAGAACTAAGGAAAGAATATGCCATCAACAGTGGACCTTCAGATTTCAGAAGAGCAAAATAAGAATTTAACATACTCCTAGGAGCCACTCTCCTTGCATTTTGAGTTGGGCAAGAGATGAGATCAGAAACACCAATTACCTTCACTTTTACCATGTACTCATCAGAGTTAATAGGACTTTCTCTCAGCTTAAGTAAAGATGATTTGAGTTTCCTGCTTGATTTCTAGGATATTTTAGCTAACTGAGTGGTCTATCGCAAACCTAACGCAAATGCAAGCACATATGGAACTAACTACTTACCTTGGTATTTAGGAAAAGACTCTCATAATCCAGCAAAATTAGAGGAACTATATGGAAACCTGTACTTATTTGCTATTACAGTTCTTAATCCTTTTGCTTATAGTCCACTAAATTCAAGCCCTCAGCCAGAGTTCTCTTCCCTGTAACAGCATTAAATATTAAAACTTCCAGATGCTTCTTTTCTGACTTTGTGTCTAAGCAACAATCTCGGCAAATGTCCCTCTGGTGCCTGAGGCACTAGGCAGCTGGCTCTGGTCTGTTTTGGGACCCCAATTCATCAGTGTTGGGAATCTATCAGGAATTGCTTCTATGAAGCATGTGGCTCTCCATTTTCTAAAGGTAACAGTTTCCATAGTCCTAAGAATAAGAGTACTAAATTTAATGAGTCATTTTTTTTTCTGTCATAAAGTTCAGAGATTTTTCAAAGACAGTAGACTTTTCCACTCTATTTGTTAGACCACACTAGTTCTCTGTGACTAATACTTGGTGTGTGATTGATATTGGGGAAAAAAAGATTTTCTGTGAAGTTCTGACAGTAGATTCTTCCCTAGAGAAACCATATGCTCACTTATGCATTCTGTGTGGTCTTCTCTTCCCAGTTGATCTTCCTTTTAAAGGAGTTCCAAGCCAGGTTGCTGACTTTTCCTTCTCTTCCCCCTTCTCTTATTCCTTACTTTCTTCCTATAATAAATAAGACTTCAGTTCAGTTCAGTTCAGTAGCCCAGTCGTGTCCGACTCTGCGACCCCATGAATTGCAGCACGCCAGGCCTCCCTGTCCATCACCAACTCCCGGAGTTCACTCAAACTCATGTCCATCGAGTCAGTGATGCCATCCAGCCATCTCATCCTCTTGTCGTCCCCTTCTCCTCCTGCCCCCAATCCCTCCCAGCATCAGAGTCTTTTCCAATGAGTCAACTCTTCACATGAGGTGGCCAGAGTATCGGAGTTTCAGCTTTAGCATCATTCCTTCCAAAGAACCCCCAGGACTGATCTCCTTTAGAATGGACTGGTTGGATCTCCTTGCAGTCCAAGGGACTCTCAAGAGTCTTCTCCAACACCACAGTTCAAAAGCATCAATTCTTCGGCACTCAGCTTTCTCCACAGTCCAACTCTCACATCCATACATGACTACTGGAAAAACCATAGCCTTGACTAGACGGACCTTTGCTGGCAAAGTAATGTCTCTGTTTTTGAATATGCTATCTAGGTTGGCCATAACTTTCCTTCCAAGGAGTAAGCATCTTTTAATTTCATGGCTGCAATCACCATCTACAGTGATTTTGGAACCTAAAAAAAAATAAAATCCACCACTGTTTCCATTGTTTCCCCATCTATTTGCCATGAAGTGATGGGACCAGATGCCATGGTCTTAGTTTTCTGAATGTTGAGCTTTACGCCAACTTTTTCACTCTCCTCTTTCACTTTCATCAGGAGGCTTTTTAGTTCCTCTTCACTTTCTGCTATATGCCATGATCTTAGTTTTCTGAATGTTGAGCTTTACGCCAACTTTTTTTACTCTCCTCTTTCACTTTCATCAAGAGGCTTTTTAGTTCCTCTTCACTTTCTGCTATAACATATGCAGTCATCTGCATATCTGAGGTTATTGATATTTCTCCCAGAAATCTTGATTCCAGCTTGTGCTTCTTTCAGCACGTAAGACTTACACACAAATAAGACTTACTAAATACCAAGTGCTAGGTACTTAAAAACCTAAATGAATGAACAAGTTACTTATAGACATGGAATACAAAGATGTAGGGGATAAACTGAGTCTTACTGAAAGATTTATGAAACAAATATTGATTAAGGAAAATTTTGCTTGATCCATGATCATCTTGCTTCTAAAGGCCCTGTTTCCTTTTCTCATAGATTCATCAGGAACATAGAATCTCAAGAAAACTGAGAAATGTTTAAGTGTTACAAAGAATAAAAGAGCCAGGAAGCATTAATCTGAGATATGATTACCTAACGCAAAAGTAGAAGATTTTAAAATACTTTATTTTCTATTTTACATAAGTAAGATCTAATTTCCTCAATATTTTCAACCTTTTATTTTTCATATAATTCTAAACACTATGGACATTCAGTTTCTATCATTTATATGGTATATAAAATTGTCTCTTTAAGGCAAAATCTTAGGTTTTTAAATAGAATTTTTTAATTGTCTCATTCATTCAACAAAATTATATTGAGTTCCTCTACCAGAAACTAGGTCAAGTTAGGAAAACAAATGAAAACACATAGTTCCTGTCCCCAAGGAGCTTTTAAAATCCTCAACATTTAATCTTTTCATAGCTTTTCAACATTTACTAAATCAGAGCAGAAAAAACAAAGCCTTTAGAAGTAGACAAAGTGAGATTTCAGTCCTGGCTTTATTAAGGGGTAAAAGTAAGCAAGTCACTTATCCCCTCTGAGCACTGATCTCATCCTCTGTAAAATGAGGATAATATCATCCACCCTGAAGTGTTGCTGTTAAGTATAAAGTGTCAAGTATAGGCCTGACCTAAAGATAATTTATTATATTATTTCTCATTTCTAAACAATCACTGAAAAACTCTGACCACTTATACTAATAATGAATATCCCATCTTTCCAAAAATGCTATCTGAACTACATTATATATGCAGGTAGGCATGCAAGAGATGCAAACATTTAACCTGATTCTATACACTTCATATCATCTTACAAATATCTAATGTATCTCCAATTAATAAAAAGTCAAAATCCATTTGGAAGAAATAACATCAAATAAGTTATCTGTACAACGTTAAAGAGCCTCCCAAATAAATATGCCGTTTCTTCTCAAGCATACATGGCTTAGTACTGTTAAGGGCTTCCACAGACCCAACTTAGGTTAATCAAGAAACTACTTAAGGTTGGAGTTCCTAGACTTCAACCTCAGAGGCTCAGAAGCTACCCTAAAGGGTAGTTCTAAGAACTGAGACTCCCCTTTCTGAAAAGGAACAGCATCCATGAAAGTTTTTAGAGCAATAGTGGCTGACTTGTTAAAGATACCTAAGAAAAGAGCAAATCATCTTTTGAACCAAGTATAACCCTTCCATGGAACTTTCCTGTAATAAATAGGCACCTGACTTCCAACCCAGTGTTCTGTTCCAACAGCAAGCTTCCACTTCTATTCTAATAAAGGAATAGTTTATGCATGCTAAGACAAAAGAAAAATAGTTTTGAAAATATGTTTCAGTTATTACTTAGTGGGCTCTCAATAAATAAAATTTTAGACAATGTGAAGAAAATCACAAGGATGTTATTCTAAAAACAAATAAGCATTACCAGCTTTTCCGAATTGGAGGAACATTAAAAATTTCTGTGACTGCTTTTAAGTGACTTTTAAAAAAAGTTTCTAAAACAAAGCAAGCAAATCAACAAACTTAGAGCTGAAAGAATTGATGATTTATCTGCCACCAAATGCCAGAATCCAATCCCAATCCCAATCCAATCCCAAAGAAAGGCAATGCCAAAGAATGTTCAAACTACCACACAATTGCACTCATATCACATGCTAGCTAAGTAATGCTCAAAATCTTCCAAGCCAGCTTTCAATAGTAAGTGAACCATGAACTTCCAGATGTTCAAGCTAGATTTAGAAAAGGCAGAGGAACCAGAGATCAAATTGCCAACATCCATTGGATCATTGAAAAAGCAAGAGTTACAGAAAAATATCTACTTCTGCTTTATTGACTACACCAAAGCCTTTGACTGTGTGGATCACAATAAAATGTGGAAAAGTCTTAAAGAGATGGGAATACCAGACCACCTGACCTGCCTCCTGAGAAGCAACAGTTAGAACTGGACATGGAACAACAGACTGGTTCCAAATTGGAAAAGGAGTACATCAAGGCTGTATATTGTCACCCTGCTTATTTAACTTCTATGCAGAGTACACCATGAGACATGCTGGGCTGGAAGAAGCACAAGCTGGAATCAAGATTGCCGGGAGAAATATCAATAACCTCAGATATGCAGATGACACCCCCCTTACGGCAGAAAGCTAAGAAGAACTAAAGAGCATCTTGATGAAAGTGAAAGAGGAGAGTGAAAAAGTTGGCTTAAAACTCAACATTCAGAAAACTAAAATCATGGCATCTGGTCCCATCACTTCACAGCAAATAGATGGGGAAACAATGGAAACAGTGAGGGACTTTATTTTCTTGGGCTCCAAAATCACTGCAGATGGTGATTGCAGCCATGAAATTAAAAGCCACTTGCTCCTTGGAAGGAAAGTTATGACCAACCTAGATAGTATATTTCAAAGCAGAGACATTACTTTGCCAACAATGGTCCGTCTAGTCAAGGCTACGGTTTTTCCAGCAGTCATGTATGGATGTGAGAGTTGGACTGTGGAGAAAGCTGAGTGCCGAAGAATTGATGCTTTTGAACTGTGGTGTTGGAGAAGACTCTTGAGAGTCTCTTGGACTGCAAGGAGATCCAACCAGTCCATTCTAAAGGAGATCAGTCCTGGGTGTTCTTTGGAAGGAATGATGCTAAAGCTGAAACTCCAATACTTTGGCCACCTCATGCGAAGAGTTGACTCATTGGAAAAGACTCTGATGCTGGGAGGGATTGGGGGCAGGAGGAGAAGGGGATGACAAGAGGATGAGATGGCTGGATGGCATCACCGACTCGATGGATGTGAGTCTGAGTGAACTCAGGGAGTTGGTGATGGACAGGGGGGCATCATGGGGTCACAGAGTCGGACATGACTGAGCAACTGAACTGAACTGAAGCTATTTTTTCAGGAATACCAGAGCTTTTTCAAAGGAGTGTAGGACATCTCCATTATCACAAACCTTAGTATTTCAAATGAAACGAAACCAGCTTCACTGTAGATTTCTACCCATGAGAACCAGTTCTGCCCTTCAGAACAACACTAAATTACTCTAATATCTTTCCATGTTTCATGTTTAGCTTTTCAAATATTTAAAGCTAGTGATCAGTCTAGAAGTCCCCTTTGGTCTTCTTCTTGATAAATACGGTTAGAATATTACAAAGTACTTGAAAACAGCACATACAAATTATATTCAGCTAACATTTAGTTGAATAAAAGGTTTATCAAGTCCCAAATATTGTGCTAGGTTCCAGAAGTACAAAAAAATGAGAGTAATACTTGACTTGGAGGAGCTGATAATAACAGTGAGGGAAGAAAGCATATACAGAGGTCACTTCGATCTAATAACAGCAAGTGCTTAAGAGTCAGGAACAATAACAGTTGCACACCAGCTTAGAGGACAAGGAAGCGACCCGGGTGAAGGATACCAAGAACACAGCAGCAGGCATTTGCCAAAGCCATAAATTCAGATCGGAATTCCTGAGCTGAAAGTTCTCCATAAAATACAAACTGTGATCGATGGTTCTTAGTAATCATACAGAGGGGCTTCCCTGATGGTTCAGTGGTAAAAAATCCACCTGCCCATGCAAGAGACAGGGGTTTGATCTCTGGGTCAGGAAGATCCCCTGGAGAAGGAAATGGCAACTCACTCAGTACTCTTTTCTGGGAAATCCCATGGACAGAGGAGCCTGGCGGGCCACAATCCATGGGGTCACAAAAGAGTTGGACACAATTTAGTGACTAAACAACAACAATCATAGAGAGAGGAAAATGAGGGATTGTTTTCACATTAGGGACATTACCAGTACACATGTAAGCATACTAGCTAAAACAAAATATTCCAAAGTAGATCTTAAAGTCATGGCATTTTCTAGATTCATTAGGGAAAAGACAGGTTACTGACTTCTAATGTGAACAGTGAAGTAGGTGTGTTAAAAAGGAAATTATTTGGTATGACATCCAAGAAAGCATTCTTTTCCTTCAATTATTACGTGTGTGTATATAAATATATATATGTACATTACCCTGAAATTTCAAAGAATTAAAACATGAATGTTCAGGATTTCCAAAACAATGGCAAATACAATTTATTGTTGGAATGCTAATTTTTTCCTTGACCAAGAAACTCATTAAAGATGGAATTTTGTTGAACTTAATTAAATATGGAATTTTGCTGAACTCAACGTAAACTGAAATAATAATAAGATAAACAAATAAGATTAAAATTTCCTCTGACCATACAATCTTGTGAAAGATTCAAGGTGCATATTAACTCTGTGTATTTAACTTTACACTAAAAACATTTATTTAGCACTCAAGTAAATGGTAAAAGAAAATTAAGACATTGTTCAGTATGATGTAACTTCTTTACAACATATAAAAACATGATTCCCATAGGATTTTGGATTTAAATGTTTAATACATTTAGTCAATAATGATCAATAATTAACTTAACAGTACTTTTTGTTTCTGTAGTTCTTGATACCAGATCATTTTTTTATAACGCGAAAATAGGGAATTCTGAAAAATGTGAGAATACTTTTTATTTGTCTCAAGCTTGTTTATTTTGTACACCACATGATCACTTTCGATTTCATGCTTACAAAAGGAGATTGCCTTTCTACACATGACTGTTCACAGCCATGGAACATCCCTCCTTCTAAAGCAGTATACATCACAGCAGGTAATCAGGACAAAAATAGAGGGGAACTACTCCAGAATCACCTGGAGAGTTTTTCCAAGCTGTACTTCACCACTACCACAACTACAGAAAACCAGTGCTTCTGAGGTATGTTACAGACCTAATAACAAGACTGAAAGCAAGGGTTTAGCTGAATTTAGAAGCTGTTGTTCTACAAGGGCTGCTTAAAAGGATCTTTTAAAAAAAGAAAGACTAATAGGTCAACACACAGGGCTTCTGAGATACCTATGTCTACAGAGGTTTAGGTTCCCAGCTGGACCTGTAGCAAGCAAGAAACCAAAGGAGGAAATCATTTCTACCACATCTAGGCATAAGCTGTGCACTTTCAATTGCTTACCTCCAATGTTCTGAATTATTATGGTGCTCGCCACCATCGCCTATAAAAGAACAAATGTATTCAGAAGATGAAAGGGGAAATAATATAAAAGGATTGGTATTTTATTAAAATTCAGTAACTATGACTTGAAAACAGATGCAGAAATTGAGTGAAGAGAAACTGAAGAGAACACACTCTGCCAGTCATTTGAAATATATAAAACTAATAATCATCACATAAAAAGCCTTTCTTTAATAGTTCCATGGTTACTATAAAGCACACTTTTGTAGGTTTCCTTGGCAGCCATTTTTAAAACAGTTAAAAGTGTTAAAAAGCTAGAGAATCAACGGTTATCAAAGTACCAAAGAATTGAAATTGAATCTATTTGGTCTTATTTTTTTTTTATTTGGTCTTTTTTTTTTTTTTACTGGTTATAACACATCACTTTGCTAGGCATACTGAGACAGCTTGAGGTGTGTTGTGCCAATGCTGTACTGTATAAAAGGAAACATAATCTTCAGAGTGTATTAGCTTGGCAAACACCAAGCCTTGAACATGGGAGCCTTGTTGCAGGGATAAATTAATTCTAGAGCAGAAAACTCTAGAGCCCACATATCTGAAAACCGAAGCATTTCAAACTCAGTAACATGCAGTGGGCTGAGTATAAGACAATAGGAGGTAGTGAAGACTGTAATACATTGGAGAATTTCTCCTCTTTCAAAATGGGGCAGCTCTGGCCAGTTGCTGACATGTGAGAATGTGAATTCAATGTAGCTAGATCTTCTGATTTTTCAAGGAAAGTCAGAAACTGAATTCTTTCAAAATGCCATAACTCTTAGTTGGCAATCACCTAAAAATAAAAAAAAGATTTGAGCCAAACAAAATACTCCTGAGGATTGCTAACTTGTGATCTTTGATGAGATTCCTGAGAAATACAAGATGGCACTTTATCCATTCTTGGTCACCAGATGTACTCAGAAGAAATGATTAAACATTCTGCTTCCACTTGGGCCTTTCAATCACTTAAATCTTGGTGAATCTGTACCTCCAGTGTATGTCTGCAGCTGACGAGCTATCTAAGATCGTTTGGTCGTGCATGGATTGGGAAGAGATCACCCTTCTTCTCCTAGGAATTCCATTTGCCTATCCTGGGAACAAACTAAGTTATCAAGACATAGAGGTCTTGGAAAGCACGGCTAATGATAGAAACATCTGGCAAGATGTCTTTGAAGATATGATAACTGTCATTCTAATATTTCCCAGAAAAACCTTTACATGTCAACCCATTTAAAAATTAGTTCCAAAATGTCACAGTTATTTGTGAAAAGACTTTTCTGAAATTTCTGTACACTGTCTTTCATATGCAATTGATATCTGTTGTCAATCACACATGAAATTTGGATTTTTCTATGAATATACTGCAAAAAGCAATAATATCAATGTATTGAGTATTTCCCCATTTTCTGGCTCAGTTGAAGCATTTTTGATGTAGAAAGTCAATATATCTACCCATCTATCCATCTTTCGAGGATCTAGTATAGTGCATGGCCACATGGTATTTGCTCAATAAATGTTTGGCAAGTACATAAACCATTTATAGACAATTAAAACATTTTTCTTAAAAAGTTCAAATCACTTCAAAAATGTTTAATTTCAGAATAATGTGACCCTATCATATGTCATATCTATATTCATATAACATCTGGGAAGAAGGAAATAGGAAAGTTTCAAACCAACTCTGGAAGTTGAGAGAAAATATTAAACAAACAAATAACTCTTCATTTACAGTATTCTCTGTCTGTGTATCTGCCTACTAAAAACTGTGTGCATATACCAAAATGATAATGCAGCAACTCTAGAGTATAGGAAAAGGGGACTCTCAATAATCCATGTTCTGCTTGTAGACTCTGCTGCTATCCAAGGAATGAAGGAAATACTAATGTGAAATAACAGTGATGATGCTCAGTCATGTTCATAGGTTATATTAAATTAATTACAGAGTTTTCTTATATAAATAACATTTTCTTCTTCTCCCTTGATTAAACTGGATGCAGGATATTGATCTTAATTATAACAAACATCCTGATCTTCAAGAAAAATTATTACCAAGGATGATTAACGAAAACCTTTACCCTCAAAAGTAACGTAGTCTCCATTTAGTTCAAATTTCAGGCTATAAGGATCCAAACCATGAGATTATATCACATGATTTAAATATTCTCTTTTGTACTTTAAATGCAAAGTTAATTTGAATGCAAATACACATCTCCTGCCCCTCATTACATAGCTGTATCTTTTTCCTCTCAGACTTAATTCTTAAAGGTTAGTTCAGCCACCAACAAAATAGCATCCTTTTAGATTAAAAACAAACAAAAAATACAAACAACAGATTTACAAAATGAAAAGAAAAAGCTCTGTTTGGAATCAACATACAAATGGGTTTTAGAAGTATGATAGCTCTTCAGAAATAAAAAATAATTATTAAAACACTAACAATAATATTTAACTCCAGATTATCTGTGGAAGAGAGGTAATTAGTTTAACTAAACTAGATTAGCATGCCCACCGCAAATGAATGCCCCATAAATACTGTTGTTATTTCTCTCATTCTGGGGAGGAAAAATAATAGATTTTGAGTCTGGAGTCCTATGCTTCCATACTGGCTTGAGTAATTGTAGACAAATAGGCCCTTTCCCTTCTCTGGGCCTTAATTCCTCACTTCTAAATGAAGGATCATCTTTTAGCACTATTCAGCTCTTAAATGACATGATCTTCTAATTATCAATTTTATAAACATGCTATAAGGTTAATTCTATGCATCTGCCTTGTCCAGTCTTCATGAGAATTCAAACATAATCTAATCAACATTAATTACAAAATGTTAAAACAGGCCACTGTTATTGATTTAAAATTATAAGTCACTGCTCTCCTTCATTAGAGTAAAAAACACTAAAAAATTTAAGCATTGAATTATATTTATCAATGTATTTTTAGGAAGGTCATAGAGATTTCTTCTTTCTCTTCCTGCTCCCATCATTCCTTTTCTTTACTTTTGTCTCCTTTTATTCCCTTAATTTCTTCCTCCCATATATACTTGTCTTTTCTAACTGGAAATGGAAGGTGAAAACTGCCTTTCAGGATTTTGAATACAGCAAGGGAAAAAAAATTACCTTTCCAGGTAATCCAAATGCAAAGAGTCCAAGATCTTCATAAGATGTCACAGCTGTTGAGAGAAATTATAATTGTTATTTTTATACAATACCATCTGTGTGCCAAGTCTTACATGGAAGAAAGCTATTCCACTACTATCTACAGCTATTCGATGTGCTATGTGCTGTGCTTAGTCACTCAGTCATGTTCGACTCTTTGTGACCCCATGGACTAGCCCACTATGGGGATTCTCCAGGGAAGAATACTACAGTGGGTTGCCATGCCCTCCTCCAGGGGATCTTCCCAACCCAGGGATCGAACCCAGGTCTCCTGCATTGCAGGTGGGTTCTTTACCGTCTGAGCCACTAGGGAAGCCCAGCTATTTGACAATCACATTAAATTTAAAGCTGAAGTATTGACTTGGGGGAAAGTTGAAAACTTATGATCCATAAAGAAAATGTCCTCTTATAGAATTTAGCAATTCCTAAGGTTGTCTAACTACCCAGGTTGCATTAATTCAAATAATAATTACTAAAGAACAACCCACTACTCACTAAACAGTACTCACAGACTACATTGTCCAAATGTAAATTTTCGTTGACAACAGTTTCTAAAAACTGTCTATGTAAATAAAGCTTCATAAAGTATAAAAGCTAAATCATACTTTCAGAGACATTCACTTTTCCATGCTACCTAGGATATAATATATTCAGATGGAAATAATACCTTCATCCTGTGATAAGGGAATATATTTTCTTTCTCATCATAGAGAGTATGAAATTACATTTTCATTCCACATGTTCCAGAAGTGTGATCACAGAAAAGATGAAAATTAAAAGGCTCATAAAAGAACCAAATTTGTCCTTAAATGGAAGTTTCATGTTATAATTAGTGATACCATAGGTAAAAATAAGAGCATTAAAAACGTTTATATAATCCTAAATCAAAGCCATGGTTTTTCCAGTAGTATAGTCATGTATGGATGTGAGAGTTGGACCATCAAGAAGGCTGAGTGCCAGAAATTGATGCTTTTGAATTGCGGTGCTGGAGAAGACTCTAGAGAGTCCCTTGGACAGCAAGGAAATCAAACCAGTGAATCCCAAAGAAAATCAACCCTGAATATTCATTGGAAGGACTGAAGCTGAAGCTCCAATACTTTGGCCACCTGATGCAAAGAGCTGACTTATTGGAAAAGACCCTGATGCTGAGAAAGACTGAGAGCAAGAGGAGAAGCGGGTGGCAGAGGATGAGATGATTAGATAGCATCACTAACTCAATGCACATGAATGTGAGCAAACTCTGTGAGATAGTGAAGGACAGGGAAGCCTGTTGTGCTATGGTTAGTTCATGGGGGAGGGAGTCAGACACAACTTAGTGGCTGAACAACAACAACAAAGTTTGAGAAGTCCTTAACTTTACAATGCTTATGCCATAAAAGAGGCAGGTGAGCAGATACTAAGACTTGATAATAGCATCACACATTTCCTATTGAATCAAAGATATGGATCATAATTTCTTAAAGCAAGTTTTAAACATATCCTCTCAAGATATACTTGGGTTTCTTTAAGCTATCACTACATAACAAAAAACTCCTGTATACTTTCATCTTTTAGCACTGTTTAGCTCTTTAGTGACACGATCTTCTAATTATCAGTTTTTAAACATGCCAGAAGGTGAACAAAGTTCATCAAGTATGGAAACATAAGCATTTTGAAAACCATATGTGGTCTTTACATGTTATAACTACAAAGTTAGAAAGAAAACAGTGAAATGCTTAAAAAAATAAGTTTTACTTAAGAACAAAAATTTTTAACATTTTAAAATTATAATCTATTATCAGGGTTGATCAAAGAATTTAGAACTTTTTGCGTGACATACTTATTTTTAATTTTTAAAATTTTTTATTTAGTTTTTTTTTTTTTTTAGCTGGGTCATGTGGCATGAAAGATCTTAGCTCCCTGATCAGGGATCAAAGCTGTGCCCCTGCATTGGGAGCATGGAGTACTAATCACTGGACCACAGGGGAAGTCCCAGACACAGCTATTTTTTAAAATGTATTTACATACTGCTCAACAGTGGGCAAGGATAATTTATTTTTATTTTTTTAATATAAATTTATTTATTTTCATTGGATGCTAATTACTTTACAATATTGTATTGGTTTTGCCATTCATCAACATGAATCTGCCACAGGTATACACGTGTTCCCAATCCTGAACCCCCCTCCCACATCCCTCCCCGTACCATCCCTCTCGGTCATCCCAGTGCACCAGCCCCAAGCATCCCGTATCATGCATCAATCCTGGACTGGCGATTCATTTCATATATGATAGTATACATGTTTCAATGCCATTCTCCCAAATCATCCCACCCTCTCCCTCTCCCACAGAGTCCAAAAGACTGGAATATATAATTACAAGTAGGAACCTTCATGCTTTAACAGTGAAAGATTTCCTAGAATAATTTCCTAGAATAATCCTAGAGGGGCAGATTGTAGACATATTTTAAACATAAAAATTTTTTTTAAAAGAGTTGAAAAACTGAAATCTGGAATTTTTTCCTCTACTTGAAATGTCCAAATTCTATTTTTCCAAATGCATATGTTCTAAAGTGAATGTCATCACAAAAATTATTAATTATTTCAACAAATAAATCTTTACAAGTTTGTTTCAAAGTTCCTAAACATAAGTAATAATGTTATTTATAGGGACACAATTTTTTATATTTAACATTCCAAAGGCTTGGTTTTATATATTCAACCTGAAAAAGCTCTAAATATTAGCTTCTAATTTGACATTGGGAAGGGAATTTTGTTACATACTATATGTATGTGAACCAAGTCTTCAGAAGGTCTCTGATTTGTCACTATGAAGCATGAGATTAAAGGAACATCAGTGTTCATTTTCAGCATCCCTCTTTCATATTACAGTTGAAAGTGTTGTTTAAAAAAAAACTTTCCTTCCAAGGGCTTAAAGCAAGGAGGCTTTCAGTGTTATACATGGAAATACATCACAAAACTTGCTTTAAAAATTACCTATTTTGCATTAGTTTCTTTGTCAGGGAGTAAGTTATCAAGATAATAATCTTCAAAAAATGTAGCTAGGATTTGTTTCACTTTTAAATAGGAGAAAACAAGTATGGCAAGAATACTGAAGCAGGTTGCCATTTGCTACTCCAGGGGATCTTCTCAACTCAGGGATAGAACCTACTTCTCTTTGCATCTATTGCATTGGCAGGTGGATTCTTTACCACTGCGCCACTTGGAGAGCCCCATAAATTGTATATTAGTAAATATAAAAAGCAAGTAACTTTTCATGAGAAGAAAAGGAGGAGAGGATGGGAGGTATGGAGAGAGTAACATGGAAACATCTATTACCATATGTAAAATAGACAGCCAGTGGGAATTTGCTGTATGACTCAGGAAACTCAAATGGGGGCTGGATAACAACCTAGAGGGGTGGGATGGGGAGGGAGGTGGGAGGGATGTTCAAGTGGGAGGGGACATGGGTAAACCTATGGCTGATTCACATTGATGTTTGGTAGAAACCAATGCAATACTGTAAAGCAATTATCCATTAAAAATAAATAAATAAATAAATTTTTAAAAAGCAAGTAACTTTGCTTTAGGCAAAAATAATACTGGAATAATTCCCAAGAATTGCTATTTCAATTACCTAAATTTTTAAATTAAACATTTAGCACTTAATCTTTAAATTAGAACATTACTTCAGAAAATATAACCACACTAACAGCTTAATGAAGACAGCTGAAACTGCAACTTCAGACAACAGTGGCATACATCTTAGCAACCTCAAATTAATTCTCTATTATTTTCTACTTTTTAAAAAATATCTCTAAATACAGCAGGGCCCCAAATTCAAAGTGAAAAAATGTTTAGACTTTTAAACAGAGACTGACTATTATGTTCATTCTATTTTTCAAGTCAGCAGATCTGGCTAGTCATTCAGTTCTGTAACTGTCATCTTCTTATATGTTGCACAAATTAGAAGTATTTTTCCATGTCTGAGTCATCATGAGTATGAATAATGGCTTCTGGCCTAATATTGAGGAATTGTTAAAATATGTACATAGTCAGCCAAATGCTTTATCTCCACATATTTACTTTTTAACAGTAGTCAGCCAAATGCTTTATCTCCACATATTTACTTTTTAACAGTTTTTTTGGATCATTTTGACACATAAGCCAAAACAATAGTGAAATACTTTTAAAATTCTGTTCTATCATTTGGACAATTAAGTGTAAATTGGAACTGACTTCAGAATGTAATCTCAACAATGAACCTTGAAAACATATTTGACCCCTGGGAGCGTGCATCTTAGGAAATAAGGCTAATATCAGAGAAATCACTGTATGCAAAAATACTCATTATGCATTATCATACTGAAAACAAAAATTATGTAAATGCTCAATGATGATAAACTGGTTAAGTAAATTATGGTAGGTATTTCTAGTAGAATAATATGTAGCCATTAAAAGCTATGTTTATAATAAAATGAAAAATGTCAATATTAAGTGAAAAACAAAAGGTTTTATCAAATATGATCTATAAAGCAACACATACGATCAGCGTTTTAATACCTTATTATAACGTTAAAGATGCTTTGAGAGCTATCAAAACAAGATATGGTAATGACCAGTCACACTAATAGCAAATTCTTACAGAAGAGAAATAACATTAATTATGAAAATTATGAAATTAATTCAGCCTTTTACAGGAATTCAAACAAGCAATACTTGGCACAATCCTCTCTAAATAAATAACTGCAAGCAGTTACTAGCAATCTATTTTAGGAAATTAGTTTTTTATATTAAAGAAATCAATGCTATGTCTTGCGGAAAGGCTGTAAATCTGAATCAAGTAAATTGGGGAAATTTTTCTCCTTTAATGTACCATCAAGGCACACTTTAGTGCTATTTTGGCTAGACCAAGAGTTTGGCCTCCACAGGAATCATTTGGAAAGCTGCTTCCCATGAAGCAGTGGAATATTTCCAGCTAGTTACTCCAGTGTTCTGTCTGCTTTGCATTTTTTCCTCAATGAAATAGGACAATTAATAAACTCTGGTTACAGTACAAAGCCCAAGTTTCAGCAGCAGCAATATTATCTTTGGAACTGGATTGAGGGACATGAGTTATTCAAATACAGTTCAACCCTCAGAAAGCAGGCCATTTGGAATGCACTCTTATTTTGAAACTCTTTTCTTTCTTGTGCTTTCCTTCATTTTCCTCTTGTCTTTTTTCTCCCTAATAGTGTAACGCAGGCCATTCATTTATTGAATATCTCCTATGCAACTGTGCCACCACTTCTGATCTTTCTTAATGTGTACTTAAATGTCAGTTTACCAACTAAATGTGGCATGATTTTAGAGCACTCATAGTAAAAGAAAATAGAACGCGAGAGTACAAAGAACATACTCCTTTCTGTGTCACAGAAGTGAGATACCTGCAGGCATAGAGAAAGTTCTAGGGTCCCAACATACCACATGGTTCTTCAGTGAACTGGATTCACACTGGATTCACATTTATATCCTATAAATGCTATTCACTGGTTTTTCAACTTTAGACTCAACTTATTCATAAAACATTAATGACAAGATAGATTATAAAACAGAAAGTAAATATTGTCAACCTTGACAATATCAGGGTACAGTAGAAGGACGATGGGAAATAGAGAACAGGGGAAAGCAAGCACAGTATATATACAAGTATATATATATGCAACGTAGCAGAGTAGAATGACACCATCTAAGAAACAAAAACAAAACTTTAAATGTATTGTTTAGAGTTACAAATAATCAGAAAAAGAATTATTGAATACAAACTAACGACAATTAGAAGAAGGACTAGTGTACTCAAGCTAAATCCTCACCTTACATAATGAGGTGTCAATAAATAATATCTTAAATCAATAAATAACAGTAGAAGAATGTGATTTACACTTAAAGAGGTAACTCCCCAAAAGAAGTCAAAACAAAACTCTAAATGCTGTGAACTCTGGGAAACGGAACTAGAGGTGGGGAAGGATGGGCAGGAAAGTGTTCCAAGTCCCCCTGCATAAGTGCACACACACATATACACACGGCATGTACATCCACATATGTGTGACTGTTATTACCTTGATAAAATTAAGAGGAGGTTCATTTAAAAATATGTTTAATCCTGCAAAGACTTATACCCATCCTTCCCTGCAGCCCAGTAACAAAAGTTCAGTTCTGTTACAGGAAACACTCTGCCATCAAGGAGGACAATACAAAGGGGTCAGGACAAAAGCAGAGTACACACACAGTCTAGCTCAGGTTTTCTCATCCTGCCACTGCTGATACTTTGGATCTGGATAAGTGTTTGCAGAGGGGGCTGTTGTGTGCACGGTAGCTGGTTTAGCAGTGTCCCTGGCCTCACTAGATGCCAGCAGCACCTCACTCTGCCCACCAATTCTCGGCCTTGACAACCAGAAATGTCTTTGTGCTTAGTTGTTGAGTCATGTCTGACTCTTTGCAACCCCATGGACTATAGCCCACCGTGCTCCTCTGTCCATGGGGATTCTTCAGGCTAGAATACTAGAGTAGTTCGCCATGCCCTCCTTCAGGGGATCTTCCCAACCCAGGGATCGAACCCTGGTCTCCCGCCTTGTATGCGGATTCTTTACTGTCTGAGCCACCAGGGACTTTAGACACTGCCACATGCCCCCCCTAGGGGAGAAAAATCAAGGCAAGATGAGAACCACTTACCAGCAGAAAAGATGAGACAAGACCACCATTCACTGAAGATGGAGTCCCATAATCAGCCCACTTAATTAATTGTGGGAATACTGAACTATGCTCATTAATCACAAGAAAAAGATACAAAATTATAGTGTGGGCAGCTATCATACCAAACAATAAACAAATACTGTGAGCACTGAGATAGGAAATAGGAATCTACTGTCTTTCAATCAGTTTCAGTCTCATTTGCTCTCACAATGAGAGCATCTCAGTGCTGAATGGGACCCTAAAGAGATCCAAAGCCTTCACACAGTACCCAGACTAATGTGGGGGAAAAATAAAAGGCTCTCAGCTTTATCAAGAAATGGTATCTTGGTGTCCAACATGTAAATTTGTACACTTTATTTTATAAACTATACAATAAATTTTCAAAGGTACTTCTGACATATGTAATCTCTGCCTGTGTGTTAAATTTGGAACTTTTAAAATAGAATCCCTCTGTATCTAATACATCCATCCATCATCACCCACATACCCAGCTTTTATTAAACACCCTCTGTTTGGTAGATGCTGAGAAAACAATGGCTAATGCTTTCAATACACACTAAAATTTCCAGGAACATAATTACTATTTTTGGTTTTGTTTGGAACTTTGCCAAAAACTGTTTCCCATTTAGAAAAATCCTATCACTAACACTGTTTATTTTGTTTTTGTTTCTCCTTTACTTTGCTATATGGCATTATATTAATTTTAAGTACTGTATTCGTATACTATGGCTGTGTAACAAAGCATCACAAATTTGGTGACTTAAAAGAGCAGAAATTTATTCTCTCCTAATTCTGGAGGTCAGAAGGCCAGAATCAGTCTCACTGGGTCAGGATCAAGGTAGCAGCAAGGCCACAGTTTCTTTAGAGGCCCTAGAGGAAATCTATTCCTTGCCTCTTCCAGCTCCCGGTAACAGCTGGCCTGACTTGGTTTGTGGCCAGATCACTCCTGTCTCTGCCTCTGTGGCCGTAATTGCTTTCTCCACTGCCGTCTGAGCTCTCTCTCTCTGTGGCCAGGTAACTGCACTGAGTCCACAGAATAGTCTCCCTCGCAAAGTCCCTTTTTTGCCATCAGTGGTAACATTCACAGGGATTAGAATCTGGATATGTTTTGGGGGCACCTTTACTTAGCGATGGACATGAGTTTGAGTAGGCTCCGGGAGTTGGTAATGGACAGGGAAGCCTGGCATGCTGCAGTCCATGGGGTCACAAGGAGTCAGACACGACTGAGCGACTGAACTGAACTGAACTAACTTAGCCCACCACAAGTGGCTTATAATACCTATAGGAATTCACTTTAGGTAATAAAAGAAGCACTTTGATTTTTTTTTTTTAACAAAAAGAGGGTGCTGTGATGGATTTCAAATCACCACTCTAGCATGTTTCATTAAAAAAAAAACATGGGAAGGGCAAGGGGTCATTTTACTCTTTATTTCCTCATGATTGCTAAAAAATAAAATCCTCATAAAAGAATTGTAACCGTTAGAAAGAGGAAGATAGGAGACTATGTTCTCTTTCTCAGTGGGCTCTCAGAAGGACCAAAATTCTCTTTGGAAGCAACAACTGGTGAATCCTAGTATCTACTTTGACTCTTTTCCAACCACCTCAGTGACTTCTCACTGCCTCAGCAAAAGCTCCAAATTCCTTAAGATCTGACACTTGTCTATTTATTCAGTTTCACTTTCTTCTTTGTGTCTTATGCATAAATAATAGTAAACTAGTTTTGGTATGGTGGGTAAAATATTCAGTATGTACCTTTGTATGTGTGGGAATGTTCTCTCTTGCCTTGTCTATTGGTCAAATTCCTTTTTAGCTCAGTCCTCCCAATACTGGCTGACCCTCACCACCCACCTCACCCCCCACTGAGACAAGGCAAAACATTCTCTCCTCTGAGCTATCATTATACCTTGCACATATTTAAATAGTCACACTACATTATAAATCATTTGCTTATATATTTGTCTCCCCTTCTAGATTATGAGCTTTTTTAAGGGAAGGAAGGAAGTCATTTATCTCTGTAATCCTCACAGATAAATGAGTATAGGATGAATGAATGAGCCTCTATCCTGGGCTTCACTTCTAGGACTGGTCCATCTAATTTTATTTCAGAGTACACATATCCAAAACTGAACTCATTTTTATTTTGAACTAGCATCTCCTGCTGTGTTCTTATGACCATTAATGACACTATCATCAATCCAGTGGCCTGTGTCAGAAATTTCAGAGATATCCTCAGACAGGCCCTCTTCCACATTCAGTCTAACTTCCCCAAGTTTCTTAACTTGCTTTCCCCCCTACTTTATTCTCTTTGTTAATACCTTGCTTCAATCTTCCACTATTTGATTCTGAGACTTCTGTAACAGCCAGGTCTGACTGCTAATCTACTGCTATTCTAACAGGTACTGTTAGTACGAATTAGAGCTAGACAGAGAAATGAGAAAGGCACTCCCTTCAGGAAGAAGAAAAAGAAAAGGATTTCCATCCTGAACAAACTCCTGAAGGCAAGCATGACCTGGCGAGCTGACTGCGCCTTTGTGAAAAGAACTACTTCAACCTGCAGGTGGCTCTCAGACCTGCTGTTTGACTGTTGTCCTAGGAATTCCCTCCACTTCTCCCCTGTGCTGTGTGTGTGTAAGTTGCTCAGCCATGTTCAACTCTTTGCAACTCCATGGACTGCAGCCTACCAGGCTCCTCGGTTTATGGGATTCTCCAAGCAAGAATACTGGAGTGGGTTGCCATTCCCTTCTCCGGGGGATCTTCCCAACCCAGGGACTGAACAGGCGGGTTCTTTACTGTCTGAACCACCAGGGATCCTCTCCCTTGTGCTGGATCCCTAATTTTTTTTTGTACCACCTAATTTTGGTAAGCTGAGCACTGAAGCTGAACGCTGAATTGATGCTTTTAAACTATGGTCCTGAGAGTCCTTTGGACAGCAAGGAGATCCAACCAGTCAATCCTAAAGGAAATCAGTCCTGAATATTCATTGGAAGGACTGATACTGAAGCTGAAGCTCCAATACTTTGGCCACCTGATGTGAAGAACTGACTCATTGGAAAAGACCCTGATGCTGGGAAAGATTGAAGGCAGGAGGAGAAGGGGACGACAGAGGATGAGATGGTTGGATGGTGTCACCAACCTAATGGACACGATTTTGAGCAGGCTCTAGAAGTTGGTGATGGACAGGGAAGCCTGGCATGCCGCAGTCCATGGGGTTGCAAAGAGTTGGACACGACTGAGTAACTGAACTGAACTTGGGTAAGTGGCATCCTCCATTGCTCATTACACACGAGTGTATGGGAGATAATTTTTTGAGTCTTTTATTCTACCTATACACTTAAATAATAGTTTGGCAGGATGTAGCATTCTATATTCGGAGAAGGCAATGGCAACCCACTCCAGTACTCTTGCCTGGAAAATCCCATGGATGGAGGAGCCTGGTAGGCTGCAGTCCATGGGGTCGCTGAGAGTCGGACACAACTGAGCGACTTCACTTTCACTTTTCACTTTCATGCATTGGAGAAGGAAATGGCAAGCCACTCCAGTGTTCTTGCCTGGAGAATCCCAGGGACGGGGGAGCCTGGTGGTCTGCCGTCTATGGGGTTGCACAGAGTCGAACACGACTGAAGCGACTTAGCAGCAGCAGTAGCAGCAGCAGCAGCATTCTATATTGAGATCATTTTCCTCAAGAATTCTGAAGGTATTGCTTTATAGTCTTCTTACTTATAGTTCTTCCTAGGAAGTCTTTTGTCATTATAGTTTTTGACTCTTTGCATGAGAATTGTTTGTTTCTCCTCTCTGAAGCTTTCAGTATAGTCTCTTTAGAACTGTATTTCTAATTTTTCATAAGGATACATCTTGATATGAATTCTTTTATAATTATTACACTGGTTACCAGGAAAAATTCTCTAAATCTGGAAACTAATTTCTTTCAGTTACAAACTTGGCTTGTATTATTTTGTTGATAATTTTCTATCACCTAATTTTTCTGTTTTCATGGAATTCTTATTATTTGTATGCTGAACCTCCTGGACTGATCTTCTCATTTTCTTATATTTTTTCTCCCATTTTCAAGCTCCTTGTATTTTTATTTCCCCCCAGGAAATTTCCTTAACTCTTTTCAACCCAGCTACTAAATTAATTTTAAATTTCATTTCTAACATCTAGGATTCTTATACTCTTACTATACATTTGCAATAATTTCTTGTTCTTATTTCAGCGATGTAATATCTTCTTTTGGTTCTCTGAAGCTATTAAATATAGCTTTTAAAGTTTTCATCTGGTCTGTGAATTATCTCTGTTTCCTCTTTGCCTCTGAGTATTTTTCTTTTAATTTTTTTAAAAACAGATTTTATTTTTACAGCAATTTTAGGTTCAGAGCAAAATTGAGCAGAAAGTATAGTTTTCACATTCTATCCCCACACATGCACAGCCCCACCCACTATCAAAATCCCCCACCAGAGGGGTATATTTGTCACATCAGTGAATCTACACTGACACATCATTATCCCCACAAATCCATAGATTAGAGTTCATCCTTGGTGCTGTACATTCTATGGTTTTGATAAATGAATAACGGCATGTATTTACCAGTATAGTATCATACAGAATAGTCTCACTGCCTTAAATTGCATCTCTGCTTCCATCTATTCATTCCTCCTTCCTTCCTAAGCCCTGGCCACTACTGATCTTCTCACTGGATATGAGTCCTTCCTAGAATGTCATATAGTTGGAACCATACAGAATGCAGCCTTTTTACACTGGCTTTTTCAGTTAGCAAGATGCCTTTATAAGATTCCTCCATGTCTTTTCAAGGCTTGACAGTTCATTTCTCTGAAATGCTGAAGTATATATATTCTATTAACTGAACGGACCACAGTTTATCCATTCACTTACTGAAGGGCATCTTCTTTGCTTCTAAATTCTAACAATTGTAAATAAAGCTGCTACAAACATCCATGCTCACAAATTTTCAACTCATGTAGGTAAATACTAATACAAATGTTGGATCGAGGGTTAGCCTCTATACCTTTTCATCATGGTCTTCACATTTGTTTTGTCAGTATTTTACTTTAACAATTATAGGACAGATACTTTCTCACATTTGGAAATTGCATTTGGAGTATGAGAAGAAGAGTCCAGAATAATTCTAAGGTCTTTGGCCTGAGCAACTAGAAGGAAGATTTATCATTTGCTTAGATAGGAAAACAGTGGGAAGTGTGGACTGGCAGTGTAAAGAGGCAAATTTGAGATTAGCATATTAAATATCCAAGTGGGCAATATCATGGAGGGAGTTGGATATGAGTCTGAAATTCAGGGGAAGAGATCCAGGCTAGGGGTATCAATTTTAGGGCTGTAATGAGCCCAAGAGTGTAAAAGAAAAGAGATCAGGGGAACAGTACCAGGGATACTCCAATGTTTAGAAGACAGGGAGATAAAAAGGATTTAGCAGAGGAAAAGCATATTCTGTGAAACAGGAAGGAAACCAGGAGAGTATGAATAAGTGTTTTACAGAGGAAGGTGTAACCAACTGTGTCCAATGGTGCTGACTAGTCAACTAAGATGAAGACAGAACTGACCACTGGATCAGCAATGTGGAAGATGCTGGTACAATAATTTCTGTGTAATAATGGGGAAAGGCTGACTGAAGAATGTTCGAGAGAGAATAAGAGGAAGGGGAAGTATAGATAACTATTTTGACAAGAGCTTTACTACGATGGCGTGCATGTGTGCTAAGCTGCTTTAGCTGTGTCTGAATCTTCATGGCCCTGTGGATTGGGGCCCTCCAGGCTCCTCTGCCCATGGGATTCTCCAGGCAAGAATACTGGAGTGGGTTGCCATGAACTCTTCCAGGGGATCTTCCTGACCCAGGGATTGAACTTGAGTCTCTTGCACTGGCAGGCAGGTGCTTTACCACTAGTGCGACCTGACAGTCATCCCCTATGAAGGCAGGGGGCATAGTGAATGAATGCAGACTCATTTTTTTAAGTGGAAGAAATTATAGTCTATTTGTAAACTGATAGAAAAAAAGGTACAAAGATGATGAAAAAGAAGAGAGAAGGGAGAAAGTGGCTGAATACTGTAGGTGAGAGCAGACGGCTAGCCTCAGACAGGAACACAGAGAGTTCATCCAAAGTAACAGAATATAAGGTACAGGTGAAGACAGGTGGGTGGAAGTGGCAGCAAGAGCTTATAATGTTCTTTTATGATTGTTTCTGTTTTCTCAGTGAAAAAGAAAGTGAGGATATCAGCTAAAAATGAAATCAAGGAGAATGTGTTGAAGGTCTGAGAGAAAGAAGAAATGAAAGCCATCTCCTAGGTAGCAGAGTAAGCAAGTGAATGAACTGAAGAAGTTAATAAGGATTAGATGATAGCATCAGAGATCCACTAGACACTGAATTACAGTGACATTAATCTGCATGGCTTCATGTTCTTCTTCAGGAATAGTCAGCTGCACAGGTGCATGTGTGAGGTAGGCTGTTACATTTAACTATGATTGGAGTTTTGCCAGGAAAGTAGCATGGTGAAAGGGAGGAGCAAAGGTGTGATTGTAACAACAAGAAACTTCAACTGGATGCAGAGAGGAAATATGGACAAGACAGTGAAGGAGAGAGCAAAAGCAGTAGATCAATGAACTTAAATCCAGGTGGGGGGTGAAGAATTGCCAGAGTTGCAGTACTTGAGGGAATGAATTTTTTTTTTAATTAATTTATTTATTTTTAATTTTTACTTTACAATTCTGTATTGGTTTTGGCATAGATTGACATGAATCCACTTAAAAAGATGGTAGTTTTTGGAGGGTGGATTCTTGAAAATGAGATTTTGGAGGGGATAATATTTTGGTAAAGACAAGATCAATAGTATGACCAGGGAAATAAGTAGCTGAAGTAGGCAGAGAATATAATCATTAGAAGAGAAAAAGTTAAGGAAATGCAAGTGTTAGATTATCTACATGGCTACTGAAATCATCCAGTACCCATCCAGATGGGGTGATATTGAAGAAACTGAAAGGAAAGCAGAAGCTAAAATGTTCACGAAATGACAGAACATGGCTGAGGAGTCTGTATATGATATCCATAAGGTAGACTTCATGAGATTCAAAGCTGGGGTTTAGGGAGAGGAAGTAGAAATGAGATGTCAGTAGGACATCTATCCTATCTTTAGACCAGTATGAGGGACATGGAAGAGAAAAGAGAGGCCACTTAAGAGAACTGCAGGGAAAGCAGTGTTCACAGAGAAGTTTTAGGTTCTCCTAGAGTAAGAAAGGAAAGGAAATATTCAGAAGAGTTAAGGGGAACTATATTCAATATCCTGTCATAAACCATAATGGAATAGAATATGAAAAAATGCACATATTTGTATAACTGAATCACTCTGCTGTATAGCAGAAATTAACACAACATTGTAAATCAACTATACTTCAATAAAATTAAAAAAAGAAAATGACAGGACTATATTGGGTGAGTCTGGGAAATGAAGGATAACATAGGATTCTTGAAATGATTGACATAAACTGAGTGACATAAATTAAGTGGTATAAGATTATTAATCCAAATGATCTCAAGGCAAATAATGATGCCAATGCAGTGAGTGGTAGGGAGCAAGGACTAGGCAGTCGGGACCTGACCAGATACAGGCTGAGTTCTAAGACTCTGATTCTCTTCTGTTGACACTGATGTGGAAACCAGAGGAGGGGAGCTCTTCATTTATTCCCAGAGCATAAACATTTCCCCAGAGAATCATAATGAGCCAACTGTTTCTGAGACAGCAGTACAGTATGTACAGCACCTTGGGGGAACTCCCTGGTGGTCCAGCGGTTAAGACTCTGCTACTGCAGGGAACATGGGTTCGATTTCTGGTTGGGGAACTAAGATCCCACATGCCATGCAGCCAAAATATATACATATATATAAACATACTTTGCAATCCTTATGGGTTCTGGCCCAATGAGAACTCATAATGATAAAAGCTACTAGCATTTTACCAAGGACTTAACATTTTGTGTATGTTATTATATTTCATTCTCACAATAATCCCAAGAGAAAAGTATTATCACTATCATTTTAGAATTGGCAAACTAAGGTTTCCTGGGTCGGGAAGATCCTCTGGAGAAGGGAATGGCTCCTCAGTCCAGTATTCTTGCCTGGAGAATTCCATGGACAAAGGAGCCTGGCGGGCTATAGTCCATGGGGATTCAGAGTTGGACATGATTGAAATGACTAAGCACAAACTAAGGCTAGAGGGATTAAGGTACCTTATATGCCTCAGCCCTCCAGAAAAGTCCAGACAGATCCCAAATCCTATATAAAATCAAAAATAGCAGAATTTTATGAAAAGAAATCCTGTTCTTGGGAAGGAATGATGCTAAAGCTGAAACTCCAATACTTTAGCCACCTCATTCGAAGAGCTGACTCATTGGAAAAGACTCTGATGCTGGGAGAGATTGGGGGCAGGAGGAAAAGGGGACAACAGAGGATGAGATGGCTGGATGGCATCACTGACTCGATGGATGTGAGTTTGAGTGAACCATGGGAGTTGATGATGGATAGGGAAGCCTGGCGTGCTGCAATTCATGGGGTCGCAAAGAGTCGGACACAACTGAGTGACTGAACTGAACTTCTATAAAGGTAGAATTTTTCTTGTGCTCTAGGCAAATAATGAAGCTAATCTGTAAAGACTTGTGATAATTCTTTCTCCAATCAACAAATCCAGTCTGAATACTCTTTTATGACAGTCCAATAAACTAGAGAGAAATTTAGCTGTGTATTATTCCCTAGCATATATGTATAGCATATGCATATGCTACATATACATATATATATGATTTGTTATTATTTTTAAAGCCTACCTCCACAGAGAACTTTACAGTAACTGAAGGAATTCAATCAACAGCAGACAGGTGCAGCACTGTGTATGAAGAATCATGAAGAAGTTAGTTCATGGCCCAAGTAAGCTACAAAAAATCAAAGAAAAAGAAAAAAGAAAGAAAAACAGAGCTTTTCACTTTAGATGTCCCAAAGTTATAGAAAAGAACAACAGATGTCAGAATTTTAAAGTTAAATATATATGATCTGAAGGAAAGCAAAAAAAAAAAAAAAAAAAGCATTATTTGGAAATCTTCATAAATTGAATACTACTTCCAAATAATTTAAATTAATAAAGCAAAACACTTCAGGTAATGAAGACATAATTGCCACATGACTGACTAACATATTAATCTTTTAGTAGAAACCATGATAAAATAACCTATGAAGATGTTAAACTATCACAATTAAGTAAAAATAACTTTTTTAAACAAAGAAGCAAAATTTCAAAACATGCATTAAAATTCAGTCACCTTTCAGCAGGATTTATAAATATACTTCTTTAATGCTCTTACTCCTGAATTTGGGATGTTGTATGAACAACTTGTTACTTTGCGATTAATATTGCATCATTTCCTAGTATTTCTATCTGTCTACCCAGTCACCCAAGCCCCCTGCAAGCAAAGGAATGTATTTGTTGGTTGAGTGACCAAAAGCAATGACACAACTTACAGCTATGAACTATGGATCCTAAGTCAGTGTTGTGTAAGAGTCCCCTGGAGGACTTTTAAAAAGAGATTCCTGAATCCTACCTTAGATTTTTGGAATTAGAATCCCTGAGGCTTAGAAACCTGTTTACAGAACAATCTGCAGATGTGTCTGATGCATAGACAGATTAAACAGACTAGAGCTGTGGATTTAGAACTCTGTTCTGAAGTCTTAAAATACTTAAGAAACACCTGTTTCAACCAGAACAATCCCATTTTTATCTATTTTATGTATCCGTTGTGTTTCTTAAAAACTTGAAAACAACAGGGCAAAGTGAACCCATCCATATGAGACTTAAACTCATGATTCTGGCATCATAACTGTCCTAATCCAAAGGGAGATCAGCCTAGGCAGATAGAAAGACCAGGACTGGTGGACACAGAGTATTTGTTAATGCCAAAAGAAAAACTTTTAAGAAAGCAGTTCCATGATTCATACACTTATTGATTGCAACTTAAAAGAACTTATTCAATACATGTCTGAACTGCATAAGTGGAAAAAACTTCCTTATATGTACACATCTATATATGGGGGGCAGAGACAGCAGTAGTGGGTCTGGGAAGGTGTTCTCCAGAAAGTGATCCCCCTAGGAGAAAGATGATCAGCATGAACACCTGGGCACTGCTTCTCCCTAACACAAGGTCTGGAGCCTTTAAACACCTTTCAGGTGCTTTCCCTAATCTACTCTAACCTAGAAAACTATGTCACATCTTGTGGAGAAAGGCAGGGGAAGAATGCTGGTTTCCTCCTCCTCATCTGTCCTCGGATATTCCCCTGAAGGACTGGGTCCATATATTCTGACCTTCTGAAATTCTCCATTTCAACCACCCTACCTAATATTCCCACTGGAAATTAGATTTGAGACAGCCAACCTGGCTAACATGATCTCAATAGGCTATTTTATCAAATGCACACGTTTTACTTACCTGTCTGAATACACAGGCTAAGCAGGAGATGAACTGAGTAAGAAGCCAGGAGAGCAACTATCAGCAGCAAGAAACTAAAACATAAAAGAGTACATGGTCAAATTTGTCCCCTAAAAGTTTCCTTTTTATGGTATTTCATTCAAAAAACATTTTTTTTTTTCACATTCAAACGGTCGCGTGTATGAGTGCTAAGTTGCTTCAGTCATGTTTGATTCTTTGTGACTCTATGGACTGTAGCCCTCTAGGCTCCTCTGTCTTCTCTCCAACTTAAGAGAAGTAAGTTTCAGTTGGGAAATCCCATCGTCTTTTTTCTTTACTCTATCCCTCCCCTTTCAACGATGCGTTGCTGTTGTTTAGTCATTTCAGTCATGTCCAACTCTTGCAACCCTATGGACTGTAGCCCTCCAGGCTCCTCTGCCCATGAGATTCTCCAGGCAAGAATACTGGAGTGGGTTGCCATGCCCTCTTCCAGGGGATCTTCCCCACCCAGAGACTGAATCCACGTCTCTTACGTCTCCTGCACTGGCAGGCGGGTTCTTTACTGCTGAGCCATCTGAGAAGCCCTCAGTGATGAGTACCTCCCTATAATTTTGAATAAACACTGAATTTCAGCATCTATTAAACATACTCAACAAAGCAAACCAAAAAAATACAGTTAACACACTTTTAATGACATGATTTGAAAAATGTGTAATGTAATAATTGGGGTCCTCTCACCAGAAATATGAAAAGAAACAGCATATATAATCCCTTACTTATTCTCAGGAAGATATTGGCAAGACAAGTTTCCAGAGGAGTGCTCCTGAAGTTGAAGACATTCTATCTTTGCAGTCTGCTTAATACTTGTGAATAAGTAGCAAAATGGAGAGGTGAGAGTATACTTGTCAACTGACATCAGAGACCTCACAAAATAAGGTTGGCATCACCGAGTGGAAACTGTGATATGATTCAGCAAGCACCCAATCAGTGGTATATATCTGCATGTGAGATCCTGCAGTAAAAAATGTGATTTTTCAGTTGGAACTAAGAAATAAGTCCTATGATTATGTCTTGCCTGAGGTGTCATACATAGCTTTTAAGTTTTAAAACTATGAAAGTGTGCAAATACATCCCATAATAAAAGCAAGTTGGGTTACTTAAAAGTTGGTTAGCTAACCAAGAAATTCAAAGTAAAAGCAAAAATGATCCTACATGAGACTGTATTTTAAATTTCATAGAAAAAATAGGTCTGCTTGTACTGACAAAACAAGCTTGTTCATTCATTCTATTAAGCATGATGCTCCATGCTAAGGATAAGATCTAGTCCTAAAGGATTTCAGAGTTCAGCAGGGAAAATAACTTGCAAACAGATAATTACACTGTAATAAAAGAATGAATATAAAAGTACAATGGAAACACAGAAAAGACAGCAATGTTTTCTGTCTTGGGCAAACTGGCCTATGAGCTGAGTCTTAAAAGATGTAAAGGAATAAACACAGGGTACATGTAACTACTTAACAGGAGGAAAGAAAGAGATGGAGAGAAACTAAAGTATTATATGTATTATTTACAATTACAAAATCGCTATTTATAAATAATCTGCATGACTGATAAACTGATTTACTTTGGTTCACTGAACACAACAAATAAGCCACTTGTTAAGGTTATTAAGGAATGTGGATCAAGTTTCTCTTTTTTAAAAAATTAGCCACACTTTGGATTAAAAAAAAAAAATTATATAGCATCCTTCCAAGCTACAGACTAGCAACAATATAAGAATAAGAAGAACCCCAGAAATAACTAGAAGTTGTATAATACCAAGTTCTACAGCCTATCTCTTTGCTTCCCAATGTACTATTAAAATGAAAAAAAAAAATAGTAAAATAAGAAAAAAACTCACCTAAATCCAAGGATACCAGTATGAGCCATAACATAAGCTAAGCCAAGGATGCCACTTCCCATGATGGCATTCATCAAATTAAACACTGAGAAACCAAATGAAGCACCTCGGGATCTCTGTGTGTGAACTTCCTGTAAGCACACGAATTAAAGAGTTAGGTGTTTGAATGGTGCAGTCCAACTTTGGTCAAGAAATGACTGACAGGTTATGGAGAGTCTCCTAAAACCACAGACATACTGTGACATACTAGTTGCTCAACAAGCAACCAGGACCTCGTTTCCTTTCCTTTCCTTCTCACTTCCCACTAGTGCAGCTCCAGGAATCCAGTTTCCTAGGAAAATCATCTCCACCTGCGCAGAGACCCAGTAGGCTTCAGGAAGAAGGCATGACTAACCTTGTGACTGCAAAAGACAGGGTAAAATGGGGGTGGGGACAGGGAGCAGGCAGATGGCCTCATGCTCACGTGATAACTGAAGAATCCCTGAGTCAGCTTGAGGTTGCTGTGGACAACTGTTGCTCCCCAATTACTAGGACTGCAAAACTAATCTCTATTTACACACTTAATGAATTAAGTCTGCCCAGCTGAAAGGATGGGCAGGAATACCATGCAATGACGATATTGTAAATAGAAGCAATTCACGTTGCTCTAGCGAGGATACACCTTGAAAACACTCTCCCCTAAAATAGCATTTGGGAATAAAGTCCTAGAAATTGTTACTGCCTGGGACTTGAGTTAAAGAGCCGAAGTGCCCACTGCACAGGTTTTAGGGTCAGGGAAGTGCTATGTACTTATTACCAGGCCTCTCACGCTCCTTCATGGTTAAGTATCTCTGTATTAAGATGTTTGAAGTGAAGTGAAGTCGCTCAGTCGTGTCCGACTCTTTGCGACCCCATGGACTGTAGCCTACCAGGCTCCTCTGTCCATGGGATTTTCCAGGCAATAGTCCTGGAGTGGATTGCCATTTCCTTCTTCAGGGGATCTTCCCTACCCAGGGATCGAACCCAGGTCTCCTGCATTGTAGACAGACGCTTAACCGTCTGAGATGTTTACAGGTCCCCAATGACTAAGCTGAGAAAAGCAAAATCTTGTGACTCTTGCAAAAAGCTCACAAGACTGGTGGAAAAAACGAGAAGCCGACAAGGATACCGAGAGCAGTGAGTTACATAACCGTGGGGCTGCTCCCCTAGTGGGGTCCCCTGCCTCCACCTGCTGCTGCGTCTCTTCCACCTGAGCCTGCAGCTTCAGCTTTTCTTCCTAGAACAGGTTAGGCTCCTATCTCATTGATGAACTCCGCCAGATCTCCTCGAAATCTCGGCTGCTGCCTTTGGGCCCCAGGTCCTAAGCTTCTCCCCTCTCCCCTTGCCATCCCCTTTCTTTTCCCGGTCTTATCTGGCAGTCACTTCAGAACGGGGAGCCAGCGGAGCAAACTTACGTTGCTAAGCAACGGGCTAGACTCTTCCGCCTCCGCCTCTTCAGGCTCTTGGGTAGAGACAAACCAGCCGGGCTCGGCGTTGATGACCCCCGCTGGCACCTCCATGCTGCTCGCTGGTCGAGTACCCAGTCCATCCACTAGCTGCTACCCCGGCCCTCCCGCCTGTGGCCGCGCTGGAGGCGGGCCTACGTTCCCGGCCCTTCCGGGTTTCCGTACCTCACCAGGGCCGGGACGAAAGGAGGGATCGACGTGATCTGGTGACGCTCGCCTCTCGGCGGCGAACCTTGATGGTGTCATCGAGGGCCCGCCCACCCGCCGAAGACACGTTTCCGAGCTGTATGTACCAGAGCATGAGGTGAGGGTCTGGTCTTGGAGCCAGCTACGGGGCGACGCCAGGAAATGGGATGGTGACGCTGGTGAAGTGGCGGCCGTGGTGCCCTTGAGAGAGAGTTCGAAGGGGCTGAGGGTCCCGTGGCGGTACCGGTCGGCTCGGCGGCTCTCCGCCTCGAGCTGTCTGGGCGCTAAAACGTCAGGAAGTCGCCCAGCGCCCGGTGCACAGCCTGGGCCTGAGTACGGGGGAGTGAGGGGTGTTTCATCTCTTCAGGACTTTCCGATAGAACCTTTAGCCACATCTTACTTGTGGAAAGCAGAGATTCACTTTAAGTAATTTACCCAAGATCACACATCTGGTTAACTGCTAAATCCAGTTTGAACCCTGTCGACTTTTTGACAGTTGCTTTACAGGGTTCCTAGGCAGGGCCCTTCCTTAACAGTCCCTTCTTCGGTATTCCGGAAGGCGAAATGAAAACCTGACCCTAACGGGATGTGCGTGTGACACTCAGCAAAGTTCCCATCCTAGAAATACTGAAACGTCTACTTATAGGTAGGGCTTGTGGTAGTAAAACATCAAAGACGACACAGAAATAGATTAAGACCGCAGGCCCTGGATTTTAATCCTTGCGCAACGATTCACAGCAACAAGATTTTGGGTCAATTAACCTATTTCTGAGCTTTAGTTTACACCTTTGCAGAAATGAGAATGCAACACCACACATCTCCCAAGATTGTTACTGTGAGTAAAGCGTTCAGCACATTATCTGACCCAATAAGCTTCCATAAGAATATGCTTTTAAATATTCACATTGGTAAAATTATCAATATAGTGACCATTTCGTTTAGAGATGATCCTTTAACTTAAATTTCGGCTTTCCAGTCCCAAAATGTTCTGTAGAAAATTGTGGGTGGGGAGGTTTGTTGACTACAGCGAGAGTGATGGATCATTAAACCCTAGTCCAGGCCGCAGGTGGGCTGGAAGTATACAGATTTATTATTTACTATTAATAAAAGTCATCCTATCCTGAAAAAGTTATTAATATTACACTTCTCACATACCACTAAAAGTTTTCATCTTTGGTATTTAGCAGGTTATTTGAAACAATTAAAATTTTTATTAAGACTTGTGAACATGTTAAGCTTGTTTGTAGCTTTATGGTAGTTCTTTTAATTGAATGCTTTATTTTTAGGAGCTTATTCAAACAATTTGGATTCTCAAGAAGACTTCTCAAAGTGGAAAGCTATAGAATAACTGAGTCAGCATCACTGATTCTACTACCTTGGGCATCGTTGATACAGAAGCTTAGCAGAGTACCTGTTATTTTCTTGCTGGATCAAAGAAAAAGATTCTCAACCATGCCTGAAATAGAAACAAATCACAGAGACTCTGAATTGTTTTCCCCACCCTCCGATGTCCGAGGAATGACAGAACTTGATAGAACAGCTTTTAAAAAGACAGTCACCATCCCAGTGCTTAAAGTGAGGAAAGAGGTAGTCAATAAACTGATGCGATCCCTTAAAAGAGCAGCACTGCAGCGCCCAGGCATAAAACGTGTGATTGAAGATCCAGAAGATGAAGAAGGTAGACTAATTATGTTGGATCCCTATAAAATTTTTACTGTTGATTCCTTTGAGAAAGAAGAACTCAGTATTTTAAAGCAGCTGAATGTCAATCCACAGATATCAAAATATAATTTGGACCTAACTTATGAAAACTTTAAGTCAGAAGAAATCTTGAGAGCTGTGCTTCCTGAAGGTCAAGATGTGACCTCAGGGTTTAGCAGAGTTGGACACATTGCTCACCTGAACCTTCGAGATCATCAACTACCTTACAAGCATTTAATTGGTAGGTGTGTCTTAGTAATAGTCATGTTAGAAACCAATTAGCAAGTTCTAATTTTAGTTTAAAAAAAATGTAAATGCCTATTATAGAAATGGGACATTTTATCATTTTAATTTTAAGCAGGATCTTGAGCTAATACTCTCCTTTGGGGGCCACTTTGGAATAGCCTTCCCAGAGTCATTTGTTGTTGCTGTTTAGTTGCTAAGTCCTGTTCGACTCGTAAGAGACACCATCGACTGTAGCCCACCAGGCTCCCCAGTCCATGGGATCTCCCAGGCAAAAGTACTGGAATGGATTGCCATTTCCTTCTCCAGGGTGTCTTCCTGACCCAGGGATTGAACCCACATTTCCTGCATTGGCAGGTGAACCCTTTACCACTGAGCCGTCAGGGAAGCCCTCCCAGAGTCAAGCAAGCTCTAAATATCAGTTCAAGCTTTTGTGTTTACAATACATAAGCATTAACTTCAATCACTTGCTTTGGCACAATTCTTTGGCAACTTATTATTTTGGTATCCAGAACTTACTAGTCCTTCAGGACTATGTTGAATGCTAGGTTTCATAAGTTTGAGTGTTTCATAGTCAAAAGGGCAAGACCGTGTCTACTCATGCTTTCACCAGTTCAGTTAATTGAGCCTCTTCTATATCGTAGGCACCATACTTTGTTTTTCAGTACTCCTAGCTTTTTAGAAACAACTTTGTAGCCCACAGTTGAAGCATGGGTCTTTTATTCTTTGGACTAAGAAAGAAGACTAATCAAAATTGCTCTTGTCTGTATATAAATATTTAATGTCCATGCATTCTCCAGATTAATATTTTTAATACAGAGTAATTGTCAGAACTTCTGGGAATTATTTTCAGCTTTAAAATGTAGTGCTCAGTGTTTTGCATGGGTAGAATTTCAGAGATGTGCTGTTATGAGTTTACTTTGTTTTTATTGATGAAAGGGACTAATAATGCACAGTGATAACATAATAAATACTTAAGCAGAGCCTTATAATTATGGTCTGGTACAAATGTCAAGTCTAGGCTTTCCGTTGAATCATTGCCTGTCCAAACTCAACATTCTTTTAGCACTCTTATTTTATAAACTCGCTCTCATAAAAGGGCACTCGCAGATTGAAAATGAAACATTTTCATACAGAAGTAATTTTAAAGCTTTTACTATAGACCTTTAGAATGTTTTTTTTAATTCTTCATTTCAAACTAACTTCTAAAATTTTAACTACCTTAAAAATTGAGTTCTGATACCTGAAGCAGAACAAGATAAAACAATGATTAATGATAGTTTGACATTATCATATTCAAAATCAGGTATCTAATTATCGGAGACAAATTAGATAAATTCTAGTCGGTATTTAAGCATATTTGTATAAAAAGTTCAGTTCAGTCGCTCAGTCATGTCCAACTCTTTGCAACCCCATGGACTGCAGCACACCAGGCTTCCGTGTCCATCACCAACTCCTGGAGCTTGCTTAAACTCATTTCCATTGAGTCGGTGATGCCATCCAACCATCTCACCCTCTGTCGTCCTCTGTTGTATATGTATTATGGAGTACTTTATACTTATTTACAAATCAACTTATCTTTCTTTATACAATGAGATAGCATATAGATTCTTGTAAATTTTTTTAAGTGCTGACAAAAATGCAGACTTTGATTATAGGGCATCAGCTTACCATTGCCAATGTCTTTTAACCTTTGTAGCTTTTTGTGCTCTGGAAAATATTTGACATAAAGAACAATTTAAGTAAATAAACATTTTATTTAGAGAAAAGTAAAGAATCTATGTTTCTTTTATTTGAAAACATTATTTTGCTGGTATACATTTCCAAAGTGGAAGTATCTATTTTAAATACATAATAAAGCAAACATTTGGTTTGAGGCCAGTGGGGACAGGCTAGTGTTTTCTGAGACCATTTGTTTCCATAGTCCTTAACATCTCTTCAATTTTTTAAGCAGTTCCCTGGGTCTACCTGTTTGCTTACTGTTGCATTGATACATTTGAGAAGCCTAAGTAAAAGACATGGAAAAATATTAGGCAGAACAAGCTCTTCAAAATTTTTTCTTTATAAATGTATCCACACATTTTTTGTGTGTTTGCATAGAGGCTGTCAGACATTAACTTTAGTTATCTGTTGAATTTTTAGAACTGCATTCCTCTACACACATCAGCTTCCCAGGTGGTGCTAGTGGTAAAGAACCCATCTGTCAATGCAGAAGACATAAGCGACCTGGGTTCTATCCCTGGGTTGGAAAAGATCCCCTGGAGGAGGGCATGGCAACCCACTCCAATATTCTTGCCTGGAGAATCCCATGGACAGAGGAGCCTGGTGGGCTACATTCCATACAGTTGCCAAGAGTCGGACACGACTGAAGCCACTTAGAATGCATGCACACACAGTAGATGCAATTTTGGGCTATAAACCAGAAGAAAATATAGTTCACATCCATTTCATATTTGCAACTTTAGCTTTTATTTTGCAACCAGAAGGCAGTATTTATCATAATTTCTGTGCTTTTAGGGCAAGTTATGATTGACAAAAATCCAGGAATCACCTCAGCAGTAAATAAAATCAATAATATTGATAATACCTACCGAAATTTTGAAATGGAAGTACTATCTGGAGAGGAGAATATGATGACCAAGGTATGGAATATTTTATTGTCTCCTAATACAGTGTATATCAAGATTAACTTTTGAAATCAGGATAACAGATTAAGAAAATACAATACCCAGTATTGATGAGTATGTGAGACTGTAAGTATTTACATACATTATTGATGGGAAAGCGAATAGTCAGGAAAAGGTATGGTAATATATTGCAATTTTGAATAGATACATCCTTTGACCTAGCACTCCATTTATAGGAAGTTATCTCAAGAATATAACTGGACAAAATTGTACTGATGTACCCATCCAGGGATTGAACCCGTGTCTCCCCTGCAGTGGAAGTATGGAATTTTAACCACTAGACACCTACATCATTTTTATAATAAATAAATATGATGGAATGAAAAGCTAAATATCATCAGTAGATAACTGATTAAATTTTAGGATAATAATACAATGGAATACTCCCATCACTGAAGATTATTTAGCTCCATCAGTTCAGTTCAGTTACTCAGTCGTGTCCGACTCTTTGCGACACCATGAACTGCAGTACACCAGGCTTCCCTGTCCATCACAAACTCCCGGAGCTTACTCAAACTCATGTCCATTGAGTTCGTGATGCCATCCAACCACCTCATCCTCTGTTGTCCCCTTCTTCTACTGCCTTCAATCATTTCCAGCATCAGGGTCTTTTCAAATGAGTCAGTTCTTCGCATGTGGCTCTAGGTGAGTGATCACACCATCATGGTTATCTGGTTCATGAAGATCTTTTTTGTATAGTTCTTCTGTGTATTCCTGCCACCTCTTCTTAATATCTTCTGCTTCTGTTAGGTCCATACCACTTCTGTCCTTTATTGTGCCCATCTTTGCATGAAATGTTCCCTTGGTATCTCTAATTTTCTTGATGAGATCTCTAGTCTTTCCCATTCTATTATTTTCTTCTATTTCTTTGCACTGATCACTGAGGAAGGCTTTCTTATCTCTCCTTGCTATTCTTTGGAACTCTGCATTCAAATGGGTATATCTTTCCCATATTAAGTTTCAGACTCTTGAAACTTAATAATATGATCAGAGGATTTGATGTGGTCAGGAGGAAAAAATATGTACAAATTTGGAATTAAGGTCCATGAAGAGAAAATATAGAAGATGTCTCTATTAGATTTATAGAACTTAGGAACTTTCTGGCCTTTGATTCTTTTCAGTTAAAATAAGGGGCTTAAGATGAGAGATGAGGTCACATTTCACAACTGTAGTTTTAATTTTGTTTTCTATTTTTTATCATGTTTATGATAGTCCCCAAAGAAATGCTGTAAAGTTTTAATTTTGTTCAAGACTTAGCTTCACTGTAGTTTATCCATGAAAACTCAGATTTGGGAAAGGCAAAACAGGGGAATGATTTATTCTATACACTGGCTCTATTTATAGACATGAAACCTGCAAAGTCCAAGTAACTGTCTAAAAACATAACGAAGTACCTTGAAATTCACTGACACATGACGCATCTATCTTGCCAAACTGAAAACTAAGGAAGGAAAGCATGTTTGCTGTATGGAAGAGCTGTCTGCAATTTAGCTACCCACCATGAAGACAGATGTAGTGTGTTGTTTCACCCTAAAGGCTTCTTCCTATCAGGTGACAGGAGATAATATAATTAAGCCAGTCAATTGGCCTATCTGAAAAATTCCTAGTGTGATCAGGGGGCCACTTTATGATCCTTTAGGATGAGATGGAGAGCTGTTTGGTTTTGAAGAGATGACTTCTCTCATGAAAACATCTAATGCAAGATAGTAACTACCCTCAAGTTTAGCATAACACCAGATTTCTAATTTAAATGCCTTTAAACTCACTGTAATTTGCTCTTAATAGTAGTAAATTTGTAGTAGTAAATGTGTGTATGTGTGAATGCATCTATCAGTGGCTGGAATTTAAGACTAAGCAGTTTAACCAAAACAATAATACTTTTTTCAGGTTCGAGAAAACAATTACACCTATGAATTTGATTTTTCAAAAGTCTATTGGAATCCTCGTCTCTCCACAGAACACAGCCGTATCACAGAACTTCTCAAACCTGGGGATGTCCTATTTGATGTTTTTGCTGGGGTTGGGCCCTTTGCCATTCCAGCAGCAAAGAAAAACTGCACTGTGTTTGCTAATGATCTCAATCCTGAATCCCATAAATGGCTACTGCACAACTGTAAATTAAATAAAGTGGACCAAAAAATAAAAGTCTTTAACTTGGATGGGAAAAACTTCCTGCAAGGACCAGTCAGAGAAGAGTTAATGCAGCAGCTGGGACCACTGTCAAAAGAAAGAAAACACTCCGTGCACATTGTCATGAATTTGCCAGCAAAGGCTATTGAGTTTCTCAGCACTTTCAAAGCACTCTTAGATGGACAGCCATGTGGCAGTGAGCTCCTTCCCATTGTGCACTGTTACAGCTTTTCCAAAGATGCTAATCCAGCTAAGGATGTTCAGCAACGAGCTGGAGCTGTGTTAGGCGTCTCCTTGGAGGCATGTAGTTCAGTTCACCTAGTAAGAAATGTGGCCCCTAACAAGGAAATGTTATGCGTCACTCTTCAGATTCCTGCTGCTATACTTTACAAGAACCAGACCGTAAATCGAGGTAAGCGATTTCTGGGAAATTAAATGTAAGCTGTAATACTTTTAACATAACTTTCTTGGGCAACATATATATTTTATATTCTTTTTTAAACTTTGAAATAGATTAAACTAATTCTAGTTAGATATTTCAGTTCAAGACCCCTTGCCATTCAACTGTGACTAATTTCTCACAATTTTACAGATTTTATTATGACATACTGTTCATTCTAGTAGGCAGCTATTTCATTAAAATAAATTCACAGGAATGTTACTATTTCATGCATAAGTTGAATACATTAAAAATGTTTAAAATGCCTATATTATTTGCTTTTTAAAAGTTATTTTTAAATGTTAAGTATCTTACATAATATAGGTTTTCTGGATTTGTTACAGACAATCATGAAGATCCACCTCTTAAACGCCAGAGGACAGATAAAGACTTTTAAGAAGAAAATACACAAATTGCTTCAGTCACTTAATTGGAAATATTTTCTCCCTCTCCCCACTAGACCTTTGTGATAGTGAACTATCATTTTTATGATTTCTAATATTTTAGCATTCAGTTACTTTAGTATTGAACCCTTTTATTTTACCCTCGAGGCTTCCCTGTTGGCTCAGATGGTAAAGAATCTGCCTGCAGTGCAGGAGACCTAAGTTTGATCCCTGCATCTGGAAGATCCCCTGGAGAAGGGAATGGCAACCCACTCCAGTATTCTTGCCTGGAGAATCCCATGGGCAGAGGTACCTGCCAGGCTGTAGTCCATGGGTTTGCAAAGAGTCAGACATGACTGAGCAACTAACACAGTCCTATAAATTGGGAATTATCAAATTTAAATTTAAATAAGCCTACTAAATATATTTTGTTTTATAATTTTATCATCATATATATCTAATATTTTATTAGATAAATGTTTAAATATTGTCTTGGGAAAATAGTTTTTGAAGGTATGATAATTGCATGCTAACTAGGAAAGCACTAATCATTTTACAGTTATCCTTAGTTGAAGAGTGTAGCTAAGTTATATGTAAGTACTCCTTTACTATTACTGTTAATATAGAAGTATTAATAATAACAAATGAGATTATTTAGATCAGAGACAGGCAAACTATGTCCAGCAGGCCAAATCTAGTCCACCACCTGTTGTATGGCAAGTAAGCTGAGAATGGTTTTTACACTTTCAAATGATTGGGGAAAAAAAAAATTTGTGACATGAAAATTATATGAAATTTGAATTTCAGTGTCCATAAATAAAGTTTTATTAGAACTTATTTTTTATGCTCATTTGTTTACATACTGGCGATGGTTGCCCTCATTGTATAACACCAGAGCTGTGTAGTTAGCTGCAACACAGATGGGATATGATTTTCATCACTTCACATTGCTGCTCAGCACACTACGAATCAGCAACACGGTTATAATGCAACAGCATTTTTTGTGCCACATATATTGCTAAGCTATAACATTTTATTTTACTATTATGAGTGTATATACATTATTCCAAAACAACAAAAGTGGACATCCATGTTGAGCTTTTAAAGTATGGAAGAGTATGAATATTTTTGATACTGAATTAGATGATAAAGCATCCATAACTGAGCTAAAGTAAAATATACTTTGACATTTCCAAAGAACTACTCATCATCAGTATTTCCAAGTCACAGGCAAGCAACTGTCAGAAAAATTACATATTTAAACTGGACATTCACAGTAGAATTTCCTTATAAAAAATGAAAGTGGGGCTACAACCAAAATAAGTCTCCAAGTGAGTTTTGTAAGTCAAGAAAGGAAAATTGTTTACTGATGGAGAGTTAATTGTGTTTGTTTGAAAGCAGCAGTCTTAAGAAATGTGTCCAGAGAAAGCAAGTTTTGTTTAGGACTGTTAGCCTTTTGGCAAGGACAGTTGCCCCAAGAGTTGTGAACACTGGGAGTACCATCAATAGTCAAAACAGTAAATGAGTCCAAGTAGTTGTTTACTCTTGATGAGTTGATAGATGTTTCTAATACAGCTCAGTTCTTGCTTATCTGCAATGTCAATTCTGAGTTTGAAGTTACTGAAGAATTAGCCTCTATGAATACTCTGCATGGAACTATTGGTGAATACTTTCAAAAAAGTTGAGGAAACGAATTCAGTAAAACCTGAAGCAGAATCTGATCTGTTATAACTAATGACGGTAAAAGAAAGTGTGAGGTTAAAAAAAATATCTAGTGGAGAAACTTAAAAGCTTATGAAAATGTAAGGTGTTTAAAACCTATAGTTATTCACTATATTATTCACCAGCAAGTACCTTGCAGCAATATTTGAATCTATCATTTGTTAATGAACCAGTAATGTCAATGATAAACTTCATTTGCTTTCATGGACTTTAATCATCCTCAAAGTCCTTCAATTTTGTCTGAAATTGAAGCCAAATTTCCTGACACTCTTAACCTAAGCTTGATTTGCTTAGCAACTGTAAAGTCTGACTGCAATTTTTTGGGTTCATGGCCAAGACTGAAATTTTTCCTAAGAACCAACCTTAAACACTTCTAAAATACTAAATGTCTTAGGAAGTTAGTTGCTAAATAATATTTCTCATATATATCAACCACAATTACAGGACAAAAGTAACCAATGTGAAACACACTGCAATAGTATGAAATGACTACATTTCTCATCTATCAAAAATTAAGGAACAAGGTTTCCATTCTCACACATATTAGTGGATATATTTTTCTGAGTTTAGCATTTTTGGAACCTTGGTGCAAATGTAAAGAAATTTCCATGTTTCAGAACCCATTTAACTACAACTGAACTTCTTCAACTGGAAGTGATAAATGTATTACTGTAATGACATGCAAAAAGGTAAATACCAAGGGGGGATTAAGAAAAGCCTTCCAAATTATGTATTTACTCCGTTAAAATCACATGTTCCAATATCTGGTAGTATCTGTCTCAAAAGACTTTTTTAAAGATGAAATATGTAAAATCTCATTACATATAACCATTAGCAGGTGACCAATTACAATTCATTTTGATGATGGAACACTTAGAACCCCAACTAAATCTAATCCCCCCCACCCCCGCAAAAACACTATTAAAAATTTGTTGCTGCTGTTTAGTCATTAAGTCGTGTCTGACTCTTTTCGACCCCATGGACTGTAGTCCGCCAAGCTTCTCTGTCCATGGAATTCCCCAGGCAAGAATACTGGAGTTAACTGCCGTTTCCTTCTCCAGGGGCTCTTCCAGACCCAGGGATCGAACCCAAGTCTCCTGCTTGGCAAGCATCTCCTGCTTGGAAGGCAGATTCTTTACCACTGAGCCACCTGGGAAGCCCACAAAAAAATGTACTCAATTATATTTTGAATTTTGTTAATTTAAAAAACTGTGCCACTTTATTTTATCTCATTTATCTACATAATGGCCTCAGTTTTGCCTCTTGGCCCCAAAAGCCTAAAACACATTTACTCTCTAGTTCTACAGAAAAAGTTTGCAGACCCCTGCTCTAAATCATTAACTACAAATTCAAATACCTTTAGCAGCTAATAATATAAACAGATGAAAGCAATACATCGTAAGAAGTATAGGTAACAATGCAGGAGATGTGAGTTTGATTCCTGGGTCAGGAATTTCCCTGCAGCCCACTCCAGTATTCTTGCCTGGAGAATCCCAAGAACAGAGGATCCTGGCAGGCTACAGTCCATCGGGTTGCAGAGTCAGACATGACTGAGTGACTAAACAGCAACAGCAGCATAGGGAGGTAATGAATTGGAACCTTTATTCCTTATTTAAAGACACTTAAAATTATGTTGGGGTTCAACCCAACCCATCCTATGCAAAACCTTGGGGGCTAATTCAACCAAGAAGTGCTAATTTGGGACTTCTAATTTTTCTTCCTTTCCCTCCTCTCCAAGTATATGTAGGTCAGGGGTCAGCAAACTTTCTGTAAAGGGCCAGATAGTACTTTAGGCTTTGTAAGGTATAAAGTGGCTTCCCAGGTGGCACAATGGTAAATAATCTACCTGCTGATGCCAAGAGACGTTGGGTTCAATCCCTGGATCGGGAAGATCTCCTGGAGGAGGGCACAGCAACCCATTCCAGTATTCTTCCCTGGAAAATCCCATGGACAGAAGAGCCTGGTAGGCTACAGTCCAGGGGGTCGCAAAGAGCCAGACATGACTGAGCACCCATGCCCAAGCTATAAGGCCTCTGCTGCTTCTCAGCTCTGCCACAGAAGGTGGCTGCAGACAGTACCTAAACACTGCATTTCAAAAAGAAACGTTTATGAAAATTTGAAATTTTAAATTCGTATGCTTTTCATATGTTAAAAAGTATATTACTCCTTTGGTTTTTTCCAGCCTTAAAAACATACAGACAACAAGTTTAGCTCATGGAGCATACAGAAACAGGAAGCAGCTGGATTCAGCCAAGGTCCTATAGTTTGCCGTCTCCTGGTCTGAAGTGAAGTCACCCAATCGTGTCCAACTCTTTGCGACCCCGTGGACTGTAGCCTACCAGGCTCCTCTGTCCATGGGATTTTCCAGGCAATAGTACTGGAGTGGATTGCCATTTCCTTCTTCAGGGGATCTTCCCAAACCAGGGATTGAACCCGGGTCTCCTGCACTGTAGACAGCTGCTTTACCATCTGAGCCACCAGGGAAGTCCCTAAATGTAGATAATAAATTTGCAAGTGGAATAAGAACTTTTTCCTAATAATGTACATCCATGTGGTAGGCTATAAATATTAAGTGTGGGTCAAATGATGTTCTTATTCATACATGTAAAGTGGTAGGATCCATTCAGTCACCCCTTTTGGATGTGATACCTAGTAACTGAATTCTTGGTTAATCCACTAGAAAATGATGGCCAGAACACTCAGTAGATAAACTTTTTAACTTTGTTATTTTTTTTGACAAGTTTTCTGCCACTTTAGATTTTGAAATGATTATCCAAGTCACCTGTTGACAGACTAAAGTGAGAAGTTTAGATCAAATATTTATTGAAAGAAAGTAAGGAATACTAAATAATAATACATTACAATTACCATGTAAATGTATTCAATACCATTAGTATCTGCTAAAAAGAGAATGCAGTTAGTAATCAAATCATGTTCTATGTAATGAATTCCTCAGAACTTCTATTAAAGATATCAACATGGTTACTTAGTTGATATCACTTATATCCCATATTAGAACTTGATCTGTAAAATTTCCTCAAAGTCTTAAGAAGTTTGTCTACTCAGACTTGGTTTTACACAGCTGTTGTTTATAAGTCTGACAGTCATCTCTAGGACATGGACTCTGCAGTTTAACCACTTGGGTTCAAACCCAAACTCTGCTCCTTTTAAAATGTACTGACCTTTAGTAGGTTACTTAACCAAAGCATCCCCATTTGTTAAAATGTGGAAATAATACTAGCACTGTTACAAGGATTACTCACAAAGCATGAGGCACAGTGCTTCACAAATGGTTAATGTTCAGTAGTTGTTTCTGTGCTAGTGTTATAAAACTTAGGAAATTCATGTAGATGAAAGACTTGTTCACACTTTTGTTTTGGGAGAGTAAATCACTAAGATAGAGGATAATTTCATCAACATAGAATACTGTTATTTAGTAAATTGTTGCCATTAGGTTATCTTTTACCATTCCCTTTGATCTAATACAGTCAGTTAACAATGTTTAAATTTGGCCTGTTGAACAAAGTATGGCAATAGTAAGGGTAAAATAATTACAATGTATCCAGGTGGTGGAATTTAACTGATTTCCCAAATCAGGTACAGGTAATTCCCACAATAATAAAGTAGGCTCAGAAAAGAAGTTTTGAAAGCCTTTGAAATATTTTGTTAATAATTCATTCTATTTAAATACATCATACAAGGTACTGAGAATAAATAATAGTATTTATTTTTTAAAGACTGGATACCTTACTTTGGCAGCTGAGTACAGAAAATTCTTAACTACAAGTCCAGTGTTCTCACTATTTGAACAGATTTATGTGTTGTACTTAAAGTGCTAGTCCTCTATTGGGAAAAAACTAATACTGAGGTGGCCAAAAAGTTCATTCGGGTTTTTCTGTAAGCTGGTACAGGAAAACTCGAATTAACTTTTTGGCCAACCCAATAGATTTGAAAAATAGGATGCAACCTAGTAGAGTATAGATAGAACTAGAGTTGGATTTAAAAAAAAAACTCACCTGTGTTCTAATTCTGGCTTGTGTGCATGATTTTAGCCTACTTAATTATTTGATGCCTTGATTTTCTCAATTATCAAAGACAGAAGGGTTGTGAAGATGAACATGCACTCCTGAAATTAATGCCTACTTAGTCAAATAAGATGGTGCTGTTATATATGAAATTTCTACTCTAACCCACAAATTTTGTTTCACATAACTTTCCACTCATAAAACTAACATCTGTTGTAATGGAGATTTGATAGAAAATCCCTTAATTTCTTTGAGAAACGATATCCCGTACCCAGTCATCTAGGTAACAGACTCATACAAGGTTGAGATGCTACAAATATCCATCTTATCCACATCCAAACTCTGTAAGCAACATTCAGGGTGTACTCAAAGCCTTTGAAGTTTCAAAAGAAACTATACCAGGGTCTGCAATTTACTCATAGAGAAATTTCATTTAAAATATATTCATTCCAGTCTCCAAGGTTTCATCATAAAATGAGCTCACATTGAGGTGAAAGGTGCCTTTTAAGTATTAAATTTTATTAACTCACTTCTTTGAATTTGTCATTAAAGCAGGTTAATACTCTGCTCTGGTTTATCCTAAGTAAGGCTCACAGCTGGGAACTATAACACACTGATCAAGGTTTGTCTCACTTTCCACTGCTCAAAACAGGCACTTAGTCCTTAATATTGAAAGAGTGACATTATCACAGGTCAGGTTTTACTTGCCACAACCTGCTGGTAGAAGGAAATATATCCACTTGTCTGGACTAGTATTAAGAAGACATTGGGAAAAAAAAAATGGAACATTTTATGAGAAGAAATAATAGTCTTGGATATTAACACTAAATGTCGTATTCAAAATGGCATTTTTAAATGTGTTCAAGTAAAACACTGTAATAAGAGAAAAACCACAGAACTTAATATAAAGTCTAGCTTTATTTTTTAAAAGATTTTACAAGTCTGTCAACCTCAAACTCACATAGGTGAATTATTCATATCTTCCATCAGATGAGGCTTACGGCTTCAATCCTGCTCAGAAAAATATAAGTAAAAAATAAATCTTTTCCACAAATATTTATCCACTATATTACCCAACTTAGTTCTGAAAATTTCTCTCTATAAATACTTTAATGCAGCTGCTAGTGGTAGGACTGTTGTTGTGCAGCTGTACATGGCTATAATTTTACAAGTCTGGCTTACTTTTGCTAGCTCTCTGGTTCGGCTCCAAGGTCCAGATCTTATAGGGGAGAAATAAAGGTTAACTGGGCTGCCAGAAAAGCCCACTGAATGCATCCTGTAGTGCTCTGTGACAAGCCAGAGAAGAAGTATAGCCTCCAGCAAGGTCCTGTGGAGAGGCAGCTCTGACATGGTTTAAATACCTACAACAAAACAGAAAGTGTGGCGTTGGCATAGAAGGCACATGTAAACTGGTAACACTTTAAAAAGCAACAGTAAAACTGATTCAAAAGTCAAATTCTAGGACTGAAATGTTCAGACTTTATAAATGCACTGTTATCTTTTAAAAGGAAACTTACCAACTCTAAATTATAAAACGAATTAAATTAAGATCTAAAAACAGCTCTGAAGAAGTCTTCAAAAATAACACTTGCTATTAAAATGTTTCATATTCCCAATTTTCAGAACTAATTTATTTTGCTGGCTATTGTTTGGGTACCTAACTGCTGCTATCCTTCCTGGCATACACTTAATAAATGAATGCACATCAGAATACTACTGTATTACCAAAACTTTACATAAATACTGAATATTTTACAATAAATATGTTCTGGAAAAAAACTACCAAAACAAGTGATGGGGGGAGAGAACATACTAGTTACTTTAAAATTACTTCAATATTACAAAAACATATTGTCTTCCTCCTCCTGCACGAAAGGAAATCTTAGAAAACTACATCCAAGAAATCTCTGAGACAGCCTGAGTTCAAAAGAATGTCTTGATTAGTAAATACAGAAGAGTCTTGATTAAATCTCAGAAGACTGTTACACACATGTCATTTAGCAATTAAAACTTTCTGCCTTTATAAAGGTATACAAACGGGCCTTACAATGGGATAATCCTAGCTAAAGAGGGAAAACTTGTTAGCATGACTACCAGCACTGTCAGAAAACAAATATTTCCAGCTTTGCTTTAATGCCTAGTTTAAGAAACCACATTGTTTCTTTAGGCCTCAGGAAGTAAAGCAGTTTCACCCACTTTAGAATTACGGGTATGGCAAATGAATAAATCAGGTACCAGAACATTTTAATAACTTGGAAACTTTTCTATTCTCATTCATTCAGACTTCCTGTGTGTCAAAGTCTTGATGCATGAGCAACTTATTATTTCTAACATAATAACAAGTCTGTTTTTCATTTGTACCCATGTTTAATAAGCTTGTGTGATTAAAAACTATATGGCAATATAAAAGACCAAATAGAAAAAGTGGTCAAAGTAAGACACAGCATAAGCTCCTGGAATTGGCTATAATTTATTCACACTGCCACAAATCAAGGTGTTAACTCAATTCTTTGCTTCTCTACCAAGGGTGAAAGAGGAAAGTAAAAGGTGAAAGGAAATTAATATTTATTGAGCAACAATCTCCAAACTTTTTTGATAGTATATTTATAGCAGTAAAAATATCTGAGCATGCATCTCCAAAATTTGTATACTTGTTTAAAATTATACGCATAAAGTATTAATCTATACTATTAGTATATTAAGTGTTAAATATATATCATAGTATATGTATATGGGCTTCCCTGGTGGCTCAGACGGTAAAGAATTTGCTTGCAAAGTGGGAGACCCAGGTTGAATCTCTGGGTCGGGAAGATTCCCTGGAGAAGGAAATGGAAACCCACTCCAATATTCATGCCTGGGAAATCCCATGGACAGAGGAGCACGGTGGGCTACAGTCCATGAGGTTGCAAAGAGTCGGACATGAATGACTAACACTTTCACTCCCTGCCCCCCCCAACTGATGGTTCAGATAGTAAAGAATCTGCCTGCAATGCAGGAGACCCAGGTTCAATCCTTGGGTCAGGAAGATCCCCTGGAAAAGGGAATGGCTACCTACTCTGGTATTCTTGCTTGGAGAATTCCATGGACAGAGGAGCCTGGTGGGCTACAGTCCACGGGATTGCAAAAAGTCAGATACTACTGAGCTACTAACACTTTCACTTTTCATAGTATATATACACATAATATATTAGTAAGTATATTATAATATATATATGAAATTTAAAACATTTAAAGGATGAAATTAAAATATTGAAATGAAAGTTCTAATATTTTCTCCTTATATCCTATCTTACATGTCCTGATGGGATGCATCCCACTTTGGAGACCATTGTTATTAAACAGTCGTTGTCAAACTCTTGATATAACCTTGGGTCCCATAGGATTTAAATGGGAATTCACCAAACCTAATACATGCCATAAAGTATGTGCTTATTACCTTCCAGGATAAAATAAAATGTTCACTGTTAGGACTCTGATGGATGAGAAATAAGTTAAGTGTTAAATCACCTCAGAAAGTAAAAATTAACCTGGAACAACATAAAATCAATTTCTCTTCACCAAGAAATAACTATCACACAAATAACAACACCACACAAATAATAAGTGAATAATATTTCTACAGGTATCTTGGAAGTGAAATCTTCCATTCCCGATACAAGTTTCAAGCTAAGTTTCTCCATATCCCAGATAATGTTGTTATCACCCTTTTCCCTTTCCTCAGACCCACAAAAGCACACTCTTAGCCCCAGTGGCTGTTTAGCCAAGGCAAAATTCAAGTACCACAGTGGAATGTGTCAATCTTACAAAGCCAACTATCATAAATGAAGAACTGGTTTTCATAACAATACAAACCACTGTGCAACTAGCTGTTTTAATTCATCACATTTTGGTACAACTTGTTTCTGGGAAAGTTGAGTCATACCATCTCTGGCTTGGCAATTCAAGCATAAACTTGCAGTATACATACAGCTTTTTACATGTTATCCTGAGAAACTGGAAACAGCTGCACTGCTGGCAGGAAAACACAGGACCACCAATAAAATATCCAAAACAGTTGCATCTTTTAATTTATGACTGTGCAGCTTCCATAAAGAGTATATAAAACAGTGCAACTTTTTATAGGTAAAATGTAATAAACAGTCATACTCATTGATGTCATAAATGAGTTTTTAAAAGTTTATTTAAATGATTAGTGTTTGAAAATAGTATTTCTTGAACATGGTCATAATCTAGAGCAATGAGCAAATATTTTTAAACTTGAGTTATTAATGCTAAGTTGTAGATTCTCACTGCCAACATCAAGTCCATTAAAACTTCTTTGCATAGCATTGAAAACAATGCATTTCTCTTCTAGCAAATCATTGACATTAAACATATCTGTAAGCATGATTCTTTAAAGATCTGCTTACTTACATTGCTGTTTTTTCTCCATGACTGTAGCTGCACAAAACAGTTATTGTTAAATATTTCAACCTATTTTCTCCATGCAATCTACATTAATTTCAATTTTAAAAAATAAAACGGGCCACTCTTGTTATTCAACTGTGGGCTATTATTTTCTAAGTATCTTAAGTTCTTAAACCCTTTAATTATTGTGGTATACCAAAGAATTTTGAAGGATCTGCAACATTAAAACCACACAATGAGAATTTAGTGTTTTGCCTACTTTTTCACAGTAATTCACATCTGTGTTGTTTTAATTCTTTCATGACCGTTACAAGTACATCACTGAATAGGATTCCTGGGGTTTCTGGCAGAGGTCAGTATCATTTCATGTACACCTTTATACAACAGAATGAGGAAGAAGTCTTAGCCAAATTTATTTCCAAAAGTCAAGCTCAGTTGGATTTTGGAGCCTGGAGGTAATTGCTCTTACTATTTAGCCAATCCCAGAACAGTATTTCTGCTTTTCATGGGTTTATTTTAAATACCTGTAAATCTTATAAGCAGAAACCAGGAAAGAAAAAAAGGTTTGCTTATTTTGGTACCTATACCTTATTTTTACTGAAAGCAGACTAAATTCAAAGATTTAAAAATCATACCTTTGATTATTTTCTTAAATAAGGCTTTAAAAAAAGTATGTTTTCAAAAGCATGTCTACGATAATTCCTATACAAAGGGCATCTTATGCCTTCATTTATACTACATTTAAAGGTGCCTTCCTTTGCATTACCCATCAAACTCTCTTTCAAACAGACTGTGGAGAAGGGGGAGGAAAAGGAGGGAATGGATCCTGAGAGGGGAGTAAGAAAGGATTAAGCATTAGAAAATCGCCCTTGAAAGTCTGTTCCTGAACTTTGATTTCCTACACTGTCATTTTCTTCTGTTACATTTAGCAGCTTTTGCTCCCAGAGAAGGTGGTATAATTTACACTTGGCTTCAGAAAGACTTCAATTTCTCAGTTCTTTAACATAAGAGAGCTCCTCTGAAACTACCCTTTTACTATTTTCCTTCCTTTAAAAAGCCCTATACTGACCATATGGCTGAAGTCTAGGACTCAGCTCATTTTAGTGCTATCCAACAGTTCTTTGCGTTCTCAGCTAGGGGCAGAGGGCAGGGGTTGTCACTCAGAACGAAGAGGCAGCACTCTTTTCCTCCAGTCGTAACTCCATCATGAAAACCCTTGAAATTCTTTGGCTCCAGAGAATCAAAGAATCTCAGAATTTAAATTAAAATGAAAATATGAAGCTCATATTAGTTTCCTCCTCCTCAAATTACCAGGCCCTACAGAGAGTTAAAAAAAAAAAAAAGTCCAACTTTTAAACTCTACCGAGTTATAAACTTGGACTGGTTCAAACTAAGAAAAGGAATGAATAAACTCTAGAGACTAAGACTTTCTTTTTACAAGGTGGCCCATTTTTTAAAGTCTGCATTTAAAGCCATCATACATTAAAAAGACCAGTTCCAAGTAGTTCTGCCTCCCAGCCTACAAAACTCAAATCTAACTACCATTAAAAGAGATCAGCCAACAGATCTCAGCTGTCAAGACCCAGAGCTCTTGTAAGAAATTCAGACAAAGCTATAAAAGATTTACCTTAACAACCTGAAGTCTATCTCTGATTGATTAAAAACAATCAGAGCAATAATATGCTCAGACAATTATCACTAAAATGCAGAAACACTCTAAAAACTGAAGTTAGTGCTCAGATGTCCTAATCCAATCACAATGTCAGAATAACACAGGAAATGTCCACACAGAGAAACTGATGACTATGTATATTCTAAGATAAACGGAGAAAGCACTACAAGTCAGAATAACTGTCCATAATTCTGAGGGCCGTTTGGTCATAAAAATATGTGGCTTCATGAACTCCAACCAAAAATATAACAAACTTCCATAGTCATCATTCACTTTGTTATCTTTATTATCTATTCTTCACTTTATTATCTAGATAGTAACTTGAATAAACTTATTAAAGCTGATCTCCGATTTACACTAATATAACTGGGAATCAAGTGACCAATTATTCCAGACATTTAGACCACAGGAACAACAAAGCTCATTTGGGAACTGAAAGCCACAAGGTGCCCAAGTAAGAGATAATTACAGATTGCTCAGGTAAGTCTTTCTGAATTATAACTGAAATAAATTATACAATTTATTACTATCAAAGAACATACATTTACAACTTAAAACTCAACATTCAAAAAACTAAGATCATGGAATCCAGTCCCAACACTTAGCATGGCAAATAGATGGGGAAACTATGCAAACATAAGAGTTTATTTGCTTGGGCTCCAAAATCACTGAAGATGGTGACTGCAGCCATGAAATTAAAAAACACTTGCTTCTTGGAAGAAAAGCTGTGACCAACCTAGACAGCATATTAAAAAGCACAGACATTACTTTACCAACAAAGGTCCATATAGTCGAAGCTATGGTTTTTCTATTAGTTATGTATGGATGTGAGAGTTGGACTATAAAGAAAGCTGAGTGCCAAAGAACTGATGCTTTTGAACTGTGGTTGTTGGAGAAGATTCTTGAGAGTCCCTTGGACTGCAAGGAGATCCAACCAAAGGAAATCAGTCCTGAATATTGGAAGGACTGATGCTAAAGCTAGAGCTCTAATACTCTGGCCATCTGATGTGACGAACTGACTTATTGGGAAAGACCTTGAAGCTGGGAAAGATTTAGGCAGGAGGAAAAGGGGACAACAGAGGATGAGAGGGTTGGATGGCATCACCAACTCAATGTACATGAGTCTGAGCAAGCTCCGGGAGTTGGTGATGGATGGGGAAGTCAGGTGTGCTGCAGTCCATGGGGTCGCAAAGAGTTGACATGACTGAGCAACGGAACTGAACTGAACTGAAAGAACACCCTAGTTATTTTAAGTCAAGGTAGCTATTACTGAAAGTTAATACAGCTACATACTGAAAGCAGTATTTCCTTGATTTGCGTGAGAACTACTTGAAAACATAAAAGATATAGCCCATTCTAGTTTGTGTAATATTTACTATGATTTTCATGCTAGTAACAGATGTGTGCTGGAAGTTTTATCACATCTTTATAAAAGAAGAAAGAGTAATTTTTCTCCAAGTGTAGGGCACATAAAAAAGGGAAAAATTCACATCTATGGAGCTCATTCGTTCTTAAAAAAAACAAACAAAAAAATTACTCAGTATCTACTATTTGCCAGGTTTTGAAGCAACTCTGAGAATAAAACAGACAGCAAAGACTCCATGCTCTCATGAAACTTGTAATTCAGTAGGAAAAAAAAAAAGATGTTAAATATCATGAAAAAGAAAGACATGGCTCTATGGGTGTGGATAAAAAGGGAAACCAACATGAACAAGTTTAGAAAATGGAGTTAAGCTTAGATCCAAAGGATGAGGAAGAGTCAGTAAGCAAGGCAAAAGGAGTAGAGAAATAATCCAGCAGAGGGAAGAATTTAGGTGAAGCAGTAAGGAGCCATGGCACATATTGAGAATACAAGGAAAAGGTCACTACAGCTCAGGATGAGGCTAGAGATGTAGGCAGAAAGTATCCAAAACAAGGCCTTATGAAAATGTTAAGAAACGTGAATTTTATTCAAAGAGCAATGCGAAGCCACTGAAAAGTTGTTGGAAGCTGGTAATCTAAATAGGCTAGTTTGGCAGCACAGTGGATTAGAGACGCAGAAGTTGACTGCAGAGACACTCCTTATGAGAATGCTTCTCTATTCCAGGCTTGAGAAGTGGTGCCTGGATTAGAGTGGTGGCAGTGGAAGTAATGGAAAGTACTAGTTCAAGGAGTTTCCCTGGTGGCTCTGTGGTAAAGAATACGCTGCCGATGCAGGAGATGCCGGAGACTGGGGTTCGATCCCTGGGTCAGGTAGATGCCTTGGAGGAAGAAATGGCAACCCGCTCCAGTATTCTTGTCTGGAAAATTCCATGAACAGAGAAGCCTGGCAGGCTATAGTCTGGGGCTGGGGGGAGAGGGGGTCCGCAAAGAGTCAAACACAACTGAGCGACTGAGTGCGCAGCACGCACTAGTTCAAGAGATATTTAAACATCAACTGAATATGGGAGAATGGAAAGGGAAGGACTTCCAACTGTCTAGTCAATTTCCAGCTCTCTAGACACATAGAAAAAGAAAGATGCCCTCACAGAGATAATGGAAAACTGGAAGAGAAGCAAATTGCAGTGGGACAAGAGAGAAGGGGAAAATTGTGAGTTTAATTTTGGACTTGAGTCTGAAGTGACTATATATAAGAAATACATGAGTTGAGATACAGAGCAGTAGCTGGATATATGGGCCAAGTACTAAGAATAAAATTATGGAATGAACATAATTTGGGAGTTATCAGTATGTAGAGGGTATCTGAAACCATAAGAGTGAATACTTAATATTTAAGGCGAGGAGACAGAACAAGAAGGGAAAGGACTGGGGCAAAGGCCTAGAGGACTACAGGGTATAACTGTGACAAAAGCAGCTGCGGCAGTTAATTTTACATGTCAACATAAAATTATGTCAAATGAGCCACAGGGCACCCAGATATCTGGCTTACCATTACTTCTGCCTGTGTCTAAGTATACCCCATACAATCTCTTCCCTTAGACTTACAAAGAATATAGATGCAAGAGACACATAAGTCACTTGGCAAAGAGTTAGAACCTGCTACTCGTGCCTCTCCCTTCTTGTAATTTTAAGGAGATAATAACAGCAAAGGCAGAAAACCTATGAGATTTCTCCATCTAGGGGCTCCAAGGGGCCTACTCATGGTACTTATAGCAGTAGTGTTTCTTACAGCAAAAGAACAATAGGAATAGCCCAAGTGAATACTGATAGGAGAATGGACAAATTGTTAAAATGATAATCGTCATATTCAGGGTGACTGAATCTCTGATATTAGGTGAACCACAGTGGGAGTAAGAGAAGTGCACACAGGTAGTTTCAACGGCACTGATTCTGCTCCAGCTCATAAGTTAATAAGTAGAATTCAAAATACAAGACTTGAAGGAGTAGAGGGGAGAGAAGCAATGAGAATGGAAACAATTCAGCAACTGTTTTATTATTACTGTTTGTAAAGTATATATACTATAAAATTTCTATGTATGAAATATTTCATTTGAAAAAGAGTGGTGCAAACTATAGTCACAACCACAGCTGCCATTAATCCAGTCAACAATCCGCCTGGAAACACTAAACTATCTCTAGTTGACCTTGATTTCACCAAATATTACTACAATTATAGCTACTTTGATTCCATTTATAATAATTCATGTTAATGATAATAATGTGTCTTAAAGTATATATAATACCAAAACATGCTACATTCACATTATTCTTTCCACTGTTTTAGTGGACTCCCTCCTGGTTTCCATGCAAAGTCAATACATTAATTTAAGATAAGAAAGTAAATCAGATTTATCTGGAAAAACTATTTGAAGATTACATATATAAATAGCAGGGCTAAGGATTGATTAGTGGTTAAAAAGCTGATCTACTAAAGCAGAAACAAAGTGACGGATGAAATCAGTTAAGTGGTCAATGAGACTTCAGCCAAAGCCCTGACAATCTGGAATTTTTCCCCACAATAATGCACCAAATTTCTATTTCTTTATTAGTATGAAACATACTGGGATGGTACTAAGGCTAACAGCCTAGATGGAGAAACCAAATTCAATTCCTCTCCTCATTAAGTACCCTCCTAAGTTTGCAAAAGGAAAACTCTCCCCATTGCTGTGGTTTTCTGCTGACTACAGACTCTAAATTAAATATAAAATCATGTCAGTCTTCTTCCCTGTACCATTTCCCTCTTTGTTCCTGTACCACATAAATATATAAATACATCACGGGCTAGTAGAAAGGACAAAGAGTTTAGAAACAGATGCATTTGGGTTTGCATCCCTCCTTGGACAATTACTAATATCATGATTTGGAAAGTTCTTTTATTTTTCAAACCTCATCTCCCCCCACCCCCATAAAAGGGAGACAATAATACCTCATACTATTTTTTAGAAGGTTAAACAAAATATATATATATATATATATATGTAAAGCATACAGCACAGAAAAGACATTTGATAAAGTACAGGGTCCATGACAACCTACATATTCTTTGACACTATTAATACAAAGTAAGCTTTCATAAGGAATAGGCCTTTCACAGCCCAAATTTCCAAAGTCTTTACCTTCCACTAATCAACATGTACTTCTTTCCAACAGAAACCTTCATCTGCTCTCATATCTACTCCAAATATAACAATATTGCCTTCTCTCTTCCCCTTTTTACTATACCCCAATTATGAAGATCCAAGTGAAGGTTTTGGTTTTGATTTTTTCAATTAGACAAATTAGGGGACCTTCCCTGGTGGTCCAGTGGTTAGGATTCGGCACTTCCCTTGTAGGGTATGCAGGTTCAATCCTTGTTCTGGGAACTAAGATCCAACATGCCAGGCAGCACAGCGGAAACAAAACAAAAATAAATAAATCTTAAATAAATAAGACAAATTAGAGTATTCCTGCTTGTTAATCTTTTATCACAGGGTAATAGAGTTACCCAATGAGGCTAATACCTACATGTTAAAAGACAAATAGGAAAATTTTACAAACATACATATATAATATATATATAATACATTTATATATTCACAAACATATATGCAGGTCTATATTTCATAAATCCCATTCACACCCTAGAATATTTTATTTCAAAAGTTAAATTGCTATATTATTTCTACCCTCACTACCTTTTCTTCCTCTTATTCTTCATATCCCACTCCTATGAACTGACCCTTTCTCTGTCCTTGCCCTCCTCAACATCTTCCTCCACCCTCTCTACATCTGGAGACAGCCTCCAGCTGTGAAACGCTCTTAGCCTCTGGTTTCCATAACAATACCTGTAATTTGGACCACACTTCTAACTGCTTTGACACTTGATTCCCCAAATTTCTCTTCTTCAACCTGCTTCCTAATTTACTAGTTTTCTTTTTGACAGACTTCCTCTTCTTCTATTCTGGATTCCATCTCTGAAACGTTCGGCTTCATTCACCACCTCTGTTCTAAATACTAAACCCTATGGTTCTATCCTTTGCCCTTTTGCCCTTGTGTTTGTGTCTCACACTATAAATTTAATATTTTCATAATTGAACTCATCTTCCTTTACAAACCTACCCCTCTGTGTTTCTTATTCCTCTTAATAATTTCAGTGTAGTCCTAATGTCATTTTGGATCTTCTTTCTCCCCCATATGAATGAGAAATCTGTATCACAGTATCTCTCTACAAACATCTATTTACCTCTCACGTAATCTTCATTGCCACTGTCATTATCTTATTTCAGCTCCTTAGTATCTCTTTCATGGATTACTGCTAAAGGTCTCTTAACTGAGCTCCCTATTTCCAGTATGGTCTACTCACACCATACCTTTGTTTAGGCTGTTTCATTATTTTGGGATGACCTTCCCACTGCCTGTCTTCCAAAGCCATGGTTCAAATATCAATCCCTCAATTCTGAATAGAGACATGAGAAGCTTCCCTATGCAACAAAGAAACATGTACATATAGAATATATACTATAACAAATGAAAATAAAATAAACAACTAAGTTTAAAAGCAAGAAAATGCTCAAGTGCCAAAAATTACAGTGGAACACCAAGTCAGAACATGAGCAGAAGCTGAAGTTCAGGAAAGTGCCGGGTCCCAGTGATTTGACCTCTACCCAGGAACAGATGACAGGCTGTAGGAAGCTGGAACTTGGCTTGGCTCCCTCCATCTAAACTGAAAAAATGCTATCTATCCCATCTGTAAAACAACTTATAGGGAAATTCTGCTTATTGGCCTGGGACAGTTGTTAGGGACATTGGCCAAAAATAATTCATACATGAGAAATCATAATACCCAAGCCTACTTTACCCCCAGGAAATTAAGAACGGTAATTGGTCCAGATTCAGTGAAGCCAATAGGACCCTGGCAGAAGCAAATGTGAATCTCTACATCAGCATGCTTCCACAATCCAAGGCTCACAGGAAAGCAACTCCCACTAAAAAGAGTTCATAGTTAAAAAAGAAGAAGAGAAATGAAGCTCATCTATAAAAAGTCCAAAGACACAAACAACCAATGGCAAGACTAACACTCAAACACGTGGCTAACAGAAACTGAAAGAAACATTAAAGGAAGCATATTTCATGTCAAAAGAGATGACGAAAGAAATAATGCCTTAAGACAAGAAAAACAAAAAGAATATACATTCTCTTTTTTAACAACTCCATCTGCAATATGTCGAACAAAAGCATCAGTGGACAGATTAAGTGGCTGATTATCCACAGACAGACAGAAAATGAGTTAACTGGAATTCCACACATGTGGAAAACACAAAGAATTTAGCAGAGCTTAAAAAGACGGAAAACGTGAAAGAAGCACTAAAGGAGATAGCAAGATGAAAATTGGGAAAGAGCATCTTTCCGATGGGAAGAGCACGATATGAGGGGTAAAGAGCGAAAAACACTACCACTGCCACCACAAAATGATAACAAAAAAATAAAGAATAATAGAATGGGGAGTCTAAGATTAAAGCATTCTAAAAGGCCTTTCCTCTGTTCAAAAGGAAGAGAGATGGTACCTTTAGACTTCTGAAAAATAATACCTCTTAATTCTGGGGAGCAGAATTATATTTATTTATTCTCTGTACTTCTCTATGTTTAAATTATTTAATAACATTTTTAGATGCAACCTCCTCTAAATTGATCAGGTAGACTTCCTCCTACTCTGAATTTGCACAGCACTTTATCTCTGCCTCTCTTGTAAGTATCATGGCTCTTTATATATTATTATACACATTACATATTCTCTTTGAGATAAGTTTCTTGATAGCAAGATAAATATCTATTCACTAAACAACCATCATTTTTTAAAAAAATCATCTGAACTTGTAAGTAGAGGGTAAAAAACTTTTGAAACTAAATCACCATTCTTGTTACTTACGGATCTAAAGAATGGTCATGAAAATAGGTGTCAAGTAAAAATATACAGGACATGAAAAGAGTTGTCACCACAAATTATGAAGCTGTGAAGGAAGATGACAGAAGATTAAATGGAAGACAGGCTGTGTACATCATTTATAGAGGAAGACAGGAAGGTTTCCTGGAAATTAGATGATGTCTACAATAATGACAAAGATGGGCATAATGAGTGCAAAATGACAGTATTTCGGGCTTCCCTGGTGGCTCAGTGGTAAAGAATCTGCCTGCCAAAACAGGAGACATAGGTTCAATCCCTGATTGAGGAAGATTCCAAATGCTTGCTCCAAAACTACTGACTGTGTTCTAGAACCCAGGAGCGGAAACTACTGAGCCCACATACTGCAACTACTGAAGCCTGTGCCCTTGAGTCAGTGGCTCCACAAGAGAAGCTAAAACACAATGAGAACAATGAGAAGCCAAAATGCAATGAGAACAATCCAACTAGAGCAGCCCCCGCTCGCCACAACTAGAGAAAAGTACAAGCAGAAACAATGACCCAGCACAGCCAAAAATAAATAAATTTTTAAAATTGTTTTTTAAAAAAGACATTTAAAATTAAAATATTCATATTTTCATAAATAGGTATATTTGAAAATTGCTTTGAGATTTTATTATCCTCTGTATCATATGCTGAACTCTCAACGTGTTAACCAGTTTTATACTCAAAGATACATACTATAATGGGGCAAAGCTATAAATGCAAAGGAAAACAAGAAATTCAAACAGAAGTAGACACACCCAAAGCTAGATATTTTGTAAGATATTTATTTTTCCTTTCAAAGCACCTTCTCAAAAGTTCTATTTCATACACTGGAATCTGAATCATGTTGACAACTTCGATAAATCTCTAAAGCAAACAATAACAAGAAAAGACAAAGTCAAGTGGATAAAATAACTGATGTTTTTCTTAATTATGGAAAATTCTATTTTCCAGCAAGTAAAAACAGGTTCATAAAATATCTACTCAAGGGACCAGTGACTATAAGCAGTAAATCTGAATAAAACTCCAAGAGTTCTGGTTTAATGCATAACAATTTCAAGTTTTTAAGAAGCATTTTTAATACTTAAGTACAGAAAACTTGCACTCTCTTCCAAAAGCAAAACCACAGCATCACTTTGGGAAAAAAAATAATCTATGCCCATTATCATAAGTAATGTGCTAATGCAATCAATTTTTACCAAAACTGAAGTTTTTCTGGAATAGAATGCCTCAATAGATTAGTCAGTCAGTGGGTTAATACCATTTGGACCAGAAACTTCATGTGTAAAGAAAATATTTTCCTCTTATTTAAAAAATTATAGCCTTATTTTCAGTATTCTGATTTGCTTCCAGACTACATTTTTTAGCAATGCGTTATGCCTTTGCACATGCTGGTATAATATTTTAAATAAAAACATGTTTTAATCAGTTACATATGACTTATTTGAAAATCATAAGATTTTAAAGTTTAATTTTGCAAAACCAGCTTTAATAAACTATAAAACTTCTTTATAATTAAACACTTAAGATTTCTTATTTTATTACTTTAAAAGATTAAAAAAAGAAAGAAGCTCTGTTTTTTTCCTGAATTCTACCTTTTGGTAGAAAAATTATTTTAAAACAAGCCAGATAATACTCTTTATCTCTAGATCATGCTTTGAGGTAGACCTGCCATAATGAGTCAGCAAAAGTGAAAAAGAAGTAAAATATAAACTAAGATCATTCATGATATTTGTTGCTATTGTTATTTAATCACTAAGTCATGTTTGACTTTTTTGCGACCCCATGGACTATATAGCCCACCAGGCTCCTCTGTCCATAGGATTTCCCAAGCAAGGATACCAGAGTGGGTTGCCATTTCCTCCTCCAGGGGATCTTTCTGACCCAGAGATCGAACCCACATCTCCTGCATTGCAGGCAGATTCTTAACTGCTGATCCACCAGAGAAGCCCCCATTCATGATATATTTTGTTCCTGATTGGCCTCCATTTATAAAACCTAATGTTTTGTGGAACTGAAGATAATTTTATTTGAAATGATATAAAATAAATACCAAGGGAATTCAACCCCATCTTTTAAAGATACACTTAAAATTAATTCTACATGTGGTTACTGAAAATAAATTTTAAATGTTTTGTAAAATAAATGAGAGGAATAGTGGGTAAAGACAGCATAGGTAGTACAGTAAGGGTAGTAACACGGAACCCTAAAACTGGAAGGGAACACTAGAAATCATTTGATCTCACTGCTCATTAACAAATAAAGCAAGCCACCCATGCCAAGATAGAACTCTTCCCTGCGGCAGATGGGCACAGGCTGTAGGACCTCCCTGGGCCCTGCAGACAGGCACCTGAGGACTGGGCCATGCCCATTAGTGGGCTAGCAATTCCCTAGTGCCCCCAAGGCAGCACAACCAGCTGTACTAGGAAATGGCACACCCACCAGCAACTAGCAGCCTGTATACAAGGCAGGGCCTGGCAGCCAACAGGCAAGGGGATAGTATTATCTACCAGTACAGATGGTAAAGTGTCTGCCTGCAATGTGGGAGACCCGGGTTCGATTCCTGGGTTGGGAAGATGCCCTGGAGAAGGAAATGGCAATCCACTCCAGCACTCTTGCCTGGAAAATCCCATGGACAGAGGAGCCTGATAGGCTACAGTCCATGGGGTCGCAAAGAGTCGGACATGACTGAGCAACTTCACTTTCACACCCACAGTAGTCAACCCCTCCTCAACAGAAGAGCCTGTATACCCCAGTATGGGAGAAGCCCTATGGCCTATAACTCTGGTAACCAGAGAGGAGTGTGCTGCTGAGCCTCACAGGACATTTCCTAGTAAGACCACTTCTCCAAGATCAGGAAATGTAACCAACCTACCTAATACATAGAAATAAAAACAGAATTAGACACAATGAGACAACAGAAGATTATGTTCCAAAAGAAGAAATAAGATAACACCTCAGAAGAATTATGCAGAGTGAAAGAAAGCAATCTATCCAAAAGAGTTCAGGGTACTGATCATAGAGATGCTCAATAAACTGATTCTTTTCTCGAAGAATCGAACAGCTGAAGAAAACAGTAACTATAAGAAAAAAAACAGACCCTGGAAGGAATCAACAGTAAATTGAATGATAGAGAGGAATGGATTACTGAAGTGAAGGAAAAAGTAGTGAAAATCACAGAAGTGGAACATAAAAAAGAATACATAATGTGGACAATTTAAGAGACAACCAGAACAACGTCAGGGCTTTCCTGCGGCTTAGCAATAAAGAATCCACCTGCCAATACAGGAGACGCGTGTTCCATCCCTGCATCGGGAAGATCCCCTGGAGGAAGATTACAAGAGTGTAATACACAACACAGGGAATATAGCCAATATTTTATAACTTTATATGCAGTACAATCTATAAAAATATCAAATCACTATGTTGTACACTTGAAACATATATAAGTCAATTATATATCAAAAAAAAAAAGATCGTCTTTTTCCTGGCAAAAGGAAAAACGTATGTTTCCTCTAAACATGTCAAAGTACCTGATTCTTTTCTTACATAAGTTTTTCATGATACATTACAGCCTCAGAAAATGGATTTTTTAAAACACGGAAATGCTACCTATGTCTCAGAAAACATTTCTGAACATAGTAGGCGGCTATTGTGTTGGAAATCCCCTTATTTCTAAAGAAGTTTACCTTGAACAAGCAAGTATACTGCTGAGACCCCATGAGTGAAAGCACTTGAGCCTAAAGGATGCTATTAAGTGGTGCTTGGCAGCTTTGAAGCTCTGATTCATATCTTCACATTAGCTCTTAATTGCAATGACTGAATTTTTCATTAGGTGACCAAATACTTATTTTATTGGCTTTGGGAAACTGTTATAATTGTATTTACAGTAAAAATTTTCTAAAGATTTAGTCTCTCACAGTGAAGAAAGCCTTAACACTCAAATAGCTATGTTTGTGTGAAAACTCCTTGAGTCCCCATTATTTACTTTTTTCTATGAATAGTTAAGACAATAAAATGGTTCTCAGCACAAGTCAGAAAAGCAGAGATAATTCCTCATAAAAAATTATTAGTGCTAGAAACCAAAACTGAAGTGCCTGGCTTTACCAGAACTTAGACAATTTGTAGTTTTGTAATTCTTAGGAGATTTTGCAATTCTTAAGGAATCAGGAGAAAATCAGCTTTTATGCTAGTATAAATCAATATACTCTGCAAATTTTAAAAAAACATTAATATGTTGGCTAATTTGGGCAAATGTTTTAGATATTATCAAAACAGGAAACTAAAGCTCTCACGTTTAATATTTTAAAAATAGCACAGCATGCTCAAATCAACGTTTTACATGTAATGGAGTACACAAATGTCTGTCAATGTGTTACAAGTAAATAGAAATGAAACTCAAATATTTAACTAACTATATGGCATAAGAGAGGGAAGTCCTGCAAAGGATAGAAATCACCTAACATTCATTAGAGATATTCAGACACTGAATATGGTTAAGAATATCTATTAAATAACTCTGTATTTCTACAGAACATAATATTTTATAAAAGACAATCAAGACCATAAAATGTCAAACATTATAAGCACTGCAGTAATTATGTGATAAAGATGTTTTAACATTGCACAATCATAATAGTACATTATGTACAGCACTGGAGCAGTGGCTGCGTGCCACTGGGGCAACTCTGAGGAGATACCCCACGTCCAAGGGCAAAGGAGAATTCCCAGCAAGACAGCAGAACGGGCGAAATTGCATTTACCAAACCCCTCACCCATCAGAGATGCTCAGAGGGCTCAAACATACCTGGTGTGCACCAGGACCCAGAGACCCCACCGAGACTGAGACAGAACAGTGTTTGATTGTCTCCTGAGGAGATATGAGTCAGCAGTGGCCTGCTTCAGGGGCAGGAGCTCTGGGTGCAGTAGACCTGGGTATGGCCTAAGCCCTCTTGGATGAGGTCGCCATTAACACCATAGAGCCACCAGCACTTACACAGGACTGGGGAAGCAGACTCTTGGAGGGCACAAACCTTGTGTGTACCAGGACCCAAGAGAAAGGAGCAGTGATCCCACAAGAGACTGACCCAACTCCCATCAGGAAGCTTCCATAAGCCTCTTATCCTTCTCCATCAGAGGGCTGACAGAATGAAAACCACAATCACAGAAAACTAAGCTGATCACATGGACCACAGCCTTGTCTAACTCAATGAAACTATGAGCCATGCCGTACAGGACCACCCAAGATGGAATGGTCATGGCACAGAGTTCTGACAAAACATGCTCCACTGGAAAAGGGGATGGCAAACCACTTCAGTATTCCTGCCTTGAGAACCTCATGAACAGCATGAAAAGGCAGAAAGTTAGGACACTGAAAGATGAACTCCCCAGGTTGATAGGTGCCCAATATGCTACTGGAGTTCAGTGGAGAAATAACTCCAGAAAGAATGAAGAGACGGAGCCAAAGCAAAAACAACACCCAGTTGTGGATGTGACTGGTGATAGAAGCAAAGTCCTATGCTGTAAAGACAATACTGCATAGGAATCTGGAATGTAAGGTCCATGAATCAAGGCAAATTGGAAATGGTCAAATAGGAGATGGCAAGAGTGAACATCAACATTTCAGGAATCAGTGAACTAAAATGGACTGGAATGGGTGAATTTAACTCAGATGACTATTATATCTATTATTGTGGGAGAGAATCCCTTAGAAGAAATGGAGTAGCCATCATGGTCAACAAGAGTCCGAAATGCAGTACTTAGATGCAATTTCAAAAATGACAGGATGATCTCTGTTCATTTCCAAGGCAAACTGTTCAATACCACAGTAATCCAAGTCTATGCCCCTACCAGTAACGTTGAAGAAACTGAAGCTGAACGGTTCTATGAAGACCTACAAGACCTTCTAGAACTAACACCCAAAAGAGATGTCCTTTTCATTATAGGGGACTGGAATGCAAAAAATAGGAAGTCAAGAAATACCTGGAGTAACAGGAAAATTTGGCCTTGGAATATACAATGAAGTAGGGCAAGGTCTAATAGAGTTTTGCCAAGAAAACACATTGGTCATAGTAAACACCCTCTTTCAACAATACAAGAGAAGACTGTACACATGGACATCACCAGATGGTCAATACCAAAATCAGATTGATTATATTCTTTGCAGCCAAAGATGGAGAAACTCTATAAAGTCAGCAAAACCAAGACCAGGAGCTGACTGTGGCTAAGATCATGAGCTCCTTCTTACCAAATTCAGTCTTAAATTGAAGAAACTAAGGAAAACCACTAAACCATTCAGATATGACCTAAATCAAATCTCTTATGATTATACAGTGAAAGTGACAAACAGATTCAAGGGATTAGATCTGATAGACAGAGTGCCTGAGCAACTACAGACGGAGGTTCATGACATTGTACAGGAGGCAGTGATCAAGATCATCCCCAAGAAAATGAAATGCAAAAAGGCAAAATGGTTGTCTGAGGAGGCCTTACAAATAACTATGATTGCCAGGAGAAATATCATTAACTTCAGATATGCAGATGACACCACCCTTAAGGCAGAAAGTGAAGAGGAACTAATGAGCCGCTTGAGGAAGGTGAAGGGAAGAGCAAAGAAGTTGGCCTAAAACTCAACATTCAGAAAACTGAGATCATAGCATCTGACCCATCACTTTATGGCAAATAGATGGGAAGCAATGGAAACAGTGACAGACTTTATCTTCTTGGTTTCCAAAATGACTGCAGATGGTGACTGTAGCCATGAAATTAAAAGACATTTGCTCCTTGGAAGAAAAGTTATGATGAACCTAGACAGCATATTAAAAAGCAGAGATATTACTTTGCTGACAAAGGTGCGTCTAGTCAGAGCTATGGTTTTTCCAGTAGTCATGTATGGATGTGAGAGCTGGTCTATAAAGAAAGCTGAGTGCTGAAGAACTGATGCTTTTGAACTGTGGCGTTGAAGAAGACTTTTGAGAGTCCCTTGGACTGCAAGGAGATCCAGCCAGTCCATCCTAAAGGAGATCAGTCCTGAATATTCATTGGAAGCACTGACACTGAAGCTGAAACTCCAATCCTTTGGCCACCTGATGTGAAGAAATGACTCACTGGAAAAGACCCTGATGCTGGGAAAGATTGAAGGCAGGAGGAGAAGGGACAACAGAGGATGAGATGGTTGGATGGCATCACTGACTCAACGGACATGAGTCTGAGTAGACTCCAGGAGCTGGTGATGGACAGGGAAGCCTGGCACGCTGCAGTCCATGGGATTGCAAAGAGTCGGACACGACTAAGTGAAACTGAACTGAAAAAGTACATTAAGTAGAACTTAAAAGGAATGTGAAGATATATCTTTTTCCATAAAGTACATCATATCTTTCATTTGTATACAAGGTATCTTTTAAATAACATAAACTAATATACTACTATCAGACAGCAAAGTTGATTTTATACAAATATGTCTACAGCCCATATACTCATTCCTACTGTGTTTTCCTTTAAGAGGATAATACTTTCAAATGGTTGACAGACTGTCTTTGAGTCTTGTGTCAGGAAAATGTAAATTTATACAAGTATAAAAAAAAGGCAATTAAGAATAATCTCTAGGAACAGAATACAGATTTTTAAACAGTCTATGCTTTAACACTGGTAACTGGCAATGTTTAAAGTCAAATTTGATTACAAAAGATTGAAAAAAGTTTAATAATATGACTTTTTCCTAGTTTTCTTCCTTTTCTTTCATGGCTCAAGGACATTTTAGTCTGCAGTGATCCAATAAGTATGCATGTTTTGCTGTAACTATTATCTGGTAACAAAATATGTGGAACAGAGAATAGCTTCACAGAGCTCCTAGCCTAATTTACTTCAACTTAATGGTTCTTGATGACTCATATTTCAATTACAAAAAGAAAACAAGCATTGATAAAGTTCCACATCAACAGATTATATAATGAAACTAACTTAAAAATAATTTCATGTTTAATTTCTTCTTTGATCTTAAGAACCCAGGGAGAGAGAAAAGAGGGGAGAAAAGGAGAGTAACCTCAGTTTACAAAGAGCATCTCAAGAATCAGAGAAGCTAAATTTACCTCAAGGAACAGATACTATCACCTCTGTCTACCAGATGAAGAAAAAAGAAACATAAATAAAACTATTATTACATAATGGTGGTCAAAGAGACAAACAAATTATAAAAGTAAATCAGGGGCCAGGATATTACAAAATAATGGAGGCAGCTCTGAGCTCTCATCCCTCCATAGAAACAAGGAAAAACAAGTAGAACTGTCAGAACCAACTTTGTCAGAACTCTGGAAAATAGTTAAAGGTTTACAGCAACCATGAGACAGCTGAATCAGGCAAAAAAACAACCTTAAAATGCTAGGAAAGCTTTGTGGCGTTTTTACTTGCTCTTGCTATGAACAAAGCTAGTGGAGCTGATGGATTCCAGCGGAGCTACTTAAAATTCTCAAAGATGGTACTGTTAAAGTGCTGCACTCAACATGTCAGCAAATTTGGAAACTATCCCACAGGACTGGAAAAAGGTCAGTTTTCATTCTAATCCCAAAGAAAGGCAATGCCAAAGAATGTTCAGACTACCATACAATTACACTAATTTCACATGCTAGCAAGGTAATGCTCAAAATCCTTCAAGCTAGGTTTCATGAGTACATGAACTGAGAACTTCCAGATGTATAAATTGGGTTTCAGAGAGAGAAAGGAACAAGAGATTAGACTGCCAACATTCATTGGATCATGGAGAAAGCAAGGGAGAAAGCAAGTAGAAAAACATCTACTTCTGATTCATTGATTACACTAAAGCTTTTGACTATGTGGATCACAACTATGGAAAATTCTTAAAGAGATGGCAATAACGGACCACCTTACCTGTCTCCTGAGAAACCCGTAGGCAGGTCAAGAAACAACAGTTAGAACCTTACATGAAACAACTCAGTGGTTCAAAATTGGGAAAGGATTACAACAAGGCTGTATATTGTCACCTTGCTTATTTAACATTTCTACAGAGTACATCATAAGAAATGCTGGGCTGGATGACTCACAAGTTGGAATCAAAACTGCTGGGAGAAATATCAGATATGCAGATGATATTACTCTAATGGCAGAAATCAAAGGGGAACTAAAGAGCCTCTTGATGAGGGTGAAAGAAGAGAATGAAAAAGCTAGCTTAAAATTCAGTGTCCAAAAAACTAAGATCATGGCAAATAGAAGAGGAAAATGTGGAAGCAGAGAGAAATTTTATTTTCTTGGGCTCCAAAATCACTGTAGATGATGACTGCAGCCATGAAATTAAAAGACACCTGCTCCTTGGAAGGAAAGCTTCTAGGCAGTGTAGTAAAAGGCAGAGACATCACTTTGCCGACAAAGGTCCACATAGTCAAAGCTATGATTTTTCCAGTGGTCATGTATGGATGTGAAAGTTGGACCATAAAAAAGGCTGAGTGCCAAAGAATCAATACTTTTGAATTGTGGTGCTGGAAAGGACTCTTGAGAGTCCCTTGGACAGCAAGATAAAACCAGTCAATCCTAAAAGAAATCAACCCTGAATATTCACTGGAAGGACAGATGCTGAAGCTGAAGCTCCAATACTTTTGGTCACCTGATGCCAAGAGCTGACTCACTGGAAAAGACTGAAGGCAAAAGAAGTGGGTGGCAGAGGATGAGATAGATAGCATCACTGACTCAATGGACAAGAATTTGAGCAAACTTCAGGAGCCAGTAGAGGACAAAGAAAGCTGACATGCTGCAGTCCATGGGGTTGCTAGCGTTGGAGATGATTTAGTGACTCAACTACAACAATCTAATGTCACACCTTAAGAAATTAGAAAAAGAACAAACTAAATACAAAACTAGTCAAAGGAAATGATAATGATTAGTACAAATATAAAAGAACCAAAGAGCAACAACAAAAAAATAGAGTCAATGAAGTCCAAAGTTAGAATTTCAAAAAGATTAGCAAAATTAAAAAATGTTTAGCTAGACTAACCAAGAAAAAAAGACAAAAGATACAAACTAACTATAAAATAACCATGAACAACTATATGCCAAGAAATTAGATAACCTAGATATATGGACAATTTCTAGAAACACAAATTATCTAAACTGATTCAATAAAAAATAGAAAATCTCTGCAGACCTCTAACAAGTAAGAATTGTACCAGCAATCAAAAACTCCCAACAAGTGAAAGTCCGGAAACTGATCACTTCACTGGTGAATTACACCAAATATTTAAAAAAGAATTAAAATCAATCCTTTCCAAACTCTGCTAAAACACAGAAGGAGAAACACTTTCTAATTCATCCTATGAGGGAGTTCCCTGGTGGTCCAGTGGTTAAGGCTCTGCACTCCCAATGCAAGGGGTACAAGTTCAATCCCTGGTTGGAGAACTAAGATTCCACATATAGCCTGATGAAAAAAAAACAAAGGAAAGTCAATTTATTCTATGAGGCCAGGATTACCAGTATCAAAGCCAAAATTATATCTAATATCTCTTATCAATATAGATATAAAAACCATCCACAAAATATTAGCAAAATAAATTCAACACTATATTAAAATAATTATATAACCATGACTAAGTGAGATTTAGCCCAGGAATACAAGGGTGGTTCATCATAGGAAAACCAATATAATATAATATACCACATTAATATAACAAAAGGACAAAAATGATTGTCTCAATTAACACAGAAAAAGTATTTGAAACTCCAATGCCATTTCCTAATAAAAATATTCAGAGAACTAGAAGGGAAACTCCTTCAAAAGGAAGTAAGGGCATTTTTGAAAAAATGACAGCAGACATCATACTCAATGGTATAAGACTGAAAACTTTACTGCTAAGATCAAGAACAAAGACAAGGATGCCTGCTTTCACCACTGCTGTTCAACACTGTACTGGATGTTCTAACAAAAGAAACTGGGCAAGAAAACAAAATAAAAGGCATCAAAATTGGAAACAAATAAAACTATCTCTGTTCACAGAATACATGATCCAATATTTAGAAACTCTCAAAGAATCCACAAAAAGGTCACTGGAGTTAACAAATCCAGAAAAGCTGCAGGCTACAAGATCAACACACATAAACCAATTATGTTTCTATACACTAGAAACAAATGTTTCAAGAAACAAAATAATTCCATTTGTAAAGCATCAATCATAAAATATCTTGAAAATAACCAAAAAGGTGAAGACTAAGGAAGTGAAACACTTGTACTTTGAAAACTACAAACACTGTTGAGAGAAATTCAAGATCTATAAGTGGAAAAATATTCCATGTTAATGGGTTGAAAGATTTAATATTGGTGAGACATCAATACTGCACAAAGCAATCTACAGATTCAATGTAATTTTTCACTTTTTTTAGCCTCATCATGCAGCATTTGGGATCTTAGTTCCCTGACCATGGATTCAACCTGTGCCCCCTGCAGTAGAAGTGCAGAAATTTAACTTCTGGACCACCAGGGACATCTCCCAATGTCATCTTTATTAAAATTACAACAGCATTTTTTTTTTTGCAGAAATGGAAAAACGTGATCCTCAAGTTCATATGGAATTACAAAGAAGCCTTAATTAGGCAAGACAACATTGAAAAAGAACAAAGCTGAAAGACTGCCAGTTTCCAATCTGAAAACTTACTATAAAAGCACCGTAATCAAAACAGCATGACACTAGCATAAGGATGGAGATATAGTTCAATGCCAGGCTTCCCAGGGGCTCAGTGGTGAAGAATCTACCTGCCAATGCAGGAGACAGAAAATGCAGGTTCCATCCTTGGGTCAGGAAGATGCTCTGGAGTAGGAATGGCAACCCACGCCAGTACTCTTGCTAGGAAAATTCCACGGACAGAAGAAACTGGCAGGCTACAGTCCATGGGGTTGCAGAGTCGGACACAACTAAGCTACTGAACACATAGCTCAGTGCAACAGAATTGAGAGTTCAGAGATAAACCCATACATCTATGACTGATTGATTTACAGGAGTGATATCACCATTCAATGGGGAAAAGAATAGTCTCTTTAAACAAATGATGCTGAGACAACTGGGTAGCCACACAGAAAAAAGAATGAAGTTGGACTTACTTATAAAAATAAAAAATTAACTCAAAAATCAGTAAACTAAAAAATATACACTAAATATAAGCACAAAATATATGCACTAAAACCATACAACACTTAGAAGCGAATATAAGGTGAAACCTTTGTGATCGCCAACCTAGCAATGAACATGACATCAAAAGCATGAGCAACAAAATAAAAAATAGTAGAGAAACTGGACTTCATCAAAGTTTTGTAACATTGTGCATCAAAGTACATTATCAAAAGAGTGGAAAGACAACATAGAGAATGGGGATTATATCTGCAAATCAATTATCTGATAAAAGTCTAGCATCTAGAATATATAAATAACTCTTACTACTCAATACAAAATGGCAAAAAAAATTTTTTTTAATATGCCAAGGATTTGAATAGATATCTCTCAAAAAAAAAAAAAAAACACAAATGGCCTGCTGACACAAAAGATGCTCAGATAATTAGTCATTAGAACCAAACCTTTATACACTGCTAGTGCAAATGAAAAATGGTTCAGCTGCTGTAGAAAAGAGTTTGGTAGTTCCTCAAAATATTAAACGTAGAATTAAAAGACCTCACAATTTCACCCCTCAGTATATATCCAAAAGAACTGAAAAGTACTGAAATAAGTACATGTACAGTCATGCTTAAAACAGCACAGTTCACAATAGCCAAAAGGCAGGATCAGCCCAAATGACCATCAATAAATGAATATATACACAAATTGTGGAATATACATACAATGGAATAGTGCTAAAAAAAAAGAAATGATACATACTTACAGTGTGGATGAACCTTCAAAATATTATGCTACTTGGAAGAGATGAAACACAAAGATCACATATTGCTGGATTTTATTTATATGAAATATACTGGAAATTATACTTTTTTAAAAAACAACTATCACTTCCATTGACATGAAATACAACCTTTAGATAAAGCATAAGAGATCTACCACCTCAGAGAAAAAATGATGAATGACAGGATCAAGAGGGGTATGTTATGAATAATTAACTCCTATGTGAAAAGCATGGGTTCAGAAAGCCCTACTGATGTACCAAGAAAGATGCAACTACACTGACAAGTTCTGGATCATCTAACAGGATTCCAACCAAAAACAGATGGCGTACTCTACTTTGGATAACCTGAGGAAAGTTTATTTACACAAGGACTATTTCCAGAAGTGAAGAAGTAGAGAAATACAAGGGACACCTCAATAACCCAGAGTACCAGCAGAGGTATTGCCACTCTAGGCAAGAAAAACAAGTGTGGCTCTAAGAACCCAAAAAGGAGAATAGTTTAAGAAAGGATTGTCTTAAAACACTGGTGAATTTATACTGACAGAGCCAGCATATGCCAATCCATATGGAAATAAATACCTTTGTCTCCCCTCCTGCTCTCTAATTTCCTGAACAGGCTCCCCACTGCCAACCCCCACTTCAACCTGGAAACCAAAAGGTACAGGAGCCACTAATGTAATCCATACAAGTCAGTATCCCAGGGTACAGAGCAGAGTAGAGAAGGAAAAAGAAGGGATTTAAAGAGCGAACAAAAGATATCCATCAAGAAGAGTATTCCCAAGTCTCATGACCCTTCCCAGATACATCCAGTCAAGAATCCTAAGCTATTAACTCTGTTGCAGATGGACTAAGACTGTAATTCTGCTTACCTTGGAAAGCAAGTGACTATAACCTTACAAGAAGTACACCTGACCTTTGAACAACATGGGTTTGAAACGCACAGGTCCATTTATATGTAGATTTTTTTTCAATAAATGCATCTTACAGTATTACACCATCTGCAGTTACTCAAATCTATAGATTAGAAACCTTTGATACAGAGTGTGAACTGTAAAGTTACTCCAGGATTTTTGACTCCTAGAGGTTTAGGACCCCTAACCTCTGGCTTATTCAAGAGTCAACTGTAAAATGAAACTGTATCAGTGATACTTTTGTATCAGTTCAGTTGCTCAGTCCTGTCCAACTCTTTGCAACCCCATGGCTGCAGCATGCCAGGCTTCCCTGGCCATCAGCAATTCCTGGAGCTTGCTCAAACTCATGTCTATCTAGTTGGTGATGCCATCCATCCATCTCATCCTCTGTTGTCCCTGCTCCTCCTATCTTCAGTCTTTCCCAGCATCAGGGTCTTTTCTAATGAGTCAGTTCTTTTCATCAGGTGGCCAAAGTAATGGAGCTTCAGCTTCACCATCAGTCCTTCAATGAATATTCAGAAATGATTTCCTTTAGGATTGACTGGTTTGATCTCCTTGCAGTCCAAGGGACTCTCAAGAGTCTCCTTCAACACCACTGTTCAAAAGCATCACTTCTTTGGCACTCAGCTTTCTTTATGGTCCAACTCTCACATCCACACATTCAGTTCAGTTCAGTTGCTCAGTCGTGTCCAACTCTTAATGACCCCATGGACTGCAGCACGCCAGGCTTCCCTTCCATCACCACCTCCCAGAGCTTACTCAACCTCATGTCCATTGAGTCAGTGATGCCATCCAACCATCTCATCCTCTGTCATGCCCTTCTCCTCCCACCTTCAATCTTTCCCAGCATCAGAGTCTTTTCCAGTGAGTCAGTTCTTCACATCAGGTGGCCAAAGTATTAAGAGTTTCAGCGTCAGCATCAGTCCTTCCAATGAATATTCAGGATTGATTTCCCTTAGGATGGACTGGTTGGATCTCCTTGCAGTCCAAGGGACTCTCAAGAGTCTTCTCCAACACCACAGTTCAAAAGCATCTATTCTTTGGCACTCAGCTTTCTTTTACAGTCCAACTCTCACATCCAAACATGACTACTGGAAAAAACATAGCTCTGACTAGACGGACTTTTGTCAGTAAAGTAATGTCTCTGCTTTTTAATATGCTGTCTGCGTCTGTCATAGCTTTTCTTCCAAGGAACAAGCGTCTTTTAATTTCATGGCTGCAGTCACCATCTGTAGTGATTTTGGAGCCCACAAAAATAAAGTCTGTCACTGTTTCCATTGTTTCCCTATCTATTTGCCATAAAGTGATGGGACCAGATGCCACGATTTTCATTTTTTGAATGTTGAGTTTTTTAAGCCAGCTTTTTCACTTCACTCTCCTCTTTCGGTTTGATCAATAGGCACCTTTATTTATATAAGTGATGGAAAACTAATTAAAAGATGTTAAGCATGAAGAGACATGTTAAAATACTCTTTTAGAACGATTACTACTATACTACTGTGTAGATGTCAGGCATCTGGGTGGTGTAGGTAGCGCAACTGAAGGCAAAGGAGTAACTAATTGATCATGAATATTTTTGAAATTATTTATTTTTGGCTGCACTGGGTCTTCGCTGTAGCACACGGGCTTTCTCTAGTTGTGGTGAGCAGGGACTGGTGCACAGGCTTCCCATTGTTGTGGTTTCTGTTGCAAAGGATGGGCTTTAGAGCATGGGCTCAGTTGCCCCATGGCAAGTAAGATCATAGTTTCTGGACCAGAGATTGAACCTATGTCCCCTGCATTGGCAGGTGCATTCTTAACCACTGGACTACCAGGGAAGTCTCTTGATCATGAGTATTTATGGTAAGTTTAACTTCAAACATATACCATGGGATAAAAGAATATAAGATTGTCTATCTTTTTTTCTACAATAAAAGTTTAAAAATTTTAAACCTCATTATTTCAGAGTTTTCATAAAAAGTCATAATTTATAAGTTAACTGGTTATCTACAAATTGTCTAACTTACTTCAAGAGAATTACTTAGACAAATATTACAGGTATTTTTACAGATTATTTTGCTTGATGTGCTTTGGGGCTACTTTCTAGGTATATGCAAGCTTATTAAGCAGAGGCTGCTATACTGTCGGCAAGTGATGCGAAGAGCCGACTCACTGAAGTTGGCGGAACACGATGAAAACAATCTCTACAAGGTATACCAATTAAATAACGTCATAAATAAGAAATAGAAAGGAAAACTTTATATATTGAGTGACAAAAAAGGTAAAGCTGAATACTTTTCACATAAATGATTTATGACACTTTAATGACTAAACAGATTTTCTAATACACTCTACCGTTTACATTTCTATCCATTGAAAAACTGAACATTTAAAACATACCCTTTCTGATAAACAAGTAATTTCCCATGGAATCAAGCATGACTAGAAGATAATACTTCATTAAATTCATTATCTTTTTCTAGGCAACTGTTTTATTGAAACATGGTTGATTTACAATATTGTATTAATTTCAGTTCTGTGGTTTTGGAGAAGACTTTTGAGAGCCGCCTGGATAGCAAGGAGATCCAACCAGTCAATCCTAAAGGAAATCAGTCCTGAATATTCATTGGAAGGACTGATGCTGAAGCTGAAACTCCAATACTTTGGCCACCTGATGCAAAGAACTGATTCACTGGAAAAGACCCTGATGCTGGGAAAGACTGAAGCCTGGAGGAGAAGGGAACGACAGAGGATGAGATGGTTGGATGGCATCACCGACTCAATGGACATGAGTTTGAGTAAGCTCTGGGAGTTGGTGATGGAAGGGAAGCCTGGTATGCTGCAGTCCATGGAGTTATAAAGAGTCAGACACGACTCAGCTACTGAACTGAAGCAACTTATATTTTTATTGAAGTTTGGTTGATTTACAATATTGTGTTAATTTCAGGTGTTCAGTAAAGTGATTAAGTTACATATAATTTTCAGATTATTTTCCATTATAGTGTAATATAAAATATTGAATATTGTTTCCTGTGTTACACAGTAAATCCTTATTGCTTATCTCTTTTAAATATAGTAGCTTGTATCTGCTAATCCCATAGCCTTAACTGATCCTTTCCCCACTCCCACTCTCCTTTGGTAACCACAAGTATGGTTTTCTATGTCTTTGAGTCTGTTTCTGTTTTATAAATAAGTTTATTTGTATTATTTCTTAGACTTCACATATAAGTGATACCAGATAATCTTTTTCTGACTGACTTAGCTTAGAACAACATTCTCAAGGTCCACCCATGTTGCTGCAGATGGCAATATTTCCTTCTTTTTATGGCTGATTAATATCCCATTGTGTGTGTGTATGTGTGTGTGTGTGTGTGTGTGTGTGTGCACATGCACATGCTTGCACACATCACATCTTCTAAACCAATGGTCTGCTGATGGGCATGTCTTCGCTAACGAAAAAATGTTTCTGTGAAAATTGGGGTATATGTATCTTTTCAAGTTAGCATTTCATCTTTTTCAGATATATGCCTAGGAGTGGGGTTGCTGGATTATACGGCAACACTATTTTCAGTTTTTTAAGGAACCTCCATATTATTTTCCACAGTGGCTGCACCAACGTACATTCCCACCAACAGTGTAGGAGGGTTCCCTTTTATCCACATTCCTCTCCAGTATTTATTATTTAAAGACTTTTCAATGATAGTCATTCTGATCTGTGTCAGATAATACCTTATTGTATTTTTGATTTGCTCTTCTCTAATGATTAGTCATGTTGAGCATCTTTTCATGTACCCACTGGCCATTTTATATGTCTTTTTTGGAAAAATGTCTATTTAGGTCTTCTGCCCATTTTTTGGAGAAGGCAATGGCAACTCCACTCCAGTACTCTTGCCTAGAAAATCCCATGGGCGGAGGAGCCTGGAAGGCTGCAGTCCATGGGGTCGCTGAGGGTAGAACACGACTGAGCGACTTCACTTTCACTTTTCACTTCATGCATTGGAGAGGGAAATGGCAACCCACTCCAGTATTCTTGCCTGGAGAATCCCAGGGACGGGGGAGCCTAGTGGTCTGCTGTCTATGGGGTCACACAGAGTCGGACATGACTCAAGTGACTTAGCAGTAGCGGCAGCCCATTTTTTACTTGTGTAGGTTTTTAAAAAATAATTCGTTCTATGAGCTATTTGTATATTTTAGAAATCAACCTCTTGTTGGTTGTATCATTTGCAATTTTTTTTCTCACATTCTGTAAGTTGTCTTTTCATTTCATTGGTGGTTTCCTTTGCTATGCAAAAGCTTTGAGGTTTCCAACAGGTCCCTTTTATTTACTTTTACTTTTATTTTTTTGCTTTTAAGAGACTGATCTAAGAAAACACTGCTACAATTTATGTCATAAAATGTTTTACCTATGTTCTCTTTCAGGAGTTTTATGGTGGCAAGTGTTATATTTAGGTCCCTAAACCATTTTAAGAGACTTTTTAAAAAATATTTTAAAGTTTAAATATAAAAATAACATCTTTTAGTAATATGCTCTAACAAAACCTTAGAAAGCCTTCAATGTTATTATTTTTTTGGTGTTATATTTAGATTCCTTTCTCATTTTCTTTTCTGTATTTACTGTAAATTTTTTCTTTGTGGTTACCAAGAGTTTCATAAGTAACATCCTGTGCATATATTTAAGAATGTTTTTTTTTTTTAGTTTTTTTTTTTTAATTTATTTATTTTTTATTTTACTTTACAATTCTGTATTGGTTTTGCCATACATTGACATGAATCCACCACAGGTGTACATGCATTCCCAAACCTGAACCCCCCTCCCACCCCCCCTCCCCACAACATCTCTCTGGGTCATCCCCACATACCAGCCCCAAGCGTGCCATATCCTGCATCGGACATAGACTGGCAATTTGATTCATGATCAAAGGATCAATCCAAGAAGAAGATATAACAATTATAAATATATATGCACCCAATATAGGAGCACCGCAATATGTAGGACAAATGCTAACAAGTATGAAAGGGGAAATTAACAATAACACAATAATAGTGGGAGACTTTAATACCCCACTCACACCTATGGACAGATCAACTAAACAGAAAATTAACAAAGAAACACAAACTTTAAATGATACATTAGACCAGTTAGACCTAATTGATATCTATAGGACATTTCATCCCAAAACAATGAATTTCACCTTTTTTTCAAGTGCTCATGGAACCTTCTCCAGGATAGATCACATCCTGGGCCATAAATATAACCTTGATAAATTCAAAAAAATTGAAATCATTCCAAGCATCTTTTCTGACCATAATGCACTAAGATTAGATCTCAATTACAGGAGGAAAACTATTAAAAATTCCAACATATGGAAGCTGAACAACACGCTTCTGAATAACCAACAAATCACAGAAGAAATCAAAAAAGAAATCAAAATATGCATAGAAACTAATGAAAATGAAAACACAACAACCCAAAACCTGTGGGACACTATAAAAGCAGTGCTAAGAGGAAAGTTCATAGCAATACAGGCATACCTCAAGAAACAAGAAAAAAGTCAAATAAATAACCTAACTCTACACCTAAATCAACTAGAAAAGGAAGAATTGGAGAACCCCAGAGTTAGCAGAAGGAAAGAAATCTTAAAAATTAGGGCAGAAATAAATGCAAAAGAAACAAAAGAGACCATAGCAATGTTATTTTTATACATCAGAAGCATAAGGGGCTTTTCATAATCTATACGGCACTATGATTTCTCATATAGTATAATTAGTAACATAAAATAAATTCTTAAAATTTCTAAAATTCTTATTTCTGAGAAATTTTTGTCACAGTAAATTCTTCTTTTATCAACAAATCATTTTTACTCAATAGGACCATATAAACTGAAAATCTTTGATGAACAAGGACACCCACCTGGCTGACCATTTGTCATGTTCTTCAGGATAAAAGGTAGTTAACTATCCACCTTCTCAATACTACAGCACAGTAAAGAAAATATTCTGCCTCCATCAGTAGTTAACAAATTTTGCTTCATTCAAATTTCCAAGTCCAAACCACCAGATGTACTAAATCAGGAACTAATCACAGAAATGCCAGGAATAACTGTAAGTAAGCATTTTAACACCTTTGCAGGACACTGCAGTCCTAGCTAGAAATTAGCAAGAGTTGGGAGCTTGCTACATGCAGGACCTGTATGGATAACATGCTATCAGTTCTGATACTGCAGCTATAGTTGTTGCTCAGTTGCTCAGCCATGTCCAACTCTTTGCGACCCCATGGACTGCAGCACACTAGGCTTCCGTGTCCTTGACCATCTCTCGGAGCTTGCTCAAACTCATGTCCACTGAAGTCAGTGATGCTATCCAACCATGTCATCCTAGGTGGCCCCCTTCTCCTCCTGTTTTCAATCTTTCCCAGCAACACGGTCTTTTCTAATGACATTGCTCTTTACATTAGGTGGCCAAAGTATTGGAGCTACAGCTTCTAATGAATATTCTGGGTTGATCTCCTTTGGGATTGACTGGTTTGATCTCTCCTTGCAGTCCAAGAGACTCTCGAGAGTCTTCTCCAGCACCACAATTCAAAAGCACGAATTTTCGGTGCTAGGCTTTCTTTAAGGCCCAACTCTCACATTCACACATGACTACTGGAAAAACCATAGCTTTGACTATACAGACCTTTGTCAACAAAATAATGTCTTTGCTTTTTATTACACTGTCTAGGTTTCTCATAGCTTTTCTTACAAGGAGCAAGCATCTTTTAATTTCATGGCTGCAGTCACTATCTGCAGTGCTTTGGGAGACCCAAAAACTAAAATCTGTCATTGTTTACATTGTTTCCCTATCTGTCATGAATGGATGGGACCAGATGCTATGTGCTTCGTTTTTTGAATGTTGAATTTTAAGTCAGCTTTTTCACTCTCCTCTTTCACCTTCATCAAGAGGCTCTTTAGTTCTTAGCTTTCTGTGATAAGGGTGGTGTCACCTGCGTATCTGAGGTTATTGATATTTCTCCCGGCAATCTTGATTCCAGCTTGTGCTTCATCTAGTCCACCATTTCTCATGGTATACTTGAGTAGAAGTTAAATAAGCAGGGTGACAATATACAGCCTTGATGTACTCCTTTTCCAATTTGGAACCAGTCCATTGTCCCACATCCAGTTTAACTGTTGCCTCCTGACCTGCATACAGGTTTCTCAGGAGACAGGTAAGGTGGTCTGGTATTCCTATTTCTTTAGGAATTTTCCAGTTTGTTGTGATCCACATGGTCAGACTTTAGTATAGTCAATGAAGCAAAAGTAGATATTTTTTTGGAACTCTCTTGCTTTTTTGATGATCCAATGGATGCTGGCAATTTGATCTCTGGTTCCTCTGCCTTTTTGAAATCCAGCTTGAACATCTGGAAGTTCTCAGTTCATGAACTGTTGAAGCCTGACTTGGAGAATTTTGAGCATGACTCTGCTATTGTATGAAATGAGTGCAATTGTGTAGTAGTCTGAACATTCTTTGGCATTTCCTTTCTTTGGGATTGGAATGAAAATTGGTCTTGTCCAGTCCTGTGGCCACTGCTGAGTTTTCCAAATTTGCTGGCATATTGAGTGCAGCACTTTCACAGCATCATCTTTTAGAATTTGAAATAGCTCAACTGGAATTCCATTACCTCCACTAGCTTTGTTCATAGTGATGTTTCCTAAGGCCCACTTGACTTTACATTCCAGGATGTCTGGCTCTAGGTGAATGATCACACCATCATAGTTATCTGGGTCATGAAAATCTTTTTTGTATAGTTCTTCAGTGTATTCTTGCCACCTCTTCTTAATATCTTCTGCTTCTGTTAGGTCCATACCATTTCTGTCCTTTATTGTGCCCATCTTTGCATGAAATGTTCCCTTGGTATCTCTAATTTTCTTGAAGAGATCTCTTGTCTTTCCCATTCTATTGTTTCCCTCTATTTCTTTACATTGTTTACTTAGGGAGGCTTTCTTATCTCTCCTTGCTCTTCTTTGGAACTCTGCATTCAGATGGATATATCTTTTCTTTTCTCCTTTGCCTTTTGTTTCTCTTTTCTCAGCTATTTGTAAGGCCTCCTCAGACAGTCATTTTGCCTTTTTGCATTTCTTTTTCTTGGGGTTGCTTTTGATCACCACCTCCTATCACAAACCTCCATGCATAATTCTTCAGGTACTCTATCAGATCTAATCCCTTGAATCTATTTCTCACTTCCACTGTACAATCATAAGGGATTTGATTTAGGTCATACCTTAGTGGCCTAGTGCTTTTCCCTACCTTCTTCAAGCTTAGTCTGAATTTTGCAGTAAGTTCATGATCTGAGCCACAGTCAGCTCCTGGTCTTGCTTTTGCTGACTATATAGAGCTTCACCCTCTTTGGCTGCAAAGAATATATTCCATCTGATTTTGGTATTGACCATCTGGTGATGTTCATGTGTAGAGTCCTCTCTTGTGTTGTTGGAAGAGGGTGTTTGCTGTGACCAATGCGTTCTTGGCAAAACTCTGTTAGCCTTGGCCCTGATTCATTTTGTACTCCAAAGACAAACTTGCCTTGCTCCAAGTATCTCTTCACTTCCCACTTTGCATTCCAGTCCCCTATAATGAAAAGGACACCTTTTTTGGATGCTAGCTCTAGAAGGTCTTGTAGGTCTTCACAGAGTTGTTCAACCTTAGCTTCCTCGGCATCAGTGGTTGGGGCATAGTCTTACATCACTGTGATATTGAATGGTTTGCCTTGGAAACAAACAGAGATCATTCTGTCATTTTTGAGATTGTGCCCAACTACTGCATTTTGGACTCTTTTGACTATGAGAGCTACTCCATTTCTTCTAAGGAATTCTTCCCACAGTTGTAGATATAATGGTCATTTGAATTAAATTTGCAGCTACAGTAGTATGTGATTATATCATGAATAGTTTATAATTTAACCTGGAAAAATCACTATTTTAAAAGACACAGTTCCACATGGATTCACCCTTGTTCTAAAACATGTAACACTTAGTCTTTCTTTCCTTTCCCACACAGTGCACACTGGGAAATTTTAAAAGCTACTAAACTTTCCAAATGGCATTAGTGGTAAAGAACCTGCCTGCCAATGCAGGAGACCTAAGAGATGTGGATTCAGTCCCTAGGTTAGGCAGATCCCCTGAAAAAGCATGGCAATCCACTCCAGAACTCTTGCCTGAAGAATCCCATGGACAGAAGAGCCTAGTGGGCTACAGTCCACAGGGTCACACAGAGTCGGACATGACTGAAGTGACTAAGCACACTTGCACAAATTAGGCATAGGTGCCTTACCAACCAGCAACTTGGAAGGCAGAATGTAATACATTTATTTGCTTTGTATAATTTTTTATCTTGGTAGAAATGCTCAGGAATAAAAAGACAAAGTAACTGAAAACTCCTTCCTCCCCTCCCTACCCATCACTGCCCATGGCTGGACATATCACTGATCCTAAAGAGAAAAAAAGGAAAAACAGTTGGAGGATCACCCAGAAAGTGACACCTCAATTCTGCTGCCTTTCAGACATATGGCCTAAAGCAAATGACTTTGGTGCAGTTTCCCCATATGTAAAATGGATGTGATAATAATAAAATAAAATAATATATTAAACAATAAAATCTGCACACTTATCTCCTAGGATTGTGGTCAACAATCAAATTAGATGATGTGCTTTGAAATCACAGAGTGCTCTGAAATTACATAATGGTATTAGTGAAGGCACATTTACTCAGTTAACTCATTGTTATTTGTTCCAGTAGCAATTTATAAAGTGGCTCAGAGACCTATAGGAGCTAAACTGGAAAGATGAAGAACGTATTCAACATGCATTAGAAGAATCACATGTGATGATTTACATTGTTCTAATTTAATCAACATGAATTCATGGAAAATCAGATGACAAAATAACTAAGAGACAATGCATTGGTTAAGAAGACAACTGTAGGGACTGATGACTTCATTGTCAGTGAGGACAGGCTCAAGTTTTGCAGTAGTAATGAACAACCCCAAAATTACAGTGGTTTAATTTAAGAGAGGTTTATTTCTTGCTCATGTTGTCTGTCAGGAAGGGATGTACAGCTGACCCTTGTTGCCCAAGGCTATCATGGACATCAAATAGTAATTCATTAAAAATTTTTTGAATCATAGTTTTGATAGTATTTTTTCCTTCTATCCCTTCTATTCTACTGGTAAAAAATTATAATAAAAATATATCCTTCTGAATTATAATTTCAACTTAAAACATGCTACTTTCCTGTCATTTAGTGTTACTGCTGTCATTCTTTTTCAGGAAATGAACTTTTATTAGTATTTATATTAAAGGATTAAAACTTAAAAATAAAATAAAATCACTTTTGTCTTCTTTGCAGTAGTACCTGAAGAGAACATAGGGATCAAGTATTTCTAATCTCATCAAATTTTTATTATTTGGAACCTCTGTAATATTCAAGATAGAGTAGGGAGGCAGTATATTTAAATGGAGTTCAGTGTCTTTCTAAAAGTGCCAGATTTGCCATTTGGAATAATGGGATCAACAGGCACAAACCTTGGAATTACTTTTTGAAACAGGCTTTTCACCTAGGGCACCCCAGGGTAACTTGGCTATTAAATTTGTGACCTAAAATCACTAACAAAAACCTACTACTGGCATCTCATTTATAAGTACATTATATGTCTAGTATTAAGATCTTAAAGACTTAATTATCTTTAATATAAACAACTTAATGAGAAAGATAAATGCAGGATACTGATAGGATTATAAATTTCAAGACAAAGTGAAAACTGGAGCATTTGCAGTTATGAAAAACCAAGGAATATTCAGAGCTCTGAAGCAGCATGACAAAGTTTCAGTAGGGATTAATGTGTGGAGAAGAGCACCAATATTTACCCATGTCCTAGTGGCTATACATCTGAAAGATCTGCTGGTAAAAAATATAAAGAGGTGCCTAGCTGCTGCCATGGTCCCAACCTGCACAGAACCCCTTCACCTGATGATTCTTTAAGAAAGACAACTTAATAATAATCATTTCAATGACGGAAACCACTGCATTTATGAGTCTGTTCCTCTAAAAGTTTTTATTAGCTTAAAAACCTTTTAGGGGCATGTGGAAAGAGGATTTGAACAACCACACTTTAGTCAGTTGTATCGCCTTGCCCAATCATTAATACAATTTCCTAAATTTCCTAAATCACAGAGGAAAGAGAACTTAAAGAAATGTTTTCAGATAAGACATAAAGCAGTTGTACAATTGAAGGAATTTCTAATTTGTTAAATTCACTATTGTTTATTACCTAAACATCACATAAAAGAATCACACCAAAACCAGAGAGAAAACAAAGCTTCCATATAATATGAAACTTAACTGGAATGCTATAAAATTACCAGTGCTTAACACAGGCATCTCCTGGAAACTTAAAAAAAAAAGTAATTCAAATATTAACACTAGGTGGCAGAAGGTTATATTATGTTCTTAATACATAGAGTTTAATATTTCAATAGAAACAATAAATTACAAGCCTGAAACTCACACTAAAAAGTCTTTGGAAAATTGAGCTTTTCAGACCACCTATTCTATTAACCCTGTTAAAGATTTTATAATGTTGAAAAGCCTCGTGAAACAGAAAATAACTGAATTTAATGGACATCCTTTTAGATATCTCACCAATGAATTCAGATAAATAACTAAAGAAGTTTGATGGCAAATTTCCTCCTTTATAGTGACTTTCAAATCTAACACTGCATCCTACACAGTTTGAAAAAAGCAGCAGCTGTAAGCCAAATATCTATGAATATAGAATATATTACTCTCATATCTCCTCCTATGTTGCTTTGTACTCTTATTCCTGGCATTCCTTCATCATCTGACATTTTCTTTTTTCATCCTTTTCTGTTCTGATACCTATTTTTGATCCCCTACTATATCTTATGGATTAAAAAATAAATCAATTTAAAAAGTAATCAAAATAAACAGAGTTGTAAACAACATAAAAAAGCATTCCTTTTTTTTTTTGGTTTTTTGTTTTTTGTACTGCTTCTCTTCCTCCATGCTATAACATATATACAGAGAAGAAACTTATAAATTATCAAAAAGGTGGCCATAACAGAAGACTGAATTTTAAAAATTTACATCTTCTTCCTGGATTCCTTCCTGGAAATAATCAGTGAATGAAAACTCCTATCAAACTGTATGTATATTAACTTTCCAGAGAAGCCAGTAAAGCAGATGACAGCATGCCTGCTTTAATCTGATTAACTTTTTGTGGGAATAATAACATTTTCTTGACCTTTCTTACTTGTTTTTAAAATTCTCTTTTATCCTGATCAAGAAAGTTTAAATTATTCTTAATATCTTTGTTCCTACCTTTAAATATAAATCTAATTCATTACACTACTTGACTTCAGTACATTATAATCCTCTGGGGCCTCCATTTCTTTGTCTCTAAAATAAGGATATTGCTGGAGGTGATACCTGAAGTCTTTTTTTTTTTTCCTATAAAATTCTATGATTCGTTCCTTCCTTCACTGTACTCCCTAAATATTCTACTGAGAAACATGATATAAAAGCAAAGATGCCTTACCGTCAAACTATAAAACAGTGACGGGACTTCCCTGTGGTCCAGTGGCTAAGACTCTGTGCTCCCAATGCAGAGGGCCAAGTTCAGTCCCTGGTCAGGGAACTAAATCCCATATGCTGCAACTAAAGATCCTGCAGGCCTCAGTGAAAATGGAAAATCCCTCATGCCACAGCTAAGACCCAGAACAGATAGGTAGATAGATAGATAGCAACATATCTACATTAGCTGTAGGTGTCTACAGCCTTTTTCAATAAATATATGAAACGGTACTAATAAAAAATGAAGTCATAAGAGTGTAAGTGTTCAAATTCTTCAAACTGAAGCAACCTAATTCCAATGTTTTTCTACATTACTTTCCACTATACCCCCCCTTTTTTTTCAAATTGGAATATAGTTGATTTCTAATGTTGTGTTAACTTCAGGTGTACAGCAAAGTGAATCAGTTATATATGTATATACACACACATATATACATATACACACTTTTTTCTTCTTAGGTTCCTTCTCATATAGGCCATTACTGAGTGCTCAATACGGATCCCTGTGCTATATAGTAGGTTCTTATTATTTATCTATTTTATATAGAGTAGTGTGTATATGTCAATCACAATCTCCAAATTTATCCTTCTCCCCCTGGTTCCCTGGTAATCATGAGTTTGCTTTCTGCATCTGTGAGTCTACTTCTGCTTTGTAAATAAGTCATTTGTATCCTTTTTTTAGATTCCACATATAAGCGATATCATGATATTTGATTTTCTATGTCTGATTTACTTCACTTAGTATGTTCACTGCAGGACTATTTGCAAATAACCAAGACATGGAAGCAACCTAAATGTCCATCAACAGCAAAATGGATAAAGAAGACATGGTAATAGTATACAGACAATGGAATAATACTCAGTCATAAAAAAGAACAAAATAATGTCATTTCCACTATTCTCTTTCCTGCAACTGATTCTGCACCTAAGCTTCAATACTGATTATTAGCTATGTATGCTCTATTGCTTTCCCCTAATTCCTCCTCTGCTCATGTTCTATAACAGGAAAGTTTTTCTTCACTTTTACATGACAAAATTCTAACTATTTCCAGCTGCAGTTCCTGAAAAACTTCTAAGCTTACCTAGATCTCTTTCAGAGAACAGAATAAATACACAGTTTGAATTCAGACAGTTCTGGGTTTAAGTATTATTTCCAAATATTATTTGGTGACAATTTACCTACACACTGTAGGGCTGTTGTGAAATGAATTAATATAAATGCTTAATCTCATGTCTGGCAATATGCTCAAAATTAATTCCACTTCTTCATCACTTCCTCTGAACTCCAACATTACACTTTATCTGCTTTCTTATAGTTCTCCTCATTTTCTACTTTGTCTAATAGTTACTTACTTATGCTAGCAGTATATTCATGGTGCTGTGGCATACATGCTTAGTTATGTCCAATACTTGCAACTCTATGAACTGTAGTCAATAGGCTCTTCTGTTCATGGGATTTTTTAGGCAAGGATACTGGACTGGGTTGCCATTTCCTCCTCCAGAGGAAACTTCTCAACCCAGGGTTCGAATCCCACCCACCCCCCCACCAATATCTGTCTGTATCTCCTGCATTACAGGTAGATTCTCTACCCACTAAACCATTGGGGAAGCCCAGTATTCTAACATAAGTATACTACTCTGAAAGCAGAAATCATGTCTGATATATCCTAGAATTTTTCACAATGTCAAACATATCATGTACCCATAATGAACTCACAATATTTGTTAAATGAATTAAAACACTGAAAAATGAGATACTACCTCATGACTAAAAGGGATAACCACACACATTGGAAAGTTAATATAAATAGTTTCCATTTCCTTCAACTAATGAAAAGTGAATATAAATAAGAATTGGAATGCCAACTTTTAATCAATGCAAAAATCTATATGTACATTCTCATACTTTACACAAAGTATTTCCATATCATTTATAATATTTTTGAAAAGACAACTGCCTGGAAAGTGGCCTCTATCTACATAACACAAATAAGACTCCCTCTTCAAGATAATAGTTTTTAACTAGATTAAAAAAGAAGACGAGGAGGAGGGGGAGGAGGGGAAAAAAGAGGAGAGAGAGAAAGGGAAGGAGGAAGAAAGAAGGAAGAAAGGAAAAAGAAAACCAACATTTACCTGGATGATTTCTGACATTCATTTAATACTCAATTAAAATTTCTACAATATACATGATGAACTATAAGACTTTAATAAACATCAAGTGACAAGCCAGAAAGAGTATACAACTTAGATTTTCCAAATGGGTACTGTATGGTCTCAGTATATTATAATCTAAGATTATTTGGGACACATATTTTGCTGGTGTCAACGAGTAGATGATTAAAGCATTCGCCAGACACTTTTCTCTTTAACGTAGACGACCATCCAATTGCAGTGGTTGTGGCAGCAGCACTTGGAGGTGGTGGTGGCGACAGAGCAAGAGCAGTTAGCATTTATTAAGGCCATATTATGTGCCCAGCATTGCTCTAAGCCCTTTAATACCTGATCTCATTTGCTCCGCACAACAGCCCTACAAAATAGGTATTATATTTTTTAATTTACATGTGAGGAAACTATGGCTTAGAGAGGTTAAGTCCCTTCTGAAATGTGATACAACTAATATATGATAGAGTACGGTTTAGAACCTACTAAGCAAACCTTACTACCTCCATTAAACTTACGCCTTAATTTTCTTATCCTTGAGAATACAAAAACAAGCAAACAAATAAAACCTAATAAATACAAATATACTGATGTAGAGAAAATCTAATTTAACCAGAATTCCTTTGGGTTAAAAACTCCATCTGCATTTATTTGAACTCTTCGGCTGGAATAAAATCTTTGATAAACTAGGGAAGAAGGTGAAACCCCTGACCCCTCCCCAGAGCCTGTAAATGTGGGAAATATTGCCCTCTGTGAGGTAATGGAAGGAATTTCTTTGTTACATAAAGAAAGGACAGAAAGGGCAAGGAAGAAGTGAACACAACAAAATGACAGAAGATAAGCAGAGACAGCACTTAGCCAACAAAGGTCCGTATAGTCAAAGCTATGGTTTTTCCAGCAGTCATGTATGGATGTGAAAGTTGGACCATAAAGAAGGCTGAGCACTGAAGAACTGATGCTTTTGAACTGTGATGCTGGAGATGACTCTTCAGAGTCCCCTGGATGGCAAGGAGATCAAACCAGTCAATCCTAAAGGAAATTAACCCTGAATATTCATTAGAAGGACTGATCCTGAAGCTGAAGCTCCAATACTTTGGCCACCTCATGCGAAGAGTTGACTCACTGGAAAAGACCCTGATGCTGCAAAGATTGAGGGCAGAAGACAGGGGCAACAGAGGATGAGATGGTTGGATGGCATCACTGACTCGATGGACATGAGTTTGAGCAAGCTCCAGGAATTGGTGAAGGACAAAGAAGCCTGGTGTGCTGCAGTCCATGGGGTTGCAGAGTTGGACACAACTGAGCAACTGAACAATAGTTACAGGTAGAGGAAATATAACCCCTTCTTTTGTAGTCCTTAAATCTTCAAGAAAATATAAGCTCCATATCCATACCATTGGGTGGGATAGAGTCTCTCCTAAGAATACCAGAGCACAGAACTAGAGCGAGGAGGTAAATAAGGGAAAGCAACAAATTCATGGAGAAGGCATTAGGCTGTTAAGAGCTACTGAATGGAAAAAGCATATCATTTCCTCCTTTGAGAATCAAATCTGTCATTAAATAAATAAGTGGGGAATTAGCCTACCATGCCCCTTCCCCTTTTTTTCTCCACATTGTTCCTCAAATTCTTATCTATCATTTTCCCACAGTCCTAAGAGAAAAAAGGTGAAATCACTAGGACAAACCTTATCTGCTACTATCTTTCAAAACGTTAGAAAACATTGCTGTTTTCCTCAGAGATAAACTAAATCTTTATTTCAACAATTAGAATACAAACACTTACAATAACCTAATGCCAAAAGTATAAAGAAGAATGACCACACAACCATTTATCACTGAGTTGACACACCTAATTGATCAAACTGCTGGTGGGCGGGATAAAAAGGAAAGAAAGGAAAGCTAGGAAAACTCAACAGATCTAAAAACAGTACAGTAGAAATAAGATTCTAAGAGATTAGACTTTCCATATTGTATTTTCATCTTCCAACAACACAAGAGAAGACTCTACACATGGACATCACCAGATGGTCAAAACCGAAATCAGACTGATTATATTCTCTGCAGCAAAAGATGGAGAAGCAATATACAGTCAACAAAAACAAGACCAGGAGCTGACTGTGGCTCAGATCATGAACTCCTTATTACCAAATTCAGACTGAAATTGAAGAAAACAGGGAAAACCGCTAGATCATTCAGGTATGACCTCAATCAAATCCCTTATGACTATACAGTAGAAGTGAGAAATAGATTTAAGGGATTAGATCTGATAGATAGAGTGCCTGATGAACTATGGAATGAGGTTCGTGACATGGTACAGGAGACAGGGATCAAGACCATCCCCATGGAAAAAAAAATGCAAAAAAGCAAAATGGCTGTCTGGGGAAGCCTTACAAATAGCTGTGAAAAGAAGAGAAGTTAAAAGCAAAGGAGAAGAGGAAAGATATAAGCATCTGAATGCAGAGTTTCAAAGAACAGTAAGAAGAGATAAGAAAGCCTTCTTCAGCAATCAGTGCAAAGAAATAGAGGAAAAGAACAGAATGGGAAAGACTAGAGATCTCTTCAAGAAAATGAGAGATAACAAGGGACCATTTCATGCAAAGATGGGCTCGATAAAAGGACAGAAATGGTATGGACCTAACAGAAGCAGAAGATATTAAGAAGAGGTGGCAAGAATACACAGAAGAACTGTACAAAAAGGATCTTCATGACCTGGATAATCACAATGGTGTGATCACTCATCTAGAGCCAGACATCCTGGAATGTGAAGTCAAGTGGGCCTTAGAAAGCATCACTACGAACAAAGCTAGCGGAGGTGATGGAATTCCAGTGGAGCTGTTTCAAATCCTGAAAGATGGTGCTGTGAAAGTGCTGCACTCAATATGCCAGCAAATTTGGAAAACTCAGCAGTGGCCACAGGACTGGAAAAGGTCAGTTTTCATTCCAATCCCAAAGAAAGGCAATGCCAAAGAAGGCTCAAACTACCACACAATTGCACTCATCTCACATGCTAGTAAAGTAACGCTCAAAATTCTCCAAGCCAGGCTTCAGCAATACATGAACCGTGAACTTCTTGATGTTCAAGCTGGTTTTAGAAAAGGCAGAGAAACCAGAGATCAAATGGCCAACATCCACTGGATCATCGAAAAAGCAAGAGAGTTTCAGAAAAACATCTACTTCTGCTTTATTGACTATGCCAAAGCCTTTGACTGTGTGGATCACAATAAACTGTGGAAAATTCTGAAAGAGATGGGAATACCAGACCACCTAACCTGCCTCTTAAGAAATCTGTATGCAGGTCAGGAAGCAACAGTTAGAACTGGACATGGAACAACAGACTGGTTCCAAATAGGAAAAGGAGTACGTCAAGGCTGTATTATTGTCAACCTGCTTATTTAACTTCTATGCAGAGTACATCATGAGAAATGCTGGACTGGAAGAAACACAAGCTGGAATCAAGACTGCTGGGAGAAATATCAATAACCTCACATATGTAGATGACACCACCCTTATGTCAGACAGTGAAGAGAAACTAAAAAGCCTCTTGATGAAAGTGAAAGAGGAGAGTGAAAAGTTGGCTTAAAGCTCAACATTCAGAAAATGAAAATCATGGCATCCGGTCCCATCACTTCACGGGAAATAGATGGGGAAACAGTGGAAACAGTGTCAGACTTCATTTCTGGGGGCTCCAAAATCACTGCATATGGTGACTTCAGCCATGAAACTAAAAGATGCTTACTCCTTGGAAGAAAAGTTATGACCAACCTAGATAGCATATTCAAAAGCAGAGACATTACTTTGACGACTAAGGTCCGTCTAGTCAAGGCTATGGTTTTTCCAGTAGTCATGTATGGATGTGAGAGTTGGACTATGAAGAAGGCTGAGCACCGAAGAATTGATGCTTTTGAACTGTGGTGTTGGAGAAGACTCTTGAAAGTCCCTTGGACTGCAAGGAGATCCAACCAGTCCATTCTGAAGGAGATCAACCCTGGGATTTCTTTGGAAGGAATGATGCTAAAGCTGAAACTCCAGTATTTTGGCCACCTCATGCGAAGAGTTGACTCATTGGAGAAGACTTTGATGCTGGGAGGGATTGGGGGCAGGAGGAAAAAGGGACGACTGAAGTTGAGATGGCTGGATGGCATCACTGACTCGATGGACGTGAGTCTGAGTGAACTCCGGGAGTTGGTCATGGACAGGAAGGCCTGGCGTGCTGCGATTCATGGGGTCGCAAAGAGTTGGACACGACTGACCAACTGAACTGAACTGATCAGTTAGTATCCTGGATCTTACATATCTCATTTTGTACTCAAAACAGCATAAGATAGGAGTTACCTATCTTATTATCTCTATTTTATAAGGAAAAAACAAAGATACTCAATGACTAAGTTACTTATCTAGAGTTATAAACCAAATAAGAACACAGCTGAAATCTAAATGCAGGCACTATACCTCCCAAAACCCTTCTCACATCTTCTAAACTATACTGTATTTTATTAGCATATACAAAGTGATGTATATGTTTTCAAAGACTTAAGATCACTATTATATTCATCATTTTCTGAAAATAGATTACAACATTGCATATGAAATTATGATGCAAAATCATTAATACTTAGCTATTCAGAAATGAGCATGACTAAGGACACATGGCTTTAAAAATAATAAACGTAAGAGTCCAAGATAGAAAAAGTTAAACAACAGCTGTATGATACACTTAACTGCCTTGGGAATTAATGTCAATATTGCAGACGAAGATTTTTAAGTAAGTGACATTAAATATGGGTGTTATATATACATATACTATAAACAGCTAACTCCTTAAAACAAAATTAAGTAAAGGGTAAAATTAAGTTTATTTAACATTTAAAGAAAAGGGAAAGAAAGTTTAGTCGCTCAGTCGTGTCCAACTCTTTGCGACCCCATAGACTGTAGCCTACCAGGCTCCTCTGTCCATGGGATTTTCCAGGCAAGAGTACTGGAGTGGGTTGTCATTTCCTTCTCCAGAGGATCTTCCCGATCAAGGGATCGAACCCAGGTCTCCCACATTGTAGGCAGACACTTTACCATCTAAGCCACCAAGGAAGAATGAAAGTAGAAGAATGAAAGCCACATTTAAAGAATTAAAGTAAATAGCTGAAATACTATTTACACCCCACCTGTGATATGTCCCTGAATTATATTAATCATTATTCAACCATATCACTAAGCAGAGGAGGAAAAAAATCTCCGAATTTTCTAAACTTGGTAGCATTTTCTGAAAAATGAAATGCTATAGTAAGTGGAATTATAGTTGTGGGATGCAAGCCAATTTATGATGAACACCTATGGCAAATTTAAGGTTTTGCAAGGAAAAGTGAAAGTGAAGTCACTCAGTCGTGTCCAACTATTTGCAACCCCGTGGACTGTAGCCTACCAGGCTCCTCTGTCCATGGGATTTTCAAGGCAAGAGTACTGGAGTGGGGTGCCATTTCCTTCTCCAAGGGGTCTTCCCAACCCAGGGATCAAACCCAGGTCTCCTGAGTTGTAGGTAGACACTTTTACCATCTGAGCCACCAGGGAAGTCCTTTTGCAAGGAAAAAGATGAACCAAATATTATTCTCTTAAAATGTACTTTTTAACCAAAAGAAATACAAACATATCATTAATATTTCTTAAAATATGTATTTCTTAACTTGTCAGTTTTAGACTTCATTTAACACCCCCCCAAGAAACATGGCAAGTCTTTAATAAAACCTATTCATAAGAAATCATTTCCTTAAAGATAAGTAATAAGAAATTTCTAATGTCATTAGGTGGCAAAGTATTCATACTAAAAGAAAGTACCTGCACAGTTTGGTTGGAGAAGGCAATGGCAACCCACTCTAGTACTCTTGCCTGGCAAATCCCATGGACGGAGGAGCCTGGTAGGCTGCAGTCCATGGGGTCGCTAGGAGTCGGACATGACTGAGCGACTTCACTTTTACTTTCATGCATTGGAGAAGGAAATGGCAACCCACACCAGTGTCCTTGCCTGGAGAGTCCCAGGGACAGAGAAGCCTGGTGGGCTGCCGTCTCTGTGGTCGCACAGAGTCGGACAGGACTGAAGCGACTTAGCAGCAACAGCACATTTTGGTAAGAAAACCTCATATTTCCCATGTGCAACTAGAAACAATATCATGACATATTGAAGGTATCTGTCTTTTATAAGGCTACAAAGCAGGATACAGAAATGAAACATGCAGTTGAGACCATAAAATAAAAAGGACTCTTCATCATTCTTCTCTGTTCAATACTCTCTAGCAAATAAGTTACAGAAAATTAAAAAAAAAAAAAAAGGATGGTAATTGATCTACTGATGATGAGGAAAGCAACACTGATATTAACATAATGATAACAGAGGTTCAACTCGTTTTTAAAAAGTGAAGCTGTGATTTTTAAACACTAAAGCAATCTTATACAGGTAGAAGCAGAACAAATTATTGAAAGAGATTATTCCATATATAGACATGACCGGGGCTAGCCTAGTCACTCAGTGAAGGTCATACTGTTCTCCACAAAATAAAAATTAGAAGTGGAAAAGTAGAAGTAAGGTGGGGAATAGTAACTTCATTAAAATATTTTGTGCCACTTAGTATATATTTTATAACAACAATACATTTGTATCCTAGATTACCAACAAGCATAACCAAACAGAATGATAAAATCAAAGACAGTCTTTGAATGACCCTTTGCCCTCCTCAGACTGACTACTAATTGCAGAATAGACAAGATAAAGAAAAAAATAAAGACAAAAATAAAATTTAAAAACTGAAAAAGACTTTAACTTTCCAGATAGGAAAGTCCAGGAAATTTATACAATGCAAAAATAAAGACATATGCTACAAAGGAAAAAAAAATTGATAATTAAATATAAAATGGATGAAAACCAGTATCCTTATAATGTGAAGTCTGGACTAGAGAAAAATTAGTAAAACTAAGATGCTTGAACATTCTAGAAAGGCAAATTTTTAAGTACACACTATCCTATGAACAAACAGCATAATTAATTCCTAAAATCATTGAATAAAAAACTTAAAATAGTTGGCTGTGTATCTCAGGGAGTAGATTAATTAATTAATTCACCATTACTTTAAAAAACTGACTTGGGAGTGTTTAAAATCTTTTACCATGACTACTAAGCAATCCTTCCCAGACTCTAAAAACAACTCCACAGTTTAATATATTTTAAATTATGTATGTAGTATTTATATATTTGTGTATAAATACTTTTACATATGTTGGGACTTTAGGCAATAGTATTCACTGACACTAAATCATGAATATTAAGAGCTCAGTGTAGTAAGTGAACAATATAAGTCCAATATAGATGGATATATATATATATATATATCTACAGACAAATTTTAAGAATAAAGGACACTACGACAAAAGTTGGAGAACCATCATGAATACAAAATTTTAAGGTGCACGCAATTCCGCAATGGGCTTTGAATGACAGAAGTTTTTAAATCTACCTACTACTGCTGGGTCCAACCCAGCAGCTGTGGCAAGTGGTGGTGGTGAATCAGAAGGAAGTGGCAGCTGCACATACTCTCTGGCAGCAGAATAAATGCAGTCTCTGTCCCCCACCGAATACTCTCTCAGGGCCTCCCTTGACACAGAAGGCAAAGAGAGTGAGCAGTGAAAAAGAAAGCCTGAAGCAGCTGCCTTAGTCATTCAGGATGCTTGTTGTACCTCTCACACTCAGACTTGTGTCTGAGTGTCATGTTCCATAGGCCATGCAAAACTCTGAAGGAGATCCCCACTATATGAAAGTCACCACAGAGTCATTCAGACACTTGAGCTAAAAGCCTTGCCATTTTCTTAGATTATTATTCTCCTCGTGCAATCTGTTGCCAAATCCTACTAATTCTGTCTTTTAAATCTCTCTTGAATCATTCTCTTAACTCCATCCTCCCTGTTTAGATGTCTCTATTTTAGGCTATCTTTTTTTCTTTTTTAATTTTAGTCTGCTCAAATACATCTCTACACTGCTGCATTCATAAGTGTTTTTCTAAAATGCGAATCTGAATATGTTCCCCATAAAAGGTTCTTCAAAAATTGCCTCTTACTAAAATTATATGGTCTAGAGTCCAGCTACAGAGAAAACAGTAGTTTTTCAACCTTGCTTTAAGACACAAAGAAATAAAAAGAGGAAACCATGCATCATTCAAAGTACTTAATATGGCAAATAAAACTCTTCATGATCTGGATCCCAATTAGTTTCTTGTCAATCTGTTACAAACCGTGTTCTAATCAGACTGAACTACTTGAACAAATTTCTATCAAAGGCATCATGCTCTTCAAAGCTCTCCCCTCCTCTAACAGAATGGTCTATGCATGCTACTGTGCGGTACTGTGCTCAGTTGCTCAACTGTGTCCGACTCTTTGTGACTGCATAGACTGTAGCCCACCAGTCGCTGCCCATGGAATTTTCCAAGCAAGAAAACTGGAGTGGGCTGTCATTTCCTCCTCCAGGGGATCTTTTTGACCCAGGGATCAAACCCAGCCTGCACTGGCAGACTGACTCTTTACTACAGAGCTACCTGGAAAGTCCATGCATGCTACCAGCAGACCCCAATTTATCCTTTTAATTCTACTCTCTCTCAAGGCTTTTTTGACCCTCTTCCATACAACTGTGTGGTTGTTTACAGGACAATCTCTCTCTCTGGAAGTCAGCTTCTGAGAGAGGAACCACAGATGACTGGTGTTCATAATTTTAGCACTCTGCACAATTAAACCTAATATACCTCAGGAAGCTGAAGAATCTTGGCACTTGGTAATGTCATGACTGTCAGCTATACCTTTAGTTTTCTTCCAGTTAAAAAGTCATTCCAGAAATATATGTGCCCTCAAGGCAAGGTGAGATGGGGTGGAATGTGGTGAGGTAGAAAAATAAAAATGAGTAAGACTTAGAAAAACTTACATTTCAGAAGGAAAAACAGACTCAAAAAGATAAGATGCTTAGTAGTAAGTATTTTGAGGGAGGATGTCTTCTTCAGCAGATACTCTGGAACCACTGATGACAGTGTTTGTAACACAGCCAATATTAACACTGCCTCAATTACCTCTAATTTTGACCTGGAAAAGTAATTATGGAGCCAGTTTTGCTTTACTAAGGCATGTTATATTTTTCTGACCTCTGAATGCAAACACTTTTGAGTTTGAAGACCGAAACAAAGTTTAGACCTTTTGGTGTTAGAACGTTATGCATTTGAAGTTGAAAGAAGTCCCTGTCAAAATGTTTCCTGGCTTAGGAATCAGAGACTGTCTTGGATCCTAAACATAATAAATATTTATTTTAAGACTTCATTATAAATTGACAGAAAAGATGTGACGTGTTTCCCTATATTTTTCATATTTAAAATCAAACATTCCTCAAACTTAACATACACCTCTAATACTCACCATTACTACCCCAGAAAGGCTCAAAAGCTAAAAACGTGATCAGGAAATGAAGAGACAATATTCTAAGGTCAAGAAAAAGTTCAGAACTCAATAATCACCTAGCTTTGCTTACAGTAAGAATTACTGAAGATGACAAGCAACACATACAGTATCCAACAGAGAAGGATATTCTTTTCAACAAGTGATATTAGGACAATTGGGTATCTATCTGCAAAAAGATGAACCTGGACTCATATCACATACCATACACAAAAATTAACATAGATCAGAGGTCCAAATGCAAAAGGTAAAACTATAAAACATTTAAAAGAAAACACAATAGGAAATCTTCACGGCCTTCAGTTAGACAAAGGTGTCTTAGACATGATACCAAAAGAATGATCCACAAAAGAAAAAAAAAGAGTAAACTCAACTTTTTCAAAATTCAATGTGCTTATGCCATGAAAGAAAATGAAAATATAAACTACACTACAGTCGAAAATATGGACTAAATATATATTTTTTTAATGGTCAGGAATTCCCTGGTAATCCAGTGGTTAGGACTTTGAACTTTCACTGTGAAAGGCGAGGCTTCAATCCCTGGTCTGGGAACTAAGATCCCGTAAGCCATCCAGTGAGGTCAACGATTTTAAAAAGAACTGATATCCAGAAAATGTAAGGAATTCTTATAACTTAATAAGATAAATGACCAGTTTTTTAAATAGGCAAAAGATGTAAATAAATATTTCAACCAAGAAGATATCTGAATGGTTAATAAGGATATAAAAAGATGCTCAACATCATTATTTATTACAGAAATATGAATTAAATTCACAATGGGATACTGTTTTCACCCATTAGATTGGTTACAATAAAAATGGCAAGTAATACTGTCTTTGGACCATGCACACACCTGGGTAAAAGGGCAATCATTTCTCAAAAATTTATCTTATTTTGGGGATTGAAAATGTTTTGTACCTTTCCGAAAGCTAAACAGAAGCCCACCCACTTCCTCCTAACATCTACCCATACCTTCCACACATGTTAACAAAAAGTTTTTTTGAGACAGATACTACTGTATAGTACAGGGAACTCTATTCAATACTCTGTAATGACCTATATGGGAACAGAATCTTATCAAGAGTAAAGTTATGTTTGTGTATTACTGATTCACTTTTGCTGAACAGCATAAACTAACACAACATTGTAAATGAACTATATTTCAGTAAAAATTAATTTATAAGTAAATAAATAAGACAGATAATAATAAATGATGCCAAACATGAAGAAAAACGGGAACCCTTATGCTACTGAAAATGTTAAAAGGTATAGCCTTTTTGGAAATCAGTTCCTATACCTATTCCTAGGTGAAAGTCTATGTGTTAGTCGCTCAGTAGTGTCTGACTCTTTGGGATGCCATGGACTGTAGCCCACAGGCTCCTCTTTCCATGGGATTCTCCAGGCAAGAATACTGAAATGGATTGCTCTTCCCTTCTCCAGGGGACTTTCCCAATCCAGGGATAGAACCCAGGTCTCCTGCATTGCAGTTAAACTCTTTACCATCTAAGCCACCAGGGAAGCCCATTCCTAGGTATACACCCCAAAGAAATGAAAACATATCGACACAAGGACTTACATGTGAATATCTCATAGCAGTACTACTTACAATACCCCAAATGTGAAAACAATCTAAAAATCATCAATTGATGAATAGAAAAGATAGATAATAGATAAAATGTAGTATTTATATACATATAAGTGAAGTCGCTCAGTCGTGTCCGACTCTTTGCGACCCCATGGGGTGTAGCCTACCAGGCTCCTCCGTCCGTGGGATTCTCCAGGCAAGAGTACTGGAGTGGGTTGCCATTTCCTTCTCCAGGAGATCTTCCCAACCCAGGGATCAAACCCGGGTCTCCCGCATTGCGGGCAGATACTTATTATTCAGAAACTTAATAAAATATGCTGCTGCTGCTGCTGCTGCTGCTAAGTCACTTCAGTCGTATCCGACTCTGTGCAACACCAGAGACGGCAACCCACCAGGCTCCTCGGTCCCCGGGATTCTCCAGGCAAGAACACTGGAGTGGGTTGCCATTTCCTTCTCCAAGGCATGAAAGTAAAAAGTGAAAGTGAAGTCACTGAGTCGTGTCCAACTCTCAGCGACCCCATGGACTGCAGCCCACCAGGCTCCTCCATCCATGGGATTTTCCAGGCAAGAGTACTAGAGTGGGGTGCCATTGCCTTCTCCTAATAAAATATGCTATAATACCAATAATATGCTACATTATGAACCTCAAAAACATGAAAGAAGCCAGACACAAAATATTATATGATTACATATTCTATGATTATACTTAAATGAAATACATAGATGGGCAAATCTACAGAGGCAAAAAGGAGATAAAAACTATTGCCCACATCTGGGGATGGAAGATGGGAACTAAATGAAAACTGGAATAACAGATCTTTTGGGGATGACAGAAATGTTCTAAAACTGGATTTTGGTCAAGATCATTACAAAACAAAAATATTCAAAAAGCAGGATTTTTTTCCCCTTTCTTCTAGACCGATCACAATATTTTTTTATTTGCTATGTAATACTGCACTTCCTTAACCATGAGGATACTTGCTGGTTGAGTATAAACCTTCACAGGCATGCAAGGGCACTCACATTCAATCCTGACCTTCCCTGTCTCTACAGCCCTGCTGGCAATGGTGGCAGCAGCAGTAACTAAGCAGAGGCAAGGAATGTATAGCTGGAAAAATGTCAGACAGAAACAGGTCTATGTGGTTCCAAGCCCCGGAAGTATGCCCTGCTGTCCATCAGACTTAATTTATCAGACACAATATAAAATAATTAAGAATTTCAAGATACAGGGCCTAGGGCTGTGTAAGACTGCAATGTTCAGACATACAAGAACCAGGAATCAATGTGTGATGACTATGTGTATGTGTGCTCAGTTGCCCAGTCATGTCTGACTCTGCGATCCCATGGTCTGCAGCCTGCCAGGCTCCCCGTCCATGGGAGTGGGTCGCTATTTTCTACTTCAGGGGATCTTCCCGACCCAGAAATCAAATTCACATCTCTTGTGTCTCCTGTTTTGACAGGCATATTCTTTACCACTGCACCACCTGGGAAGCCAAGGAATTTGGCAAAGTAATTTAGAACAAAAATGTGTTGTATGTTTTAATTGCTCAGTCATGTCCTACTCTGTGACCCCATGGACTGAGGCCTGCCGGGCTCCTCTGTCCATGGAATTCTCCAGGCAAGAATACTGGAGTAGGTTCCCATTTCCTTCTCTATTGCATCTTCCCGACCCAGGGATTGAACCTGGGTCTCCACCGCAGGCATATTCTTTACCACTGAGCCACCAGGGAATCAGAATCAGTTCAGTCGCTCAGTCATGTCTGACTCTGCGACCCCATGAACCGCAGCATGCCAAGCTTCCCTGTCCATCACCAACTCCCGGAAATTGCTCAAACTCATGTCCATTGAGTCGGTGATGCCATCCAATCATCTCATCCCTGCTGTCCCCTTCTCCTCCCGCCTTCATTCTTTCCCAGCATCAGGGTCTTTTCCAATAAGTCAGTTCTTCCCATCAGGTGGCCAAAGTATTGGAGTTTCAGCTTCAACATCACTCCTTCCAATGAGTATTCAGGATTGGTTTCCTTTAGGATGGACTGGTTGGATCTCCTTGCAGTCCAAGGGACTCTCAAGAGTCTTCTCCAACACCACAGTTCAAAAGCATCAATTCTTCAGCTCTCAGCTTTCTTTATAGTCCAACTCTCACATCCAAACATGATTACTGGAAAAACCATAGCTTTGACTAGATGGACCTTTGTCAGTAAAGTAATGTCTCTGCTTTGTAATATGATGTCTAGGTTGGTCTATTAGCTTAGTTTATTTTAAAAGACTGTTACATTCCAAAGAAATAGATTATACAGTAAATATAAATTTTATGGTAAAGGAAGAAAAAAGTAACTGCAATTTGATGGGAAGAAGTTATAAAGGAGCAAGGTTGCCAAGTCATGAAAACAAGGGCAGAATGCACAAGAATTGGTAAGAACTACAAAAGTAGCACTTCAGAGAGAGTGCAAGGCAAAACTAATCCAAAAGGAAGAACACGGCGAAAGTGGACATCCTATATAGTAGACTATTCATTCTCCTGGTGCTTACTGCATTAAGTAAGCTGTGTTCATGATCTGAATATGTGAGGTCGGCTGCAATTATCCCGTTACATAACACATTTACCTACTGGGAAAAATCATGTACCAACCAAATAACTTTCACATTATAGAGATATCATCCCCTTATTTACCATTCAGATGTGAACTAATACATGTTTTATAGATGCATGTTCTAGAACAGGCAGTGTAACAGAATAGAACATATTTATTTCCTGCTTCAATCTGTGCTCCAGTTGTCAACTCTTTCCCTCACCCATTCCCTGGCTTGCTTTAACCAAGATTCCCAATGTTGGACATATATAAATGATTGTATTTGTGGAACTCTCCTTTATTTTTCTCTGTATGCGTTTAATATTTTATCTTGAGAGTCAGGAAAAAACAGGGGTGGGTGTCTATCAGGATGGTTTTACAATACAGCAGAGAGACTTAATATACATTCCCATTCTTAATTTTATTTATTTTTCTTTTTTTAAATCTAAATTTATTTATTTTAATTGGAGGCTAATTACTTTACAATATTGTATTGGTTTTGCCATACATCAACATGAACCATTCTTAATTTTAAAAGGTAGTTCTTTAGCTCTGTGATGACCTGAGAGGTGGGATGGGGGGAGGGAGGCTCAAGAGGGAAGGGATGTATATATAATTATGACTAATTTATGTTGTTGTATAGCAGAAACCAACATAACATTGTAAAGCAATTTTCTACCAATTAAAAATTTTTAAAAAGATAGTACATTTTTTCTCTAAATCAAAATCAATGTCTCAATTTAATTTTTCTTACCATACTTCTAAGACAAAAATACTTCCCAACATTAGTCTATACCACATTTTTGCTATATTCAAGGCAAGTGGTACAAATTTTTAAGGCACTGAAATTGAATAGCTGGAACAAACTTAGTAGTATAAATTTTTGTACAAACTGTAAACTATGCATATGTGACATATAATAAAGTAACATGACAAATATTTCCCCCAATATTTCTAAAGCTATTATTAATCTCTAGAAATGTAACAAAGATCGAAATATGTGTTTTAATTCAGAAAAATCTATCAAACAAGTTTTCATCATTAAAAAGATGCAAATTATTGAATCAATGAAAAATCAAGGAAAAGTGTTTCCTTAAATAAGCTTTTTGTTTAAAATTTAAAATTTCTCCTGTCTTTTTTAAAGTAGTGGCCGTTATATTTATTAGTGTTCAAGTGTCAGATGTCAAAGTCATTTAGCCTCAAATGAGCTTCAGAATCATGTCTATGCTTCAACCCAGGGATTTTGCTAATGAAATAATTGGAAGATAGCACCCAAATTTAGCAACAATCTATTTATAAAAATAACAAATGAAAAATTACCTAAATGCCTATTAGAGAACTAGTTAAATAATGATATGGAAAAATTTAAACGATGCTATAGATAAATATGAAAAGACAGCAAAATAAAGTTAAAAGAGGTAACACAATACAGCGTAAGTGTTTTTGTAAAAATACATATTATACATGAAAATATGAAAAGGTCTAGAAGGCTATTTACCAAGGCTAAACCTGAGTTTACTAAGTATAGTCCCCAATCAACAGTATTAGTATCATTGCAGAATTTATTATTAATAGAAACGAAAATTCTAGGGTTGTACTCCAGCCCTACAGAATCAAAAACCCTGGAAGTAGAGCCCAACAATGTGCGCTTTAATAAACCCTCCAAGTGACTCTGATGTATGGCAAAGTTTAAGAATCATTACTCTAGATTCTTTATTGGGATCAAGATCCCTTTGAGACCCTGATGAAAATTATGAACTTTTTCCCAGGAAAGTACCCAGTTGGACAAATGTTCAATTTTCTGTATATTTCAAAGATAAACATGGGCAGAGGCTGCCTGCAATAGTAATATACTATTCCCAAATGGGACATATCCATTGAGCCCTAGGACATTTTACCTACAATAAACAACGCATACTTATTACATATGTTGCTAAAATTAAATTGAGAAAAATGAAAGAACAAGAAAACTGTAAACCAATCCCTCAATTCCGGCACACCAGTATTTCCTCTGGTTTGTCTTCACTTACTCAGATTCCAAAGCTGACACAAAATCTCCTGGGTTTAACTTTCCTAACTTCTGAACTTTATTGAGTTCATAGGCTGAACTTGTGGCCTTTGCAGTGGAGAATTCTCACATGATCACTATTCCATTTGACTATCAATCTGTGTACTTAATGGCCTTAAGAAATAACACTTTTCAGTAAACTTATTTTTATTTTTAATTAAAAAAATTTTTTTGAACACTGTGCATGTTTTAGAAACATGGAGCAAACTCATATACCCTACAATGTAAGCAGATTCCTTAGCTTATATTAAGAATGAATATCAAACTACAAAGACTTCAAGTCATGGTGTCATAAGAATACAAAGACTAAAAATTAAAAGATTTAATTAGGCGATCAGTAATCATCCCCTACTTTTATTTTTCCAAATGAACTGTTGGCATCTGTAGTAACATATGCATCTCATATGATAATGAATTTTAGCCATATAAAAATATTAATGCTATTCTAAGAAAAATATTTCAACTCTTTTTTAAAAAACACTATATGCACACCTGCTATTCTCCTATCAATCCTAGCAGGAAACCATTTTTCCTCTACATCATGAGCAATAGAAATGTACTTATTAAAACATTAATCACAGTCCATTATATTCTGACTCACTGCCAAAAGTTCCCATTACATCACTGAAAATATCTATTAACTAAAACCTGCTTCTGACAAGTTACAGGAGTGTAGCATTCAGAATTTAGTAATGTATTATAAAAGTCAGTTTAAAAAGAACAGTTACACAATTGATTTTGCAGTGGCAGCAAAAATAATTAACTTTTTTTTGACATTTATTACCAAAAGGTTGATTTAACTGGTGTTTCTACTGTAAAATTATTTTAAAATTATTTCAAATTTCACCTAGCATTATTAAACACATTTACTATGGAAGAATTAAATACAGATGACTGTTTAAAGAATTTCAAAATGTGCTGAATACACCACTGTATATAAAACTATATTGTCTTGTGTAAATATGGGACTTGTTTAGAGCCATGTCTCACAGGAAATTGTAGCAAATGAAAACCATCCCTGTTTTTCTACTCCCACTCTTTAGGATTTATGTCTTTACATTGAAAACCAGTAATAAAGAGAAACAAACAAACAAACAAAAAACATGGCAACAGTACCTTCAAACCAGAATAATGACAACACTGGGCACTCTTATAATGCTAAAATAACTGAATATTATTAGAGGCAAAACTTGAAGATATTCTGATTCTATACCAGCAGAACCAATTATCTAGTTTTCACTTGTTGGATGTTTGTTTGGAGAGTGGTGACACTGACTTCTTCCAAACCAGGAGAAAGGTAGTTGACATTTAGCAATAAAGTACTAAGAAAAAAGCATAGGAAATATCTGTTATTATTTCCTGAGCATATTTAATACAAACCACTTATGGTTTATTATGACTGTGAACACCAAAAAAAAAAAACCACTAAGTAGTAGACATGGGTAATTTTTTTCTTCTATTAACTGTGCCTTCAAAGTTTTCCTATAATGAATATACATTGTCTTTATAATAGGGAAAACTCAAAGAATTTATTTATTTTAATAGAAGCCCTTAAAGCCACATGTGACAACTGGAGAAGAAAAACCTTACTTGTCTTAATGCATTAGAGTGAACTGCATGTATTTTCTTTCAAATATAAATGTTTATAATTTTTATTTCTAAAAATAGGAATAAATGACAATTTTTAGTAGCTTGTATAAAATCTAATGTTTCTGAAGCATGATGCTTAATTTAGTTGGAGAATTCATGGTAGAGTGATTCAGAGAAATTAAAAGCATGAATTATATCTTAAGAAGGGGACAGAAAAGGAAAACAGACCTAAGTTACAATCATAGAACATGATAACTATAAATTAGCAAAGTTCTTTAACCTAAGAGCCAACATGTTTTACATTTGAAAGGTTAAGAGAGTCACCAAGCTACACATGTCTAATAATTTCCTAACAACTCAATCTCCAGAGTACTTTTCCTCTTTTTGTTTTTTAAACATCAGTCTCTTCAAATGGAAATACAATTTCTACTACATACTCAAAGACGACAGACTTACCTCTACGTGAAAGTGGTTTTTAAGAAACTATGACTCTTTCAGGGCATACCTCAAAAGAGTTACCTGAATTTTAGCATGTGATCCTGAGTTCTCACCAAGGAAATGAAGAATTAATGAGCTATTGTACACTTTACAGTATCCCCAATTAAAGGGCAAGTCAACATATAATTAAAGAGAGATTTCTGCTGATGTTTTTAAAGAGTCTCACTTTAGTATTATCCCCAGTGTGAATATAAATCTCTAGGTGATTAATTTTTGTTTTATGCTTATTACTAAAATTATTATTTACAAACTCAAAACTCCTTCTAAAAACACTTAACCATTTCCATTAAGTCTTCTTTAGAACAACTACAAGCAAAAGATAAATGACAAGGGAATTCCTTGGCAGTCCAGTGGTTAGGACTGTGCTCTCACTGTCAAGGCCGTTGGTTCAATCCCTGGTCAGGGAACTCAGATTCCACATGCTATTAAGCCAAAAAAAAAAAAAAAAGACAAACCCCTACTAGTTTACTCATCTCACTTCTTTATCTGTTTAAGCCTTTAACAATCACTCCTTGATTACTATTTCTGTTACACAATTTGACTAGTAAGTAATTCTCAATGGTATGATGTAAGTTAGATATTTTTATAGTTGCCATAAATTTGAACAGAAAAAAAACTACAGGGTATGATTACTCTTAACAGGTCTTTAAAAATCATCACACTTAATAAAAAGTAGAGATTATAGAAAGAGAAACAGCATTTAGATTAAAAATTAATTTAAAAATTAATTTCATATATATCATACTAGACAACTAAATGACCAAGACTACATAATTTGACATTGTTTTTATATTAAAATTAACTGTGCCTGAAAATGCAACTTGATCAGCACAGGGAAAAACAAACAAAATCAATCAACAAAATTAAGCTGGACGTAAACTTTAAAATGAGTTTAAGTTCAATATATACAGAGTTCATTATATATCAGCCATATTCTCAGTAAGAAATGTTAACTCCAATGGTAGCATTTGTCACTCAAATAGCTAATGTTTATACAGCACTTATCATGTGTCAGATACTATTCCAAAGGTTTATCATTTATTAACTCATTTGATACGATTCCATGAGATAGGCACTAATATTATCCATATCTTAAAAATGAGCAAATCAAGACACTCAGAAATTAGTAAAGTGTCCAGGGAATTAAAATTAGTGAAAAACCCAGAAATCAAACTCAGGCAATCTAGCTCCACAGTATGTTCTCTTCTCTTACTAAAAAGTTAATGTGATAATAAGCCTTAAATACTTTGGTTTTATTGCATTTTATGTTTAATAAAATACAAGAGGAACAGGTGACATTATTCCTACTGGTAATTTATCATCCTGGTGATATTTATTAACCACACTAATTGTTAATCAGGTTGAGGCAGTATGTAATCCCAACTACTAAATGGCATTCCTTCTGTCTGTTAACTAGTTCCTCAGTTCAGTTCAGTTCAGTCGCTCAGTCGTGTCCAACTCTTTGCGACCCCATGAATCGCAGCACGCCAGGCCTCCCTGTCCATCACCAACCCCCGGAGTTCACTCAGACTCATGTCCATTGAGTCAGTGATGCCATCCAGCCATCTCATCTTCTGTCATCCCCTTCTCCTCCTGCCCCCAATCCCTCACAGCATCAGAGTCTTTTCCAATGAATCAACTCTTTGCATGAGGTGGCCAAAGTACTGGAGTTTCAGCTTTAGCATCATTCCTTCCAAAGAAATCCCAGGGCTGATCTTCAGAATGGACTGGTTGGATCTCCTCGCAGTCCAAGGGACTCTCAAGAGTCTTCTCCAACACCACAGTTCAAAAGCATCAATTCTTTGGCTCTCAGCCTTCTTCACAGTCCAACTCTCACATCCATACATGACTACTGGAAAAATCATACCCTTGACTAGATGGACCTTAGTCATCAAAGTAATGTCTCTGCTTTTGAATATTCTATCTAGGTTGGTCATAACTTTTCTTCCAAGGAGTAAGCATCTTTTCATTTCATGGCTCCAGTCACCATCTGCAGTGATTTTGGAGCCCCCAAAAATAAAGTCTGACACTGTTTCCCCATCTATTTCCCATGAAGTGATGGGACCAGATGCCATGATCTTCGTTTTCTGAATGTTGAGCTTTAAGCCAACTTTTTCACTCTCCTCTTTCACTTTCATCAAGAGGCTTTTTAGATCCTCTTCACTTTCTGCCATAAGGATGGTGTCATCTGCATATCTGAGGTTATTGATATTTCTCCCGGCAATCTTGATTCCAGCTTGTGTTTCTTCCAGTCCAGCGTTTCTCATGATGTACTCTGCATATAAGTTAAATAAGCAGGCTGACAAGTGTTGGCCAATCAAAGTCAGACTCACTCAAGAAGTATGCACCTCCATTAATTCTTCCTTTGCCTCTAAAACTAATGTGACCGCTCCCTCTCCATTGGTACATAAAACCTTCTTTACTATTAAACAACAATAACAGTTAACATTTATTAAATGTTTCCTAGGAATCAAAAGCTTAAATGCTATAAACTAAGTTATATAAACAAAAAATCCTGAGAGATAGATTCTATTACCATCTTCATTTTACAAATAAGAAAAGTAAGGTTCAGAAAGGTCAAGTTCTCACAACTAAGAAACAGAACCTGGATTTAAAACTAGGTATGTTTAACACTAAAGTCTATGCTGCTTAAGCCAAAAACAGTAACACTATGGCAGTATATATATTATACTCCATTGTATCCTATTTACTCACATACCATTGTATCTCATAATTCTATATCAACAGTTCTTTGTTGCACAAAATGATGACTTACATACTTTTATTTCCTAAAAATAAATTGGGCTTAATGAGCATTTGATGAATAAATGGATGAGTAAACAGATGATTACTACAAAAGCCATATATCTTTTATATATATATATATAAACCAGATTAGCAATTCTCACACTTATTGGTCCTAAGACCTCTTTACACTCTTAAAAATTACTGAGGACTCCCAAGGAGATTTCATTTAGACGAGTTATATCTACTTATATTTTCTATATTTAAATTTAAAACTAAGAAATTGGAAAATATTTATTAATTCATTAAAAAATAACAGTTAAAGCCAAATAACACGTTAACACAAGTAACATACCATGTTGACTCTAGTCAAAAGGAAAATGGAATGACTGTTTTGATATCACACTAATTAGATCTCATAGCAAAGAGTATTATCAGGAATAAAGGGTCATTTCATAATGATAAAGAAAATAAAAATTAAAACAACAACCCTAAACATTTCTGTTTCTAGTAAAAGAGCATTTGGAAATGACATGAATATTTACATTTTAAGAAAACCAATGGACTACAAAAAATTACTAGAACTAATGAGTTTTGCAATATTATAGGCTATAAAATCAATATAAAAAATATCTGCTCATTCCAGAAAAAAGCAATCATAAATTGAAAAAAAAATTTTAATACCATTTATAATAACAAACTATAAAATACTTAGGAGTAAATCTGACAGAATATATGCAAGACCTGCCCACCAAAATTATACATTATTAAAAGAAATTAAAGAAGACCAAAATAAATAGAAAAATAGACTCTGTTCATGAATCAAAAGACTGTATTTTAAGACAGAGCCAACTCCCTCCAAAATGATCTACTGATTCAAAATATTGGCAGATCTTATGAACAAAGATACCCTAGGAGCACAAGAACACTTAAGGCACAGATACTGGTTTCTAACTGTTGTTCAGTTACTAAGTTGTGTCCAATTCCCTGCAACCCCATGGACAGTAGGTAGCCTGCAACTTCAGCTTCCCTGTCTTTCACCATATCCCTGAATTTGTTCAAATTTATGTCCACTAAGTCAGTGACACCATCCAACCATCTCATCCTCTGTCGCCCCCTTCTCTTCTTGCCCTCAACCTTTCCCAGGGTCTTTTCCAATGAGTTTGCTCTTCACATCAGGCGGCCAAAGTATTGGAGCTTCAGCATCAGTACTTCCAATGAATATTCAGGGTTGATTTCCTTTAGGATTGACATCGACTGGTTTGATCTCCTAGCTGTCCAAGGAACTCTCAAGAGTCTTCAGAATCACAGCTCAAAAGCATCAATTCTTCAGCACTCAGCCTTCTTTACGTCCAACTCTTACATCCAACATGACCACTGGAAAAACCATAGCTTTGACTAGACGGACCTTTGTCCACAAAGTGATGTCTCTGCTTTTTGATACACTGTCTAGGTTTGTCATAGCTATTCTTCCAAGGAGCAAGCATCTTTTAATTTGTGGCTGCAGTCACCATCTGCAGTGATTCTGGAGCTCAAGAAAATGAAATCTGACACCGTTTCCACTTTTTTCCCCATCTATTTGCCATGAAGTGATAGGACTGGATGCCATGATCTTCATTTTTTGAGTGCTGAGTTTTAAGCCAGCTTTTTCACTCTCTTTCACCTATTCACCTTCATCAAAAGGCTCTTTAGTTCCTCTTCACTTTCTGCCATTAAAGTGGTATCATTTGCATATCTGACATTGTTGATATTTCTCCCTGCAATCTTGATTCCAGCTTGTGAGTTATCTAGTCCAGCATTTTGGTTTCTAATACTATTCTCCAATAAAAGAAACCAAGGCTTCTTAGAGAAATGGTTCCTCCTAGAACAAAATCAAGAAATACATATACCAGGAGCTTGGAGCTTCTTGCAGTGGCAAAAGTAAAGATATACTTATAAAAAGATGTAATGATGAGAGAAAGGCAAATGGGCACCAGAACCAACTAAAACATCTCAAATGGCCAAAACTGGATTAAAATCCAAACTGTAAGATAAATATTCATTAGTCCTTAATGACAGTGGAAAAATGAATAAACAAACAGATGGAAGAGAAGAGACAAATCTCCAATGCAGAAGAATTCCAAATAACTTACGTAGACACTACATCCTCAAGGAAAGTGACCATTAATCCCCACCCCTCAAGTGTAGACTGTGCATAGTGATTTTCTTCCAAAGAGTATAATAAAGACAGAAGGGATAAGAGTACATTACAGTGGACAAAGCTGACAAATAATACCTCAACCAGGTGATCAAGGTTAACATCAATGGTGATAAGACATGTTGATAGCATTTACTAAGACATAAGCTATGAGCTTCCCTCATAGCTCAGTCAGTAAAGGAATCTGCCTGCAGTGCAGGAGACCCGGGTTCAATTCCTAGGTTGGGAAGATTCCCTGGAGAAGGAAATGGTTACGTACTCCAGTATTCTTGCCTGGAGAATCCCATGGACAGAGGAGCCTGGTGTGCTACAGTATATGGGGTCAAAAGAGTCGGGATATGACTTAGCAACTAAACCACTAAGACATTCTAAAAACTATCTGACCACTACTCAGATCTGTCAAGGTAATCAAAATCAAGGAAAGTCTGAGAAACTGTCACAGCCAAGAGGAGCCTAAGGGGACATTCCTACATAATATAATGTGGTACACTGGATGAGATCCCAGAACATAGACAGAACTTTGGGTAAAAATTAAAGAAACTGGATTCAAGTATGGACTCTAATTACAACTATCAATATCAGTTCATTAATTACAACAAATAATAGGAGAAATCACAAGGGGGTATATATAAATTCTCTATGCTATCTTTGCAATTTTTCTGTAAATCCAAAGATGTTCTAAAATCAAACTTTTTTGTAATTCCAACAGTCTTTTTTATAGAAATGAGCAATTTGATCCTAAAACTTACATAGGAATACAAAGAACCTAGAATAGCCAAATAACTTCAAAAAAAAAAAAAAGAATAATTCAGAGGGCTGATATTCAAGCTTTATAAAGCCAAAGTAATGAAGACAATATAATTTTCATATCAAGATCATAAAAGAAATCATTAAGAGAGAACAGAGCTGAGAAACAGATCCAGACATTTATAAGGTATGGAAACAACTCAATATTCATGTTAAAAAAAAAAAAAAACTACTTCAAACCATACCTCTTACCATATATAAAAAAGAACTGTACATTACAGGTATAAATGATGCTAATCCCCAAAATATAAAATTTCTGGAAGAAATTATTTTGACCTTGAAAAAGGCAAAAAATTTCTTAGCTGTAAGACCAAAACCAAGATCCATAAAAGGACAAAGACTCTAATTTGAAAAGATACATGCACCCCAATGTTCACAGAAGCATTAGTCACAACAGCTAAGACATGGAAGCAACCTAAATGTCCATCAACAGAGGGAAGGATAAGGAAGATGTTTTATATATATATGTATATATATATATATACACACACACACACATATATACACACACAATGGATTATTACATACCCATTAAAAATGAAATATTGCCATTTGCAGTAACATGAATGGACCTAGAGAATATCATACTAAGTGATGGACCTAGGAATATCATACTTAGTGAAGTAAGTTAGAGAAAGATAAGTATTATATGATATCATTTATATATTGAATCTAAAAAATAATACAAATGAACTTATTTACAAAACAAAAACAGACTCACAGACATAGAGAGCAAACTTATGGTTACCAAAGGAGAAAGGGGAGGCAGAGAGACAAATTAAGAGGTACAGGATTAATATATAAACACCACTATATACAAAACAGATAAACAATAAGGATTTATTGCATGGCACAGGGAACTATATTCAACAGTTTGTAATAATGTATAATGAATAAAAATCTAAAATATATATGTAAGAATACAATTATATTTATATCTATAAAGTGAATCACCTTGCTGTACACCTGAAGTTAACATAATAACATAAACCAATTACACTTCAATATTTAAATTAATTTTTAAAAACATGATCCATAAAAGAAAAAATTATTTATTGGACTTCATAAGAATTTAAACTTCTGCTCTCCTAAAGACACTGTTAAGAGACTAAAACAGAAGTCAAGGACTGAGAGAATATATTTGCAAACTACATATCTTATGAAGAGACTATATAAAAATTGGAATCCAGAAACCACAAAAAGCTCTCAAAATAAAAGAAAAAACTCAATAAAGAAAAGGGCAAAAGACTTCAACAGACACTTTGCAAAGAAGATATATGGATGGCAAATAAACAGATGAAAAGATTTTCAGCATCACTAATCATTAGGGAAATGAAGGCTAAAACAATGATATTAAGCTTCCTGGATGGCTCAGACCGTAAAGAATCTGCCTGCAATGCGGGAGACCCAAGTTCAACCCCTGGGTCGGGAAGATCTCCTGCAGTGGGAAATGGCAACCAATTCCGGTATTCTTGCCTGCAGAATCACAGGAATAGAGGAGCCTGGTGGGCTACAGTCCATGGGTCGTGAAGAGCGGGACGTGACTGGGTGACTAACACACACAACACATACACATTTATTAGACTAACTAAAATTTTAAAGACTGACAATACCAAGTACTGGTGAGGAGGGAAGGCAACTGGAACTCACATACACTGCTGACAGAAATGTAAAATGGCAGTCTCTTCGGAAAGCAATCTGTCAGTGTCTTCAAAACTTAAATATACATGTACATATGATACAACCATTCCACTCCTAGGTACCCACGAATAAAAGACTTGTGTGTGAATGTTCACATCAGCTTTGTTTTATTAGCCCCATACCAGAAGAAAACAACCCAAATATCCAACAACAAGAAAATAAATGGAAAGAAACCTTTGGGATATACATATAATGGAACAGTAATAAAAAAAGTTGTGTCCAACTGTTGGCGACCCCATGGACTGTAGCCTACTAGCTCCTCTGTTCATGGGATTTTCCAGGCAAGAATACTGGAGTGGGTTGCCATTTCCTTCTCCAGATGATCTTCCCAGTCCAGGGATGGAACCCGCATCTCCCGCATTGCAGGCAGACGCTTTACCATCTGAGCCACCAGGGAAGAACTAATGAAAAAAGAACGACCACTGATGCACTACAACAAGGATGAATCTCAAAACAGTTATTTTGTGTGAAAGAAGCCAGACAAAGAAAAGAATACATTTTGCTCAATTCAATTTATATAAAACTGTGAAAAGAGCAAAACAATCTACAGTTACAGAAAGTATATGAGTGGTTTCTTGGTTGGGGACTGACAGGTGTGAAGGTGAAATTATAAAGGGACACCAGCAAACTTCTGGGGATGAAGGACATGTTCATTATCTTGATTACAGACATGATTTCATAATCATATATATATGTCGATGTTCATAAACTACACATTTTAAATACATGCTGTTTACTGTATGTCAATTTCAGTAATGCTGCATAAAAGCAGAATACATAAATTCTAAACTGCCATAATTAAAATACCATATAGATACATTAATATTTTCAAAATATAAGATAATCGAATCTTAGTGATCTTATTTTCAGTATAGCTTGAAACATATTATGGTTTTATCATTCTGTAAGTTATTTCATTCATTTGCCATAGGCTAAAAAAAAAGGAAATAAGAAACAAGAGTGATGGAATCATCTGAAAAATGATACAATAGGTAAAATAATCACAATAATTACATCAACCTTCAGTTTTCTTATTGCAGTGCCCAAATTACTACTTTGAACTGAACTTAAGATATACAAGTCAATGATTTTTGAATTAGTAAATTTACAGAACTGTACACTCATCAATACAATCCAATTTTAGAACATTTTCATCGACCCAAAACAGATCCCTGATTCCCAATTGCAGTCACTCAAGTGTGCATTTTCTAAGGACTAAAACAAAACATTACCTTCTCATGCAGACATTAAGGAGAATGAATTTCACTCCACCATAATATGGGACAAGAACTTCAACTACATATTTTGATTAAGGATGTGTGTCACTATTTTTTTATGATGTTTGTGTACCATCATTTTTACACAACTTGTTACAGTTTTTAAGTAAATGAATACTATAGGCAGGTACATACACAAAGCATTTTGAAGGAAGGAGATGATGTAGAAATGATTAATTAATTGGATTGGTCATTCAAACTGACCAATCCAATAAATCTTTTATAAATCTAAAAATGAGAACCTTTTATAATTACATGGTAAAGAGATAGTGATCCTCTCTTCAATCAAATTACATGGCATCAAAGTTTCAAAAGTATTTAATTTTGACACTATAAATACAAAAAAATAAGTTTGAACCTATTATTGATGCATTTTATTTTGATGATATAAACGTAAGCAGAGCAAGAGGCAGTGATAAGCTAGAATCTACCAAAGATAAAGATATATTTGAAATCTAGATTCAGTATTTACAAAATGCATATGTTCTACGTTCATGCATGACCATCGATCAGTGGTTAGTTGCATTCAAAGGATGTTGTCAATTTTGGTTATATACTGTTGAAAAAAAGAATATATGGAATAAAAATTTGATTATCCTATGTCAAAATATCTGCTAAATTTTCTAATAAAGGTTTTTCCACTATTTATTTATACTTAATAAATTTTCATTCCAATCCCAAAGAAAGGCAATGCCAAAGAATGTTCAACTACCGCACAACTGCCCTCATCTCACACACTAGCAAAGTCATGCTCAAAATTCTCCAAGCCAGGCTTCAAAAGTATGTGAACCAAGAACTTCCAGATATTCAAGTTGGATTTAGAAACGGAACAGTAACCAGAGGAACAGATTTATCATCTAGGTCTAATGGACCCTTTCGATTTTTTTGTAATTTTAAGTTACTCTATGAATAATTCACAGATGTAAGAATAAATCAGTTCAGTACAGTTGCTCAGTCGTGTCTGACTCTTTTTGACCCCATGGACTGCAGCACACTAGGCCTCCCTGTCCATCACCAACTCCTGGAGTCTGCTCAAACTCATGTTCATCAAGTCGCTGAAGCCATCCAACTATTTCACTCTCTGTTGTCCCCTTCTCCTGCCCTCAATCTTTCCCAGCATCAGGATCTTTTCAAAGTCCATTCTTCACATCAGATGGCCAAAGTAATGGAGTTTCAACTTCAGCATCAGTCCGTCCAATGAATATTCAGGATTGATTTCCTTTAGGATGGACTGGTTGGATCTCCTTGCAGTCCAAGAAATTCTCAAGTTTTTTTCCAACACCACAGTTCAAAACAATCAATTCTTCGGCTCTCAGCTTTCTTTATAGTCCAGCTCTCACACCCATACATGACTACTGCAAAAACCATAGCTTTGACAAGATGGACCTTTGTCAGCAAAGTAATGTCTCTGCTTTTTAATATGCTGTCTAGGTTGGTCATAGCTTTTCTTCCAAGGAGCAAGTGTCTTTTAATTTCATGGCTACAATTACCATCTACAGTGATTTTGGAGCCCAAGAAAATAAAGTCTGACACGGTTTCCACTGTTTCCCCATCTATGTGCCATGAAGTGATGGGACCGGATGCCATGATCTTCGTTTTCTGAGTGTTGAGTTTTATGACAACTTTTTCACTCTCCTTTTTCACTTTCATCAAGAGGCTCTTTAGTTCCTCTTCACTTTCTGCCATAAAGGTGGTAACATCTACATATCTGAGGTTATTGACAGTTCTCCTGGCAATCTTGATTCCAGCTTGTGCTTCTTCCAGCCCAGCATTTTACATGATGTACTCTGCATAGAAGTTAAATAAGCAAGGTGGCAATATACAGCCTTGACATACTCCTTTCCTGATATGGAACCAGTCTGTTGTTCCATGTCCAGTTCTAACTGTTGCTTCTTGACCTGCATATAGATTTCTCAGGAGGCAGGTCAGGTGGTCTGGTATTCCCATCTCTTTAAGAATTTTAAACATTTTTCTGTGATCCACACAGTCAAAGGCTTTGGCACAGTCAATAAAGCAGAAATAGATGTTTTTCTGGAACTCTCTTGCTTTTTCAATGATCCAGCAGATGTTGGCAATTTGATCTCTGGTTCCTCTGCCTTTTGTAAATCCAGCTTGAACGACAGGAAGTTCACGGTTCACATATTGCTGCAGCCCAGCTTGGAGATTTTTGAGCACTACTTTGCTAGTGTGTGAGATGAGTGCAATTGTTCGGTAGTTTGAACATTCTTTGGCATTGCCTTTCTTTGGGATTGGGATATAAACTGACCTTTTCCAGTCCTGTGGCCACTGCTGAGTTTTCCAAATTTGATGGCATATTGAGTATAGCACTTTAACAGCATCATCTTTTAGGATTTGAAATAGCTCAGCTGGAATTCCATCACCTCCACTAGCTTTGTTCCCTGGGTAGAGAAGACCCCCTGGAGAAGGAAACGGCAACCCATTCCAGTATTCTTGCCTGGAGAATCCCATGGACAAAGGAGCCTTGTGGGCGACAATCTACGTGATTGCAAAGAGTTGGATATGACTGAGAGACTAATACTAACACTGGAAGCTTACTTACACGCTATGAAATTTAAAAGTAATAACAGCAATTGTTTAGAACATGGACCAAAAGAAGACATTTTCAGGAAGAAGTATTTGAGATCTAACATTGTTCAGAACTGCCAGTATATACTGATTTGAAAAAAAAAAAAAAAAAGACTGTCTTTTAATTGGCTTTCTTCTATTATTTTTTTCAATTCTCTATAGACAATGCAACCCTACTGCCTGTACCTGTAACAGACCATTCGTACCACCCACCCTCGTACATCTCTGCTGTCAAGGCAGCTTTACCTGAGCTCTGACTCAAAGGCCTGTGACTCACAATGCCCTCAGTGCTATTTTCCTCATGGGGAAAAAATGGAGACTGAAACCTTGGCTCCTACTTAGCACAGAATAATTTTGTTTTCATTTTTTTGAGAATAAAATAAGAAAAGTTGCTACATAATTTGAAACAGTTGCCTTCAAAAACACTATCTGAAATTAAAATAATCTAAAGCCAGTCACAGAGAAGGCAATGGCACCCCACTCCAGTACTCCTACCTGGGAAATCCCATAGACAGAGGAGCCTGGTAGGCTGCAGTCCATGGGGTCACTGAGGGTCAGACACGACTGAAGGACTTCACTTTCACTCTTCACTTTCATGTACTGGAGAAGGAAATGGCAACCCACTCTAGTGTTCTTGCCTGGAAAATCCCAGGGATAGGGGAGCCTGGTGGGCTGCCGTCTATGGGGTCGCACGGACACGACTGAAGTGACTTAGCAGCAGCAGCAAATCCTAAAGGAAATCAAACCTGAATACTCATTGGAAGGACTGATGCTGAAGTTGAAGCCCCGATACTATGTCTACCTGATACAAAGCGCCAATTCATTGATAAAGATCCTGATACTGGGAAAGATTGAAGGCAAAAATAGAAGAGGGTGGCAGACAATGAGATGGTTGGATGGCATCACCAATTCAAGGGACATGGAACTTGGGCAAACTCCAGGAAATAGCAAGGCACAGGGAGGCCTGGAGTGCTGCAGTCCATGGAGTCACAAAGAATCGGACACGACTTAACAACTAACAACAACAAAAGCATAATGAAAATTAAGCTCAGTCATATTTTGAAAACTCTGTACATAGGATGGCCTTGGCTGTAAGGTACAGCAGAGAAAACGTACTAAGAAACTAAAAACGTAGTCCTAGCTTTGCACTATGCAAAGACATGACTATGAGTACAGAAGAGTTTTCTCCTTTGGCTTCTCCTATAGTGAACTCATGACAGTTCATGCTCCCATAAAAAAGAACTGCTAAGGATCTTTTCCCAGTTCTTGCAGCTCTTTAGATACATATTTTATTTCAATATTTGATAAACAACTGAACTTAAAGCAACTCACACAACTGTCTGCCTCAGAGAACCCTTCCCCCTAATCTCCCCATCATATTTAAATGGCAACTTTTACCTCAGATATAACCCTGGGAGGAACTTTTTTGTAACACCCCCACCAACACACACACATATCCAATCCATCAAAAATTCAATATTTTATCCCATCAAAATTATATTCATAACTTGACCACTTCTTTGCAATTACACTGTTACCACCTTAGTATAAGCCCCTACAATCTTATCCAGGACAGTTGCAAGTTTTCTTGCTTTCAATCCACCATCCATTCTCCTATACAGACCCTTCTAAATATAAGTCATATGACACCTTTGTTCAAAATTATATGACTTCTCATCTTCTTGACAATAAAAGCCCAAGTCTTAGCCATCAGCTAAAAAAAACCCTATATGATCTAACTAGGCCCAATCTGCCTTCTTACATAAAAAACCTGCTACCACTCCAACCTTATCTCCTACCATTCTCCAGTTCATGCTATTGCAGACACTGGACTCCTTTCTCATCCTTATATACACGCCCACCTCAGGGCCATTGCACTTATAGTTCCTCTGCCCTTCCTCATAACATCACATGATTAGCTTCTTTGCTTAATTCATGTCTATTCAAATATCACCCTACAAAAGATTCCACTGCTACCTATGTAAAAACGGCATTCTACACCAGTCACTACATATCCCTTTATCCTGCTGTATTTGTCTCCAAAATACTGCCATCTGACAGATTCATCAGTGTGCTTATATTGTTCACTTCATCCCAGTACAATCTAAGCTTCACGACAGTAGGTGTCTTCTGTTTTGTTCACTGTTGTTTTCTTAGTACCTAGAAGAGTAACTGACACAGAGGAGGGGCTTCATAATCAAACGAATAATAATCAAATGAATAACAAAAGTAAAAGAACTGATAAATAATCAATTCTTTTCTCAAATAGCATGAGCTAAATACTACAAAGCTTCATTTCCCAATGGAGACAATTACATATAGATATACAGAGTCAACTGAATTTTATGGTGTTTTGGTAGAAACTAAGCAAATTCCAATAATAAATGGAATTTCCTTTTTTAGGGTCCTGTATAAATCTGAATTAAAACTATATTTCATTGTAATAATTTATAGTTATAATTTAATTACTAAACTAAATAATTTATTAATTTATTGCTGCTCTTCTGAGCTTAGAGTATATATTTAATTAATACTATGATTAAATAGTCTTAAAGTCCTCACTACAAAAGACTATTCTGGAATCAACTGCATAATTACATTTCCTCGGTGACCTTGTAATCTTGTGAGCATTTACTCTAGACTAAACAGCCTCATTCAGCTGTCCTGTGTCTAACTGTCGATGAAAGAAGCTTGTTCGACAACTGCTTCAGGCAGAAACATATTTTTTTCCATGATTGCAAAAAAAGATTTAAAACTTACCAGACTAGTGCCAGACTAGACCTTTACACACAAGGTTCATGATAGATGTGTGACTTGATTTCTAATTCAAATGCCAACAAAAACAGATAGTAAAGACATTTTGCTGTCATAGCCATAAGAAGTTAATTTAGTAATACTTTCATAATTACAACAAAGTATATATGATACTATATACACATATATATTGCAGTTTTTGTGAATTCTGTACTTCTCCATATTCTTTGATTTTCTGGTGCCCTTGAGAATTTTTCTAAAACTAATATGTAAACTTTAATGTACATAATTAAAAACAAAGCCAACAAAACAAATACTTTTATCTATCTTTTGACAATACAAGTATAATAAGTCAATAGGTAAAGATATTGACCAAAAAAACAGAAATTCTACAACATGGTTTAAAAAGAATTTCAACATAAGAAAGAAAAATCACTTAATCAACCAACATGATACTTAATGATGAAAGACTTGAAGCATTCACCAAAAAAACAAGACACAAGAAAAACTGCAGTCATCCAAAATGTGTAACACAAGTTCTAGACAAATGCAATAAAATATGAAACTGAAATCAGACACAGAGCATTTAAAATAAAAGATGCATTTTTTTCAGATGACTGGCTTTCAGATAGAAAACCTCATCATCATAAAGAACAAGTAAAATTTTCAGTACACAGATATATACAAAATGAAAACATATTTAACCAAGAACCAGTAAGAAAGCATAATGAAAACAATTTTATAACTACATTATCCTAAGTATGATATAACAAAAACTAATTTCCAAGAAATGTGTAAGATATATGAAAACTCAATAAATTTTAAACTTGTCAGTTTAAAGCAATTCCAAACGAAATACCAAAAATCGTAGTGCTTGGGTGAATCTATGGGGTAATAAGGATAGCCATGTCTTACTTGATAAGGTGTTTGGACTTGCTTTGCTATATTACTTGCTTCATAATATCCTGTAATGAAAAATTTCAAATGTACAGAAAATTTGAAAGAACTATAGGGTGCTTTTTTGGTTTGCCCAACAAAGTTTACTTGGAAGAATAAATGTTTAAAGATCCTAAAACACTTTGAAAAACATAAAGAACAAAGGAAGACTTGCCCCACTGTGGTAGGCATATTCTGAGACAGGCCCCAAGAGTCCCACCCCATTGCGTGCAACTTTACATGATTTTATCCTCATGGATATGATGAATTTCAATCCTTAGATTATATTACATGGCAAAAGGAATTCTGGGGATGTAACTAAGATCTCAAATTGGTTGATTTTGAGCTAATAAAAAGGGAAATTATCTAAGGAGACCAAACTTAAACAGGTAGGAGCACTTAAAAAAGCAAGAGATTCAGAAAGGTTCTCTCCTCCTAGCGCTGAGAACGGTGGAGGACACTGCGAGTTCTAAGTCGACACTGAGAACGGTGGAGGGCACTGCGAGTTCTGAGTCGGCACTGAGAACGGTGGAGGGCACTGCGAGTTCTAAGTCGACACAGAGAACGGTGGAGGACACTGCGAGTTCTGAGTCGACACTGAGAACGGTGGAGGACACTGCGAGTTCTAAGTCGACACTGAGAACGATGAAGGGCACTGCGAGTTCTGAGTCGACACTGAGAACGGTGGAGGACACTGCGAGTTCTGAGTCGACACTGAGAACGATGGAGGGCACTGCGAGTTCTAAGTTGACAGTGAGAACGATGGAGGACACTGCGAGTTCTAAGTCGACATTGAGAACGGTGAAGGACACTGCGAGTTCTAAATCGACACTGAGAACGATGGAGGACACTGCGAGTTCTAAATCGACACTGAGAACGATGGAGGACACTGCGAGTTCTAGATCAACAAGAAACTTAATTCTACCAATGATACGGATCAGCTTGAAAGACAACCACCAAACCTCACTGACACGGACTCACAGAACCTGCTGACCCTTTGACTGCAGCCACATGCAATCCGAGTATAAGATCCAAGTAACCCATGTCCAGACTCATAATGTGCAGACACTGATAATAAATAAGATAAAGTGGATACTGTTTTAAGCCACTTAAGTGTGTGGTAATTTAATGCATAGCAACAGAAAATAAATATATGACTAACACTAAAACATATCATGAATTTAAATGAATAAGAAAGTGATGTACTTAAATAACTGAAATACAGATTAATGGAAAAGAAAGGTCAGTGGACCAAAAATCCTAGAATGTTTATCTAAAACATCAATAGAGTGGAAAAAAAAAGACTAATGAATAAATTATGCTGGGCCAATTGATTTACTAGTTGAAAAAATGGAGTAAAGATTCTTTTATGTTCCTTACAAATAAAATACATTCCACATGGATTGTGATTACATGTAAATATTGAAGCTACCAAAAAATTAGAATATAAATAAATATATATAAAGCTTTGTGTTGATTTAGGACTTCCTAAGTAGCAGAGCAATTGAAAACTGGCAGAACATCATTAAAATATTTTACTGCTCAAAGATTAAGCTTACTTCACAAAAAGCAACCCAAATGTCCATCAACAGATGAATGGATAAAGATATATGTGTACACACACACACACACACAAACACAATGGAATATTAGCCATTAAAAAGAATGAAATCCTGCCATATGCAATAATGTGGATGGACCTAAAGAGTATTAAAGTATTAAAGAGTATTCATGAAACAAATGAATGCACATAACAAAACAGAAACAGTCTCACAGATACAGTAAACACACTTGTGATATGAAAGGTGAAGGAAGTACGAAGAAGCAATATACAGGTATAGGATCAAGAAAAAGGGTACTCGATCAGATGGATCTCACTGATACCTTTAGGACATTCCATCCAAATGTAAAAGAATACACCTTCTTCTCAAGTGCACATGGAACATTCTCCAGGATAGACCATATCTGGGGTCACAAACCAAACCTCAGTAAATTTAAGAAAGTTGAAATCAAGCATATTCTCTGACCACAACGCTATGAGACTAGATATCAATTACAAGAAAAAAACTGTAAGAAACACAAACACATGGAGATTAAACAACACACTTCTAAACAACCAACAGGTTACTGAAGAAAAAAAAAAATCCAAAAATTTCTAGAAACAAATGACAATAAAAACATGACAACTCAAAAACTATGGGATGCAGCAAAAGCAGTTCTAAGAGGGAAATTCATAGCAATACAATCCTATCTCAAGAAGCAAGAAAAACATCAAACAGACAACCTAAACTTACACCTAAAACAACTGGGAAAAGAAGAACAAAAAAAACCCAAAATAAGTAAAAGGAAAGAAATTCTAAAAATCCAAGCAGAAATAAATGAAAAAGAAATGAAAGAAACAATAGTAAAGATTAATATAACTAAAAGCTGGTTTTTTGAGAAGATAAACAAAACTGACAAACCTTTAGCCAGACTCATCAAAAAAAAAAAAAAAAGAGAGAGAGAGAAGAATCAAATCAACAAAATTAGAAATGAAAAAGGAGAGGTTACAACAGACAGTGCCAAAATACAAAGGATTATAAGAGACTATTAAGAACAACTATACGGCAATTAAGTGGATAACCTGGAAGAAATGGACAGATTCTTAGAAAACTTCAATCTTCCAAGACTGAACCAGGAAGAAATAGAAATTATGAACAACCCAATTACAAGGACTGAAATTAAAGCTGTGATCAAAAATCCACCCAAAAAACAAAAGCCCAGGGCCAAATGGCTTCACAGGAGAATTCTACCAAGCATTTAGAGAAGAGCTAATGCCTATCCTTCTAAAACTTTCAAAAAATTGCAGAGGAAGGAACACTTCCAAACTCATTCTACAAGGCCAGCATCACGCTGATACCAAAACCAGACAAAGACAACACAAAAAAAGAAAACTATAAGCCAATATCACTGATAAACATAGATGCAAAATTCCTCAACAAAATTTTAGCAAACAATTCAAAAACACATCAAAAAGCTCACACACCATGATCAAGCTGGGTTTATTCCAGGAAAGCAAGGATTCTTCAATATATGCAAATCAATCAATGTGATACACCATAATAACAAATTGAATGATAAAAACCATATGATCATCTCAATAGGTGCAGGAAAAGCCTTTAACAAAATTCAGCATCCATTTATGATTAGAACTCTTCAAAAAATGGGCACAGAAGGAACTTACTTCAACATCAGTTCAGTTCAGTTGAGTTCAGTCACTCAGTCGTGTCCAACTCATTGTGACCCCATGAACCACAGCATGCCAGGCCTTCCTGTCCATCACCAACTCCCAGAGTCCACCCAAACCCATGTCCATTGAGTCGGTGAAGCCATCCAACCATCTCATCCCCTGTCATCCCCTTCTGCTCCTGCCCTCAATTTTCCCAGCATCAGGGTCTTTTCCAATGAGTCAGCTCTTCACATCAGGTGGCCAAAGTACTGGAGTTTCAGCTTCAACATCAGTCCTTCCAGTGAACACCCAGGACTGATCTCCTTTAGGATGGACTGGTTGGATCTCCTTGCAGTCCAAAGGACTCACTAAGTCAGCATTTTTCACAGAACTAGAACAAAAAATTTCCTAGTTCATATGGAAACAAAAAAGACCCTGAATAGCCAAAACAGTCTTAAGAAAGAAGAATGGAGCTGGAGGAAATCAATCTTCCTGACTTCAGATTATACGACAAAGCTACAGTCATCAAGACAGTATGGTACTGGCACAAAAACTGAAATATAGACCAATGGAACATGATAGAAAGCCCAGAAATAAACCTATGCACCTATGGGTACCTTATTTTTGACAAAGGAGGCAAGAATATACAATGAGGCAAAGACAACCTCTTCAATAAATGGTGCTGGGAAAACTAGACAGCTACATGTAAATTACATGAAATTACAACACTTCTTAACACCATACACAAAGATACAACTCAAAATGGATTAAAGACCTAAATATAAGACCAGAAACTATAAATCATCCTGGGGAAAATATAGGCAGAACACTCAATGACATAAATCAAAGCAAAATCCTCTATGACCCACCTCCTAGAATAATGGAAATAAAAACAAAAGTAAACAAGTGGGACCTGATTAAACTTAAAAAGCTTTTGCACAGCAAAGGCAACTATACGCAAGGTGAAAAGACAAGCCTTCAGAATGGGAGAAAATAATAGCAAATGAAAAAATGGCAAAGGATTAATTTCCAAAATATATAAGCAGCCAGAAAAACAAACAACCCAATCAAAAAGTGGGGAAAAGACCTAAACAGACATTTCTCCAAAGAAAACATACAGATGGCTAACAAACAGATGAAAAGATGCTCAACATCTCTCATTATTCAGTTCAGTTGCTCAGTGATATACGACTCTTTGCAACCCCATGAACCACAGAACGCCAGGCCTCCCTGTCCATCACCAACTCCCAGAGTTCACTCAGACTCGGGTCCATGGAGTCAGTGATGCCATCCAGCCATCTCATCCTCGGTCGTCCCCTTCTCCTCCTGTCCCCAATCCTTCCCAGCATCAGAGTCTTTTCCAATGAGTCAACTCTTTGCATGAGGTGGCCAAAGTACTGGAGCTTCAGCTTCAGCATCACTCCTTCCAAAGAAATCCCAGGGTTGATCTCCTTCAGAATGGACTGGTTGGATCTCCCTGCAGTCCAAGGGACTCTCAAGAGCCTTCTCCAACACCACAGTTCAAAAGCATCAATTTTTGGGGGGCTCAGCCTTCTTCACAATCCAACTCTCACATCTCTCATTATTAGAGAAATGCAAATCAAAACTACAATGAGATATCACCTCGCACCAATCAGATTGGCCATCATCAAAAAGTCTATAAACAATAAATGCTGGAGAGGGTGTGAAGAAAAGGGAACGCTCTTGCACTGTTGGTGGGAATGTACATTGATACAGTCACTATGGAAGACAATATGGAGATTCCTTAAAAAACTAGGAATAAAACCAACGTATGACCCAGCAATCCCACTCCTAAACATATACTCTGAGGAAATCAAAACTAAAAAAGACACATGTGTCCCATGTTCATTGCAGCACTATATACAATAATTAGAACATAGAAGCAACCTAGATGTCCATCAACAGATGAACTGGTAAAGATATTAAGAAGAAGTGGCAAGAATACATGGAAGAACTGTACAAAAAAGATCTTCACAACCCAGGTAATAATGATGATGTGATCACTAATCTAGAGCCAGACATCTTGGAATGTGAAGTCAAGTGGGCCTTAGAAAACATCACTACGAACAAAGCTAGTGGAGGTGATGAAATTCCAGTGGAGCTGTTTCAAATCCTGAAAGATAATGCTGTGAAAGTGCTGCACTCAATATGCCAGCAAATTTGGAAAACTCAGCAGTGGCCACAGGACTGGAAAAGGTCAGTTTTCATTCCAATCCCAAAGAAAGGCAATGCCAAAGAATGCTCAAACGACCGCACAATTGCACTCATCTCACATGCTAGTAAAGTAATGCTCAAAATTCTCCAAGCCAGGCTTCAGCAATACGTGAACCGTGAACTCCCTGATGTTCAAGCTGGATTTACAAAAGGCAGAGGAACCAGAGATCAAATGCCAACATCCACTGGATCATCGAAAAAGCAAGAGAGTTCCAGAAAAACATCTATTTCTGCTTTATTGACTATGCCAAAGCCTTTGACTGTGTGGATCACAATAAACTGTGGAAAATTCTGAAAGAGATGGGAATATCAGACTACCTAACCTGCCTCTTGAGAAATCTGTATGCAGGTCAGGAAGCAACAGTTAGAACTGGACATGGAACAACAGACTGGTTCCAAATAGGAAAAGGAGTACATCAAGAATGTATATTGTCACTCTGCTTATTTAACTTATATGCAGAGTACATCATGAGAAACACTGGACTGGAAGAAACACAAGCTGGAATCAAGATTGCCGGGAGAAATATCAATAACCTCAGATATGCAGATGACACCCCCTTTATGGCAGAAAGTGAAGAGGAGCTAAAAAGCCTCTTGATGAAAGTGAAAGAGGAGAGTGAAAAAGTTGGCTTAAAGCTCAACATTCAGAAAACGAAGATCATGGCATCTGGTCCCATCACTTCATGGGAAATAGATGGGGAAACAGTAGAAATAGTGTCAGACTTTATTTTGGGGGGCTCCAAAATCACTGCAGATGGTGACTGCAGCCATGAAATTAAAAGATGCTTACTCCTTGGAAGAAAAGTGATGACCAACCTAGATAGTATATTCAAAAGCAGAAACATTACTTTGCCGACTAAGGTCCGTCTAGTCAAGGCTACGGTTTTTCCAGTGGTCATGTATGGATGTGAGAGTTGGACTGTGAAGAAGGCTGAGTGCCAAAGAATTGATGCTTTTGAACTGTGGTGTTGGAGAAGACTCTTGAAAGTCCCTTGGACTGCAAGGAGATCCAACCACTCCATTCTGAAGGAGATCAACCCTGGGATTTCTTTGGAAGGAATGATGCTAAAGCTGAAACTCCAGTACTTTGGCCACCTCATGTGAAGAGTTGACTCACTGGAAAAGACTCTGATGCTGGGAGGGATTGGGGGCAGGAGGAGAAGGGGACGACCGAGGATGAGATGGCTGGATGGCATCACGGACTCGATGGACATGAGTCTGAGTGAACTCCGGGGGTTGGTGATGGACAAGGAGGCCTGGCATGCTGCGATTCATGGGGTCACAAAGAGTCGGACACAACTGAGCGACTGAACTGAACTGAACTGATACACAATGCAATATTACTCAGCCATAAAAAAGAACAAATTTAAGTCAATTCTGATGAGGTGGATGAAGCTAGAACCTATTATACAGAGTGAAGTGAGTCAGAAAGAGAAAGATAAACATCATATTCTAATGTATATATATGGAATCTAGAAAAATGGTACTGAAGAACTTGTTTACAGGGCAGCAATGGAGAAACAGACATAGAGAATAAACTCATGGACATGAGGAGAGGGGAGGAGAGGGTGAGATGTATGGAAAGAGTAACATGGAAACATATTACCATATGTAAAATAGATAGCCAATTGGAGTTTGCTGTATGGTTCAGGAAACACAAACAGGGGGTCTGTATCAATCTAAATTGGTGGAATGGGGTGGGACATGGGAGGGAGGTTCAAAAGGGAGAGGATATGTGTATACCTATGACTGATCCATGTTGAGGTTTGACAGAAAACAACAAAATTTTGTAAAGCAATTATCCTTCAATAAAAAATAAATTAATTAAAAAGAAAAAAGGTATTATGTATAAAATGGATAAGGAACAAAGATATAGTGTACAGCAAAAAGAAACATAGCCATTATTTAGTAATAACTTTAAAGAGAATACAATCTATAAAAATACTCAATCATTATGCTGTAACCAGAAATTAACATAAAATTTTAAATCAACAACATTTCAATTAAAATAAAAACATGTTCAAAATAAATGATGCCCATAAAAAGTCCAAAAAAGAAAAAAAAGGAAATATCATTATTTTGAATAATTTCACAGCATTAACAATATAAGATAAACTTTAAATTTTGAAGGTTAGTGATCATACGATATGGCTGACATAAAAATAAGTAAAAATTTACTCCAGTAGAAGAGAGAATATATGGCAAAAACAGACAACTGAAAATACATACATAGGGTTAAGAGGGAAAGAAATTACTGAGGCTATGCCACAATCATAAAGGTAAAGAGTTTCCTAAGGAGATCAAACAGCACAAGCAATGGCACAAAACTGTGAGACACCATAAGGTTCTTAAGAAACACCACGATGAGAGGACTGGGGCATATGCTAGGAAGGTAGACAGGAGTCAGATTATGCACATAATGACAAGCCACTAAAGGATATTACTAATATAGAGACATGGCCAGATTGATGTATTAGAAAGTTTTCTCTGGCAACAATGAAGAAGGCTTAAGGAGGAAGACAACACGAATGTTAAAACAAAAAATTTTTAGAATATGTTCAATATCTCATCTCAAATTTGTGACATATAAAATTCCAATTTATCAATTTTTAAGAGCAAAAGAATGACCAAGAAAAGTAGCTGCAAGTTTGGCATAAACCTTCCAGATTTCAGACAATAAAGCTACAGTAATCAAAACAGCATGGTACAGGCACAAAAACAGACATGTAGATTAATGGAACAGAAGAGAGGGCCCAGAAATAAACCTACACATCTAAGGTCAATTAATCTGCAACAAAAATGGCAAGAATATACAATGAGAAAAGATAGTCTCTTCAGTGAGTGGCTGAAAAAGCTACACAGCTAAATATAAAATCAATGAAATTGTAACACTCCCTCAAACTCTAAACAAAAATAAACTCAAAATGGTTTAAAGACCAACATATAGGACATGACAAAATTAAAATCCCTAGAAGAGAACACAGGCCAGACATTCTTGACATAAATTGTAGCAATATTTTCTAAAATCAGTCTCCCAAGGAAAAAGAAATAAGCTAAAGTAAATGCATGGGACCTAATCAAACTTAAATACTTTTGCACAGTAGAGGAAACCACAAATAAAATGAAAAAACAGCCTACCAAATGGGAGAAGATACTTGCAAACAATGCAACCAACAAGGGGTTAATATCTAAAATACATGAACCACTCACACAACTCAGTATCAAAAAGACAAACAACCCAATCAAAAAATAGGCAGAAGACCTAAACAGACATTTCTCCAAAGAAGACATACAGCTAGCCAACAGCCACACGAAAAGATGCTCAACATTGCTAATTACTAGAGAAATGCAAATCAAAATCACAATGAAGTATCACCTCATACACATCAGAATGGCTACCATCAAAAAGCTTACAAATAACAAATGCTGGAGAGAGTGTGCAAAAAAGGGAACCCTCCTACCCTGTTGCAAAGTAAGTTGGTACAGCCATTATAGAGAATATATGGAGGTTTCTAAAGAAACTAAAAATAGAGCTACCATCAGTTCAGTTCAGTCACACAGTCGTGTCCGACTCTTTGCGACTCCATGAACTGCAGCACGCCAGGCCTCCCTGTCCATCACCAACCCCCGGAGTCCACCCAAACCCATGTCCATCGAGTCAGTGATGCCATCCAACCATCTCATCTTCTGTCGTCCCCTTCTCCTCTGCCCTCAATCCTTCCCAGCATCAGGGTCTTTTCCAACGAATCAGCTCTTGGCATCAGGTGGCCAAAGTACTGGAGTTTCAGCTTCAACATCAGTCCTTCCAATGAACACCCAGGACTGATCTCCTTTAGGATGGACTGGTTGGATCTTCCTACCAGAAGTCCCCTTCCAAGAGACTCTCAAGAGTCTTCTCCAACACCACAGTTCAAAAGCATCAATTCTTCAGTGCTCAGCTTTCCTTATAGTTCAACTCTCACATCCATACCTGACCACTGGAAAAGCCATAGCCTTGACTAGACAGACCTTTGTTGGCAAAGTAATGTCTCTGCTTTTTAATATGCTATCTAGGTTGGTCATAACTTTCCTTCCAAGGAGTAAGTGTCTTTTAATTTCATGACTGCAATCACCATGTGCAGTGATTTTGGAACCCAAAAAAATAAAGTCTGACACGGTTTCCACTGTTTCCCCATCTATTTGTCATGAAGTGATGGAACCAGATGCCATGATCTTCGTTTTCTGAATGTTGAGGTTTAAGCCAACTTTTTCACTACCTTCTTTTACTTTTATCAAGAGGCTCTTTAGTTCCTCTTCACTTTCTGCCATAAGGGGGGTGTCATCTGCATATCTGAGGTTATTGATATTTCTCCCAGCAATCTTGATTCCAGCTTGTGCTTCTTCCAGGCCAGCATTTTGCATGATGTACTCTGCACAGAACTTAAATAAGCAGGGTGACACTATACAGCCTTGATGTACTCCTTTTCCTATGTGGAACCAGTCTGTTGTTCATGTCCAGTTCTAACTGTTGCTTCCTGACCTGCATATAGGTTTCTCATGAGGCAGGTCAGGTGGTCTGGTATTCCCATCTCTTTAAGAATTTTAAACATTTTTCTGTGATCCACACAGTCAAAGGCTTTGGCACAGTCAATAAAGCAGAAATAGATGTTTTTCTGGAACTCTCTTGCTTTTTTGATGATCCAGCGGATGTTGGCAATTTGATCTCTGGTTCCTCTGCCTTTTCATGGTTCACATATTGTTGAAGCTGGCTTGGAAATATTTAAGCATTACTTTGCTAGTGTGTGAGATGAGTGCAATTGTGCGGTACTTTGAAGTACCATATGATCCAGCAATCTTACACCTAAGGATATATATGCACCCACGATGGAACATTACTCAGCCATAAAAAAGAATGAAATATTGCCATTTGTGACATAGATGGACCTAGAGAATATCATACTAATTCAGACAAAGACAAATATATATCACTTACAATGTAGAATCTAAAAAATAATACAAATTAATCCAGAGACAAAAGAGAAACACAGTCACAGACACAGAAACCAAACTTATGGTTACCAAAGGGGAAAGAGAACAGAGAGGGATAAATTAGGAATATGGGACTAACATATGCAAACTACTATACATAAAATAGATAAGCAACAAGGATTTACTATATAGTATAGGGAATTATGTTTCATATCTTATAGTAACCTATAATGGAAAATAATCTAAATATTTGTTATTGTTCAGTTGTTAAGTTGTGTCCAACTCTTTGTGACTGCAGCACACTGGCTCCACGGTCCTCTACTATTTCCCAGAGTTTGCTCAAATTGATGTCCATTTAGCCAAAGATGCTATCTAGCCACCTCATCCTCTGCTGCCCTTTTCTCCTTTTGCCTTAAATCTTTCCAGCATTAGGGTCTTTTCTAATGAGTCAGCTTTTTGCATCAGGTGGCCAAAGTATTAGATATTCGGCATCAGTCTTTCCAATGAATATTTAGGGTTGATTTTCTTTAGGACTGATTATTGGCCACCTATATATCTTCTTTGGGGAAGTATATACTGTTGGTAGTCTTTCCTGGCAACCCACTCCAGTGTTCTTGCCTGGAGAATCCCAGGGACGGGGGAGCCTGGTGGGCTGCCGTCGATGAGGTCGCACAGAGTCGGACACGACTGAAGCGAGTTAGCAGCATACCCTACCCTATTCCCTGAAGAATGAACATTTTAATTGCTTTGCCAATAACCATATGGATTTTTAACAGGTCAGTTACTTCTGTTCGGCAATCTGATTTTTATCTATGTCATCTATGGCCACAAAAGAAAACAAAATTGACAGATGCTGATGGAGATCAAACAAGAAACTTTCTTCTAATTATCACCAGGTTCTAGTTAACTGAGTTAATCCAATACTGTCATTACGGGCACAGTTTTTTTCACAACTGATTTCACAATAATAAGAAAATGATCTCATCAACTGGTTAGTAAGGACTCTAGATATTAAACTATTACAGTTTGTCTATCTAAAGCTCTCATAGTTGATAGCATGGAACTTACATCAGTTATGTTAACAGAAGAGACAGAAATGAATGTATGCACTTGGCTACAACATTCTACCACAGAGAAACATACAAAAGTGTTCTACAGAAATGAAGATTAAATTTTATTCTACAGCAATCTGGTAGCAAATGGTCCACTTAAATTCACAAATAAGGAAAAGTGAAAAATATACATCCTGCTTAAAGATTATAGCTTATCCTATAAAATGTTTGTCCTTATGTCTGTAGTAGGTTCATGAATGAAAAGTTCATATTAAATAAATCAGATATTTAAAATGGTAGTGATATTTGACTAAATAATACGATGAATTAAATTGATAAATGCTTGTAGTTTATATTAGTTAAGGGAAATACTCTTCTTTGGCTAGGAAGCAGTAAAATATTAACTACAAAGCCAGTTGATTATTAAAAAGACACTTTCACAATGCCAATCAATGAGACTTTACTAAACTAACCCACTAAAACAGCAGTCTGGGGAATGTCAATTAGCAGTTAAGTTTCTCAAATGCTTGCTCCCACTAGCACAGAATTAATAAAACATGTTTACATATTGCCTTGAGCAAACCTCAAGAATACTGCCAGTGCAATCTGAACTATTATTATATATTCATAATACCCTCCTTAATGAGAGATTCTCATTTATTCTTCATCTACTTCCCAAGTTTAACTGACTTTAAGAAAAAATCCAGTAAAAATTCTTAAAATCTCATGGCAATGTACTTTCAATTTTATCCTTTTTCCAGTTATACATGACACAAATGTAGTTCTTTGAAGACAAAATGCCTCCCAAGACCTTATTTCACATACTCCCAAAATTATAGAATTAAAACTATTTGGAAAGTGTCCACATCCATAGTTTTGCACCAACTAATGTGAAGCTACAAAATGCAGTATTCTTAACTTCATCATGTCATACAGATTTCAAAACAGATATAAGAAGTGGAGATTAGGTAGTTAATTAATTCTCTATTTGCTTCTAGAGAAACTGAACTTGTCTCCTCTACAGGAAAACATAATATAAAATGGAAAATTTGTTGTAACAGTGAAAGAGAAGAATAGAAGTTAAGAGTTTTATGGGAAGGAAGAGAGCTCATTGTAAAGGGATACCTTAGGCCTAGTAGATGCAATCTTATAACAAAGAAACAAAGATATGGACAAACCTTAGAAGAGATATGTAACTACTAAACCTTAAGTCAATTAAAGTTTATATTCCTTGTACCTTAAGAGTAGTACCTCTGTAGATACCAAATTATTCTTTGAAAAGTCACTTCACTGAGCAACTTCTTCCATTTTTTTCCAAGTGTTTCTGAAAATAAGATTACATCTTATATCTATAGGAATTATTAAAAAAGAAGAAAGCATATGGCTTCAAATAATAATTCCAGAAAAGAAAATGAAGTAGTAAAATAAGAAATCAATTTACGATTTATTCTGGCAAATGTTAAGTATGAAGTCATAACATGTCACCAAAGAGACCACCTAAGCTAATTAATTCTGGTTCCCAAAATGAAATTGTCTGTATAGAATTCAATCCATTTCTTAAGATAAAAGTCTGGAGAGAAGGAAGGTATGAGACACATTTTATTTTGGTAGATATTTTTACATCAAGAAAAAGTCAATGATTCTTTAGGAATTCTGACATCACTGTTGACGACCTAGAGATTTCTCCACTAGTTAGCCACAGAAAGCTGAAATTTATAGTCAATTGTGAAATACATACAAACTAGTAATCTAAACAGTTTGTCCTCTTAACTGTTGTGGATACAGAATATACTACACAGTCTTTGTTGAGAGAGACAAAAATATACTTCTAGAATCCTGGAACTAACTATATTCTAAATAGTAATAATTGAAAGTCCCCCAACCACTTAAAAAAAATAAAATCATGATCCTGTACCCTTTATTTAGATTCAAATAAAATTTTAGGTAAGAAAAACCCTCCAGCACTCCAGGCCTCATACTAGGCACAACAGATCATGGCTGGAAGAATTCGAAGCCTATGATACATGGATGATAACTTCAGGCACAACAAAACTGAGATCAAACTACAGACTTGATACTCAACTCTCTACATTAATGGCCTGACAGGAAAAGGGACATAAATATTTCTAGCCATCGATTTTATTTATCTCAAGTCTCTACTGTTTTGTTGCACAAACTATCCAATATTCAAACAAAATTTCAATAAACACAAGAAAGCAAGAAAAACAAATCTATTATTAAGGCATAAAATAATCAACAGAATTGAACCCAGACACGCTGAAACTATCAAAGAGGCACTCGAAAATAACATGATTAATAAGCTGAAGGAACTAGTGGAAAAAGTGGATAATATGTACAAATAGGAAATTTCAACAAAAAGATGGAGATTACAAAGGGGAGTGAAATGGAAATGCTAGAAGTGAAAACTGCAATATCAGAAAAAATACCTCTGATGAGCTTATCAGCAAGAACGGGGCCAATTATTTAATACTTTTGTTATCACAAACTCAATTGGGGGTTTTAGGCTTCGTTTTACTTCTCTACTTTATGCTTGGAGGTTACAGGACTTTTAAGAGACTATAAAACTAAAGAAAATAGTGTATAAGTAAATTATCTATGATTCTAACAGTAATTTCAACTTGGAGCCTCCATGTTCATATGCAAAATACAATGCCCTATGTTCAAGGTTGCAGTTGTGGTTTTGAAGATGCGTGTAGGTTTTACCATCTGTTTCATCTATCTTCTTTTTGTTGTTGGGGCCCTTTTCTACATTTTTTTTATTCTTCATTTCATTGTATTCATTATTTTCTTTTCATATTATATTCTTTAAGCTATTTTATTTTATTAATAAATAACTGTTTTTAGATTATACAACAGTTTAGATTGAGACAGCAGATCAAGATCCAATGTGCTCCATTCAACAAAGTTTGTACCTATACTTTCCAATTACACAAATACCCATTTGTTCCCCCAAGACAAAATATAATTATCTACATGGCTCACAAAAGTCATAACCCCAAGTTCATTTCCAAAATGGATGCTACAGCTTCTGAGCCATTAGGCCAGTCCTATATCATACCCTTTGACAAAATATATTTTACAGCTCATTTCTCATAAATATAATTTCACTGTACGCAACTGATAATAAATCTGCTCTTTTTCATGGCAAGGAGTTCAAATGTATTTTCATGGCTTACAGTTGACTATTAATAAATGAAGCCCCTATTTCTAAAAAATACAAAGTGAGCAAAAATGAAGAGCTATTTCAGTATGTCTGCCAATGACATCCTTAAAAGGGAACTAGTACAATTCAATTTCAAAAGATCTAATAAGACAGTAGGAAAAAGTAATATATCAACTTAGTATTAAGCACCATTCATTTCTCACAAAAGAGAAAAGTTCTATAAATTCAGAATCTATCAATGTTAAAGTGTCAGTTAAAAGCAGAAACAACAAAGCCCTAAACATCAGCTCCTCAATGAAAAGTTCTTCTAGACACTTACCCAAGTCTTCCTAGCATCTCAAGCTCAGGAACCTGTGGTCCACATGTCTCTATCTGCAGTGGTTGGTATTCATACAGAGCTTCTTCAAGTTTTTGAATGGGTGCTAATGAAATATGCTGACCCTGTTAGAAAAATGAAAGAAAATAATACTTGTAAATATTACTTTCATATTACTACTTATTTGCAGTTTTTAAAGATTAGCTAAATTTCCTCACATTAAAAATATTACCTGTTTTTCATTACATTACTGAAATCCTCATTAACACACAGAGACAAATAATTTAAAGGAAGAAAACGAAATCCATCATTAAATTCAAATTTAGCCTTAAAGAGTAGTTGTTCAATGTCAATAGTCAAAGTGAAAAGTGTTAGTCGCTCAGTCATGTCTGACTCTGCGATCACATGGACAATAGCCTGCCAAGCTCCTCTGTCTATAGGATTTTCCAGGCAAGGATACTGGAGTGGATAGCCATTTCCTTCTCCGGAGGATCTTCTCGACCCAGGGATCGAACCTGGGTCTCCTGCATTGCAGGCAGATTCTTTACCATCTGAGTCACCAGGGAAGCCCAATGTCAATGGCAGAATTCACCAATATATAAGCATAAGCTATTCTCACATTTTCCTATTATAATTTTGATAATTAGTGCTTTCTTGAAAGTCTTAAGATAGGGAGCACAGTAATGAAATTATTATGTGCAAAGTTTTGCCACAGAAATGTCTATTCTGAGTCATAATGGAAGTAAACTTACTTATCAAGTGTGTGTATTTGATGTCTACTTACACATACACACAAAAATGAGAAAAGTTTATGCTAAAAACTAAGTTGGATAAAATATCTGCATATTTTTCTGAAAAGAACTACTGGAAAACTAAAATTAAAAGACCATATTTGATTAAAAATATACAAAATAAAATGCCACTCAGCAACATAGCACCATTACATTGAGATTTCCATATTTATAATCTGAGCATAGAATTCTAATTTTTGAATATGTGTATTTTTTTACAGTCCATGTTTTATGATTCTAACTATAGTTCTGTTACTTTTCTTGGTAGAATTCTCATCAGTTTCTCTATGTCCTAACTTTCTAATAAAGACTAGTTTCTTACAGTTATTAGTTCCAATATTTTCTAATTTTTAATTTATTTCTCTTATTACCTCCCTTAGTTTCCTTTTCTTTTTCCCCTATATTACTAAGTTGGATACATAAAACAATTGTTTTCTCTTTTATTTAAAGGAGGAGGAAAAAAAGGTAAAAACCATGACTTACAAGCACAGCTGAGGCAGTGATGAATTAGACAATGAAGATGTCTGTATATGACTCATGGTTTTTCTCTTCAACAACTTTAATATACTGTAACATTATCTTATCTAGTTTAACATAATATTAATAGCTTCTCTGACACTGGGACCTCAAAAGTCCATCACCAAATTTGGGGAAAGGACTTGAAAAAACATGTCTCCAGAGATACACAAATGGCCAATAAGCACAAGGAAAGATGACTCACATAACTAGTCATTAGGGAAATCCAAATCAAAACTATAATGATATACAGTCATCCCTCAGTATCTCTAGGGGTGGAGGGGAGGTCTGGTGCCAAGATCCATTCGCAGATGCACAAGTCTCTTTATAAAATGGCATACTAGTACAGTCAGCCCACTCCATCCCCAGATTCCTCATCCCTGGGTTCTGCATCCACAAATTGACCAAACCCAGATGGAATTCATGGTTGGGTGAATCCATAGATGTGGAACCCACAAATACAGAGGGCCCCACCGTAGCACTTAACACCCACAGCTATTTAGGATGCCTATTATCCAGAACGAAAACAAAAAAGACATAAAATAACAAGTATTGGCAAGGATGTGGAGAAACTGGAACTCACGTGCATTGCTGATGGGAATGTAAAATGGTGTTACTATGGAAAACAGATAGCAATTCCTCAAAAGATTAAATATAAAATTACAATATGAGCCAGGCTTTCCTGGTGACTCAGACAGCAAAGAATCCGCCTACAATGCAGGAGACCCAGGTTCGATCCCTGAGTTGGGAAGATCTCCTGGGGAAGGGACTGGCTACCCACTCCAGTATTTCTGCCTGGAGAAATCCATGGACAGAGGAACAGACAGGCTACAGTCATGGGGTCGCAAAGAGTCGGACACAACTGAGCAACTAACACTTGCACCTGCACTACCATATGAGCTAACAACTCCATTTCTTGGTTATACCCAAAAGGAAGGAAAGCAAGAACTTGAACAGTCGTGCTCATAGCAGCATTATTCACAATAGCCAAAAGATAAAAGTAACCCATGTTTCCATCAATTAATTAATGAATAGGATATACAACATAATGGAATATTTTGTTGCTGTTCAGTCACTAAGTCGTGTCCGACTCTTTGTGACCCCATGGAATGCCACACCAGACTTCCCTGTCTTTCACTCTCCCAGAGTTTGCTCAAATTTATGTCCATGGAGTCAGTGAGCTATCTAATCATCTCACCCTCTGCTGCCTTCTTCTCCTTTTGCCTTCAATCTTTCCCAGCATCAGGGTCTTTTCTAATGAGTCAGCTTTTCACATCAGGTGGCCAAGGTATTGGAGTTTCAGCTTCAACATCAGTCTTTCCAATGAATAGTCAGGACTGGTTTCCTTTAGGATTGACTGGTTGGATCTCCTTGCTGTCCAAGGGATTTTCAAGAGTCTTCTCTAACACCACAGTTCAAAAGTATCTATTCTTCAGTGCGTAGCCTTCTTTCTCTCACATTCGTACAGGACTACTGGAAAAACCATTAAGTTTGACTATATGGAGTTTTCTTGATAAAGTGATGTCTTTGATTTTTAGTATGTGTCTAAGTTTGTCATAGTTTTTCTTCCAAGGACCAAGTATCTTTTAATTTCATGGCTGCAATCATCGTTCACAGTGATTTTGGAGTCCAAGAAAAGAAAATGTGTCACTGCTTCTACTTTTCCCCCTTCTATTTACCATGAAGTGATGGGACTGGATGCCATAATCTTCGTTTTTTGAATGTTGAGCTCTTCTTAAGTCAGTTTTCTGACTCTCCTCTTTCACTTCTCATTGAAGCTCTTTAGTTCCTCTTTACTTTCTGTCATTAGAGAGGTATCACTTGCATATATAAAGTTGCTGATATTTCTTCTGACAATCTTGATTCCAGTCTGTGATTCACCCAGCCTGGCATTTCCCATGATGTACACTGCAAATAAGTTAAATAAACAGTGTAACAATATACAGCCTTGTTGGACCTTTATCCCAGTTTTGAACCAGTCAGTTGTTCCATGTAAGGATGTAACTGTTTCTTCTTAACCTGCATACAAGTTTCTCAGGAGACATGTAAGGTGGCCTGGTATCTCTGTCTCTTTAAGAATTTCCCACAGTTTGCCGTGATCCACACAGTCAACGGCTTTCGCATAGTCAACGAAGCAGGAGCAGATTTTTTTTCTGGAATTCTCTTGCTTTCTCAATGATCTTAAAAATGGCAATTTAATATCTGGTCCTTATGCTTTTTCTAAATCCAGCTTGAATAATGGAATATTATTCAGTCTTAAAAAGGAAAGAAATTTGATATGTGCTAAACCACTGATGAACCTTGAAGACATTATGCTAAGTAAATGAAATAAGCCAGTCACAAAAAGGACAAATATTGTATGATTTCAATTATATGAGGTTCTTAGAGTAGTCAAATTATAGAGACAGAAAGCAGAATGGTGACTGCCAGAGACTGTGGGGAGGCAAGGGATGAGTTAGTATTGAAATGAGTATTAGTATTTAAATGAGTACAGAGTTTCAAGTGGAGAAGATAAAAATATCTTGGAGATGAATGGTGGTGATGGGTGCACATTGTGAATGCCCTTCAAAATAGTGATAAAGTTTATGTTATGTATATTTTACCACAATTTTTAAAAATAGGTTTTAGATATTTAATTTGCTCATTTATGTGGCTGAAATAATACACATTAAAAAAGAAGATAAAAATGAGATATAGGAAAACACCATTAACATTATTTTAATCCTGAACCTCCATATGTTTCACAGCCTTTCTAAATAAACTTGAAACTGTCAAGCTACAGCTTGTATAACCTCTCAGTAATCCAACTTCTGAACAACAAATCTGAGTACAGAGTATTACATAGGTTAAAAAGGGGTCTTCCTAAGCAGGACATTCTGAGTGGCACTGTGACATCCCTATTTCAAAGTGTCTTCTTCATAAGTTACCAAGTACTGCATTCTCCTGCCACGTGATACAGAAGTCCAGTATTCCTGTCACAGTTTTGGGTTTAAAAAAAAAAGAAGAGAACAAGTAAAAGAAAAAACTATAAGAATTTTAAAAGGTCACCTATTATACCTATCCCATAACACAGTAATCTAGACTATGTTGATTACTCTATTTTCACATTATAAATTAGGAAGCAAGGCCCAGGAAAACTAATACAAAATGGATAATTCCAAGAGCCGGGATACTTTTCAGGGAAGGCAATATTCAAACAAAAAGAGACTCTCTTAAGTCATTAAACTGGTAGTCAACATATTAAAAGTAATCATTCTCTATCAGTAAGGATACCCAAGTTACTGAAGTTATTATGTCATATAATCCAGTCTTTTCTGCAAGTTTGTGCGTACATAAAAGTTCATATAATAATAACAATTAGCATTATTAACTCAGTGCCAGACAACAGTCTAAAGGCTTTTAATGTGGTATTTCATTAATATTCACAATAGTTTTATGAGATAAACAGTATCATCTCTACTTTACAAAGATAGGTGTTTAGATATGTGACTAGGCAAGGTCACACTGGAGTTAATGGCAGGTTGAGGATTAGAAGCAAAGGGTGCCAGATTCTAAAGCCTGTGTTCTTTTCCCATAATTTTTTTATTTTATGGATAAAGAAACTAAGACTCCTAAAATGTAAATTTCTCCTAAGGTCACAAAGAGTTCCTAATTCCTGTCCAGTGTGGGATCTACCATACCACACCGTCTTTCAATATCCTATTTTTAGACAATAAGATAACCATTGCTCAATTTAAGCCTGATATAGTAAGTCCTAGATTTCTATACAAATTCTATTAATTTAGATATGTTCAAAATGTCATAGGTTCAAAAAGAAAAAAAATGTATTATGGCATTTAGAAAGAAAGAAATATTATTTAGTGATAATTCTATTTATCTTGAGAATGAGAAAACAAAGTTCACAAATGACAGTCCCCTAGTCCCTAGTCAATCTAGTCCCCTAACATTCAATCTTTCCCCCCAAAACTGGTGTGTGAAGTGAAGTCGCTCAGTCGTGTCTGACTCTTTGCGACCCCATGGAGTATACCAGGCTCCTCTATCCATGGGATTTTCCAGGCAAGAGTACTGGAGTGGATTGCCATTTCCCGACCCAGGGACTGAACCCGGGTCTCCCACATTGTAGGCAGACGCTTTACCATCTGAGCCACCAGGGAAGTGTGTGTGTGATAGATGCCAAATTTCTCAAATCACTGACATAATTAAGTTAAAGAAAATCATCAAGAGACCAGATATCTCAATATGAGGAAAATGTTAGAGGCTTTTAAGTGACTAGTAGCAAAGTGTTTAAAAGTTTCTGGATGCAAAGTGATATTCCTACCAAAACAGTAAGTGTGATATTATTCTAAATTATCAGGAAAAGATGGATTCAGATTAAAGAAGTCACACTGTATGATTCAGGAGTGATATTTAACATCTGAACTAAATCTAACGTGGCACCAAATGATATGGTATGAACTTAAGGACTACAGAAAATCAAAAGAGGAAGCATTGATGAACGGGAGAAAACTGAAACAGTGCAACTTGTGGGAGACCTCTGAGGTCAGGCAAAGTCTACAAAACAAGGCAATGAAGAAGACAGCAATATTACTACACCAATATTTTGTGTCTTGAGACAATATTTAATAAACAGGAGCAGAGAACAGATATATGGGATGTGGGAGTGGAAAGAGACTGAATCAGTATGTTAAAGCCTAAATTACAACCAGAAAATACTTCCAAGACTAACTTAAACTCACATGGTTAAAAATCAGACCTTTCAAAACAATGTCAAACACATTTTGTCTCCATCAAATTACCAAATAAATGATAAAATAATAATCTCAATATGACAAGAGAATGTGGAGAAAGATGTTCTCATATGCTGCTGATAGAAGCACAAATAAGGAATTGCTTTCTTCATGAAAAACAATTTTGTAAACCTTTAAAGTATTCATATAGTTTAACTCAATAACCCCACTTGTAAGGAAAAAAAAAAGAAAACGCTAATCAAATCGTCCATCACACTTTATAATTGTGAAAAACCAAAAGGAACATAAATGTTTAGGAATATTGGGAAAATTAAGTAAACATGAGTTCAACTATAACAATGTGTATGTCATTTAAGATTATGTTCAAAGAGAAAATTAATAAAATACTAAGTACATAATAAGGATATCCAAACTATTTTTTTTAATTGCATAAGAAAAAACTATAATGAAAAACACCAAAATTTTCACTGTAGTAATCTCTAGGTGATAAGATTGTGTGAACTATTTATATTTTTACCTCTATGCAATATTTTTTAAATTCATCAAAATGGGTAAACTCTATATTTATAACCATAAAAAGTATAAAAAACAATATATAAGGGGCCATATTAAGCAACAGCATAGGGAAACAATTCATATCAAATGACAACTGGCTTGATGTCTTCAATAAGTCACAGCATGAGAAAGAAAATCAAGAAATGTAGCACGAGATATGAGCTGTTCTAGATTTTTTAAAACTTAAAAAGTTTAATAAATATAACAAGAGTCATTAGCTCAGTAAAATTTAGGAAGGAAAAAACAGACATTTTTTAGAAAGGAAAGACATTTAGGAAGGAAAAAATGAGACATCTGAGGGACAATGGATAAAATTTGAATATGGCCTGGGTATAAGAATACTGAAACATTTTATTAACTTTGTTTCATCTGATTATGGCATTATGGCTATGTACAAGGATGTCCTATATCAGGGCAGGTCAGAGGGAGATGCAGACTAAACAACTTAAAGGTAAAATTTTACAACCTGCAATTTACTTACAAAACATTCCAAAAAAAATATTATGAAGCAAATTAAAGATTACTGAATCTAGAAATTAGGCATATGAGTTTCACTGTAAGATTTTTCTACTTTGTATTTTGGAAATTTTTCATTATAAATAGTTTTAAAACATATGGAATCTTTGTTAGTTTCAAAAGAAAAATAGCTATGCATTTATAGCTGAGGAAAATAAAATAGTGCCAAAGAAAGAAGAGCCTAGAATCAAGTAGGTCAGGTTTGTAGCTATTTTAGTAACTAGGTTTGAAGATCTGAGTACTGACTGAGAGGAAGAGGAGAGAAAAGTTACAATTAAAACTGCAAGACTTGGTAGTAACCTGAAATAGCTCAGCTGAATATTAAATGAGAAAACCAGAGATATCTGAAGACTAACTGAAACAGGATAATTGGGAAAGAGAAGGATTGAGAAAATTTTTTAAGATAAAACACAGACTTTGGAGAAAGTATTTCCAAACAACATGCCTTATAGAAAATTTGTATCCAGTATATATGTAAAGGACTCTTAAATTGAAAAATTCTTTAAAAAAACAAAACCTCCAATTTAAAAATGGGTAAGGATTTTAATAGACATTTCACCAAAGAAGATACATCAAGGGATAATAAGTACAGGAAATGATGCTCAACAGCAGTCATCTTTAGAAAAAAGTAAATTAAAACTACAATGAAGTACTACTTCACATCCCCCACAATGGCTATAATCAAAGCGTCACTAAGGATATAGAGAAATTAGAACCCTTAAACACTGCTGATGAGAGTGCACAATGGTATGACCACTCTGAAATTAGTTTGGCAGTTTTTCATAAATTTACTATACAACTTGATAATTCCACTTAAAGGTATCTACTCAAGAGAAATGTATGATCAAAGACTTTTACAAGAATGTTCATAGCAGCATTAGTCATGGTAGCCAAATAGTGGAAACAATCTAAATGTCCATCAACTGGTGAATGGATAAGCAAAATGAAGTATATTCATACAAAATGAATATGAATTCATTCATTTAATATTCATATGCTGAATACTATTTAGCAACAGAAGGGAATAAGATATTGATACATGCTGTAACATATGAACTTCAAAAATATTATCATCAAAAAAGAAGCCAGGCAAAAGACTACATATTGTTTGATTCCATTTGTAAGTAATGTTCAGAAAAGGCAAAACTATAGATAGCAACATTAATAATTGCTAAGGGCTAGGAATGTGAATGTAAAGTGACTACACAAAAGTACAGAAATCACTGAATCATACATTTTAAATCAGCAATTTTTTATAGTAAGTAAACTATAACTCAATAAGTTTGTTTACAAAATAAAGAGTTTAAGATGGTGGTTCAATCAATTCAACATTGTTGACTATGTATGAAATTTACAAGTAAAAATTTTCAGTAAAGGCAGCTAAAAATATAAACAAAAGAGACATTTTGCTATTATCACCAACAAAATGATGGTCAAAGTCATAAGAAAAAATAAAAATTGGGGGAGACAAATGTATAAAGTGTGAGATCCTAGTAATGAGTCTTGAAAAACACCCACATTAAGTAATTCAAGTATCTTTTGTTGACCTTTCAAAACTATTAACACAAAATTGAGGCCTTTTCAATTTCTGTTGCAGTTGCCATATAAATAATAAATAAATGAGGCTGAGGGTAAAAAGGTAGTGTGAAGAGGCACAGCAAGTTATGCAAACTTAGGTAAGATCCACATACTCAGGTGGGAAACTGCAGGCAAACTGTACATTCAAAAGCATAATTAATGTTTTACTCCCCCAAAATGTAACAAAATAGAGCCTTTGTTTCTCTCCTAAGATATACCTTAGAGCACTAGATTATATTTCAATACTTTTCTAGTCACACATTTGTAGAAAAGCATTTGTAGAAAAGTAAAGAAAGTGAAGTCACTCAGTCATGTCCAACTCTTTGCAACCCCATGGTCTGTAGCCTACCGGAACCTCCGTTCATGGGATTTTGTATTGGAGTGGGTTGCCATTTCCTTCTCCAGGGGATATTCCTGATCCAGGGATCAAACCCAGGTCTCCTGCATGACAGGCAGATGCTTTACTGTCTGAGCCATACAACTCCCTTAAAAAGACTTTCCAAAATTCAGCTCATTTCCATATAGAAAAACATAAAAACATTTGAAGAACAAGGCAAATGCTGACAAAGATAATTATACATGGCTGCAATTTTAAGTAATATTTTGAAACATATCTTTAACTTGTCTTACTCAGCAAGCTTCACATTTACTATAGAAATGTTTACAATTTACTGAGATTAATCTGTTGATTGAGATTCATGGTAAATAGATGGGGAAACAATGGAAACAGTGAGACTTTATTTTGGGGGGGCTCCAAAATCACTGCAAATGGTGACGGCAGCCATGAAATTAAAAGACGCTTGCTCCTTGGAAGAAAAGCTATGACAAACCTAGATAGCGTATTACAAGCAGAGACATTACCTTCCAACAAAGGTACATCTAGTCAAAGCTATGGTTTTTCCAGTAGTCATGTATGGATGTGAGAGTTGGACTATAAGGAAAGCTGAGCCCCAAAGAATTGATGCTTTTGAACTGTGGTGCTAAAGACTCTTGAGAGTCCCTTGGACAGCAAGGAGATCAAACCAGTCAATCCTAAATGAAATCAGTCCTGAATATTCATTGGAAAGACTGAAGCTGAAACTAAAACTCCAATACTTTGGCCACCTGATGGAAAAGACCCTGATGCTGGGAAAAACTGAAGGCAGAAGGAGAAGGGGACAACAGAGGATGAGATGGTTGGATGGCATCACTGACTCGATGGACATGAGTTTGAGCAAGCTCCGGGAGTTGGTGATGAACAGGGAAGCCTAGCAGGCTGCAATCCATGGAGTCGCAGAGTCGACACAACTGAGCGACTGAACTGAACTGAGATTGATCTGTTAGATCATCTATAGCACACTATAAACATTATGCTTATTCATTCTCCTCAAATAAAGGAATAACACAGACTATCTTTTGTGCTAATTCTAAAATGCAGGATTCACTTCCAAATTAAAAATTATATGATCTAGATTTCTGGAAGCCATTTAATAAGCGATAAAGTTAACTCTGAAAACAACTTTTACTTCAAAAAAACTTCTGGTCACTATGTCAACATGTATATGCGCACAAACTGAGAAGACAGCAAACCATTTAAAATAACATAAGTAAAGAAAATACATGATTTTCTAATAAAAATAACAGTAACAGAAATTTGAATTAATAATCATTAATATACAGGCTATTGACATCAACTATTAAAAAATACTTTAAATAAAAATTATTTTAAATAAAAATATCCTTCCATATCAATTAGTATATGATTCTCTATTAAATACCATACAACAGGTTATAATTCATAAAGTATTAGCCATTCAGAGTGACTGGCTAAATGATTCTCAAAATCCTTTAACACAATTTTAAGATTCAGAACACTCTTAATTTTCATATCTTACTTAAATGATTTTTATTCACCAGACTAGCCATATCTTCAACATATTTGCTAATAAACTCTGTAAGCTTGGTAAAACCCTCTTGGTATAAATGTCTGTTTAACATCTATCTACCCCATTAGACTGTAAGGCCCTGTTGTTCACTGCTATGCCTCACAGCACAGGGAAGAACTGCTTGGTATTTTGTAGAAAGGGGCATGTGAACAGTCATCTGGTTTTGTAGTACGAACATTAGGAAAACCAGAAAGATGGAGGTCAGGTTTCCAAATTCTATAAATTTCAGAATGTTCTTACTGTGTGTAAACAATTGGAATTTTATAATTACATGTACTCTGAGAGTATGTAAGGAATACATCTCCAGCTTCTCCACACTTTAATACTGTTCTTTCACTTATTCATTAGAAAAAGTCAGTAGATGCTTTTTATCCCTAGCCTGGAAATGTGCTTTCTAGCCACTTAAGGATCATTTCAACAAAATTTCAGACAACAAAACATTGTGATTCTTCTGTTATAATCAAACACCCATTCAAAAGACAAATACTGAACAAAGACTGTAAGCCAAGAACTAAAGAGCACAGCAATAAAACAGATACAAGCTCCAGCCTTCAGGGAGCTTGTATTCCAGTAAATCACTTTTCCATGAGATTGCTACTTCTATTTTGTTGAATCATCTTAATGCAAAACAAGGGACCGCCCTGGTGGTCCAGTAGGTAAGACTCCAGGCTCCCAATGCAGGGGGCCTAGGTTCGACCCCTGGTTAAGGAACTGGATCCCACATGATGCAACTAAGACTTGGCACAGCCAAATAAATATTTAAATGCAAAACAAAAACAAACAACAAAACAATGATAGTGGTGGCTGTTTTTCAAAAACTGGATCCTCTTACATGCTAAATTTATCAAATCCATTAGTAAGTAATAAGGGACTTAGAAACCAGAATATTTCACTGGTCTCAGTGCATTAAACCACTACAATTCTACCAATTATTTCTAGAGAAAATATCTGTTGGAGACCTTTCAGAAAAACCAACTATTTCTGAAATACTGTTTCTATGTTGGTAAATGTCCTAATAATTTAAATATGTGTGTGCATAAACATACAGGTGTTTTCTATGTGTGCACATGTATGCATCTGTATGTGGATATGGACATATTTTTTTAATTGTGTTAATGTGCATACTCAGTTTTTTAATGGAAGAGAGAATACTTAAAAAATATACCCGGCACTGACTCCACACTATTCATTCTAAGTAAATTTCGTTTCAGTTCAGTTGTTTTCAATTTATTTTAGGAGCAAGCAGAACAATTTTTATACTATGCTGTTCTGGTCACTCTACGGTGATATCAGCCTATCATCACTGCAACAGCTGCATGGTAACAACTTCCTGGTAGCACATAATTTCATGGTAAGTACAATTCATTTTCCCCCACAGAAACAGCTTTCTCTAATTTTTTAAAAAATTCACAGAAAAACCTGAGTGCCAAGACCCTGCATAGTAAGAAGTAACTATACACTTATGCTGACACTGCCTCTAACCTAATATGAATTGAAGTGATTTTATTTCTCTAAGCTTCATTTTTATCAACAATGGGAGGGGGGGAGCAAACTGGAGGGTTGAACTAGATGTTCTCCCAGGTCCAATCTGCAATTACTTCATGACAACTAAGTGGAAATGAACCACTATCTGATAATGGATCACGAAAATAAGAATAATTTCCCCCAATTTAATGTATAATAGTTTGATTCTATATACACTAAAGAAACAGTAGAAAAAACAATCACTAATTCCCGGATTCCCAACTTTGTAATCATCAGGTTCCACTCCCTTTCTAAATATGTGTTTTGGAATGAGCAGAATATAACTTAAAAAAAAATAATTACAGTTGGCTTTTATAAACATTCTAACATTGATTTATTCCCACAAATCAGCCTTTATGAGCATTTCTGTTTTTTAAAAAATGATGCCTAAATAGTAAATTACCTATTTTTCCCAAATTTTTCCTTCTAAACAAAAACAGATTTCTCCAGAATATGAAAAAGGATTTATCCTGAATACACTAGAAAGAGCACCATATTTTTCTGACTCTTTACTGACAATCAGTTCCATTCGAATATGTAAGATATGCTTTGAAACATCAAAGGAGAATTTAACTACCCAGCTGGGCTTAAACCTCTTGTTCATCATTAGAAATCAAACAGTCCTAAAAATGTTATACCCTCACTTGGCCAAGTCAAGTCTCCGAAACTGTTTGTATATCAAATTGGCCCAGAAAACATCATCAAAATCTGTTCACTAAAGTGGAATTACTTTAATCCTGTTAACTGAATTCACTTGTAATCTCCTCCCCACAAATACACCACTTAGTGTTCAAATTACCACATTAAAAAAATGTTAATAATACATCAACTCTTTTTAGAACTCATATTGTTAAATCAATTTAAACTATTCCTTGAAAAAGAATTTCAAAAACAAAATGCAACATTTACAGAAATTTTAAATTCAGGGGAGAAGTTAGGAAATAATATCTAGAAAAAGATTTTAACATCATTAAAGTATTTCAAATATAAAAACTGAATCCTACACATTTTAAAAAATTAGTTAACTTTTTTGGCCACTCCATGTGGCTGGTGGATCTTAGTTCCCTAATCAGGGATTGAACCCAGGCCCTGGCAGTGAAGGCAACGAGTCCTAACACATCCAAGACATATCCAAATGTTATCTAGAAGGATCCCAAGTGACAAGACTGATTTAAGTTCAACAGAGCTATAATAACGAAGTCACACCCTGTACAGTTGATTAGGTTCTACAGTCAGAGTAAGGCAAAAACTGGTCAAAATAACCCCTTCAAAAATCCTTTAAATAGCCCATAAAGTACATTGTTCTGTACATACTATAATCTTTATATATAAATCCAACCCAGTTAGCTTTTCCTCCAGCATTAGAATAGATTGGTTTGTTCTGTGGAAAATCACATAAAGTACTTGGCTTGCTTTTGGCAACTGCTGCTGCGGCTGCTGCTGCTAAGTCGCTTCAGTTGTGTCCGACTCTGTGCAACCCCATATATGGCAGCCATGTTGTTTTAAAAACACTTTTTATTGGGGGAAAAGAGGAATTCTTTTCTATTTTTCTCCCTAGTTAGGTGTTTTCAACTTTAGTTAAATTCAAATAAGTTAAATGTACATATGATATGACTCTTCTAAACATGACAGGTTTCTGAATGTTCATTCAATTGAATTCATGGGGAAAAAAATGGCATCTGAGATGATGAAGGCTGAATGTGATTTATATGGAGGGAAAGAGAGAGCACTTCTAATGAAAAAAAAATTTTTTAACCAAGAAAAGCTTCAGTACTGTAGTAGAAACAGAAGCCAGAATATGAATGATAAAAGAACGGAAGTTGTGAAGCAGAAACATTGAATAAATCTGATTATTATTTTCATCAAATTCTAAGATAAAAGGAAAACAGGGAGATATGGCATTAGCTTAAAGAAAAAGTAGGGTCCAAGGAAGAGTTTTTGTTTGTTTTGGTTTTGTTGTTTTAGGTTTTATTTTCCCTTGAGCACTAATAAATGAGGCAGTGTTGAAAAGTATTATTTTTACATTCTTTCTCTGATGCTTGTCTTGCTACTGAACTACCATTTGTTGCCAAGAGGACAGAGTGTCCAGCAAATCATATCTGTTTCTATAAAAAGATCAGAAAAGAAAAACATCAAGCAGACTATTTGGTAAGACAAAAATCTGCCTCCTTAAAAAAGTCTCCACAAAGCTTAAGGGAAACATTTTTTACCAGAAATTTTACAAACTTTTCAGGCATACAGCATTTTGGCTCATTTACTTTTAGTAATTACAAACATAGTTTTCAAGAAAAAAATTCTTATCTTGGCACTATAAGTAGACTTTTAATTAGCCAACAATAACAACAACTTAAGTCTAAAATTTTGAACATGATAAAATATGAAAATTGCTTTATATAAAGTTCTCTACAAATATTATTTTTATGATACAAGCAAAACAAAAATATCACATAAGATTAGTAGAATTTTGAAGCAGAAATATTTTTCAGTGGAAAGGGAGCAGAAAGCTTCTTTATACCATAATAGAGATCAAATAGTTTAAGAAATCATACTTTCTTTAGATCTAAACCCTCTGTGCCTAGTACAGTGCTTGGCACATACCAAGAATGTTTGTTTCATAAATGAACAAATGTTTTATAATGATCCACCATATACCACTCATTCTAATCCTCTAAGCCAAGCCATCCTTCCCCCAAACTACAAAACAAATCTGGTTCTATTTGAGGACATTTAACTACAGAAGAAGTGGTTATTGTCCTATCCCCATTGTAGAAAATAAACTGCTAAATCAAACTATACTGACTTTATCCTTCTTTTGTCCTAAAAGGAAACAAGTACTGTGAATACCCTAACCATCCCAACCTGCCTTCCCCAAGCACGTATCACCACTGCCACCCTCACAAAACCACCACGTAATCAGATCTAGACTCTAAATATAGAATATTTACGATTCTCTGATTCCCTTGCAATTTCACATAAACTGACTTTACAAAGGTCATGCAGGTAGAGAATATGATTATTTAACACACAATAATCACAAATAACACCCACACAAAGGACACAAATATTCACTGAACATCTATTATATGCCATGTACTATGCTAGTCTTTATACATACAGCTGAGATAAGTATTACTTTATTTTACAGGAAAACAAATTAATATTCTCTAAGACCAAGTAACCCACCCAAGTTTTAAACCCTAAACTTCCAGCATTCACCAAGCACTTTCCCACAGGACTATGGTATAAAAATTGATTGATCAGAACATTTAGAGGATATTAGACCCTAGTGGGCTTCCCTGGTGGCTCAGACGGCAAAGAATCCACCTGCAGTGCAGGAGACCTGGGTTTGGTCCCTGGGTTGAGAAAATTTCCTGGAGGAGAGCATGGCAACCCACTCCAGTATTCTTGCCTGAAGAATCCCAATGGACAGAGGAGCCTGGCAGGTTGCCGTCCATAGGGTTGTAAAGGGTCAAACATCACTAAGGGACTAAGCACAGAACACACAGGCACTAGTGAAGGGATGAGAGAAAGGATACACCACGAGCATGGATTCCACTTTCAAGCACTGAACAACACATGCTTATATTTAGAGTAAATGTAAATTAGGAAATGCTCATTTGTTTTAAAATGTTTGTATATAACTGCTTTTTAAATGAAAGTTACCCTAATTCGTTAAAACATACAATTCAATTTCTTTTTAGAAAACATTCACATTCAACTTCGCCACAATACATTTAGGTTGATGCAAATTTCACCTGTACTGAGCTATGTGCTTCATCTTTCTTAGAATTTCTCTTAGAAGTTCAGTCTTCTTTTTTAACAAGAAAAAACAGTATCTTGCTCAAAAAAAAAAAAAACTATGGCTTGTCTATGAATCCATGAAAACTGAACAGATTTTAAAATATGAACCAGGAAGACTACTTCAACTGGAAAGAAATCCTAAAAATGTAAAAGTAAGCCACTTTCCTAGAGAGTTGACTTAATAACCAAATCCTTAAATCACATTTTACTAGTTTAACAGATCATTTTTCATAATTGACAGATATGTTTTATGTTTATGACATGAACTACATAAGCAATTCAGAAAAAAATCACAATCTTAGTATAAATTTTTCATCTGAGAACATTATGTGTTCACTGAGCATAAAAACAGTTCTACAATACAGGAGTACACAGACTACCACACAATTTGTTTTTGTTTTTAAAAATTAAAAAAACTAACTTTATTTTATAACTTTTATAAATAAATACATAAATACACACAGAAATAAATGAGAGGTACATTTAGTAAACCAGTGCACTAGAAGACAAAGAAAGCAATTAGTATGGGAGAGTTTAATGAACACAGCTTTAAAGCCCTTCTGGAAATTACAGGCTTGATAAAAGCACTAACGTTCTACCAGTTGCTGAAACAGGTGCTACTGCCAATCAACTGCATTTGCTGAAGCTGAAGCATAAAGACATTAATTAATCTCTATACTGAAACCAATGGCTGCCTGCCATTTTGATTGCCATTTTTTAAAAAAGGGAAAAAGATACAGTCCTTATATGGCCAAATACAACTCTAGGTAAACTACAATTCTAGGTAAGCGCTGGATCTACTTACTTAGTTATATTATTTTCTGGTGTTCTTTATTCTAAATCCAAAACTTCAGTAGGTTGGAGTCTTGGGTCTTACAGTCTCTCCACCTGTTATTTATGAGTTATTTCTAATACCACAAAGAATATGAAAGTATTTGTGAGATACTTGGAGAAAAAGTCTTTCTTTGTTGTTGTTCATTTTGAACCTTTCTATCAAGAGATACATGACTCACGAAGGCATTCTTTAGATCAAATCTGCCTTTTCATTAGAACTTACCCACACTCCCCTATCTCAGCTCTCAAAACACATACACACACCACATACCATATACCACATGCACACACACACCCCTAAATATTTTGTCCTACCACCATCGTATCCTACATACCTTTATCATGTAAACTCTATTCAGAGCACTGCTCAGAATTTAACAAAGATAACAATACTTAATGCTTCCAAGTCTGGGCAATTTTTACAAAACTGATTCTGAAGTTCTTTTAAAATATGCTGGGACAAGATGCCAAAGAATTTGTTTCACATCCATTTGAAAACACGTAAATATAAAGTGAAAAATGTATGTGGGGGTTATTTTTATGATTTTCCATCCTTTCAATGTTTCAAGTCAACACTGATCCTTGAATCTTAAGTAACACTATCTGTTTTACATGTTTTTAAAGTTGCTTTCATTCAACTGTACATGCCTGTGACCTCCACAATGACCTCTACAAAAGCAGTTGTGCACTTTACTGTGGTGCAAATCCTCACAGACAAGTTGAACCTGTTCTTTTTGGCGCTGAGCCCTTTCGCTGAACACACAGCTGAGATTTATTATAAAAGGGAACTAAGGGGCATTATTGCACAACATTTATCCTTCACATACAGCCAAGTATAATCTTTTACAACCTTTGAGAGCTCTTAAATAAACAGATCTTCTCTTAATTGCATAGTTTCTTATTTGTCACCAATCATATGGCATACTGAGATTCATTTTACATTAGGAAAAAGCTAGCACAAAAAACATACATTCTAAAAGTTGTTAGTCTCTTAGTATTTATTCAAAAATAATAATACTCTGAACACTCAGACCTAAGGATACTTTGAATACTCAGACCTTGTTGTTTTTAGCAAGTTCAACACAGGTAATAAACATCTGTCTTCAAGGAGCTAAACTTTAATAGGCTTAAGAAATCTTTCTATAGCACTTCTATGGGTCTTTTGAAAATATTTCAGAGTATACTGTTTTATGTTTTCTTTTTAATTTCAAAGTTCAATTTTAGTTAGCTTTCCCAAAGCATTTTAAAAACAGTTACCATTTCTAAAGAATTCTGAGCTCTGATACACATAACTGCTACCAGGCAGATCTCACTTCAACAGCAGATCTGATATGTGGGGGAAGAGAAATTTCATGAATCCTAAGAGTAGCTCTTATAACAAATTACCACACCATTTACATTAATTCTTCAGGATTTGCTAATTGATTCATCATCAAGACTTGCCTGTGGAAAACAAAGAAACTACAATAACCTCAAGTATTCTATCCTGAAAGTCAGGTTCAAACTAGTTTATCAGCTAACTGTTCAACATAAAGGAAACTAAAATATGTTGATTCAGGTGAATATTTCCTCGCTCTAAGTTCTTCTGATCTTTTTCATTACTATTAAGTGTACAAACAATCAGGGAAATGTCTATAGATTTATGGGAGGGGGGCAGGGTGCATTGTTTAATGGACATAGGACTTCAATTTTACAAATGAAAAAAATTACAGAGACTGATAGTAGTGGTGGTTGCACAACAATATGAATGTATTTAATAGTACTGAACTGTATACTTAAAAATGGTTAAGATGGTAAATTATATGTATTTTACCAGAATAAATTCAGTTTAATTTAAAAGATAAAATTATTATTTTTTAAAGATTGATAAAAAATTGGTTTTTAATGGTGAAAAAATCTAATGTTATATTTTTAGGAATCAGGGGTTCATAGTGAGCAAAACATACATATTCACAGATGATACCAAATATATTCTGTAAAGACAAAATAAGTAAAGAGTTAAATAAGAAATTTCTTTCAGTAAAATTAAATATTTTAAGCAACATACTTATATTGCTCCAGACCTAAGAAAAGATGTTTTAAACAATCTGTCTCTCTAATATTCTCTCCTTCTGTCTAGGGAATACAAGTAGAATTTCATGAGTTTGGACATCTTTAAACTTCGTCACCAAAACAGAAAAAAAAATTTTATGTAAATATGTAGTCTTTCAGAAAAAACTTATATTAAATTTTAATTGTTTTTGCTAGCATTACATCTTTAAATAGATATAATTAGTATGCTAGAACATCACTAACCAGTTTCATTCATAATGTTTATACTACTTGAGGAAACATAAAAATTGATGACAATAACTATAAAACATGAAACAAATACATAAAAAATGTCTCAAGACTTGATCTTACACAATGTTCTAACACTATGTCAACACTGGTGGTATTTTTTAAATACCTAAGCCCTCTAATTCATTTTAAAATGCATGTGCTTTAAGATTTCCATAATATCCAAAACCACTCTTGATGAAGTCATAACTATAATTAAAAATAACATCCAAAGAACCCATAGTTGTAATGTTAAGCAGGTTAACCCAGGTTAACCTCCAAATAACTTAAAGCAGCTGTAAGAACAATTCCAGTCTCCATTTATTTTGGTTTTTCACACCACAACAGCTTTCTCATCTGTCTCTCTCTTCTTGCTAGCAAGATTGCAAACAAATACACTATCTGCCTATAACTCCTTACTCTTTTAAACTCCTTATACTACGTGTCCTCATCAAATAATGCAATGTTTAAAACACAGGCTTTGGAGTCCGAAAAGTCAAATCCCAGCTCTACTGTGAGTATTGTTTTTTAAACACGCCTCATTTTTACCTGTAAAATTATTTTCATGACCCAAATAAAACATATTTAAAGGACAGAGCATAGTCTAGTATGTACAAAATGCTACTCTATTATCACCTTCATCAGGAAGAGAAAGAAGAGGAATATTTTGCACCATTGCCATAGACCATCTATTAGTCACTACCACCAGATAAAATCACAGGCAAGTATTAACATATGAATAGTAACCTTTCAAAACCCTGTCTGTAAGAACTCAAGACATTTTCCTACAGCAACAAAAGTTTTGAATGAGAGTACAATCCTGAAAGTAGGCTAATATATAAAACATTAATTATCTTAAATTTAGTAAAGCCCTGGAAGCAATACATGAGAGAAAACAAAGAAAAGTTTGCTTTCTCTTTCCTGGGTGCAACCTTGGCCTTAGGCAAACCTTCAAATTTCTGAAATTTTAGCTTCTCTGATTTTGCCTTCTGTATTCCTATCCAGATCTACTATCTTTCTCAGGCGTTTTATGTCACCACAACACTATAACACTTAGTTCCTAATTAGAAACATTCCACTCAAACCTACTGATTCTCAATGTGCTCCATGATCTTAAGTCACCAACCTACATCTCATCAGAAAACTTCCTGGTATCACTAAGGTGTTAGAAGTAAAGAAATTGCATTGCATGATTTTACATAGACATCTGGTTTTTATTACATTATTATTGCTTTTAAAAAGAACATTTGTAAAACATTTTTTCTGGAACAAAATACAAAGCAGTAGTTACCTTTTAAATATATGGGCTAAGAAATATTCATTGATCATTTTATACCTTGCATAATGTTTCTGTGTTTTTAGCAAGTGTCCACAAATTATCTGGGCCAAATTTTTCATCTTCATGTTTTCCTATATAAAAATCAGATTCTCAAAAAGCATTAACATTTTTCACAATGAATCAACTATGGTAACATCAGGAATTCCACAATGAAAACTTGGAAGAGTACAGAAGCCCTGGTTAAAATCTGAGTGTCCATAAATAATGAAACTCAGACAATCCTATAAGTATACAAAATATTAGACATCATCTCCAGTCTTACTGGCCACTTGATTTTGAATCTCTTTTTCAATATCCCTATGTATGACTAAACACCCTACAACTTATCAACCAAAGTACCAGAATAGTTTATAGAGATATGCCTCAGTACCTAAATAAATGCATAAAAGTATACACTTAACTGAATGAAGAGAGATGAAACCTATATGACACAACAAAATGTATCTCTGTGCACAAATGACAATATTTGTCTTACAAAGTTTAACTACAACTTTTTTTGTCTTCATTTTCTTTATCTCATAAGACTTTCTAGGAAATATGATTTTTTTTTCTTTTTTGACCACACCATGTAGCATCTTAGTTCCCCAACCAGGGATGGAACCCATGCCCCCTGAAGTGGAAGCATGGAGTCTTAAGCACTGGACTGCCAGGGAAGTCCTGGAAGCATGACTCTTACTGAAGAGAGATATGCTCTTGCTAAGAACAATGCACTGACATCAATCACCATGGTAATACAAATACAAATCCATAAATACCTAGGATACATCTTTAACTAAAATATTTTAGTCAATAAAGCCCTAGATCATTTCTTAACTATGAGTTCACCTAAGGCGTTAACCTAGTCTGCATTCTTGGTTTCTGTTTTCAATAATCCCAAGTGATGGCCAGACTAATGTTTGTTTTTCTATACATCTACCACAAAGTATCTGCTCAATAGAAATTCCCATAGAATGTGAACCCAATAAAGAATGGAGTTACATTTAGAGCTTTTACTATCTGCAAAATTAAGTTATGCTTTAAATCATTCTTTAATGACTTTAAAAGTTTTTAATACTTTTTAAAATAGACTGTATTATTATTTCCTATTAACCTATTTATAACTTTGAACAAATTCTTCCTTTGTGTTTAGACTGCTTAACATTTTTGGAAAGTCTACATCCAGTTCTAAGACTTATGTTTAGAGTTAGTCACTTGACTCTCTTCCTTTTACTCATTTTCAACTTCTTTACTTTTTAAAAATATTATCTACTATCTTACCTAGGAAGGAACTAATAGGTTAAATCTGGGAAACAGTTTGTAATTTACAGTATCTAAGAAAATCATTCAAAGAATCTGTTATGAGCTTACTTTCACTTAATTTCATTTTATTCTCACAAATACCATATACAAAATATATTCCAGTCAATAATATATTATTCCAAATGAAGAAGGTTATTTACCCATATCCCACAAGCATTAACTCATAGAGCCAGAATTTGAACCTCCTCAGTCTGATACTAAAGCCTTTATCTATCCCTAATCACACTGCTATCCTGCCTATCTTCTGTAAAAAGGCAAATAAAAGTCTCTTGGTTGTGCCATTAAATAGAATATCAGGAGGATACAATTACCTTCCATTACCTCTCATTCTCAACCCAAATGCCCCTATTGGAAAAGTACAAGTTGCTACTATATAGAACACAAGGAAAATAACTTGATAATCTTTGATAAAACACAGTGGGACTTTATTAGAACTAGTGACAGCTATAAAAAACTATGCAAAATTATTTACCATTTCAAGGATAAGAGGTCTTGCACCAGAAATAGGTGATTATATTTATGGATCTAATTTCTGAAACTAAATCATCACTACAGAAATTAAAAGACTATTTTACAGAGCCATGTCATTATCAATAATCCTCTTAGTATACACAAAGGCAATGTAAGAGTTCCTACTCATGATCCTATGGGTTGGTTCAAGGTCTAAGTTATTTCCTGTATCAAATATTTTTTCCTTCTTTCATTTCCATCTTTACCTGTCTCTCTCCTTCTTCACATGTTTAACCCAAGAAACACTCTGGTATAATGTTAAGAATCTGAAGGCTCATATTCTGATTCTGACTTCCATTGTCCTCCTAGACATAGAAGACATATTAGTAAAAAGGGACAAAGAGGTAGGATCAATAATACTGATGCTGCTTATTTATATGTAAGTACATTCAATGGCCATTCTGAAGGAGATCAGCCCTGGGATTTCTTTGGAAGGAATGATGCTAAAGCTGAAACTCCAGTACTTTGGCCACCTCATGCAAAGAGTTGACTCACTGGAAAAGACTCTGATGCTGGGAGGGATTGGGGGCAGGAGGAGAAGGGGATGACAGAGGATGAGATGGCTGGATGGCATCACTGACTCACTGGACATGAATCTGAGTGAACTCCGGGAGTTGGTGATGGACAGGGAGGCCTGGCGTGCTGCGATTCATGCGGTCACAAAGAGTCGGACACGACTGAGTGACTGAACTGAACTGAACATTCAATGGCATAAAATACTCTCCAATTAAAAGATCTCATTAAGATGACTACACATATAGAAATTTGGCACCAGCGGCATTTCAAACAACTCAATATACTAATTTTAGATGTATTCTAAAAAATTCATATGCATTAAATAACATTCATTTTTACAGAATATAATCAATAAAACTATAAATACTCAGGAAGTTTTGAATGAATGTTTGTCACTTATTTGAATTAGCACTGTTCAACTGAAACGTATGATCCCTGAACTGTAATGTCAAGATATGATCTGAAAGAAGGCACTGCTATTTATCTTATGAAAAAGTAAGCCCTAAATAAAATTCCAGCAAAATTATCTATAATTGTGTTTATATTATATGAATGATTTGCTGTTTCTCAAAAACAGCATATGGAAACTCAGTAATTCTCAAACTTGCAAAGTATTTCCATGTGCTTAACAAGAAAACTATCCAAAACAAACAATGCTTAAGAAATATTTTATTACCCTACCATCTGTTTTAGTCCTTTCTTCCCCCTTTGGTCCCACTCACCTTCTTTCTTTCTGTTGCCTGCCTAATGCTCATAATAGCACTTCTAAAGAATAAGGCAGCAAAATTAGATAGCGTGTTGGGGAATTTAGTCCCAGATATTACTTGACAGTGACATAGTCTAGAGTTAAATATCTATGGACAGAAACTCCTAAATAAGTTAATACACACCTCAATGAGAATACTAAATATACTGTTATCTTTCACCTAGTCTTCAAGATTATCATTCAATATTCACCAAAGGGAAAATATATTAAGATTGTGTGTTTCTTAAAAAAAGTTAATACCTTTTATTACTATAAGCCTTAATTTTACATGTGTTTTTATCTAACAAATATGTAGAAAATATATATGGGTATATGTACATAAAATCTGATGAGGCAGCAGAAAAATTTAAAAGCACAACATGAAGTAAAACAAAAAACTAAACACTATTACCATTTCTCACTAGCAAAGATGCTTAAGTAGCCCCTCCTCAAATAGGTATTGTTGAATTCCATGGCTATGAAAATATGAGGAAAAAGGCAAATATATAAAGAAATAAGCTATGATTATAAATATTTTTAAAACAGTAAAAACATGTATAATCTTCCTTTAAATCTTACCTCTTTATACTAAAGCCCAAAAGAGGTGACAAAATCAGGGAAGTTGAAGCCCTATTAGGCTCTAAAAGTGCAGAAAGACAAAGAGAACATCTTGAAAGCAGTAAATGAAAAAATGACTACTGACATATAAGGGGACCCCAATAAGATCAACAACTGACTTCTAATAAGAAACCACAGAAGTCTGAATGTGGTAGAATGATATTCTTAAAAATCCTGAAAGAAAAATACTGTCAACCAAGAATTCTTTGTCCAACAAAACAGAGGCCAAATAAAGACATTTCAAGATAAACAAATACTAAGTGATTTGTTGTGAGCACGCATGCTCCACATAAAAAAAAAAAAAAAAATAACAGTACCAAAGCCTTTCAAGCTAAAATGGTAGTAACTAAGTTGTCACAAAGAAATAAAGAACATTAAAGGGGTAATTATATGGTTAAGTATAAAAGACATGACAAAAAAAACCTTTCTCTCCTTTTTCTTCTCTTGTTTTTAAAATAACTGAAAAAATGGTAAAACTGTGTAATTTGGCTTTTCACATATAAAAGATATATGACAATAATAGCGCACAAGAGTAAAAATAAATGGAGTTAATCTGGATCAAAGATTCTATATTACTGGTATTGAATTAGTATTAACATGAAGTAGTATGCAATAAGTTAAGATGCATACTGTAACCTTAAAAAGTAACTCAACAAAATACAGCAAAAAAATTTAAATGTTGAAACACAAAACAAAGCAATAAAAAAAGGAACAAAATGGATATGTGACATACAGAAAACAAATATTTAAATGGCTAATGTAAACTAAATCATATCTATAATTACATTAACTGTAAGTGGGTAAATATACCAATCAAAGGGCAAAGACTGTCAGATTGGAAAAACAAAATCCAACTATACAATGTCTATAAAAGACACATCAGGATCAAATACACAGAATAGACTGAAAATAAAAATGTGGAACAAGATAAACTGTGTAAATAAAAACCATCAGAGAGCCACAAAATAGTCTTAAAGAAAAAACTATTACATAACTGAAGACAAAACTAGACAATTCAACAATAAAAATTTCACTATTCCAATCTCAATAACTGACAATCTTGACAGAAAACCAGTGAGGACACAGAATATTTAAACACCACCATCAACACGATGTGGCACCTAGCACTCTCCCCAAACAGCAGGAAAATACAGATCAGTGTGAACTGCACATAAAAAATTTTTCACAATAGAAAATATGTTGGGCCATAAAATAGTATCAATAAGTTTAACAGGATTAGACTCATACGACATAGTTCTCTGACCACAAAAGACTTAAACTAGAAATCAATAAGTAAAAAGAATTTAGGAAATTTACAAATATTTGGAAATTAAACAATACACTGTTAAATAACTGATGGTCAAAGAAGAAATAACAAGAAAAATAAGAAAATATTTTCAACTATATAAAAATTAAAACACAAATTATTAGGGGCAGCTAAAGCAGTGCAAAACAGGGATTTATAGCCTTACATTCCATTCTACAAAAGAAGAAAGATCTCAAAGCAATAACGTTAAGTTTCCCTCTTAAGAAATGGGGAAAAGAGCAGCAAAGTAAGGAAAAAGGATATAATAAACATTAGACTAAAAATCAATAAAACAGAAATCAGAAACAACAGGGAAAAAATCAATAAAGCCAAGGATGATTCTTAGAAAAGATCAACAAAACTGCCACAGTGATAGCTTGACTGACCAAGAGTAAAAAAGAGAGGATACAAACTATCCAAGTAGGAAATGAAACAAGTGACATCCCACCTGAACATACAGAATTTCAACTTAGATGAAGTCAATCAATTCCAAGGAAGACTCCAATTACTAACAGGGAGAGAGTGACGGAGGAAATGAGAGTGAAAGAAGAGGAGAGAGAGGGGAACGAAAAACGAAAGAAAATGTAAAGGTCTAAACAGACCATACGAAGTAAGGAAATTTAAAAGTACTTGGAAACCTTCCCATTTAAGGAAAGCCAAAGCCAGATAGTCTTGCTGGTGAAATCTATCAAATTTTAAAGAAGGAATAGTACCAATTCATTACAAATTCTTCAAGAAAACAAAAAAATAGGAAATATTTTCCAACTCATTCTATGAAGTCAATATTCCCTGACACCAAAACCAGACAGTCATGCTCTAACATGAATGCAGCATTAAAAGTATTATTAAGGATGCTAGATTAAAAGACTACATATTGTACAATTCCATGTACAGAAAAATGTGCCAAAAAATCAAAGGCAGCTCTATAGAGACAGAAAGAAGAGAAATGGTCTTAGAGTGGGAAGAAGAACTAACTGCAAACTGTCACAGGAATATTTCTGGGGTGATGAAATACAGTAAAGTCCCCTACATGTGAATGAGTTCTATTCAGAGAACAAAGTTAGCCTAGGTACCCAACTTACACAATCAGCCATATAGTACTATATTGTAATGGGTTTATCATAACATTCACACACATAATACAAAAAAAGCAAAAACAAAAAATAAAACATTTTTAATCTTACAATACACTACTTCAAAAAGTACACTAGTACAGTACAACAACTGGCATACAAGGGCTAGCATCAAGTGAACAGGCAAGCAGTCACTGATTAGAGAGATGGGGGTAGAAGATGTGAGAGCTGTAGGATCATTAGCAACAGGAGACAGGCCAAGCTGCAATCTCACCCTCATCTGACACTAATGGAATGCACGCTCACATTTGAAAGTTCTCAACTTGAAGGTTCCTATGTAGGAAATTAACTGTATTCTAAAACTGTATTATAGTTGTGTATCTCTTTAATATCACTGCTGCTACTGCTGCTACTGCTGCTGCTGCTAAGTCGCTTCAGTTGTGTCCGACTCTGTGCGACCCCATAGACGGCAGCCCACCAGGCTCCCCTGTCCCTGGGATTTTCCAGGCAAGAGTACTGGAGTGGGTTGCCATTTCCTTCTCCAATGCATGAAAGTGAAAAGTGAAAGTGAAGTCACTCAGTCATGTCCGACTCTTCACAACCCCATGGACTGCAGCCTACCAGGCTCCTCCATCCATGGGATTTTCCAGGCAAGAGAACTGGAGTGGGTTGCCATTGCCTTCTCCGTTTACTATCACTAAAAATAATTAAATTATAAATTTAATACAGGTGGATTTTATTGTATGAAATTATACTTCAATAATCCTGTTCCAGAAAAAAACTGATTCGTTGAATAAATCAACAATTTCTTGCTAGATCTAATAAAATAAAAGAGAATTAAAGAGAATACTGGAAATTTTAAAAGAAATATTACTCTAACACATGCATGCATTAAAAGAATTTTGAGGGAATACTACAAACATCTTTATGCCAACATATATGATAACTTGGATGAAATGCTCAAATTTCTTGAAAATGACAACTTAGAAAAAAGAACATCTAATAGCATACATCTATTTATATAAATTTAGTTGACCAAAAACCTACATGCAAACAAAATTAGAGCACCAGATTGGTTTTCATAGTGAACTCTATAAACATTTTTGGAAGAAACATCACCACCTTCTTACAAACTCTTTCAAATATAGGGGAGGAGACCCCACTTTCAAATAATACCAACTGAGCTGACAAAACTGATCCAGGCATTACTGGCAAGACTGTTACCAGTATTACCCTGATACCACAGACAAAGACATCTAAAGGGAAAGAAAACTGTGGACCAATACTCCCCATAAATGCAGACATAAAAAATTCTTAATAAAAGTATTAGCAAATTAAATATACACATATCACAACTATGTAGAATGATGTAGAATATATCACAGTAACATAAAGCTAATTTAACATTTGAAAATTTAACATTAGCAATATAATATACTGTAATAAAGAAAAATCATATTCAACATAGTGAAAAGCATCTGAAAAACTTCAATATCCCTTCATAAATTTTCTAAAATTACTATACACAAAAAATAAGATGAACTTTCCTCTTATTGAAGGTATCCATGAAAATTCTATGACGGATATAATATATAATGTTCAAAGATTAAATGATTTTCCCTTTCGGTAGAGAATAAGGCATTGCAACATAGCAAGACAAAGGAAAAAAAGGCAGAATGGAAGAAGCAGAACTGTCTCCACATGTATGTGGCATGAATACCCCCCCCAAAAAAAACAATAAAAGCAACTACTAAAAATAATAAGTAGAATGAGCCAGAGCACAAGACATAAAAAGTTCACATTTGGCGTAAGTACAAGGAAAAATGAAATTTCAAGTAACTATTTCCTTGAAATATTTCAAGCCAAAGAAATAGAGGATAATTTATTTCAATGAAAAGAAATAAATTTATCTTATTTATCAATTTATTTATTTATAAAATAATTATCAAATAAATTTATATCAATGCAAAGAAATAAATCTATTTATTTGTAAATTTACCTATTTATCAAATGAATTTATTTATTTATCAGTAAATTGGAATAAATTTATTTCAATTCAAAGAAATAGAGGAAAACAATACAATGGGAAATACTAGAGATCTCTTCAAGAAAATTAGAGATACCAAGGGAATATTTCATGCAAAGATGGGCACAATAAAGGACAGAAATGGTATGGACCTAACAGTAGCAGAAGATATTAAGAAGAGGTAGCAAGAATACACAGAAGAACTATACAAAAAAGATCTTCATCACCCAGATAACCACAACAGTGTTATCACTCACCTAGAGCCAGACATCCTGGAATGTGAAGTTGAGTGAGCCTTAGGGAAGCATCACTATCAAGAAAGCTAGTGGAGGTGGTGGAATTCCAGGTGAGCTATTTCAAATCCTAAAAGATGATACTGTGAAAGTGTTGCATTCAATATGCCAGCAAATTTTGAAAACTCAGCAGTGGCCACAGGACTGGAAAAGGTCAGTTTATATCCCAATCCCAAAGAAAGGCAATGCCAAAGAATGTTCAAACTACCATAAATGCACTCATCTCACATGCTAGTAAAGTAATGCTCAAAATTCTCCAAGCCAGGCTTCAACGATACGTGAACCGTGAACTTCCAGATGTTCAAGCTGGTTTTACAAAAGGCAGAGGAACCAGGGATCAAATTGCCAACATCCACTGGATCACAGAAAAAGCAAGAGAGTTCCAGAAAAACATCTATTTCTGCTTTATTGACTATGCCAAAGCCTTTGACTGTGTGGACCACAACAAGCTGTGGAAAATTCTTCAGGAGATGGGAATACAAGACCATCTTACCTCCCTTCTGCGAAATCTGTATGCAGGTCAAAAAGCAACAGCTAGAACTGGACATGGAGCAATGGACTGGTTCCAAATAGGAAAAGGAGTACAAGGCTGTATACTGTCACCCTGCTTATTTAATTTCTACACAGAGTTCATCATGCAAAATGCTGGGCTGGATGAAGCTCAAGCTGGAATCAAGATTACCAGGGCAAATATTAATAACCTCAGATATGCAGATGACACCACCATCATGACAGAAAGTGAAAAGGAACCAAAGAGCCTCTTGATGAAAGTGAAAGAGGAGAGAGAAAAAGTTGGCTTAAAACTCAACATTCAAAAAAAGAAGATCATGGCATCTGGTCTCATCACTTCATGGCAAACAGATGGAGAAACAATGAAAACAGTGACAGACTTTATTTTCTTGGGCTCTAAATTCACTGCAGACAATGACTACAGCCATGAAATTAAAAGACGCTTGCTTCTTGGAAGCAAAGCTATGACCAACTAGACAGCATATTAGAAAACAGAGACATTACTTTGCCCACGAAGGTCCATCTAGTCAAAGCTATGGTTTTTCCAGTAATCATGTACACATGTGAGAGCTGGACCATAAAGAAGGCTGAGCATCAAAGAATTGGTATTTTTGAACTGTGGTATTGGAGAAGACTCTTGAGAGTCCCTTGGACTGCAAGGAGACCAAACCAGTCAATTCTAATGGAAAGTCACTGGAAGGACTGAATAGTCATTGGAATATTCATTGGAAGGACTGACGCTGAAGTTTCAACACTTTGACTGCCTGATGCGAAGAGTCAACTCACTGGAAAAGATCCTGTTGCTGGGAAAGACTGAAGGCAGGAGAATAAGGAGATGACAGAGGACAAAATGGTTGGATGGCATCACTGACTCAATGGACATGCGTTTAAGCAAGTTCTGAGAGATGGTGAAGGACAGGGAAACCTGGCGTGCTTCAGTCCACAGGGGTGCAAAAAGTCAGACACAACTGAGCAACTGAATAACAAATCAAGATTTTGATTTGTTACTGAGTTACTGGAATTGAATAGAGAGAATAGAAGTAACATACAATCAAGTAAGTTTAAATAAAGGCACCATACATACACAAGCAACCCAATGGAGGAAAGAAAGTATTTTCAACAAATAGTACTGGAAAAACTGGATGGTCATATGAAAAAAACTCGACCCCATATGTACTTTACATCATACATAAAAATTAATCCAAGATGGATCAAGAATCTACCTATAAAATAAAAAACCATAAAGCTTACAAATATAAGAATATTTTTTGACTTTAGGAAATTTAAAGGTTGATTACAGCTTCCCTGGTAGCTCAGATGGTAAAGTGTCTGCCTACAATGCCGGAGACCTGGGTTTGATCCCTCGGTCAGGAAGATCCCCTTAAGAAGGAAAGGGCAACCCACTCCAGTACCCTTGCCTGGAAATCCCATGGACCAAGGACTGTAGGCTACAGTCCATGGGGTCAAAAAGAGTCGACACGACTGAGCAACTTCACTTCACTTCTATACTGACAGAAAATAGAAGGGAAATAACCTTAAAAGAAAAAAAGCCTTAATCAAATACATGAGCCTTAATCAAAATCAAAACACTGGATCATCAAAACATACCATTAAGAAAACGAAAAAGTAGAGAATTCTCTGGCAGTCCAGAGAATTTGGACCTTGCCAATGGTTGGGCCTTGCCAGTGGCCCAGGTTCAATTCCTGGTCAAGGAACTAAGATGTGTCAAGGCCATCCCGCAAAACACATGGCCCAAAATAAAAACTTTTTTTTAAAGAAAATGAAAAAGTAAGCTACAGACTGGGAGACATTATTTGTAAAACAGATTATCTGACAAAAAACTTGTATGCAACATTTTAATTCTCAAGGAAATACAAATTAAGATCACAATGAAATATCATTAAACACCCACCAAGAGAGCTAAAATTCAAAATGTTGACAGCATTAAGTAATGACAAAAAGTGGAGTAATCAAAACTCTCATACTGCTGGGGTGAGTATAAAGCTGTGCAGCTGCCACAGAAAAAAATGATCTGTATTTTCTTCTAAAATTTAAATACATATACTATAAACAAAAAGTTTCACCCATATTCTGAACTAAGACTTTAAAACATGTGTTTACATCATCAGTAGAAAAGATGGAAAGCCCAGATATAAACCCACACACCTATGGTCAATTAATCTACAACAAAAGAAGCAAGAATATACAATGGAGAAAACAGTCTCTTCAATAAGTGGCGCTGGGAAAATTGAACAACTACAAGTAAAAGAATGTAGACCATTCTCTAACACCACACACAAAAACAAACTCAAAATGGATTAAAGATCTAAATATAAGACCAGATACTATAAAACTCAGAGGAGAACATAGAACACTCTTTGACATAAATCACAGCACCTACCTCCTAGAGCAATGAAAATAAAAACAAAAATAAACAAATGGGACCTCATTAAATTTAAAACTTTTGCACAGCAAGTGAAAGTGGCTCAGTTGTGTCTGACCTTTTGCAACCCCATGGACTATACAGTCCATGGAATTCTCTGGGCCAGAATTCTCTAGGCCAGAATACCAGAGTGGGTAGCCTTTCCCTTCTCCAGGAAATCTTCCCAACACAGGGATCAAACCCAGGTCTCCCACATTGCAGGTGGATTCTTTACCAGATGAGCCACAAAGGAAGTCCTTTGCACAGCAAATGAAACCATAAACAAAATGAAAAGACAACCCATAAAATAGGAGATAGTATTCGCTAATGAAGTGACCAAACAAGGAATTAAATCTCCAAAATAAACAAATAGCCCATGCAGCTCAATATCAATAAAACAACCCAATCAAAAAATAGGCATAAGATCTAACTAGACGTTTCTCCAAAGAAAACATACAGATGGCCAAGAGGCACATGAATGGCCAGTCAGAATGGTCATCATCAAAAAGTCTAAGAATAATAAATACTGGAGAGGGTGTGGAGAAAAGGGAACCCTGTCACAGTATTAGTTGGAAAGTGAACTGGTCAAAGCTATGGTTTTTCCAGTAGTCATGTACAGATGTGAGAGCTGGACTGTAAGAAGGCTGAACACTGAAGAATTGATGCTTTTAAATTGTGGTGCTGGAGAACACTCTTGAGAGTCCCTTGGACTGCAAGGAGATGAAACCAGTCAATCCTAGAGAAAATTAACCCTGAATATTCATTGGAAGGACTGATGCTGAAGCTGAAACTCAATACTTTGGCCACTGAATGCAAAGCACTGACTCATTAGAAAAGACCCTGATGCTCGGAAAGATTGAAGGCAAAAGGAGAAGGGGGCAGCAGAAGCTGAGATGGTTAGGTAGCATCACCGACTCAGTGGACACTGATTGAGCAAGCTGAGCCTGGCGTGCTGCAATCTGTGGGTTCACAGAGAGTCAAACACGACTTAGTGACTGAACAACAATAACAAATTGCTACAACCACTGTGGAGAATAATATGAAAGTTCCTTAAAAAACTAAAACTAGAACTATCAGAAGATCCAGCAATGTTGTTTCTGGGCATATATCCAGAAAATACTATAATTTGAAGAGATACCTGCACCCTGTGTTCACTGCAGCACTATTTACAATAGGTATGTTATGGAAGCAACCTTAATGCCCGTCAACAGAGGAATGGATAAAGAAGATGTGATATATTTACACAATGGAATATTAACCATACAAATGAGTGAAATAATGCCATTTGCAACATGTATGCATGCATGCTCTCTAGTCATTCAGTTGCGTTAGACTCTGTGACCCTATGGACTACAGCCACTAGGATTCTCCCATGGACAGAGTATATAGTCTCCCATGGAATACTGGAGTGGGTTGCCCTTTCCTACTTCAAGGGATCTTCCCAACTCAGGGGTTGAACCCACATCTCCTGCACAGACAGGTAGATTCTTTACCACTAAGCCACATTAGAAGCCAAAGTAAGCCAGACAGAGAAAGACAAATACCATATGATGTCATTCATACATGGACTCTAAAAAAAAAAAAAAAGATACAAGCAAACATTTACAAAACAGAAAGAGATTCACAGATTTTGAAAACAAACTTATGGTTACCCAAGGGGAAGGGAGGGGTATAAATTAGGAGCTTGCGATTAACATATACACATTACTACTTCATATATGGATATATATATATATAAAATAGATAATCAACAAGGACCTACTATATAGCACAGGGAACTCCACTCAGTATTCTGTAATAACTTATAAGGGATAAGAAACTGAGAAAGATATATGTATATCTCTGGATATATATATATACACATATATATTTGGATATAGATATACATATACTTGAATAACTTACCTGTATACCTGAAACTAACACAGCACTGTAAGTGAATTATACTCTAAAACAGTCAAATTTTTAAAAGTAAAAAAATTAATAAAACATGTTTTTACAAAAAAACTTATATAAGAAAGTTCATAGAAGCTTTAATAATAGTCAAAAACTGCAAAAAGCTCAGGTAGTTGTCAACAACAGAACCACAAAACTGGTATATTCAAATGAACAGAATACTATATAGCAATAAAAGCTAATTCCTGATATACAAAATAACATGAATGAATCTCAAAATATTATGCTGCTACTTCAGCATATGACCATTTTACTATAAAAGGACTAGACAGACCATTCCCCACATTAATTAAGCAACTAAAACACTAAAAAAATTATAAGAATCAATGGTTTTCAGAAATTAGAAATTGAGTATCAGTCAGTACAGGATTCTGATCCCCAAGGAAAAGGAAATGAAGAGATACCTGTATTTCTCTGTGTACTACATAGAGGCAATTTCCAGGCCATGATGTGTGGAAGGGGAACTCAAACAAAGCTTGGGAGTCAAGGAAACTGAGAGCATACTTTAGGGCTGTCGAGGTAGCTGTAATTTAAAGGTTAGATTACCAGAGAAGAAAATGCTGCACACAGAGAGAAAACTCTAAAGCAGGGATTGCAAACATTTTCTGTAAAGGGTAGATAAATTTTCTAAGTTATGCAGGCTACTTGATTCTGCCATTAAAACATGAAAGCAGACAAAGACAACACAGAAATGAATGAGTATGGCTATGTTCCAATGAAACGTAGTTACACTACCAGGTGGCAGGTGGAACTTAGCCTGTGAGCTGTCTATCTGCCCACCTCTGCTCTGGATCTACAGAAGGATGTCCTTAACTTTTGCCTGGGTGATGTGCACATGAGTGTGAATTACTCAAGCTGAAGCTAGAATACTTTGGCCACCTGATGCGAAGAGTCAACTCACTGGAAAAGACTCCAATGCTAGGAAAGGTTGAGGGCAGAACGAGACGGGGACAACACAGGATGAGATGGTTGGATGGCATCACTGACTCAATGGACATGATTTGGAGCAAAATCCGGGAGATAGTGAGGGACAGGGAAGCCGGGCGTGCTGCAGTCCATGGGGTCACAAAGAGCTGGATACAACTTAGCAACTGAACTACAACAAATAAAATAACTGGAAAGAAATAGCTCAAAAAATTCCCCAAACTCATAGGACCAGAACAGTTTGAATAAACTGTTTCAATAAACAAGGGAAAAAATAAACTTGTTTCAATAAACAAGGGAAAAAAGCCTCTCAATACATGCGACATCACATACAGAGCCTTCAAAACAGTGTAACTTCAAAGTAGAGCTAAATTAGCCTAATATTTAAATCTCTTCTTAGACCCTAGTGGGCTTCCCTGGTGGCTCAGACGGTAAAGCGTCTGCCTGCAATGCGGGAGACCTTGGTTTGATTCCTGGGTCGGGAAGATCCCCTGGAGAAGGAAATGGCAATCCACTCCAGCACTCTTGCCTGGTAAATCCCATGGATGGAGGAGCCTGATAGGCTACAGTCCATGGGGTCGCAAATAGTCAGACACGCCTGAGTGACTTCACTTTCACTTTCACTTTATAGACCCTGCTGCTAAGTCGCTTCAGTGGTGCCTGACGCTGTGTGACCCCATAGATGGCAGCCCACTAGGCTCCCCCATCCCTGGGATTCTCCAGGCGAGAACACACAATGCTTAAAAGAAATCCATGCAAGGATCTAACAGATTGCCGGTAACTTAACTACAACCCCAAAGTCTGAAAATATTTAACAAAATGTCATAAATCACCAGGTATTCAAAAACAAGGCAGAAATATATAAACCCACACCAGGAGGGGAAAAACTGTCAATAGAAGCAGATAGAGAAATGACAGGATGGAATTTTCAGACAAGGACATTAAAACTAATTTCTTAAGAACTGAATAAATTAAGGCTTACAGAAGTTAAGAGATCTGCCCAAGGTCATACAGTTAATATGTATGTAGTTATGACCAACCTAGATAGCATATTCAAAAGCAGAGACATTACTTTGCCGACTAAGGTCCATCTAGTCAAGGCTATGGTTTTTCCTGTGGTCATGTATGGATGTGAGAGTTGGAATGTGAAGAAGGCTGAGAGCCAAAGAATTGATGCTTTTGAACTGTGGTGTTGGAGAAGACTCTTGAGAGTCCCTTGGACTGCAAGGAGATCCAACCAGTCCATTCTGAAGGAGATCAACCCTGGGATTTCTTTGGAGGGAATGATGCTGAAGCTGAAACTCCAGTACTTTGGCTACCTCATGCGAAGAGTTGACTCATTGGAAAAGACTCTGATGCTGGGAGGGATTGGGGGCAGTAGAAGAAGGGGACGACCGAGGATGGGATGGATGGATGGCATCACGGACTCGATGGACATGAGTCTGGGTGAACTCCGGGAGATGGTGATGGACAGGGAGGCCTGGCGTGCTGCAATTCATGGGGTCGCAAAGAGTCGGACACGACTGAGTGACTGAACTGAACTGAGAGAAGTCATAATTCACAAGGCCCTTATAATAATATCAAAACAAACCTTTTAAAATAATTCTAAAATATTCAATAAAATTAATTCAATAAAAAATATTTTAATAAAATTCAAATTTATAATTTTAATTATAGTGGCTATTCATTTTATAAAAAATATTTAATTAGGTCACTTTAAGGTACTCATTACAGTATTATCTTAAGTTATAAGAATCTACATTTCCTTTAAAATGATGATATTAACCAAACTTTTATTTTACATATAACTCTTCACAGATTTCTATAATTAAAATTAGAACATACTACAATTTTATTGAAATAACACAAAATACCTGGAGACATTTAAACGCTAAAAGAAAGTAATCACCTCGTATCTAATTATAAGACATAATCATTTATCTATGAGTTTCATAAATGTGTAAGAATTGCTAAGACTATTTTTAATGTTAATTTGGCTTACATTTCAAAACACATTTGTAGACAAAATCATTAACTCTAATATTACTTGCATTTTCACATGACTTCTTTGGTTTCTACACTCTGAGTCGCCAGAAAAGTGGAAATTATTTGTTAAGAATAGATTTAGTTCTATTTGGTCATTTTATTTTTTGTTTTTCAAGCAAACTGGTAATGTGCTTAAGCTATCCAGCACAATTACAGCCAGAACATAACTACTCAGTAAAATTTTTATTTTATTTCAGATACAACTGGATATCAATTTTCTATAAATAAATGTTAACAGTGAGTTCAATCTTTAAATGAGTTCGAATAATAAGCAATCCTTGATGAAAACAACTAAATTCTATTTGTTGAAATCAGAAAAGTAAATTTATATCACAAATGAGCTCCCTTCTGGCTTACTCACAAATAATATAAAATAAAAATTTTAAACATCAAGGTTAAAATACTCAAACTGCTTTTACCTCTGACAACAAATGACATGCTCCCCTATATTGCCCCCACTAATTAACAACAAAGGAACAAAAGCTATACTTAAAAACAATTCTTAGGTTGTCCTTATGACTCAGTTTATTTCCCGTTTGTACACAAAAGTGTAGCAAAGTACAGAACACCATCACGTCTAAAGAAGTGCCAGATTCCCAGCCTTAGATTCTGGTTTCTAATTTTACAACATGATAGAGGTGTCTTTCTTTGCTTTCAAAAGACTAAGACTTAGTACTTAAATCTGTAGATATGCTGTATGGATATTTAATGATACAAGCTGGTAATAAATGGGAAGGAAAAACTATTACTTTGAGATCTCTTCACTGCCTCAAACTGGAATGATGTAATAATGGTAACCACATCTACTCTTTGGGGGAAAATACAGTTAGAATTATTTGTAAAATAAAAAAGAAACAGAGGTACTAAAATTATATTGTTGGAATTTGAACCAATTAGCTTAAAATAACTTGCCTAGAGAATCCCAGGGACGGGGGAGCCTGGTGGGCTGCCATCTATGGGGGTCGCACAGAGTCTGACACGACTGAAGCGACTTAGCAGCAGCAGCAAAAACTAGCAAACGGCTGAGAAACAAAGTTACAAATCCTACTTTAGGAGTGCAAAGAACTATCTCTACAGACAAGACAAAATAAATACAAATTAAAGTTTCTCCTATTCATATATAAAACAGTGACTAAGTGGAACTCTCTTAGATATTCAAGTTACAAATTATATAGAAATAATTCTTCTAATACTCTACCCCAACATTTTCCAGTCACTGAGAGTTTAAATTCTAGGAAATAAAATTCAAAAAATCCAACCACTCTGTGAACACTCCTAACCAAAACATATTCAATCTCAACTCTACATATTTCAATACATAATAATTAAATCCTCATTTCATACTAATTATTTTATGCCAATTTTTAACGCTTCATATTTCTCTAGGTTTACTAAATAAATAAATCCTGTCTTCTCAGTCACACAGCAAAGGCTTTATTTCCAAAAACTTTAATTACATTTATATGTCTTCCTTGGACCCTCTCCAAGTTCAGCAAATCTGACTTCGTTTGTTGTCTTGTGTTTGACTTTTCTTTAAGTACAGCAGCTCAGGAAAAGAAAAGGTCATTGCTCCGGCTCCTGTCCCTTAGGTTACCCTCCATACAATCAGTCCGCTACAAGAAGCAAGAGTTGAAATCCTAGCTATCCTCAAATGAGGAAGAATTTATGTTTTGTATTTTCAGCATTTTCATTAATTAAATAAGGTAGAACAGAAAGAGAATGAGTTTCAGTGCCATCTTTTACAGGTGATCTAACCTCTCTGAGACTCAGTTTGCAGATCTGCAAAAATAGAAATATCATCTATCTCATGGAGATATAAAAACAAAAACATGCTACCTTTTATTAAAAGAAAACTCACAGGTCATAAAGTCTTAAGCAATGTTGGGATCCTTGCCAATGTCTGTTCAATGAAATCAACTCCTGGGATATAGGCGCTCAATAAATATTACTTTCACCCTGCATTTTAGGAATGATTCTACCAAAAAGTGCAAACTCTTAACTTCATAAACACTTAGATCTTCATCTATATTATGTATCAATCTCCACATTCAGTAATATAATCAATCCACATAAAAATTTCATTTAAAATTTTCACCATGCCCTTGAACCAAATGCCAAATTTGCTAAATAATAAGCAGTAATAATAAGTATTCCATCACATACTTAAGTTATTTTAATCTCAAAAAGCATTAAAGTAACCTCCCTCCCACCATACAAAAAAAACAACCAATTTCAGATGGATAATACAAAATTAAACAATAGAGTTCAAAACAAACCCTTAAGAGTGGAAAAACAATACAAAGTGACAAAAGTTATTTAAAACACATGACTAACAGATCCACAACATAAAAAGAACTTAGACATATGAGCAAAAGACGTGTATTTCACATAATAGGAGAGTCAATGCTCAATCTCATTAGTGATCAGTGAAATAAAGTATAGATTAAAATCACAAAGCATAAATACTCACCAGAATGGTTACAGTAGAAAAAACAGAAAGGCACAAGTGTTGGTAGAAGTACGATTGGTAAAAGCCACTTTGGAAAATGTTTTGGCAGTATCTCCTAAAATTAACATACATAATCACCATGACCAAGTAATTCTACTCTTCGGTGAACAGCCACCAAGAAATGTCTGTACATGTGCACTGGGAAATATATATAAAAATGTTAGCATAATGTATAATACTGAAACTCAAAACAACCTAAACATCCTTCAACAGTAGAATGGATATAGTATAGTCCTCCTATGAAACATCGCCCAGCAACGAAAAGTGGAAAAAAAAAAAACTATATCTATATACAAGAACATGGATGAATCCCACAAATATAAGATGGACAAGCAAAACATTAATCAGGTTAAGGCATACATGCTTAGATGTTAAAGTTATTTAAAAGAGCTAGATAGGGACTGCCATAGAAGACAAGAGTGCCTATTTTGGGGAAAAGGAGTGGGGTGCAGGCTAGATGTAAGAAGTCATAAGGAGGACTCCGAGAGCATTGAGAATACTTTTTTTTCTTTTAGCCATGTGATGGTTACACAGATATTCACTTTGTAATAATTCACTAAGCTATATGGTTTGGTTCTGTGCACTTCTGTATATTTGCATTACATTTCACCAAACAAAAGGTTGTAAAAAAGAGACGAAGCGAAGAAGAAAGAAAATAAATAACAAGGTCACAACACTATCTGGAAAGATATCTAATATATTAAGCTAAATACTAAGGTCAAATGCAATGTAAGCACACAAAAAGGTGCTCAACAACATTAGTCATCAGGGAAATGCCAATTAAAAACCATGAGATACCACTATACACCTGTTTAGAATGCCTAAAATACTAAAATTCTTAATGCTGAGGATGCACAGCAACTGGATACTCAATGTCGATAGGAATGCACACTGGTACAGGCACTTTAAAAACAGTTTGGAAATTTTTTACAAAGCCAAATATATCTTTCTCATATATAAATCATCAATCTCCTTCTTAGTAGTATTTACCCACAACAAATTAAAACTTACCTACACAACTGTAAGCAAATACTTACAGCAGCCTGGTTGATAATCATAACTAAGGAAACAACTCACATGAAAGAATTTTGAGGAGTGATGGAACTGCTCTACATTATGATTTTATGATCGCTATACTGTTCTGCGTCTGGCAAGATCCTATACATCACAAAGAATGACCTTTGTTGTATGTAAATTGAAAAAATAAATTGCAAAAAACTGTAGAACAAAATACTATGGTCAAAGCAATGCCACAGATTTCCAGGATATCAATATGCCAAATTTATCATAAAATTCCCCAAAATTCAAGAATCCTAAAAATATATATTACTTAATTATACAATGTAAAGATATTATAATTCACTTAGACATTTAAATTATAATAACAAAAAGCATTACTTGTAAAATGACTGTTGCACTTGGTTTAGTATTTTATATACATATTTTAATCATCCAAATAATCATAGTGAAGTCGCTCAGTCATGTCTGACTCTTTTCGACCCCATGGACTGTAGCCTACCAACCTCCTCAGTCAATGGAATTTTCCAGGCAAGAGTACTGGAGTGGGTTGCCATTTCCTTCTCCAGGTGATCTTCTAAACCCAGGTATCGAACCCGGATCTCCTACACTGCAGGCAGATGCTTTATCCTCTGAGCCACCAGGGAAGCCCTCCCTACATTATGTAAAGATATGCTCAAACTTCCTACATTTGTAAGCTTAAAATAGATCATGAATATTTTCTATTTTTCAGGTGCCCACATAACCACAATTATACAAAGCAAAGTTAAAATATACAACTTCTGTCCTCAAGGTGTTTATAAATCTAATTAGCTGGCAAACATATGACAAACAAAGTAGGCAATTTTAAAACTCAAAAACAATAGCTGAGTAGTAGAAACATGGTTAGTGTGAATAGCTTATACTAACAAAATAATTCTAATTGCTTCCTCCCATCCCTTGTATCATCACTGTCATTCATTTCACTTATATATAAAGACATGTGTGTGAATAAGTATACATGTGTATATACACATATACACACATAAGCAAACATAGTCAAACAGTGTTACTATTATTTTAAACTGTTATCTGTTAGAGTAACTAAGCACAAGAAAAATAAAAGTTTTATTTTATCTTCATTCTTTTCTTCTGCAATGCTTTTTCTTCTGGATTTCTCATCTATAGCATCTTCCTAGCCTCTAAAGAACCTTTTTTAACATTTCTTGCGAAAATGATCCACTGGCAAAAAATTCTCTATTTTTCTCTGATGATCTTTATTTCTCCTTTACTTTTAAAGTATAATTTTACACAGTACATTATTCTAGGCTGTTGGCTTTTTTCTCTCAATACCTTAAATATTTCATTCCACCCTCTTGTTTACATGATTTCTGAGGAAAAGCCAGATATATCTTTGCTTCTCTATAGGAGGAGCTTCCTCAGGAGTTTTTTTTCCTTTATCTTCAATTTTCTATAATTTGAAAATCATATCCCTAGGTATAAGGATTTTTTTTTTTTTTTTTTTTTTTTGCCATTTATCCTACTTGATGTTCTCTGAGCTCTCTGGGTCTTTGGTTTGGTATCTGATGTTGATTTAGGAAAATTCTCAGTTGTTATAGTTTCAAATATGTCTTTGGTTCCTTTCTCTCTTCTCTGGTATTGCCAGAATGCTTGTGTTGTACCTTTTGTCGTCATCCCACAGTCCTTGCAATATTCTGTTCTGGGCTTTTATTCCCCCTGGGCTTTTTCTCTTTGGTTTCCAGTTTTCAAGAATTCTACTGATATATCCTCTTGCTCAAAGACTCTTTCCTCATGCATGTCCAATCTACTAAGAAGCCATCAAAAGCACTCTTCACTTCTGTTAGAGCTTCTTTTTTCTCTAGCATTTCTTTTCAGTTCTTTCTTAGAATTTCCATCTCTCTGCTTATATTGCCCACCTGTTCTTGCATGTTATCTACTTTATCCATTAGCACTCTTAGCATATTAATCACAGTTGTTTCAAATTCCCAGTCTGAAAATTCCAACTCCCCTGTCATATCTAATTCTCATGCTTGCTCTCTCTTCCAACTGTGTCTTCTGCCTTTTAGTGTATCTTGCAATTTTTTTTTTCACTCCGACTGAACGGAACTGATGGTATCAAGGATGATAGATCCTAGTCCTATAATAAGGTCTCAGTCTTTTAGAAAGCCTATGTTTCTGGACTGTGAACTTCACACACACTTCTCAATCTCCCTGCCATCAGGTGGGGCAGGATGGTTAGAGTGAACTGAAGTTGTATATTTCCCTTCTTCAACGTTTAAGACTGGAGCAGTTATAGTTGGGTATTTCCCTTCACCCACATCAGTTCAGTTCAGTTCAGTTCAGTTCAGTTCAGTCGCTCAGTCATGTCCGACTCTGCGACCCCATGAATTGCAGCACGCCAGGCCTCGTTGTCCATCACCATCTCCTTGATTTCACTCAAACTCACGTCCATCGAGTCGGTGATGCCATTCTGCTAGGCTCTGATAAAACTCAGTTAGACTCTGGTAAAACAGTTTATCCTAGAGGGCAAATCTTGTTAGGAAGAACAGAATGTCCTGGCACATCTTAAAATGGTTCCCCTCTTTTCCTTCATCTGTCCAAAGCATGAGGGGATTTTTCTGATATACACAGAGAGAGTCTGGTTGAGACACAACGGGTAAGACTCCCAAAAAGTGTAGGGCCTCTGATGATTAATTTCCCCTGGAGTTTTTAACTCTTACAGTTGCCCATACTGAGCCTTCAGTAATCTGTGAACCAATTCAGGTTTCCCTACACCAGCACTGGTTCCCAGCAAGGCTGCTGTTCCAGTGAGCTGTGATTCACTGTAGTCTCTATTAGTCTCTTCAATTTTAAGGGCAATGGCTTGCTTTGTGACCTCTCTGTACTAAAAAAAAAACTGTTCATTTTTCAGTCGGTTTTAAGTTTTATTTGTTGTCAGGTTGGAATGGCAATTTCCAAGCTTCTCACATGCCATACCAGAAACCAGAAGTCTGCATTTTAAGAAATGTTTTTCTACACCACAAGCTTAAAAACTTACACAGAATAATAAAAGATATGCAAATTCAATATCATATAGAACAAAACTGTGTTGCATACTCTGTAAATTATTATTTTTCACTTTCTTCTTATACTGCATGTATTTTTATTTCTAGTCATGTAGCCTAGATCAGATACATCTTAAATAGTTGAATCTTCCAGTTTATCTATAAAAATCAATATAAAGTTATAAAGTATAATACTTGACATATATGTTCCTAATAAACAATAAAATACTGCTTACCATTTTGATGCCTGTGGAAAACGTCCCTGGTTTTACAGGTTTAGGTTTCTCAATTTGCATTTCCAATTGGGTAGATCTATCTTTATGCTGAGCCAAAAGTAGAGCAACAGGGAGATCAGAACTCTCCTGTAAGAGAAGTTAAAGAGCAGTGTGAAAGTTAAAAGGAAAAAACTAAAGAGCAACCAGACTTTTATTTTAAATTATGCCTTTCCATAAGCACTTGATGTCAACCTAAATATTCACTTTATGGAGAACACTTTATAAAAAACTTTAACATTCCATAATAAGAAAAGGCTGTTTTAGACTCATAAATCAAAATAACCTACAAAAATGGATTTTTATAAAATCCACATTAAAGACTATATAATAGGGTCTTATTTCATCTAGTGAAACCAACCATATATTTATTAAAATAAAAAAAATTAGAAGCTAATCACAAAGAGAGTAGTACAAAGTACTATAACCTAGATCAGATGTTTATCTAAGACACATTCTTTTACCCAGTGAATTCAGACTGGCTTGAAATTGTTTCCCATTAGATTTCACCTGAGGCCGTTTGGAAATGATCCTTGTTCTGTTTTCTGTACAATGGAATGATTGTTAAGTACAACCAAAAGTAACATTTATTTTCTCCTTTATTACTTACTTTTATAAATTAAGTCTAAATTTTTTAATTAGCAAAATAATAGTAAACATTTTTAATATCTTATATTGATACTAAAACAGGGCCACTATCTATACAAATCTGCATACACACATATTAATAACATCATCAAATAACTAACTCTTATACGTAAACTGTTATTTATCCTATTTAAAATGAAGTCTTCTTACACTTTTAAAGTGCTACACAGCTAAGGTCTAAACTAAATGTATCCAAGGCATTTTCCCTCCTGAGATGTCAGTTAAATAAGAAAACAGAAACACATGCAGAAGGAAACCAGGAAGGAAGGAGATCATACACAAAGAGACACACTGCTCTCTATATCAGTGAACAGAAAGAAAGGTACAAATACATTTCTATCTCCTATACCAAGGTGACCTATGAAAAAAAAGTCATCAAATGGTCTAACAGATTTTTAAAATAGTAACTACCCAGAGTTTAATCCTGAAAAAACTATGTTGTTAAACATTCTGTAATATAAAAATGAAGATATAGTACAACCTATTTTCTTTCCAAATCCAACAATTTAATATTTTGGGGCACAAATATGGCTAACAAATATATTTAAAAGACTTGTTTAAAGGTTATAGCACAGAAGAAATTCAAATAACAAGCCAATTATTTCAACAGCATCATCCTAAAATAAATCTGTTTTTCAAAACTTTGCAACAGAAGTGGTTTGCAAAAGCAGATGTTTTAAAGGTGAAAACTTTCAAAAGTAAATGGAAAAACATAAATTTTATTTATAATGCAGAACTTTATTAAACAGCAAAATTCTTGAGACTTGGTTTTAGCAATAATGAAGGAGAATGAATAAAATTCTAGAAGAATATACTTGAATACCTCTCATATATTCTACAACAAAGCATTAGTAATACATTAATCATAGTATTAGGACTTTCCTGGTGGCTTGGGAAGTATGGCATTACTGTGAATTCCTGCAGCTATTTGAGATTTCCATTAGGAATTTTGTAACAAAATGTCAACTTAAAGGACATTTTAAATGGGCAGTGGCCCAAAGTATCTTTTAAAATCTCTTACTATCTTTTCACATGTAAAAACTAACAGAAGAAAAATAAATTTTCTTGGCTAAAAAGCTAAATCATTGCTTCCTAATTAATACTCTAAGTGAATTCAAATTCCATACCTAGTACTTGCTCTAAAAAGTAAAAGTTCTTACATAAAAGCAAAACAATATGTGCACTTCAAAAAAAGATGCTAATCAATACTATGCCTGTTTTAATTCTGGTTTCACTTTACTATAAAAGAACCAGAATATTAAAATGTATTGGTAAAACAGCTGAAAGTTAATAAAAATAAGTATTCTAGAAATCTAAAACTAATTTTGATACAAAGGCAATAGAATTTACTTCAAATCTGCTATACTCTACTTTAGCAATCAAAACTTTGAAATCTGAAAATCTTATAAATGTTAAGAAAGAAATAAGTAGGAGTTTGCACATCAACAAAATCTATAGAGTAAAATAAATTATGGGAAACATACATGCTCTTAGGAATACAGAGAATGCAGATTCAGCCTCTCAAGTTATTGGGTTGGCCAAAAAGTTCGTTCGGGCTCTCCTGCAGTATCTTACGGAAAAACCCAAATGAACTTTTTGGCCAACCCAATATTTCATTCTTAGCTTTCCATTTTTACCCTGAAAGGTTCCCTAAGCTATTTAATAGCCTGAAGGTACAATGCTCAATATTTAAAGAAATTCTAATTAAGACTACCTGTAATACTTATTAAAAGCTTTATAATGACCATTTTGAAAGATTATTTTAACTGACTTTGAGCAAGCCATCTGGCAAACAATATTCTAATAAAAATGAGCTACTGCATTTGACAATATTAGCCCTAGCAAAATTTAAGACATAATCTGAAGAAAATTTTCTAACAGGAATATAAAAATATTTAATAAGTCAGGACCTGTTTAAAAATCTTTTTTTCAAATAGCTTTCAGAAAAAAAAAAAAAAAACCTGAATTTACAGTTAGGATTAAATAAATGAACTTTTTAGGCAACACTTTAAGTCATAAAGATTAAGACCATAACATTAAAATTCTGTCACATAGAGTATAATGTAATGCCAATACTTTTTTAAAAGGTTAAAAAGTGACTTTTAGCATAAGGACCAAAAACAGGAGAAGAAAAACTAATAAGGAGTACTTGTACTAGTTGTCTAAATTAGATCCAGAGAATCATTTTAAGATTTAAGCTACTAGATATATTTATAATGCAGTCTTTCTAAATAAAATTTAACATATGAACATACATAGAAAAAATACAATGCATTCTTTTACATACTTAATAAAATTCAGGAAAATAAAAAGAAAGTTAATGAATTCTTTCAATTAGTCAACAAGGATGAAATGGATGTTAACATTTTAACAAAAAATTTTTAATAAATATTAAAAAATTAAAGTAACAATCTTTAAAAATAAATTTGAAAATGAAAACCAGAAATTCAAATTGAATTCGTATTCAAACCAATCTGTTGTAATTAACTGTTCTAATGAATACAGTAAATTGTTAAAGATTATTTAACCACTATGTTACATAATCTAAGTAGTGAGGAAAGTATGCACAGTAATGACTTGCAGGTGAGGAAAACAGGAAGGGGAGGGCAGTTCTTAACAAAAACCAATATTAACTCCAGATTATACACAATGTACAACACTGGCAGTTGCAGCTCAAAAGCCAAAAGCAGCTCAATGAGGCACCAAAATTTCATGCTAAAAGACTAAAGATAAAAAGAATATACAAAAATAAGTGCTGTGCAAAACTAGCTAATCTCAAAATAAAAACTAAAAATTCTTAATAATAAATGGAACATTTTTAGAAAGTTAGAATGTGTATTTGTCTTAAATCTAAGTTCAGTATTTGGAATTAATGTATAGAGGAAAGCATTAATAATGTACAAAGGAAAGAAAATCATGTTCCTCTTTATATAAAATGATGAGAGAAAGAACATCTCAAAAAAAAAAAAAAACGTGTAACAAGAAGCTTTACGAATTCATTCTTTAAAGTTTTTAATGTCTCACAGGCGACATGTCCACAAAAAATGTAAAACACAATATGTATCATTTCAACTGTTAAAGCCACAACTTCCACTTAATAGTTTCAAAAAAATTAATGGAAGTTACTAACAACAACAAAAAAATCTTCCATGCTATACATTGCTATTTTCATTTTTTTGCCTTGGACTACACTGTGTGGTTTGTGGGATCTCAGTTCCTGATCAGGGACTGATCCGGGGCCATGACACTCAAAGTGCCGAATCCTAACCATTTAGACCATCAGGGAATTCCTTGTCCTCATTTTTAGAACCAAATTTATGCTCCACTCATACAAAGCAGATAGGGTTTATGATAAGCATTTACTGTCTAAGCTTCACTAAGGTCCTTACTTTCTCACCTACTTCTAATTTATTAGGTTGGTGCAAAAGTAATTGCAGTTTTACACTGTTGAATTTGTTGTCTAATACTGGAATACATCTTTAAATAAATTTAATTATGTTATCCATCATTTTAATGTGCATTTCTCACTTTATATTTTTTGTTAATCACATTACTTGCTGTTTATTTTATATTTATTTTAGTCTACAGAAATGACATTAGACAAAAAGAAAATTTGAGCAATTTTTTTTATTTTAGTTCAAAATGGGTTGTAAAGCAGCAGAGACAACTTGCAACATTGACAACGCTTTTGACCCAGGAACTGCTAACAAATGTACAGTGCAGTGGTAGTTCAAGAAGTTTTGCAGAGAGGAGAGACTTGAAGATGAGGAGTACAGTGGCCAGCTATCAGAAGTTAACAATAACCAAGAGCATCATCAAAGCTGATCCTCTTATAACTACATGAGACGTTGCCAAAGAACTCAATGTTGACTATACTATGGTTGTTCAGCATTTGAAGCAATTTAGAAAGGTGAAAAAGCTTGATTAGTGTCTCATAAGCTGACCAAAAATCAAAAAAATTGTCATTTTGACGTGTCATTTTCTCTTATTCTACACAACAGCAATGAACCATTTCTCCATTGGATTGTGATGTGAGAGGAAAAGTGGATTTTATCCAACAACCAGTGATGACCAGCTCAGCGGCTGGACCAAGAGGCAGCTACACAGCACTTCCCAAAGCCAAAACTTGCACCAAAAAAAGGTCATGGTCACTGGAGGTCTGCTGCCAGTATGACCCACTCACTACAGCTTTCTGAATCCTGGTGGAACCATTGCATCAGAGAAGTATGTTGAGCAAATCAATGATATGCACTAAAAACTGCAATGCCTGCAGCCGGCATTGGTCAACAGAATGAGTCCAGTTCTCCACCACAACGCCCCACTGCATGTCATACAACCAAAGTTTCAAAAGCTGAACGAATCGGGCTACAAAGTTTTGCCTCGTCCACCACATTCACCTCACCTCTCACCAACTGACTACAATTTCTTCAAACATCTTGACAATTTTTTGCAGGGAAAAACACTTCCACAACCAGCAGGAGGCAGAAAATGATTTCCAAGAGTTCATCAAATCCTGAAGCAGGGGTTTTTATGCTACAGGAATAAACAAACTTAATTCTCATTGGCAAAAATGTGTTGATTGTAATGGCTCGTATTTTGATTAATAAAGATGTGTTTGAGCCTAGTTAAAATGATTTAAAATTCATGGTCTGAAACCGTAAATACTTTTGTATCAAACTAATAAATAATCTTGCTTTCTCTTTTTATTCCTGGTTATATGGCTTAAATGCTTTTAGGGCAAAAGTACAGTAGAAAACTATACACATACACATTCACCTGGTCACAGAATAACAAACTGCATAGCAACTAGTAGACTGAAGAGTTAAGTATGTTAACAACACATGGAAATTAATTACGTAGCTAGAAAGGGGAAAGGAAGAATGTAAAAAGCCTTTACTGGAAAGGACAATTTCCATGTTGCGATTTCATCAGTATTACATTGGTTTATAAGCATCAAATAATATTCTCAAATCCATGAAATATTTCATAAACCTTGGTTGTAATCCCTGCTATTATCTAATAATGTTGACTACTTTGGGAACTAACAACTAGAAAACACCAATAACTTGCAAGACATTACCATTTCTTTCAAATGTATTTTCCCCATGCAAAAATATAAAATACAGTTCTCACAAAGTAACCAGTCACTAAAACTTCAGCATGAAGCCAAAATACTTGAAAATGAGCTAGTTATTAGAAAATTAGTATCAATCAGGAGAAAAGCACTCTGAAAACATGTTTTAGTCAGTAAGCTTAGAAACACATCAACACCCTATTAATAGTAAACTGGTTTATGTTAATTATAGTATTGCTCTGTTATCTGAAAATAAAATGGATATTAACAAACATTTAAAAAAATAAGTAAATAGGGGCTTCCTTGAAGGTTCAGTGATTAAGAATCTGCTTCCCATGCAAGGGAAAAGGGCTCAATCTCTGACATGCTGCAGAACAAGAAAGCCCATGTGCCACAATTACTGAAGCCTGCGAGCCTAGAGCCAGTGCTATGCAACGAGAAGCCACGGCGACGAGAAGCCCATGCACCACAATGAAGAGCAGCCTCCACTTGTCAGAACTAGAGAAAGCCCACATGCGGCAATCAACATGCAGTACAGCCAATACATAAATCAATATTTAAAATAAATAAATAAAGGGATAGAAGGTGAATACATGAGCACAAACTATAGAAATGCCAATTGAATACCATCACCCAGCATAAGAGGAAAGATAAACCCTGAAGACAAATGTTTTTATCACAAACAACATTAATACATACCAGTTCATCTAAAAAAGCCTGCTTATTCTTCCTTTTGAGAATCTGCTGCATTTGTTCTTCTTTTTGTATAAATAGTCTTCTTTGTTCATTTTCCTGTCGTTCTACTTCTAAAGCTTCTTCCAATTCCTCCTGTTCCCGAGTCTGAAACAGTAGCATTCACATATGACATGAAATAAATTTAGTAACCAAAAATAAGTCTATACCATACTCCATACTACCTTTTTTCGAAGCATAAATTGCACTAGTCACTAACTGTTTAATAATGCAGCAGCAGCTCCACTTTAAAAGAACTAATTTTCTTTCACGCAGACATGTTACCATTAAAGAGAATGACATCTAGCACTAAATGAAATCTAAACAAAGTACATGTATCCCAGCTGCAGAAATGTGGAAACTGCTTAAGAAGACTTTATTTAAGAAATTTAACAAAGAAAGCAAAACAAAAACCCAACAACAAAGAGGTCATCTCCATAAAGAACTGTTAATTAAACACTCCATATAAAAGACTGGTTCATTTAATAGAAACAATTTTCAAAATACATAAGATAATGAAAAGTTATCATAGTATTAACTTCTTTATCCCAAGTTAAAATAAGTCTTTCTGATGCTTGAGTTCCAAATAGTGTTCATTTAAGTTAAGTTATGAAAAACTGAAGTTATTTTCTAACACAAGGATATAAATTTCAAGGGTCTTCTCTGTGGACTAAAAAATTCAAACTCCAAAGCTAATATGTAGAGAGAATGAACTACAGTCCTACATTACTTCCCTTTTATGAAGTTCCTTAGAAATATCAAATACTTCCAGACTCTGAAATTTATTCCAACCCTAAGTCCTATTTAAAAGCAGTATTGTACCGTTCTTTAAGTCTTATGAATGAGAAATATAGTAATATCTGAATGGCTTTATTTTAAATCCTGACTGTTGCTCTTAATGCAATGCTGCTGCCAAGTCACTTCAGTCGTGTCTGACTCTGTGCGACCCCACAGACGGCAGCCCACCAGGATTCCTCCGTCCCTGGGATTCTCCAGGCAAGAACACTGGAGTGGGTTGCCATTTCCTTCTCCAATGCATGAAAGAGAAAAGTGAAAGTGAAGTCGCTCAGTCGTATCTGACTCTTAGCGACCCCATGGACCACAGCCTACCAGGCTCCTCCATCCATGGGATTTTCCAGGCAAGAGTACTGAAGTGGGGTGCCATTGCCATAGCTTTTTTAAATTCAACATAATACTGAGAATTTATGGCACCTTGAGGCAAATACAGAATAGAGGAAGACAGTATGTTTTGGAATCACTAACATGAAATAACAGAGACCTCACAAAAAAGTATATTTGTATGTAAATAATATTTACATATTATTAATCTCTGTTAAGATTATATCAATTCACAAATTAGATAAACTCCCAGAAATAAACAAGCTTCCCAAATGAAAACATATTTCCCTTATAACTCAAACTCAGTATATCCAAAATTAAGTTCAGCATTTGGTTTCCCAAAGCTGATCACCCTCCTGTATTCCTGATTTCTGCTAATTGCACACCCATCTTTCAGTCAACTCAAGTTGAAACCTCAAAGTCATCTTTATTACTCCTTCTCCCTCAACCCCATCCCCCTTAAATTAAGTCAGTTGCTAAGTTCTAGTAGCATTTCTCCCCTATAATTTTAAAAACTTCTATTACTGAGATTGCTATTCTAACTAAGGCACCCAGTGGAGAAGAAAATTCTAATTTGATCAAGAAAAACTACTAGGAATAAATGCACAAAGTTATGGGGTAAGATATGAAGGCTGGAAAAGTGAATTACCAGACTATAGGTCCATAAGCAGAAAAAGATGTCTCACAATAAAACAGTGTCATATCAGCAATAAGTAGAACAAGTGACAGTTTTACACAGAGTATGGTGGGAGACAAAATTAATAGAGTGGTTAATTCCCCGTGCTATGATGGAGGACAGGTAGAGTTAAAAAAGATTTCACAGAGTGTTACGGGTTGAATGTGTGCCCCCAAATACATGTTGAAGTTCTTAACCCATGGTAACCATAAATGTGACCTTATTTGGAAATAGGGTCTTTGCATATGTAATCAAGTTAAGATAGGTCATGCTGGAAACTTGGATACAGACACACAGGGAAGAAGGCCATGAGAAGTTAGAGGCAGAGATCAGAGTGGTGCCAAAGATGCTAAAAGAAACAAAGATTTCTCCCTAGAGCTTTCAGAGACACCATGATCCTGATGACACCTTGACTTCAGAATTCTAGCTTACAGAAGCCTGTTCCTGTAGGAGACAAATTTCATTGTTATAAATCACCCAGTTTGGGGTAATTTGTTTTAACAGCCCTAGGTAAGCTCAGCTCATGAAGGTTGAGCAGGTTTCAAACAGTAGGTATTTAACTCCACTGCAGAGTAAAAGAGCCATTTAGGCAGAGAAAACAAAGGTAAAAAGACACAAAGCAAGCTGGAATGCTTGGTATGACCAAGTCATTAAGTATGAAGTAGGGGAAAGCTCTTGATAAAGCTGGAGAGGCCAGCAGAAGGCAGATAATGGAGAATTGACCATACCATACTAAGGGGTGCATTTATGCCATACTAAGGCAACTGGTAGGGCAAAGAATTTAGAAAGCTGACTAGAAGCAGTGAAGAATAAAGATCACTGGGGTTCAAGATTGAAGACAGGAAGACTCAGAGAAATATTTCAACAACTCAAGTAAGAAATAATGAATACTATGTAAAGTAACGATAATATAATTAGAGGAGGAACTAGGTTTGAAAGACCTAAGGAAAGACTGCTGCTACTGCTAATTCACTTCAGTCATGTCTGACTCTGTGTGACCCCACAGACGGCAGCCCACCAGGCTCCGCCATCCCTGGGATTCTCCAGGCAGGAAGCCTGGAGTGGGTTGCCAGGAAAGACTACCAACAGTATATAATTCCCCAAATAAGATATATAGATGGCCAATAAACACGTGAAAAGATGCTCAACATCATTCATTATTGGAGAAATACAAACCAGAACTACAATGAGGTATCATCTCACACCAATCAGAATGAAAGTGAAAGTGTTAAGTCACTCAGTCGTGTCCAACTCTTTGTGACCCCATGAACTGTAGCCCACCAGGCTCCTCTGTCCATAGCATTCTCCAGGCAAGAATACTGGAGTGGGTAGCCATTTCCTTCTCCAGGGGATCTTCTGAAGCCAGAGACTGAACCCAAGTCTCCCACATTGCAGGCAGATTCTTTACTAACAGATTTACCAGGGAAGCCACACCAATCAGAATGGCCATCATCAAAAAACTACAAATAATAAATGCTGATGATGTGGGAAAAAGAGAACCCTACTGCACTGTTAGTGGAAATATAAACTGATACAGCCACTATGGAGAACAGTATGGAGATTCCTTAACAAACTAAGAATAAGACTACCACATGACCCAGCAATTCCACAACTGAGCATATAACCTGAGAAAACCACAATTCAAAAAAACACATATTCCCACAATGTTCATGGTAGCAATATTTATAATAGTCAGGAGTTGGAAGCAAGCCAGATGTGCATCAACAGAAGAAAGGATAAAGAAAATGTGGTACATATATACAATAGAACATTACTCAGCCATAAAAAAGCAACAAATTTGAGTCAGTTCTAATGAGGTGGATGAAGCTAGAGCCTACAATACAAAGTGAAGTAAGTCAGAAAGAGAAAAACAATTATCATATATTTAGTAGAACAAATTGAGAAAGTAGCATTGACATATACACTCTATCCAATTATGACTCATTATTATACAGCAGAAACCAGCACACGGTAAAACAATTATGCTTCAATTTCTAATAAAGTTTTTAAAAAAACAGTATATGAAGACTAACCAGATATGGCTTGAACACTTAGATAAAGAACATAATAGGAGAAATAGGTAGGAGAGTGAAGAAGAAAAAGGTTAGTTATGATGAACATAGATGCAAAACTCTTCAACAAAATATTAGCAAAACTAAATTCAGTTCGGTTCAGTTCAGTTGCTCAGTCGTGTTCGACTCTTTGCAATCCCATGAATTGCAGCACACCAGGCCTCCCTGTCCATCACCAACTCCCAGAGTTCATTGAAACTCACGTCCATCAAGTCGGTGATCCCATCAGGCCATCTCATCCTCTATCGTCCCCTTCTCCTCCTGCCCCCAATCCCTCCCAGCATCAGAGTCTTTTCCAATGAGTCAACTCTTCACATGAGGTGGCCAAAGTACTGGAGTTTCAGCTTTAGCATCATTCCTTCCAAAGAAATCCCAGGACTGATCTCCTTCAGAATGGACTGGTTGGATCTCCTTGCAGTCCAAGGGACTCTCAAGAGTCTTCTCCAATACCACAGTTCAAAAGCATCAATTCTTCAGCGCTCAGCTTTCTTCACACTCCAACTCTCGCATCCATACATGACTACTGGAAGAAACTATAGCCTTGACTAGACGGACCTTTGTTTGTAAAGTAATGTCTCCTCTTTTCAATATGCTATCTAGATTGGTCATCACTTTCCTTCCAAGGAGTAAGCATCTTTTAATTTCATGGCTGCAATCACCATCTGCAGTGATTTTGATGCCCCCCCAAAAAAGAGTCTGACACTGTTTCCCCATCTATTTCCCATAAAGTGATGGGACCAGATGCCATGATCTTCGTTTTCTGAATGTTGAGCTTAGGCCAACTTTTTCACTCTCCTCTTTCACTTTCATCAAGAGGCGCTTTAGTTCCTCTTCACTTTCTGCCATAAGGGTGGTGTCATCTGCATATCTGTTATTGATATTTCTCCTGGCAATCTTAATTCCAGCTTGTGCTTCTTCCAGCCCAGCATTTCTCATAAGTAGGGTGACAATATACAGGCGTACTCCTTTTCCTATTTGGAACCAGTCTGTTGTTTTATGTCCAATTCTAACTGTTGTTTCCTGACCTGCATACAGGTTGCTCAAGAGGCAGGTCAAGTGGTCTGGTATTCCCATCTCTTTCAGAATTTTCCACAGTTTATTGTGATCCACACAGTCAAAGGCTTTGGCATAGTCAATAAAGCAGAAATAGATGTTTTTCTGGAACTCTCTTGCTTTTTCCATGATCCAGCAGATGTTGGCAATTTGATCTCTGGTTCCTCTGACTTTTCTAAAACCAGCTTGAACATCTGGAAGTTCATGGTTCACGTATTGCTGAAGCCTGGCTTGGAGAATTTTGAGCATTACTTTACTAGCATGTGAGATGAGTGCAATTGTGCGGTAGTTTGAGCATTCTTTGGCATTGCCTTTCTTTAGGATTGGAATGAAAATTGACCTTTTCCAGTCCTGTGGCCACTGCTGAGTTTTCCAAATTTGCTGGCATATTGAGTGCAGCACTTTCACAGCATCATCTTTCAGGATTTGAAATAGCTCCACTGGAATTACATCACCTCCACTAGCTTTGTTCGTACTGATGCTTTCTAAGGCCCACCTGACTTCACATTCCAGGATGTCTGGCTCTAGGTGAGTGATCACACCATTGTGATTATCTGGGTCATGAAGATCTTTTTTGTACAGTTCTGTGTATTCTTGCCACCTCTTCTTAATATCTTCTGCTTCTGTTAGGTCCAGACCATTTCTGTCCTTTATCAAGCCCATCTTTGCATGAAATGTTCCCTTGGTATCTCTAATTTTCTTGAAGAGATCTCTAGTCTTTCCCATTCTGTTCTTTTCCTCTATTTCTTTGCATTGATCGCTGAAGAAGGCTTTCTAATCTCTTCTTGCTATTCTTTGGAACTCTGCATTCAGATGCTTATATCTTTCCTTTTCTCCTTTGCTTTTCGCTTCTCTTCTTTCCACAGCTATTTGTAAGGCCTCCCCAGACAGCCATTTTGCTTTTTTGCATTTCTTTTCCATGGGGATGGTCTTGATCCCTGTCTCCTGTACAATGTCATGAACCTCCGTCCATAGTTCATCAGGCACTCTATCAGATCTAGGCCCTTAAATCTATATCTCACTTCCACTATATAATCATAAGGGATTTGATTTAGGTCATACCTGAATGGTCTAGTGGATTTCCCTACTTTCTTCAATTTAAGTCTGAATTTGGCAATAAGGAGCTCATGATCTGAGCCACAGTCAGCTCCCGGTCTTGTTTTTGCTGATTGTATAGAGCTTCTCCATCTTTGGCTGCAAAGAATATAATCAATCTGGTTTTGGTGTTGACCATCAAGTGATGTCCATGTGTAGAGTCTTCTCTTGTGTTGTTGGAAGAGGGTGTTTGCTATGACCAGTGCATTTTCTTGGCAAAACTCTATTAGCCTTTGCCCTGCTTCATTCGGTATTCCAAGGCCAAATTTGCCTGTTACTCCAGGTGTTTCTTGACTTCCTACTTTTGCATTCCAATCCTCTATAATGAAAAGGACATCTTTTTTGGGTGTTAGTTCCTAAAGGTCTTGTAGGTCTTCATAGAACCGTTCAACTTCAGCTTCTTCAGTGTTACTGGTTGGGGCATAGACTTGGATTACTGTGATATTAAATGGTTTGCCTTGGAAACGAACAGAGATCATTCTGTCGTTTTTGAGAATGCATCCTAGTACTGCATTTCAGACTCTTTTGTAGACCATGATGGCTACTCCATTTCTTCTAAGGGATTCCTGCCCACAGTAGTAGATATAATGGTCATCTGAGGTAAATTCACCCATTCCAGTCCATTTTAGTTAACTGATTCCTAGAATGTCGATGTTCACCCTTGCCATCTCCTGTTTGACCATTTCCAATTTGCCTTGATTCATGGACCTAACATTCCAGGTTCCTATGCAATATTGCTCTTTACAGCTTCAAACCTTGCTTCTATCACCAGTCACATCCACAGCTGGGTATTGTTTTTGCTCTGGCTCCATCCCTTCATTCTTTCTGGAGTTATTTCTCCACTGATCTCCAGTAGCATATTGGGCACCTACTGACCTGGGGAGTTCCTCTTTCAGTATCTTATCATTTTGCCTTTTCATACTGTTCATGGGGTTCTCAAGGCAAGCACTGAAGTGGTTTGCCATTCCCTTTTCCAGTGGACCACATTGTGTCAGACCTCTCCACCATGACCAAATTCAACAATACATTAAAGGGATCATATACCATGATCATGTAGGATTTATACCCAAGAATGCAAGGATGGGTCAATACCCACAAATCAATCAATATGACATACCACATTCATAAATTGAAAAATAAATAGCATATGATCATCTCAGTAGATGTAAAAAGGGATTTTGATAAAATTCAACCTTCGTTTATGATAAAACTCTAAACAAAATAGGCACAGAATGAACATAAAACAATAAAGGCCAAATATGACAAGCCCATAACTAATATTATACTCAACAGTGAAAAGCTGAAAGCATTTCCTCTAAGATCAGGAACAAGACAAGGATGTTCACTTTTGCCCCTTTTATTAAAAAATAAAGTATCGGAAGTATTGTATTGGAAGTCCTAACCACAGCAATCAAACAAAAAAACAAAAAGATTCCGACTGGAAAGGAAGAACAAAAACTGTCAATGTTTGAAGATGGCACGATACTATATACACAAAATTCTAAACATGCCACCAAAAAACCTTAGAACTCACCAATGAATTCAGTGAACTTGCAGTATACAAAATTAATCTATAAAAATTTGCTGCATTTCTATACACTAACAACAAACTATCAGAAAGAGAAAAGAATCTCATTTACACCTGCATCAAAAAGAATAAAATACCTAGGAAGTAATCTAAGGAAGTAAAAGACCTATAAAGAGAAAACTGTAATACACTGACAAAAGAAACTGAAGGCAACACAAACAAATGGAAAGATCTACTGTGCTCATGAACAATTAATAGTTTTATATGGCCATACTACCCCAACACAATCAACAAATTCAGTCCAATCCCTATCAAAATATCAACCACATTTTTCACAGAACTAGAACAAATAATTTTTTGTGTGTATGGCAACATAAAAGACCTCAAATAGTCAAAACAACCTTGAAAAAGAACAACAAAGTTCAAAGTATCATACTACCTGATTTCAAACTACAATACAAAGACACAGTCTTTAAGAAAACAAAGTACTAGTACAAAAACAGACACATAGATCAATGTGGAATAGAACAGAGAGCCTAGAAGTAAACCCACTTTATGGGCAATTAATCCATGACAAAGGAAGCAAGAATATACAACAAGAAAAAAGACAGCCTCTTCAATAAATGGTTTTGGAAAAACTAGACAGCTACACGTGAAAGAATTAAACAGGACTACTTTCTCACACCATCAACAAAAATAAACTCAAAAGGGATTATTTAAGACTTAAGTGTAAGACGTGAAACCACAAAACTCTTACAAGACAACATGGGTAGTATGCTCTTTGACATCTACCCATGTCAAATAGGTAGCATGGGTAGCAAAGAATAAATCTGGTAAGAGGTTAATGTCCAAAATATACAAAGAATTCATAGAACTCAACATCAAAAACACAAATAACCTGATTAAAAAATGGGCAAAGAACCTGAACAGACATTTTTCCAGAGCATACAGACGGCCTAAAGGCACAGGAAAAAATGCTTAACATCACTAACCATCAGGGAAATGCAAATGAATACCACAATGAGGTATCACCTCACATCTGTCAGAATGGTCAGCATCAAAAAGAAAACAAATAACAAATGTTGGAAAGGATATGGAAAAAAAGGGACCCTAGGAATGTAAACTGGTGCAGGTACTATGGAAAATAAGGTTCCTCAAAAAATTAGAAATAGAACTACAACACAATCAAGCAATTCTGGGTTTTTATCCAAAGGAAAGCAAAACACTAATTTGAAAAGATATATGCTCCTCAACATTCATTTCTGCAGTCGTTAAATAAGCCAAGATAACAGAAACACCTTAAGTACCCATCAACAGAAGAATGGATAAAAAAAGACGTAATATATAAAATCAAATATTACTCAGCCATTAAAAAAAAAGAATGAAATCTTGCCATTTGGATTGACTTAGATGGTACAATGCTAAAATTTAAAAAGTCAAAGAAAGACAAATACTGTGTGATTTCACTTACATTTGGAATTGAAAAAACAAAACAAGTAACCAAAAATAACAAAACAGTCATAGATACAGAGAACAAACAGGAGGTTTCTGGGGGGAGGAGGGATGGGGAATGAAAGAAATAGATGAGAAAGATTAAGTATGAACCTCCATTTACAAAATATATAAGTCACAGGTACAAAATGCACAGTGTGGGGGAATACAGTCAACAAGAATACAGTATCTTTGTATCATGATGGTAACCGTACAATCATAATGGTAACTTGACTTATAACGGTGATCATTTTGAAATGTATGTTGTTGTTGTTGTAGCTGCTGCTGCTGCTGCTGCTGTTGTTCAGTTGCTAAGTCATGTCTGACTCTTTGCGACTCCATGGTCTGCAACATGCCAGGCTTCCCTGTCCTTCACGATCTCCCAGAGTTTGCTCAAACTCAGGTCCATTGAGTAGGTGATGACATGCAACCACTTCATCCTTTGTCACCCCCTTCTTCTTCTGCCCTCAGTCTTTTCCAGCATCAAGGTCTTTTCCAATGAGTCGGCTCTTTACAGCAGTTGGCCAAAGTGTTGCAGCTTCAGCTTCCACAGTAAACTCAGTAATAGTTTCTCTGTCAGAAATGAGTCATCTTATGTGCCTAATTATACAAGAGATTGAGTTTTTCCCCTTTTCTGATACAATTCTGATGTTTTTGGAACAGTGAGACTTCAACATTCACAGAGATATTAAAGGCAAGTTGCTACCTCAGGATAGTAAATACATCATTCATATAGTCCACATTCCTTGGGCCACTTCAGAACTGGGCTCTACCCAAAGACACTGTAGTTACTGATATACATGAACTTGCACCATCTTAAAAAATGGTCCTATGTATTTATGCCAACACCAAATAGCTACGTATCACTAATAAAATGCTCATCATAGAATGATCAGTTAATAAATGATAATGAATTACTGACCAAAACACTTAGTTATAACAGAATCAGGTGCTAAACGCTAACATGAAGAATAAATGTAGTCACTGTAACATGCATTAAACAAAGTACAAGCTGATCATTATACAACATGAGGTATTACGGATGCTGGTCCTTGGCACAGTTGAAAATTCATGTATAGTTTAGTCTGCACTCCTCATCAGTGGTTCCCTCTGTGTCTGAGGTTCTGCAACCAAGGATTCAATCTCTCAACATGTGGTATAGTAGTATTCTCTATTGAAAATAATCCAGGTGTTAAGTGGACCTGCACAGTTCAAACCTGTGTTGTTCAAGGGTCAATTGTATTCAATAACTTATCATTATAAAGTTTTTGTTAATTAGAAATTCCTACTTTAAAATAATAATAACCAGCCTAAAATTAGATCATTCGTTCATTTAAACTCTCAATATTATTTGCTAGCTTAAAACTATGAATGAAAAAAGCACTCACTTGAAAGAACAACCTTATTAAGTTAAACAGAGTTAATGCAACAAGTTACCCAGGCATACCTATTGTGCATGTATCTTCTGATATACCCAAAGAAGGCTACTGGGTAAAGTGAGTAATTTTTATGGCATACTGATGCTCTCGGAAATGAGACACCTTTCTAAGGAAGCCAGGCTGGATATGAACAGAATAGAATGTCAATTCCTCAAGAGTTTTATTGTAGGAAAGAAGTGCCTTAATGAAACACTTGAAGACTATAACAAGTAAATCTAAGTACAAGACGAAAATACAAGCTATGTAATCCAAACATTCAAGCTATGTAATCCAAACATATCTATATCATTTTTACCAATGATTACAAATTCCTGGTACAGCACCTTAAAAACAATTACCTTTGCTTTCCCCAAAACTAGAAACCCAAGCTATCCTGAAGAAATGATAGCTAAACTGTGTAAGTTAGATAATTAAATCTCTGCATGCATACAATTATTTTTCCTTTATAGAATATATTTTAATAATGCCATCAAAACTGTTTTTGCTATAGTAATGTGTACGTCATACCTATATGCATATATAAATATACTAGTATTTCTGGCCTTAATTTCAGCTAAATTCTTTGTAAATATGATTAGGTTTAGAAAAACCTTTTTAAAGTATCATGTGGAAGCATTAGTTTCTAATACAAAAGAAGAAGAAAATACTTGGCACCAACCAGCTTTAACTTATTTTTCTGAATGACATCTTTGTTTTCCTTTTGGTATATCTCCATTTTCTTTTTGGTATTGTCCAAATCCACATTGTTGGTCAAGTTGAAAACTGCATGAAAAAAGGAACAGTGACATGAAATACAGTTTCAACATACATCTTGCAAACATAATAAAAACCAAATATTCATTCACAATGATTTCTTAATACATCAGGTTGTCATTTCTTACGGCTCCATTTGTGTCTTTTTACTGACCACCTACTTTATAGAAACTAGTTCTAGTTCAGCAACTATGATTTTCTGAACCAAATATAAGGAAAGACTGTCAGACTATCACACAGACTATCTATAGATCTGAATAACCTCAAAAAATCTAATATGTGTGCTTGCTATAGTCACATTGGATTTGAATTTTATATTGCCCGTTTTAATTTTAAAAGTATAAAAAGATTGCTTAAATTTATTTAAAAAAAAGTAAGTCTGAAATCTACTACACTAGTCAGAATCAAAACTGAAAAGAATCTAAGCTCCAGAAACAGAAAAATTATGAAAAGGAATAAAAAATATTATCCAACAAAAACAGGTTTTATTCTAATCTTCAACATAGCTGGACATAAGAATGAATCACTTCCCATATAGTCTAGATCTGGAAAAGCATGCAACATATGAGTCGAAACCTAACAGGGAAGGTAAAGGATAATCTGGCTCCAAAACTGAAGACTGAAACAGTTGAGTAAGAGAAGCCACTGAAACATGTTCAGAAAGGAGATAAACTTTCAGTAAGTTAGAACTATCTTTTTATAATTCTAATTCAAAGTGATTTTAATTATAAATACTTTTAATTATAAACTTCCTTCTGGATCATCGAAAAAGCAAGAGAGTTCCAGAAAAACATCTATTTCTGCTTTATTGACTATGACAAAGCCTTTAACTGTGTGGATCACAATAGACTGTGGAAAATTCTGAAAGAGATGGGAATACCAGACCACCAGATCTGCCTCTTGAGAAACCTATATGCAGGTCAGGAAGCAACAGTTAGAACTGGACACGGAACAACAGACTGGTTCCAAATGGGAAAAGGAGTACGTCAAGGCTGTATATTCTCATCATGCTTATTTAACTTCTATGCAGAGTACATCATGAGAAATGCTGGGCTGGAAGAAGCACAAGCTGGAATCAAGATTGCCGGGAGAAATATCAATAACCTCAAGTATGCAGATGACACCACCCTTATGGCAGAAAGTGAAGAGGAACTAAAGCGCCTCTTGATGAAAGTGAAAGAGGAGAGTGCAAAAGCTGGCTTAAAGCTCAACATTCAGAAAACAAAGATCATAGCATCTGGTCCCATCACTTCATGGGAAAGAGATGGGGAAACAGTGGAAACAGTGTCACACTTTATTTTGGGGGGCTCCAAAATCACTGCAGATGGTGACTGCAGCCATGAAATTAAAAGACACTTACTCCTTGGAAGAAAATTATGACCAACCTAGATAGCATATTCAAAAGCAGAGACATTACTTGGCCAACAAAGGTCCGTCTAGTCAAGGCTATGGTTTCTTCCAGTAGTCATGTATGGATGCGAGAGTTGGAGTGTGAAGAAAGCTGAGCGCTGAAGAATTGATGCTTTTGAACTGTGGTGTTGGAGAAGACTGCTGAGAGTCCCTTGGACTGCAAGGAGATCCAACCAGTCCATTCTGAAGGAGATCAGTCCTGGGTGTTCTTTGGAAGGAATGATGCTAAAGCTGAAACTCTAGTATTTTGGCCACCTCATGCGAAGGGTTGACTCACTGGAAAAGACTCTGATGCTGGGAGGGATTGGGGGCAGGAGGAGAAGGGGAAGACAGAGGATGAGATGGCTGGATTGAGATGGCTGGATGGCATCACTGACTCAATGGATGTGAGTCTGAGTGAACTCTGGGAGTTGGTGATGGACAGGGAGGCTTGGCGTGCTGCAATTCACGGGGTCACAAATAGTTGGACACGACTGAGCAACTGAACTGAACTCCCTTCTAAGTTTACATACATAAATTTAAAATCTTTGAACAAAAAATGTTTTTAATTTATATGAATATAAACTCATATTTTAAAGTACCACCCACTGCCATACTCCTTTCAGTGTTAATATAAGCTCATCTTAAGACGGGTCCTCATCACTGTCTCTCCTATTCCAAAATTCAATCCAGATCTCCCTTGGATTTCTCTAATCTTTATGCTTCTATTATTAGCCCTTCAATTCCTTCTCCAATTACTTACAACTGCTTCCTCTAGCTTGACCTATAAGCAGGTCTGATCTACCCTAAATAATCTGCTTTAATCCATGCTCCTACATGATGACATCAAATGCTGGCAAGGATATGGAGCAACAGGAATACGCATACACTGCAGTGGGAATGCAAAATGGCATAGCACTTTAGAAAGCAATTTGAGAGTTTCTTACAAAATGAAACATACTCTTATCATACAATCCTGCAACTGCACTGCTTGATATTTATCCAAAGGAGTTAAAAACCATGTCCACACAAAATCCTGCATATGAATGTTTACAGCGGCTTTATTCATCATTGCTGAAACAACCAAGATGTCCTTCAGTAGTCTGAGAAGATAAATAAACTAGAGTATATCCAGACAATGAGATATTATTAAGCACCAAATAATAAGAAGCTATCAAAGGGTTAGCCCAGGTGGTGCAGTGGTAAAGAATCTGCCTGCCAATGCAGGAGATGCCAGAAATGCAGGTTCAATCTCTGGGTCAGGAAGATCCCCCAGAGGAGGAATGGCAATCCACTCCAGTATTTTTGCCTGGAAAATCCCATGGACAGAGGAACCTGGCAGGCTACAGTCCATGGGGTCACAAAGAGTCAGACACAACTGAGCACAGCGCATCAAACCATGAAAAGACATAGAGGAAACTTAAACATATATTACTAAGGCAACTGATAAGGCTACACACTGTATGATTTCAACTGACACCCTAAAAAAAGCAAAACTACTTTTTGTAAAAAAGTAAAAAGATCAGTGGTTGCCAAGGACTGAGGGGAAGGGACAAATAAGCAGAACACAGAGGAGTTTCAGGGTACTAAAGCTATTCTGTACAATACTATAACGGAGGACACATGCCATTATATATATCCAAACCCAGAAAACGTACAATGTCAAGAGTAAACCCTAATGTAAACTATGGACCTTGGGAGATGACAATATGTTAATGGAGGTTCATTGATTATAACAAATTTGTCATTCAGGTAGGTATGCAGATAGTGGGGGAGTCTGTGTGTATGTGAGGTACAAGGGGTTTAAGGGAACTCTCCGCACATTTCATTTAATTTTTCTGTGAATCTAAAACTGCTCTAAAAAATAAAGTCTATTAAAAAAAGAAACATCTGGTAAGAGCTCAAGAAATGCTTGCTGAATTTTACAAGAGGAAAAAAAATAAACCAATATGGGTATGGAAGGGATAGACAAAACAGGTAGAATGGATAACGAAGTACAAACTTCAGTTTAAAATAAGTTATACGTCACAGGGATGTAATGTACATAGGGAACACAGTCAGTGAAGTGAAGTCACTCAGTTGTGTCTGACTCTTTGCGAAACCATGGACTGTAGCCTACCATGTTCCTCCATCCATGGGGTTTTCTAGGCAACAGTACTGGAGTGGGTATAGTCAATAATACTGTAATTACTTTCTATAGTAAGATGGTAACTGGTCTTATTGCAATGATCACTTCATAATACATAAAAATATGGAATCACTAAGCTGTACACCTGAAACTAATATAATATTGCATATCAATCATATCTCCAAAGCACTAAAATAACAAAGAAATCAATGCTAATATTTATCATTATCTTTATAAACACAGATTGAATTTAAATGACCTTTAAAATTATAAAATTGAATTATTTAGAAAGGCAAACTAAGCAAATGAGAAACTACAGGGAAAGAATAATCTTTGTTTCTTATGGCATGAATCTACTGACAAAAGTTAATCAAGTTGATATCCTATGTTGAACTTCATTAGAATGTTTAGAGCAATTTAAAAATATTACAATTTATCATCAAGCTAGACAATGCGCTGAATAAAACTTCTCATTAAATAGAAATTAGAAATAGTAAAGTTAAATTCTAAGTGAAACTGATCTGTTATAGATAACTTCTATTTTATGCTTATTAAAAATTTTATGAATTTTAACAAAATGCAAATAACCAATTTGTTTATTTCATTTTTTTAATTTAGAAAGCAAAGGTAATAACAATATAATAGATGCAAACCATAATCATAAGTAATACAAATCTCTTCCTTTAAAAAACAAAAAGAGAGAGAAAAACACTAAAAGTGGATTACAAGTTTGAAAACATCAGATGAGGCGAGTCTCATTCATGATACAATGAAGCAGACTGGTATAAGAGCTTAGAAGAAAGAAAAGAATTTTCTATAACAATTATTTGGTCTTTTATCTATCCTGGTTACTGGCTTAGCTCAGATGTTGACCTGTCTTCAGTCAAGTATTAAAAGTCAACAAAAAACCTACTGTATTTTCTGAAAGATTTAATGTTATTTAAGTGCAATTCTGCAGTCCTTTTGACATCCAGAATTCATAATTAAAGCCCTTAGGACATTCTCACCCTTTTAAAACAAAAATACCCTAAACCAAAAGAATAATATGTTTATTATGAAACTAAGGACAAACTTTTGAGATAATCCCTGAGGCCAAAAGGAACAAGAATTTTTATGTTTAGATTGTCATAACCACAGAAAAGGGCCCATTGTCAAAGCTATAAGAAAGTCCATCTTCATGTGTGCCCCCTTCTATTGTAATTTTTTATGCCACTACTCAAAATTATAGTGTTCTAAACTTTTTATATTCATCATATTCAAAGGGTTCATAATGAATTTCTATAACAGTGACTGATCCCTAATTTATAAATCCTCAAACAATGACTCCTTAGCCATCCTACCAACTTTATTCTTTTCACTCTAACCTCAATAGCACCTTCCTATCTTCCTTCCTACCAAACTTCTTTAACATCCTTCAAAATTATAGCTCCAATATGTAGATTTTTGTCTTCTGCAACTCTTCTACTAATCAGCACTCCATATTCTAGACTCAGGCTATTAACTAGTCTCAGACTACCAAGTACTTTGATGGGCTGTATGAGTTAGGAAAACCTATGTTCAAAGTCTGGCTACATTATATATTAACAATGTGATCTCCAGAACAACAGTTAAACTCTCTGTGGCTCCTCTCCATATGCAAAATAGATTAAAATACCTATCCCAAGAGTTGTGAAAACTATGCTTTTGATTAACACAGAGATAGTCAATACAGATATCACAAACATCTAACTAACCATCTTTAAAAGAATGAATAAGACAAAAAATAAACAGCTACTGAAACAAGATTTTAAAAGGAAGTCTTAAAAAAAAACTTTTATTTATACCATAACAATCAGAACAATGACACTTAAGTAAATGGTGGGAGTCACACCCTAACAAAACTTAAAAGGGCAGAAACTGGTCTTTCCCTCATTTCCATACTCTCCTCCCAACAAAACAGTAAAAAATAATGCCACTTCTCCCACTTTTATTTTCTAGATTAATACCATACAACTGCTCAAGGTAAGAATAACTGCAATTCATCCTAGCCTATACACATGAAATTATTCACTCAAATACTCTAGCTCTAAAACATCCCTTTTAACTATCTCTCTCAGTTACTACCTATTCTAGTTTGTTCTTCCCTGGTGACTCAGACAGTAAGGTAAGTTCAGTTCAGTTCAGTCGCTCAGTCATGTCCAACTCTTTGCAACCTCATGGACTGCAGCACGCCAGGCCTCCCTGTCCATCACCAACTCCCAGAGTTTACTCAAACTCATGTCCACTGTGTCGGTGAAGCCATCCAATGACCTCATCCTCTGTTGTCCCCTTCCCCTCCCACCTTCAGTCTTTCCCAGCATCAGGATCTTTTCCAACAAGTGTGTTCTTTGCATCAGGTGGCCAAAGTACCGGAGATTCAGCTTCAGCATCAGACCTTTCTTTGAAAACTCTGGAATGATCTCCTTTATGATGGACTTGTTGGAACTCCTTGCAGTCCAAGGGACCCTCAAGTCCAAGAAGTGCAAGAGTCTTCTCCAACACCACAGTTCAAAGCCATCAATTCTTCAGCGCTCAGCTCTCTTTATAGTCCAACTCTGACATCCTTTGGTGACTACTGCAAAAACCATAGCTTTGACTAGACGCATCTTTGTTAGCAAAGTAATGCTTTTTAATATGCTGTCTAGGTTCATCATGCGTTTACTACCAAGGAGCAAGTGTCCTTTTAATCTCATGGCTGTAGTCACCATCTTCAGTGATTTTGGAGGCCAAGAAAACAGTCTGTCACTGTTTCCCCATTTATTTCCCATGAGGTGATGGAATCGGATGCCATGATCTTACTTTTCTGAATGTTGAGCTTTAAGCCAACGTTTTCACTCTCCTCTTTCACTTGCATCAAGAGGATCTTTACTTCTTCTAGGCTTTCTGCCATAGGGTGCTATCATCTGTATATCTGAGGTTATTGATATTACTCCTGGTAATCTTGATTCCAGCCTCTGCTTCATGCACCCCAGCATTTCTCATGATGTACTCTGCATATAAGTTAAACAAGCAGCGTGACAATACACAGACTTGACGTACTCCTTTTCCTATTTGGAACTAGTCTGTTATTCCATGTCCAGTTCTAACTGTCTTCCTGACCTGCATACAGATTTCTCAAGAGGCAGGTCAAGTGGTCTAGAATTCCCATCTTTTTCAGAATTTTCCACAGTTTGTTATGATCCACAGAGTTAAAGGCTTTGTATTGTCAATAAAGCAAAAGTAGATGTTTTTCTGGAACTCTTGTTTTTCAATAATCCAACGGATATTGGCAATTTGATCTCTGGTTCCTCTGCCTTTTCTAAAACCAACTTGAACATCTGGAAGTTCATGGTTCATGTATTGTTGAAGCCTGACTAGCAGAATTTTGAGCATTATTTTACTAGCATGTGAGATGAGTGCAGTTGTGCAGCAGTTTGAGCATTCTTTGGCCTTGAATGAAAACTGAGCTTTTCCAGTCCTGTGGCCACTGCTGAGTTTTCAAAATTTGCTGGCATATTGAATGCAGCACTTTCACAGCATCATCCTTGAGGATCTGAAACAGCTCAACTGGAATTCCATCACCTCCACTAGCTTTGTTCATAGTGATGCTTCCTAAGGTCCATTGACTTCACATTCCAGGATGTCTGGCTCTGGGTGAGGGATCACACCATCGTGATTATCTGGGTCGTGAAGATCTTTTTTGTATAGTTCTTTTGTGTATTTTGCCACCTCTTCTTAATATCTTCTGCTTCTGTTAGGTCCAGACCATTTCTGTCCTTTATCGAGCCCATCTTTGCATGAAATGTTCCCTTGGTATCTCTAATTTTCTTGAAGAGATCTCTAGTCTTTCCCATTCTGTTGTTTTCCTCTATTTCTTTGCACTGATCGCTGAGGAAGGCTTTCTAATCTCTCCTTGCTATTCTTTGGAACGCTGCATTAAAATGCGTATATCTTTCCTTTTCTTCTCTGTCTTTCACTTCCCTTCTTTTCACAACTATTTGTAAGGCTTCCTCAAACAACCGTTTTGCTTTTTTGCATTTCTTTTTCTTGGGGATGGTCTTGATCCCTGTCTCCTGTACAATGTCAGGAACCTCTGTCCACAGTTCATCAGGCAATCTATCAGATCTACTCCCTTAAATCTATTTGTTATTTCCACTGTCTAATCGTAAGGGATTTGATTTAGGTTATACCTGAATGGTCTAGTGGTTTTCCCCACTTTTCTTCAATTTAAGGTTGAATTTGTCAATAAAGAGTTCATGATCTGAGCCACAGTCAGCTCCCAATCTCATTTTTGCTGACTGTATAGAGCTTCTCCATCTTTGGCTGCAAAGAATATAATCAATCTGACTTCACTATTGACCATCTGGTGATATCGACATGTACAGTCTTCTCTTGTGGTACTGATGTACACATGGACATCACCAGATGGTCAATACTGAAACCTACTCTAAGCACTTACCCAAATTGTTGCTGCTGCCCCTAAAAATAGTTTCACAGCCTCACGTTATCTCCTGTCAGTATTCCACATCAGTACCACAATATTTGGGTTTCCCTTGTGGCTCAGCTGGTAAAAAATCTGCCTGCAGTGTGGAAGACCTGGGTTTGATCCCTGGGTTGGGAAGATTCCCTGGAGAAGGGAAAGGCCTCCCACTCCAGTATTCTGGCCTAGAGAATTCCATGGACTATATATTCCATGGGGTTGCAAAGACTCAGACACGACCTAGTGACTTTCACTTTCAGTTTTCACTTTCACCACAATATTCTGCTGCCTCTCTACTAGCCACGGAATAAAATCTTAACCCTTACAATCTAGCTTACAAAGCCCTCATTAACCCAGGTCCAGTCTGTTAGTCACTCCCCTGGTTCTATCTACCTATAGCAGATTGGAACTAAAACCCAAAAAAGATGTCCTTTTCATTATAGAGGATTGGAATGCAAAAGTAGGAAGTCAAGAAAACCTGGAGTAACAGGCAAATTTGGCCTTGGAATATCGAATGAAGCAGGGCAAAGACTAATAGAGTTTTGCCAAGAAAATGCACTGGTCATAGGCAACACCCTCTTTCAACAACACAGGAGAAGACTCTACACATGGACATCACCAGATGGTCAACACCAAAATCAGATTGATTATATTCTTTGCAGCCAAAGATGGAGAAGCTCTATACAGTCAACAAAAACAAGACCGGGAGCTGACTGTGGCTCAGATCATGAACTCCTTATTACCAAATTCAGACTCAAATTGAAGAAAGTAGGGAAAACCGCTAGACCATTCAGGTATGACCTATCACATCCCTTATGATTATACAGTGGAAGTGAGAAATAGATTTAAGGGCCTAGATCTGATAGATAGAGTGCCTGATGAACTATGGAATGAGGTTCGTGACATTGTACAGGAGACAGGGATCAAGACCATCCCCATGGAAAAGAAATGCAACAAAGCAAAATGGCTGTCTGGGGAGGCCTTACAAATAGCTGTGAAAAGAAGAGAAGCGAAAAGCAAAGGAGAAAAGGAAAGATATAAGCATCTGAATGCAGAGTTCCAAAGAATAGCAAGAAGAGATTAGAAAGCCTTCTTCAGCGATCAATGCAAAGAAATAGAGGAAAAGAACAGAATGGGAAAGACTAGAGATCTCTTCAAAAAAATTAGAGATACCAAGGGAACATTTCATGCAAAGATGGGCTCAATAAAGGACAGAAATGGTCTGGCCCTAACAGAAGTAGAAAATACTAAGAAGAGGTGGCAAGAATACACAGAAGAACTGTACAAAAAGGATCTTCACGACCAAGATAATCACAATGATGTGATCACTCATCTAGAGCCACACATTCTGGAACGTGAAGTCAAGTGGGCCTTAGAAAGCATCAGTACGAACAAAGCTAGTGGAGGTGATGGAATTCCAGTTGAGCTGTTTCAAATCCTGAAAGATGATGCTGTGAAAGTGCTGCACTCAATATGCCAGCAAATTTGGAAAACTCAGCAGTGGCCACAGGACTGGAAAAGGTCAGTTTTCATTCCAATCCCAAAGAAAGGCAATGCCAAAGAATGCTCAAACTACTGCACAATTGCACTCATCTCACATGCTAGGAAAGTAATGCTCAAAATTCTCCAAGCCAGGCTTCAGCAATACGTGAACCGTGAACTCCCTGATGTTCAAGCTGGTTTTAGAAAAGTCAGAGGAACCAGAGATCAAATTGCCAACATCTGCTGGATCATGGAAAAAGCAAGAGAGTTCCAGAAAAACATCTATTTCTGCTTTATTGACTATGACAAAGCCTTTGACTGTGTGGATCACAATAAACTGTGGAAAATTCTGAAAGAGATGGGAATACCAGACCACCTGACCTGCCTCTTAAGAAATCTGTATGCAGGTCAGGAAGCAACAGTTAGAACTGGACATGGAACAACAGACTGGTTCCAAATAGGAAAAGGAGTACGTCAAGGCTGTATGTTGTCACCATGCTTATTTAACTTCTATACAGGGTACATCATGAGAAATGCTGGACTGGAAGAAACACAAGCTGGAATAAGATTGCCAGGAGAAATATGAATAACCTCGGATATGCAGATGACACCACCCTTATGGCAGAAAGTGAAGAGGGACTAAAACACCTCTTGATGAAAGTGAAAGAGGAGAGTGAAAAAGTTGGCTTAAAGCTCAACATTCAGAAAACGAAGATCATGGCATCTGGTCCCATCACTTCATGGGAAATAGACGGGGAAACAGTAGAAACAGTGTCAGACTTTATTTTGGGGGACTCCAAAATCACTGCAGATGGTGACTGCAGCCATGAAATTAAAAGACGCTTACTCCTTGGAAGAAAAGTTATGACCAACCTAGATAGCATATTCCAAAGCAGAGATATTACTTTGCTGATTAAGGTCCGTCTAGTCAAGGCTATGGCTTTTCCAGTAGTCATGTATGGATGTGAAGAAGGCTGAGCGCCGAAGAATTGATGCTTTTGATCTGTGGTGTTGGAGAAGACTCTTGAGAGTCCCTTGGAGATCCAACCAGTCCATTCTGAAGGAGATCAGCCCTGGGATTTCTTTGGAAGGAATGATGTTAAAGCTGAAACTCCAGTACTGTAGCCACCTCATGCGAAGAGTTGACTCACTGGAAAAGACTCTGATGCTGGGAGGGATTGGGGGCAGGAGGAGAAGGGGACAACAGAGGATGAGATGGCCGGATGGCATCACCGACTCGATAGATGGCCGGATGGCATCATCGACTCGATGGACGTGAGTTTGAATGAACTCCGGGAGTTGGTGATGGACAGGGAGGCCTTTCGTGCTGCGATTCATGTGGTCACAAAGAGTCAGACACGACTGAGCGACTGAACTGAATTGACATTATCCAACATGCTCAACATGTATTTCTGTGACTTTGTCTTTGCTACAAACATTCTCCATCCTCTTTCTACCTGGCAAACTATTAATCTTTTAAGACTGTGTGTTCTGTGGTTCAAACTTTACCTCTACTTCCTAATGCTGAATTGTTTTGCTATGTATATTCCTGAAATACTTTATAAATAAATGCCCATACTACCTTCACATTAAATTATAATTTCATAATTATCTCCCTCTTTAGAATATGAACTTATTGAACACAAATATCATATATTCTCAGCAAGTAAATAATTCACAGAGAACAATATTTGCTGAATTGAGCTGAAGTTCAGAAAATAAACTATGAGTCCATGAGGCTAGGTCTCAAACTTCATCAATATTTTCAAATGCAAAAGAACTGCTCTTTGTCCAACATGATCAGGATCAGTAGTGGATTACTTAAAAAGTCTGCCAAAGAGGTGAAACATATATACACACTCCTTGAACACTTTATTTTAACTTAAACCATATGCACTAAGTGTACAGTCACTCTCTAATGTAATAACACACAGTTAAGGTACAGTTTTTAATGGGAATTCTGCTTCCTTCTTGTATAAACCATAAGTGTTATCTATATTGTTCAGTTCCCATTTTTTTCAAGTGGACCAAGGACTTCAGAAATAGAATCCTTCTAAAGTTCTATAATTTTTCCAGTCTTACAAACTACTTAATTACAATTAAGAAGTACAACTGGCATAAGAAGGTTTGATTACCTATGCAATCAACTTTATATATAAATGAACTGGTGAGAGAAGTACAGAAGTATACTTAAAGACATCTTCTAATGGACAGGATACATTATACACTGATTATGCTTCAATCATCAGTTAGTTCATGTTATAGAAGGACTGGGAAATATCAGTTACTCCAATAAGTCAACTAAGCAGAATTTGGTTAAGAGAGTGTCAACATACTGCAACTAAAGTTAGTCCTTCATGAATATACATATTAGCAGAATCACTTTCAAATTAAATGTTCTGGGCTAGTTTCCTTATCCAGTAAAGAAAAAAAATGACAGCATTGTAAGCCCTAATATTCAGATTTGCTCTTACCTGTCATTCCTACCTCCCACTTCTGGACATGACTTTACCTACAGCCCCTCAGGTGGTTCATATCTCCAAATTAATTAATGTCACAGCAAAAAAACCAAAAATGTAGTTTTCAAAATCATGGCTCAACCAAAATCTTGTTCCAGAATCAAGATCCCATCTTCCCCTCCTTCTTGGTCTATCAGTTTATTTTATTTATCTTACCTGACTGCTTGAATTTGTGACCATAAATTCAACTTGCTCTGTGACACCTATAATCTCCTCTCCCTTCATTGCCTGCCTAGACTTTTGACTAGTCACATTACATTTAGAATAAATGTAAGCTGAGTGTCTTACTGCTTGTTGTCCAACTGCCTGTCCTAAACCAAATATCTAAGTACAGCCAGATTTCTACATACCTGCACACTTGCCCATTTTTGCAGATTTATTTTCAGTTCATTTTCTCAGTCTATATCCAACTTTACCTTAGCACTCCCAAATCTATCATCTTTTTAGCTAAAATCTATAGCCATTCAGGGTTGCTAAGATTACATACAAAGTACAATGAATACAATTAGAATAAAAAAGCAATGGTTCCAAGGCACTAAAAGATACCATAAAAGAGGCTAAATTACGTTCTGTATGGGCTACTAGCTATGATATAATAAATAAAAGTAGTATTTTAGAAAAGTTTCAGTAACAGTCAAAATAAAAGATTTTGAGTTTTTCTCAGTTAATACAGAAATGAAAAGAATTAGAATACTCTATTCCTCAGAAATTAGAATTGTCTAAAAAATTTACCGTATATAAATATTTTACAGAATAATAAATATTATAATTCTATTTTAAGAAATAATGTGAGTATAGCTTGGCTCTCAGGTTTGAGAACAGAATAAAAAGATAATTATTTAATTCTCTTGGTCTTGTTCTAATTTTCATAGTCTATAACTTCTGTATTATTTCCAAACCTAGATTAAGTAATAATAATTATGGCAAGTTTAATTGATATTTAGCAATTTCAGACTTTGTAGCATCTCTAAAATCTTATTTAAGAAAACAGAAACAGGAGGGACATATGTATACTTATGGCTGATGCATGTTGATGTATGGCAGAAATCAACACAATACTGTAAAACAATTATCCTTCGATTAAAAATAAATAAATTTTTAAATTAAAAAAAAAACAAACAGTACTTTCTTTTGATGAAAGCTTCTTTTAGACTAATCACAAGAGAAAGAATAAACACTAAGATTACTCTACCTTCTGATTCTACAGTAACACTGAATAACAGAATGTCACTTAACATTCAACTACTTCATAGTATTTTCAAATTACTGCATGCACAGAATCATAAATGATGAATAAACAACTTATGGCTTTAATCACCATAGATACTGATAATGGAAATTCTATTTTTTAAAACTGAGTATTTTTCTCATTTATTCTAATACATCATCAACATACAGAAAATATATACACATATATATACCTTTCTTTCCAGCTATAAAGTAGAAGTACCTCTATTCATCATATTTTCCCTAAGACAAAATGTTTATTACTTAAGTGTGTCTTTTAGGTACAATGGAAAGTAATTAGGTTACATCAACTACCACAACAAAATTTGTCAGAGACTTTTATATGAGATATTCTCTTAGGCATCTAAAAGATAAAAGCACACAGGCTAGCAAAGCAAAGTACGAGCATTAAAAACATACCAATTTCTTCCACTTCTTCCAGGAAATCATTATATTCTCTTAGACTAGGAAAGTCTTCTTCCCTTTTATTGTATCTTTAAGAAGAAAAAAATGAACATATTACGTGTCACTTGCTTTTAATATCATCTCACTGGTTTGTTCTTACCTAATTCATACATGATAAATAAAAAAGAACTGCTTATGGTGTAAAACAGTTTTCTTGACACCAGGTCTGTAACTAGACCAAGAATGTTATTTTAAAATTCTTTTGACTACAGAGAAGGAGTAGAGTGAAGAGAATGGAACAATATGTAAAATCCTAAGACAAGGGGAAAATAAAGAAATTAGAACACTGAAGAAATGGGAAATGAGCTTAAACAGGTCTATCATTGGAATATTTGGTTTTTTATATTGTTTACTTCTAATAAATAGATTCACTAATTTCCAGAAAGAGGACACCTTCCTATTTTTCATGACCGTTATAATCTAAAGAATGCTAGATAAAGAAAACTTATATACAATGTGGAACTTTTCTGGTGGCCCAAGAGTGAAGACTCTGTGCTTGCAATACAGAAGGCACACATCTGATCCCTGGTTGAGGAACTAAGATCTCACAAGGCAAAAAAGAAAGGAAAAAAATCTATAAATAATGTAATGTGCCTGTGAAAAGTTAGAATATCAAAGGGCTTAATGATAAAAGATAAGAATCTAAGAGAACCTACCTATGGCTGATTTATGTTGATATATGGCAGAAACCAACACAACATGATAAAGCAACTATCCTCCAGTTATAAATAAATAAATTTAAAATAAACAAAAAAACAAAAAGAATCTAAGAGAGACTATCTCCAAGAAGTAATCCAAAAAATAAAAGAGCAACTTGGATTATTGATAAAGTACCCAGAAAGATGCTGCTAAAAAACCAGTGAACAAAGTTGAAATGTAGACCACCTAGATAGACAGATAGATATTAATTCTAACCATAACCTAAAAAGTAACAAAGTGGCTTACAACAAAAGGAGAGATAAAATAAAATTTAAAACTATTAACAAAAAGTAAAAAATTAAATCATAAGAGAAAAGGAACACTAGAAATATTTACGTACCCATATACATACAGAGAGATGTATCAAAATAAATTGTAGCTACCCTAATTTTCCCTAATAGCTTTCAATAACGGATGTTACTTCCTTGGGTCTTACCTAACATCACTAACTCACAACAATATTTAGTCCCTAACTTCACAGCATTTTTCCCAATTTATAATCACATATACGCCAGCAAATCTGGAAAACTCAGCAGTGGCCACAGGACTGGAAAAGCTGTTTTCATTCCAATCCCAAAGAAAGGCAATGCCAAAGAATGCTCAAACTACTGCACAATTGCACTCATCTCACATGCTAGGAAAGTAATGCTCAAAATTCTCCAAGCCAGGCTTCAGCAATACATGAACTGTGAACTTCCAGATGTTCAAGCTGGTTTTAGAAAAGGCAGAGGAACCAGAGATCAAATTGCCAACATCCAGTGGATTATCGAAAAAGCAAGAGAGTTCCAGAAAAACATCTATTTCTGCTTTACTGACTATGCTAAAGTCTTTGTGTGGATCACAATAAACTGTGGAAAATTCTGAAAGAGATGGGAATACCAGACCACCTGACCTGCCTCCTGAGAAATCTGTATGCAGGTCAGGAAGCAACAGTTAGAACTGGACATGGAACAACAGACTGGTTCCAAATAGGAAAAGGAGTATGTCAAGGCTGTATATTGTCACCCTGCTTATTTAACTTCTATGCAGAGTACATCATGAGAAACGCTGGACTGGAAGAAGCACAAGCTGGAATCAATCTTGCCAGGAGAAATATCAATCACCTCCTATATGCAGATGACACCACCTTTATGGCAGAAAGTAAAGAGGAACTAAAAAGCTTCCTGATGAAAGTGAAAGAGGAGAGTGAAAAAGTTGGCTTAAAGCTCAACATTCAGAAGACAAAGATCATGGCATCCGGTCCCATCAATCACTTCATGGGAAATAGATGGGGAAACAGTGGAAACAGTGTCACACTTTATTTTGGGGGGCTCCAAAATCACTGCAGATGGTGACTGCAGCCATGAAATTAAAAGACACTTACTCCTTGGAAGAAAATTATGACCAACCTAGATAGCATACTGAAAAGCAGAGACATTACTTTGTCAACAAATGTCCATCTAGTCAAGGCTATGGTTTTTCCAGTGGTCATGTATGGATGCGAGAGTTGGAGTGTGAAGAAAGCTGAGCGCTGAAGAATTGATGCTTTTGAACTGTGGTGTTGGAGAAGACTCCTGAGAGTCCCTTGGACTGCAAGGAGATCCAACCAGTCCATTCTGAAGGAGATTAGCCCTGGGATTTCTTTGGAAGGAATGATGCTGAAGCTGAAACTCCAATACTTTGGCCACCTCATGAGAAGAGCTGACTCATTGGAAAAGACTCTGATGTTGGGAGGGATTGGGGGCAGGAGGAAAAGGGGACGACAGAGGATGAGATGGCTGGATGGCATCACCGACTCAATAGATGTAAGTTTGAGTGAATTCCAGGAGTTGGTGATGAACAGGGAGGCCAAGAGTGCTGCGATTCATGGGGTTGCAAAGAGTTGGACACGACTGAGTGACTGAACTGAATTGAACTGATAATCACATATTTCTTTTGTTTGCCTATTTTAATGCTATCCAAGCTACTATACTGTAAGCATTACAAGAGCAAGGTATGTAGCTATTACACTCATTTCATACGTGTGTGTGTGCATGCACGCATGCTCACTCAGTCACGTCCGACTCCTTGCAACTCCATGGACTGTAGCCTGCCATGCTCCTCTGTCCCTTGGACTTTCCAGGCAAGAATATTGGAGTGAGTTTCCTGGGGATCTTCTCAACCCAGGGATTGAATCCAAGTCTCTTATGTTTCCTGTTCTGGCAGGCAGATTCTTTACTGGTGCACCACCTGGGAAGCCATTTCACACTTAAGGCCTAATATGCATAACACTGTTTGCACAGAGTAGGTTCTCAATATATATTTACTAATTAAATTAAAGAATAAATAAAGCAAATAAATTGTGAAGCCATGAATTCAGAAGGTTTACTCTTTGGGAGTTCTCTGGTGGCCTAGTAGTTAGGATTCTTTGCTTTCACTACTGTGGCCGAGGTTCATTCCCTAGTCAAGAACTCATGTTCTGCAAGCCACACAGAGCAGCTGAAAATAAAAAATAATTATTTTTCCATAAAAAAGAGTTACTCTTCTCTAACAAAGGTTAGATAATATCATTGAGTTCTTAAAGAACTTAATAAATTTTTAACATTGAACAAATACATAGATCAATTTATACTTACTCGCCAAACTGTCCACATTTCTACAAGTAAATAATTACATCAATTATAGAAATAACTGTCAAAATCTTTGTGAACTGAATCATTCAAGCATTAACACTTACATCTTTAGCACTTTTTTCCGAATCTCAACTTCCTTGTCAACAGTAGGATCTTCAAAGAGCTGTACCCTGAAGTTGCTCTTTCGAAGTGGAGTGCCACACTCAGGACAGTTTCCAGCCCCTCTCACAAAGAGTAAATCCACACAACTTTCACACCTGTAAGGAGAAAAATACAACATAACTTTTAAGCTAGTATTCAAATTGGCAATAAGTCTGTATACAGTTTGCCTTTTTTCGGTTTTGGTGTTTGTTTGAGGTTGGGAGAGGAGGCACAGGAAAATTAATCATTACTACCTAAAATTTTTATTGAAAACCTTTAGGAAAAAAGCTCATTTTCATTTAGAGCCTACTTCAGACATAGGTGATCCAAGGTTCACTAGTATAACCTTACAAATGAAAGAAATACACAAATTTTTGAAAATTGATTTAGGATCTAGGAGGATTCAGATAGCAGGATAGGGAGAAGTCAAAGAGGCATATAAAATAGCAGACTAGGATCAAGTCCACTCTCAGACCACTATCACCCTCAGACCTGGCAGGGACCTGCACTTTAGAGAACCCTGCATACCATAATTACTAAAATAAAGACCTTTCCCCTACTTTCAGCCTTGTAAGGAAGTTCTTTAAAGTTCAGTAAGCAATTGAGTCAGTGGAAGTTACTCAAAAAGGAGAGAGGTGCTGGCTGAAGGAGGCCCCTCAGGCCAGAGGATACAGAACTGAGATTGACCCCGTATATGTGCACAAAGGAGAAAAATCACCACAGCTTCTGCCCTGAAAAATCTCAGAAAAAGTGGCTACTTATAAAATTTTTAATCAGTTAAAACTGGCTGCCCTAAATCCACCAAAGTGATTACCCAGGCAAGCCAAGTTTCCCAAATACCTGCATCTCTTCTTTCCTCTCTTCTTGGCTAGTACAATTTAGGGAAGAGCTTAGAACTTCTTAGAAGTCTTCAGTTTGAAAAGAAAGGAGTTGGCAAGGTTAACTCTCTGTAGGAGACTCCTGGGGGAACTGACAGTGTTAGTTCATATATTGTTTTAGAGGGGTCCAGGCACCACCCAATCATCCCTGCCCAGCCAGAGCAGATCCATCCTACTAATCAGATTAACAAGTGAAAAGCTGACCAGGAGCAAGCAGCCACTTCAGCCTGTGGGCCTTAAAGATAGAGGCACCTGGGAACTCAGGATGCAGTGTTGTAACTAAGAAGATGTCACTTGATTTATAACTTTTAAACATTTAAACATACTGGTATGTAGTCCTCTAGCTGTAATACTGCCCAATACAGTATATAAGGGCCACACCAACCCTAATCATTCCTTTCTTAGCATTATTTGAAGTTATTTATTTATTTATGTGTAACCTGCATTAGAATGGAAGGCAGGAATTTGACCTATCTTGTTCTACATCACCAAAAATATACATATATAATACATATACAGAAGGAAAAAGACAAATTCTAATAAGGGAAAGGTTGATTTCTTCCAAATACGTAGTTCACTAATGGAAAGAATGATACAGAGAAATAAGAATATTTAAGGTTGGTTATTAGTAAAACACTAACATTGACCTTGGCATGTCTCTATATTAAAATGGGGGCAGGGAGAGAATCATCGAAAAATACAGGCAAAAACTCCCTAAAAGGGAGAACAGAGCTCACAGTCATCATTATTCAAGATCAACAAAACCCCAGAAAATTCACTTGAGATTAGGAAAATTGGGAGTGGTACGTTTCTCCCAATCTTTGTGGTTGGAGCAAATTAAATCCAACTAGAGAAGCTGAAACTGAGCACACTTTAGAGTGCAGGCCCTACACATACCCTAATTTTGTCTTGAACCATTGTTATGAATCCCTTCATCAAAACCTCTGGGGTTGGGACACATGGCTTTTTAAGGTTGGAGTTCATGTGTCTCCCTCTGCCTGGCAAAGTAATAAAGCTACCCTTTTTTACTTCAAAAAAAAAGAAAAGAAAATGAGCACACTATATATATACACTGATAAAGATGTTTATAGGCAAGAAGCTATCTGAAATACTCAAAATCATTGAGCTATTATACAGAAATCAATATTCCATATAGTATTTCAAGGTCTTGGAGAATAGACCCATTCAGTAATTCAGTTAACAAGATAATAAAAACACTTCAATATTTCTGAAAGTCATATTGTAATCTCATATTATTTATTACCACAGTTAGTTCTACATCTCCAATTCTAATCTACATCATAAGGATTCTAATCTAAATAAATCATAAAGATTTCAATAGCATTAAAAATATTTTAAATAATCTACAACCCATACAACTTTTCCCTTTCTGATTTTAATTGTTAAAAGAACAAATAATTATTTCTTTTTTAAGTTCAAATATAAAAGTATGTAGAGAAAGAATTCAAAGTGCTACTTCCTTCTCTTCTATATCTTACTTCCTACACGTTACATACAACTGTCAAGTTCGGCATTTATGTGGCCAGATATTTTTTTACACATTTACAAAATATGTATGTTCAAATTATATACATGAAAACTAGTCTTAAAAAAAAAGAAAAAAAAAAACAGAAGAAAACATTCCTAATTGCTAGTTCACTTCATCTGGCAACACAGCAACCAAAAGACAGTTATGTGGGCAATCTTTTGCCTCCAAGAGTGCTAGGAACTTTTTCAAACAAAATCTTGTATTCTGCAGAACACAGGAAAATTTGCTGAAAAAGCCTAAATCCTTGGTTATTATCCATTCCCAAAGACGTTTTTATGGTTTTCTTTTGTTTTTTAAAAACCAGAATGGTGCTGGCCTTCTTTCCTCTCTGAAAAACTTATTTTTAGATTCTTTTTTCTATCAAGAATACTTAACCACTTATATTCCTCTGTCAGGATTTTCAATCAACTTGTTTCTTTTTCAACAGCAAACAAGTCAATTAAAAATTTTGACAAAGACTAGATACAAAAAACCTACAGCTAACATCGTACTTAATGGTGAGAAACTAGAAATTTTTCAACTAAAGTAAAATACAAAGTAAGACTATATCCTCGCATTACTCCTTTTCAATATGACACTAGAAGTTTGTCCTAATGTAGTAAGACAAGAAAAGGAAATAATGGACAGACAGATTGCAAAGAAAAATTCAGAGCTCTCTGCATACAGATGACAGGATTGTCTGTACAGAAAATCCAAATGAATCAACAAAGAAAAACTTCTTAGAACTAATAATCCATTATAATTGTAGCAGGGAGACAAGGTTGGAGAATACAATATACAAAAGACTATTGCTATGCTATATACCCCAGCAATGAAAAAGTACAATCTGAAATTAAAAACAGTATCATTTATGTTCCAGTTCCACTTCAGTCGCTAAATCATGTCTGACTCTTTGTAACCCCATGAACGGCAGCAGCCAGGCCTCCCTGTCCATTACTAACTCCCTAAGTCTACACAAACCCATGTCCATTGAGTCAGTGATGCCATCCAACCATCTCATCCTCTGTCGTCCCCTTTTCCTCCTGCCCTCAATCTTTCCCAGCATCAGGGTCTTTTCAAATGAGTCAGCTCTTCGCATCAGGTGGCCAAAGTATTGGAGTTTCAGCTTCAATATCAGTCCTTCTAATGAACACCCAAGACTGATCTCCTTTAGGATGGACCAGTTGGATCTCCCTGCAGTCCAAGGGACTCTCAAGAGTCTTCTCCAACACCACAGTTTAAAAGTATCAATTCTTCGGCGTTCAGCTTTCTTTATAGTCCAACTCTCACATCCATAAATGACTGCTGGAAAACCGGAGCATTGACTAGACGGACCTTTGTTGACCAAGTAATGTCTCTGCTTTTTAATATGCTGTCTAGGTTGGTCATAACTTTCCTTCCAAGGAGTAAGCGTCTTTTAATTTCATGGCTGCAGTCACCATCTGCAGTGATTCTACAGCCCAGAAAAATAAAGTCAGCCACTGTTCCCAGTGTTTCCCCATCTATTTGCCATTAAGTGATGGGACCGGATGCCATGATCTTACTTTTCTGAATGTTGAGCTTTAAGCCAACTTTTTCACTCTCCTCTTTCACTTTCATCAAGAGGTGCTTTAGTTCCTATTCACTTTCTGCCATAAGGGTGGTGTCATCTGCATATCCGAGGTTATTCATATTTCTCCTGGCAATCTTGATTCCAGCCTGTGCTTCTTCCAGCCCAGCATTTCTCATGATGTACTCTGCATAGAAGTTAAATAAGCATGGTGACAACATACAGCCTTGACGCACTCTTTTTCCTATTTGGAACCAGTCTGTTGTTCCATGTCCAGTTCTAACTGTTGCTTCCTGACCTGCATACAGATTGCTCAAGGGGCAGATCAGATGATCTGGTATTCCCATCTCTTTCAGAATTTTCCACAGTTTATTGTGATCCACACAGTCAAAGGCTTTGGCATAGTCAATAAAGCAGAAATAGATGTTTTTCTGGAACTCTCTTGCTTTTTCCATGATCCCGTGGATGTTGGCAATTTGATCTCTGGTTCCTCTGACTTTTCTAAAACCAGCTTGAACATCTGGAGTTCACAGTTCACGTTTTGCTGAAGCCTGGCTTGGAGAATTTTGAGCATTACTTTGTTAGCGTGTGAGATGAGTGCAATTATGCGGTAGTTTGAGCATTCTTTGGCATTGCCTTTCTTTGCGATTGGAATGAAAACTGACCTTTCCAGTCCTGTGGCCACTGCTGAGTTTTCCAAATTTGCTGGCATATTGAGTGCACCACTTTCACAGCATCATCTTTTAGTATTTGAAATAGCTCCACTGGAATTCCATCACCTCCACTAGCTTTGTTCGTACTGATGCTTCCTAAGGCCCACTTGACTTCACATTCCTGAGTGTCTGGCTCTAGGTGAGTGTGAGTGATCACACCATCGTGATTCTCTGGGTCGTGAAGATCTTTTTTGAATAGTTCTGTGTATTCTTGCCACCTCTTCTTAATATCTTCTGCTTCGGTTAGATCCATAACATTTCTGTCCTTTATTGAGCTCATCTTTGCATGAAATGTTTCCTTGGTATCTCTAATTTTCTTGAAGAGATCGCTACTCTTTCCCATGTATTGTTTTCCTCTATTTTTTTGCATCAATCACTGAGGAAGGCTTTCATATCTCTTCTTGCTATTCTTTGGAACTCTCCATTCAAATGGGTATATCTTTCCTTTGCTCCTTTGCTTTTCGCTTCTCTGCTATTCACAGCTATTTGTAAGGCCTCCTCAGACAGCCATTTTGCTTTTTTGCATTTCTTTTTCTTGGGGATGGTCTTGATTCCTATCCCTTTTACATTGTCACAAACCTCCACCCGTAGTTCATCAGGCACTCTGTCTATCAGATCTAGTCCTTTAAATCTATTTCTCACTTCCACTGTATAGTCATAAGGGATTTGATTTAGGTCATACCTGAATGGTCTAGTGGTTTTCCCCACTTTCTTCAACTTAAGTCTGAATTTGGCAATAAAGAGCTCATGATCTGAGCCACAGTCAGCTCCTGGTCATTTATGTTAGCTCCCCAAAGTTTGAACTTTTAAGTATAAATCTAACAAAATATGTACAAAATCTATATGAAAAAACTACAAAAGTCCCATGAAGAAAATTAAAAAAGAATTAAATCAATGGAGAGATACTCCATATTCATGCACAGGTAGAGTTCATGGAAAGGAAGAGTCAGTATTTTGAGTTGTCAGTTTTTACCATCTGAATCTATAGATTCAATGCAATTCAAATCAAATTGACAGGAAGTTACTGTATGGATATCAATGAACTGATTCTAAAGTTTACATAAAAAAACAAAAGCCTGGAATAGATACAATAATACTGAAGGAGAACATAGTTGGAAAACGGATGCTACCTAACTTCAAAATTTACTCATAACTACAATAATCAAGACAGTGTGGTACTGGTTAAAGAACAGAGGAATAGACCAATGGAACAAAATAGCCCAGAAGTAGACCCACATAAATAGAGTCAGCTGATCTTTGATCAAAGAGCAAAGGCAATACAATGAAGCAAATATAATTCTCTTCAACAAACTGGACATCCACATGGAAAAAATAAATGAATCTATACATGAACCTTCAGTTCAGTCGCTCAGTCATGTCCGACTCTTTGCGATCCCATGAACCACAGCATGCCAGGTCTCTCTGTCCATCACCAACTCCCGGAGTCCACCCAAACCCATGTCCATTGAGCCTTACATCCTTAAAAAATTAACTCCAAACTTAACTTACACGCCTAAATGAAAATGCAAAATTATAAAACTCCTAGAGTATAACACAGGATAAAAGCTATATGACTTTGGGTATGGTGATGACTTTATTGATACAACACCAAAGGCATGATCCATGAAAGATATAACTGATTAGCTAGATTTTTTAATTTAAAACTTCTGGTCTGCTAAAGACAATGTCAAGAGAGAAACTAAAAATAAAAATACCTGATAAAGGACTGTTATCTAAAATACATGGGGGAAAAAGATTCTTTAAAAGTGGACCAAAAACCTTAACAGACAACTCACTAAAGAAGATACAGAAGATACAGGCATACCTCATTTTATAGAGCTCTGCTTTATTTCACTTTGCAGATGCTGTGCTTTTTACAAATTGAAGCTTTGTGGCAACTCTGCACTGTCAGATGATAGCTAACATTTTTTAGTAATAGAGTATTTTTAAATTAGGGTATGTACTATTTTAGACATATTGCTACTATGCACTTAACAGACTACAATGCAGTGTAAACATAACTTTTATATGCATATTGGGAAACCAAAAAATTATCGTGACTCATTTTATTACAATATTCACTTCACTGTAGTGGTCTGGAACTGAACCCACAATATATCCAAGGTATGCCTCTATACAGATGGCAAATAATACATGAAAAGATATTCCACATGACATGGCATAAAAGAAATGCAAATTAAAACAACAATGAAATATACACTAATACCTATTATTATAAAATAGCCAAAATGCAATACTCTGACAACACCAAATGTTGATAAACATATGGTGGAACAGGCACTCTCATACACTGCTGGTGGGAATGCAAAATGGTACAGTCACTTTGGAAGACAGTTTGATGGTTACTTATAAAACAAAGCATGCTCTAACCATACAGTTCAGCCATTATACTCCCTGGTATTTAATCAAAAAAGGTGAAATTGCATTCACACAAACACCTGCACAGATGTTTATAGAATCTTTGTTCATAATTGCCAAAACTGGAACAAAAACAAGATGTCCTTCAATAGATAAATGGATACACGAACTATGATATATACAGACAACAGAATATTATTCAGCACTAAAAACAAATGAACTATGAAGCTATGAAAAGACACGAGAGAAACTTAAATGTATATTACTAAAGGAAAGAAATCAATTAGAAAAGCCCACATAGATTCCACCTATAAGACATCTTAGAAAAGGCAAAATTATGGAGACAATACACTTGGTCTTAGCCAAAAGGCTGAAATGCAATTACGGAGACAATCAAAACAACATGGGTTGTGGTAGAGGAGACACAATAATTTTAGAGCAGTGAAAATACTTTATGGTGTTATAATGATGAACATATGCCATTATACTTTTGTCCAAGCCCACAGAATAAACAACAAGAATGAATCCTAAGTAAACTATGGACTTTGAGTGATAATGATGTGTCAATATAGGTTCATCCTTGGTTTAAAAAAAAAAAAAAGACAATTCTGATGAGTGATGTTGACAATGGGTATTTGAAAAATCTCTGTACCTTCCTCTTGATTTGTTGTAAATTTAAAATTGCTCCTAACAGTATGAAAAACAATAATCTCATTTTGGTTTTGTCTTTAAAAGAAAAGTATTATCAATGTTTGCTCAATGTCTCTTAACATTTCATTTAGTCATTTTCAGTTTAGTCGCTCCGTCACGTCCAACTCTTTGCAACCCCATGGATGGCAGCACACCAGGCTTCCCTGGCCATCACCAACTCCCAGAGCTTGCTCAAACTCATGTACATCAAGTCGATGATGTCATCCAACCATCTCATCCTCTATCATCCCCTTCTCCTTCCACCTTCATTCTTTCCCAGCATCAGAGTCTTTTCCAAGGAGTCAGTTCTTCGCATCAGGTGGCCAAAGTATTGGAGTTTCAGCTCCAGCATCAGTCCTTCCAATGAATATTCAGGACGGATCTCCTTTAGTATTCACTGGTTTGATCTCCTTGCAGTCCAAGGGACTTTCAAGAGTCTTCTCCAACACCACAATTCTTCTGTGCTCAGCTTTCTTTATAGTCCAACTCTCACATCCACATGTGACTACTGCACCATAGCCTTGACTAGATGGACCTTTGTTGACAAAGTAATGTCTCTCCTTCTTAATATGCTGTCTAGGTTCGTCATAACTTTTCTTCCATTGAGCAAGCATCTTTTAATTTCATGGCTGCAATCACCATCTGAAGTGATTCTGGCGCCCAAGAAAATAAAGTCTGTCACTGTTTCCATTGTTTCCCCATCTATCTGCCATGCAGTGATGGGACCAGATGCCATGATCTTCGTTTTTTGAATGCTGAGTTTTAAGCCAACATTTTCACTCTCCTCTTTCACTTTCACCAAGAGGCTCTCTAGTTCCTCCTCATTTTCTGCCATAAGCGTGGAGTCATCTGCCTATCTGAGGTTACTGATACTTCTCCCAGCAATCCTGATTCCAGTTTGTGCTTCATCCAGCCAGCATGTCCCATGATGTACTCTGCACATAGTTAAGTAAGCAGGGTGACAATATACAGCCTTGACGTACTCCTTTCCCAATTTGGAACCAGTCTGTTGTTCCATGTCCAGTTCTAACTGTTGCTTCCTGACCTGCATACAGATTTCTCAAGAGGCAGGTCAGGTGGTCTAGTATTCCCATCTCTTTCAGAATTTTCCACAGTTTATTGTGATCCACACAGTCAAAGGCTTTGGCATAGTCAATAAAGCAGAAATAGATGTGTTTCTGGAACTCTCTTGCTTTTTTGATGATCCAGTGGATGTTGGCAATTTGATCTCTGGTTCCTCTGCCTTTTCTAAAACCAGTTTGAACATCTGGAAGTTCACGGTTCATGTATTGCTGAAGCCTGGCTTAGAGAATTTTGAGCATTACTTTGCTAGTGTGTGAGATGAGTGCAATTGTGCAGTTGTCTGAACATTCTTTGGCATTGCCTTTCTTTGGGACTGGAATGAAAACTGAGCTTTTCCAGTCCTGTGGCCACTGCTGAGTTTTCCAAATTTGCTGGCATATTGAGTGCACCACTTTCACAGCATCATCTTTGAGGATTTGAAATAGCTCACCTGGAATTCCATCACCTCCACTAGTTTTGTTCATAGTGATGTTTCCTAAGGCCCATTTGACTTGGCATTCCAGGATGACTGGCTCTAGGAGAGTGATCATACCATCATAGTTACCTGGGTCATGAAGATCCTTTTTGTATAGTTCTGTGTATTCTTGCCACCTCTTCTTAATATCTTCTGCTTTTAGGTCTATACCGTTTCTGTCCTTTATTGAGCCCATCTTTTCATGAAATGTTCCCTTGGTATCTCTAATTTTCTTGAAGAGATCTCTAGTCTTTCCCATCCTATTGTTTTCCTCTGTTTCTTTGCATTGATCACTGAGGAAGGCTTTCTTATCTCTCCTCGCTATTCTTTGGAACTCTGAATTCAAAATTTAGTCATTTTGAAGTGAAGTCGCTTAGTCGTGTCCGACTCTTTGCGACCCCATGAACTGTAGACTACCAGGCTCCTCTGTCCATGGGATTTTCCAGGCAATAGTACTGGAGTGGATTGCCATTTCCTTCTCCAGGGGATCTTCCCAACCCAGGGATTGAACCCGGGTCTTCCCGCATTGTAGACAGACTACCGTCTGAGCCACCAGGGAAAATATCCAATAAACATTAAGGAAAATCAATTAATAAAATAACAGACAAGCTTGAGACTTGTTACCCAGATTGCTTTAAAACCTACCTCTTCAATTGCCTTAACCATAAAAGCAATACTAATCCATAAATTAACTTTCTTCTAGAAATGTTACTCAAAAATATGAGGACATATGTGAATCCACTGTGAAAAGTACTTATATCTCCTAAGATCATGCCATGGAAATTTTTTTATTCTAGAATGCATTTCCTTAAATGATAAATCTCGTATTTACCACATAAAGTTAGTTTTCTTACCAAAGACAACTCTAGAACACACTTTTTCAAAAAGATAAAGTATCACTGACCACACAAAAATTATTTTAAGTGACATACTAAAGACATGATGATATAATTAAACTCCACTTTGGCAATCATAAGACTTAGGTTGCCATCCAAGCTCTGTCTCTCACAATATGATGAACTCTGAGGAAGTCAAATTCTGTTTTATATCTAAGGTTTTTCCCAGTTTGATAATTCTAAATACCTTGGAGTGTTACACAAATTGTTAATTAAGTTTCCAAAGAAAAATAAATGTGTTTTCTCTCAATATAACTGATGTTTATCAGTTTAAATTCTACATTATTGTTGTTGTTCAGTCACTTAAGTCGTGTCCAACTCCGTAACCCATGAAGCCTGCCAAGCTCCTCTGTCCATGGGATTTCCCAGGCAAGAATACTGGAGTAGTATGTCCTTCTCCATTAAATTTTCCATATCACCTATCATTACAAACTTTATCTACAGTACAGACTTTTCCTTAATACTTTAATTCCACCACGGATATTGTAACCATGAGAATTCCCTGATGGTCCAGTGGTTAGGACTCCATGCTTACAGTGCCAAGGACCTAGGTTTGATTTCTAGTCAGGGAACTAAGATCCCACAAACCACACACATAACAAAGGGGGGAGAAAAGAACATTATAACCTATAATATTATATTTAAGGATGTGATATAGAAGGTTCTATGACAAATGGAATTAGCAATACAAGGCATAAGAAGACACAGATTCCCCAGGATCTCTTCAAAAGTTTATATAATTATGTAAATTTAATATATACTATAAACTCTAAAAGTTTATAGCAATTTTGCCCCCAAAATATATATTTTCAGCATTTGAAAAAATTGGTTCAATGCTTTTAAAAGCACATATTTTTAAACATATATACATACAAACACATAAATGTATGCACAAAAATATATACAGGTATACAGAGGAAGAGAGGGTCCTTTAGAGCAGTGGTCCCCAACCTTTTTGGCACCAGGGACCAGCTTCATGGAAGACAATTTTTCATGGACCGAGGGGAGAGGGGAATGGTTTTGAGATGATTTAAGAGCATTACATTTATTGTGTACTTTATTTCTATTATTTATCTTTATATTATACTGTACATTTTATTTCTATTATTAATCTTTATTTCTATTACATTGTGATATATAATGAAATAATTACACACCATATTGTAGAATCGGATCATCAGGCATTAGATTCTCATAAGGAGTATGCAACCTAGATTCCTTATGTGCACAGTTCACAGTAGGGTTCACACTCCTATTAATATAATAATATAATGCTGCAAGTGATCTGACAGGAAGGGGTGCTCAGGTGGTAATGTGAGTGATGGCGAGCAGCTGTAAATATAGATGAAGCTTCGCTCACTCACCCATCATCCATCTCCTGCTGTGTGGCCCAGCTCCTAACAAGCCAAGGCTTAAAGTTTAACCAAGTTCTTACAGTGTTCCCTACAGGACATTTTCAGCTCCAGAAACAACGATCTCTAAGTCCACTAAACCCAAAGTTACATGGATGCAAAACACAAATTCCCCAAGTAATGACTTGGTATACCACTAAGTGAAGCCACTCCCACTCCCATCCCTTGGTTCTAGGATAGATGTATTTCACCTACTGTTTTTTAGTCGCAAGTCCTGTCTGACTCTTTGTGACCCCATGGACTGTAGCCAGCCAGGTTCCTCTGTCCATGGAATATCCCAGGCAAGAATACTGGAGTGGGCTGCCATTTCCTTCTCCAGGGATTTTCCCAACCTAGGGATTGAACCCATGTCCCCTGCATTGGCAGGTGGACTCTTTACCACTGAGCCACCAGATAAGCCGATTTTACCTATTAGGGATTCTCAAAATAACAGTCATACCCATATAAATATTTATGGTACAGAAAGCATCCTGGAGGATTGGTGCCCACCCTTTTAGAGTATCACCTCCAATCCAGCATCTTAGCTGCATGTATGAGCCCATTATGAGCTTCCCTGGTGGCTAAGACAATAAAGCATCTGACTGCAATGCGGGAGACCTGGATTCGATCCCTGGGTCGGGAAGATCCCCTGGAGTAGGAAATGGCAACCCATTCCAGTATTCTTGCCTGGAGAATCCCATGGATGGAGAAGCCTGGTAGTCTACAGTCCATGGGGTCGCAAAGAGTCAGACATGACTGAGCGACTTCACTCATTCACTCACCAATCTAGAGTACAAGTGTAGTAGTCAGTGTTAAGATCAATGATTTCATGAACTTTCATGAAAACGTCACATATCTTTTCCAATAGATTGGGACTCTTGGTAAGAGAAAATGTTGCTCAAGATACCATACTGGTAAATTAAACGCTGTGTTAAGTGTTCAGATAGCAGTGCTGGCCACAGCCTTAGGAGTAAGAAAAGCATACCTCTATTCAGAATGTTGCTTCCCTTGTGGCTCAGCTGGTAAAGAATCCGCCTGCAGTGAGGGTTGGGTTCGATCCCTGGGTTGGGAAGATTCCCCTGGAGAAGAGAAAGGCTACCCGCTCCAGTATTCTGGCCTGGTGAATTCCGAGGACTGTATAGTCCATGGGTCTCAAAGAGTCGGACACGACTGATTAACTTTCACTACTACATTTAGAATATTTGTTAACTCCAAACTAAACGAATTGCTCTCCCTCCCAGGCCAAGGGAAGGCAGTTTTAGAGGCTGGTGCTTGACATTTCACACTATGATAACCTTTACCCCACTGGTCAAGGAATCAATTTAGATGTTCAAGCAAATACCATTATGTCTATTCCAATTATACATCTGAGTACTGAAGAAATGACTACTAGATGAGAACACAGACCCACTGTGAACTAAATCTGAGTCAGTGAAAGTCAAAGTGAACGTCACTCGGTCGTGTCCAGCTCTTTGTGACCCCATGGACTACACAGTCCATGGAATTCTCCAGGCCAAAATACAGGAGTGGGTAGCCTTTCCCTTCTCCAGGGGATCTTCCCAACCCAGGGATCGAACCCAGATCTCCCACATTGCAGGTGGATTCTTTACCAGCTGAGTCACCAGGGAAGCCCAAGAATACTGGAGTGGGTAGCCTATCCCTTCTCCAGGGGATCTTCCCGACCCAGGAATCAAACCAGGGTCTCCTGCATTGCAGGCAGATTCTTTACCAACTGAGCTATGAGTGAAGCCCTAAATCTGAGTCAAAAGGCTAATCATAATATTAGGTGATAATAATAAATATGACTCTCATGCACCCCTATTCTGATAAAAGGATTACTTTTAGTCCCCACCAGCCAATTGTCAATTCACATCCTGTGGTCAATAATCACAGGTTTGCAGCCAAAACCTGAATCACTGAAGGTGTTTGGGCAGAGCAAGCTTGGCTAAATAATAACTCAGGATCTTATAAAGAAATCAAAACCTCAACATCACCAGCTCAGGCCCAGCAAAGACCTGAGGCCTGTCCAGTATTCCTTGGACTGCTGTCAAAAGAATGAATTCTCAGATTTCTCTGGTCTTGTCCAGAACCCAGCCCATTAAGTTCAGCAGAGTAGATACAATCATGAAATGACTTTCCTTTCATGACTTTTCATGAAATGACTTTCCTTTCTTCAGAGGATCTTCCTAACCCAGGGATCAAAACCAGGTCTCCTGCATTGCAGGCGAATTCTTTACCAGCTGAGCCACAGGGAAGCCCATTGGGTGTAGAAGTAACCATAATGTTTTCCCAACATTTATTATGGAATGAGAATGAGGGGAAAAAAAACAAAAAAAAAGAACTTCACCAGGGGAATCAAAAACCTACATAAAAGTAAAGAATAACAGTTATAAATAAAAGGCTTTAAAGTATGTATAAAATATATGACTTTAGGTAAAATACCTTTATCTGGATCACTTGACCTCTATCAAAATTAAAAATACATTTAAAAAAATCTAAGCAACTGGCAAACCTACCTTTAAATACATAATCTTATATACAGAGTATCAAAAATGAGATTATATAAACTTTATAAATCTAGAGAGCTAATTTACTAAAGCTTTTTGTAGGTACATTCCTACTTCCTCAACTACCCAGATTGATTTCTTAGAACACTAAACAACTTCTAAACTGTCTCAAATGAAAGTACACCATTTTTCCCCATTACAAACGCATACAACTCCATTCTCATGTTCTCCACATCACCCTCTGTGCCCATATATGGTGAATGATATACAGTATTCCCAATATGTATACATATTGTCCAAACATTTCAGCCAGTGTCATACTAATTATAAATTCCACCATCTTTAATCTCATTTATGGACTCCACTAACTGTAGCCACTCCCCTCTTTCTAAAACAGTTTTCTATATCCTACATATGGTCGTCCTGTTTAGCACTATTCCTATCATTTTTACATCTTGAAAATCCTCATAAATGAGCCAGTCATTATCCTAGGCACTTAATTCCATGACTTCCTTAACCCCAATGATCTCTTGCCCCATCACACTTGAGTCATCCACCCTCATACCTTCAAACTCAATACTGTCATTATCAATAGATACATCTCTGGATTCTCTATTTCTAGCATCCAGTTATCTAAACACCTCTTTTCTTTTCAGATGTGCTAAGTTGCTTCAGTCTTGTCCAGTTCTTTGCAACCCTATGGACTGCAGCCCACCAGGCTCCTGTGGCCATGGATATTCCAGACAAGCATACCGGAGTGGGTTGTCATTTCTTCTTCCAGGGGATCTTCCTGACTTAAGAGATCGAACCTGCATCTCTTGTGTCTCCTGCAATGGCAGGTAGGTTCTTTACCACTAGCACTACCTAAGAAGCCCTCTCCTTTCAGATGACCTGCACTAAGTACCATCACTCTGTCCTCTGACCCCACAAGGACCTTCCCACTGACACTACTACTCTTCCCTATGCATCACCCCCCAAGGTCCTAAATTACACAAGCTTAGATTTCAGCATCTAGTATTATAAGCAATCCTTTGCAAATACACTTAACTCACTTGCCCCCTCTCCTCTATTATACTCCTTATCCATTTGTTATTAAACCCATCTATCCACCAGTCCATGCCTGTAACTGAGCTGGCTGAATTTTGCTGGAGAAACCATCATCCTTACAGACTGAATTCACTTTAAAGTTATTACCACAGATTTCTGATATGCACTCAACACTTCCAGACATTCCTTCTACACTTTCTAAGTAAATTCATTTTCCCAAACTTAGAGAACTATTTCATACTTTCTCTTCTCGCCTCAGACTTCCAACACTTTCTAGTCTCACCTCGTTCACAGCCGGTGTCTTGGCCTCATACTATATTAATACGGGATGTGGTCATACAAAAATCACCTCATTTCTAAACACTAATTCTATCAACCCAATTGCTTCTATATTATCTTTATACACTACCTGCATGCCTTTAAAATGCAAAAAAAGTATTCTTGCTCTTATCTAGGGCCAGCCTCTTCCCTCCTCTTGTGCCTCCAACTCATTTCCAATCTCTACTCAAGTACTTTCATTCTGCAATTTTTCCCTTATTCTCCTGCATTATCAACTTATACGTCTCCTGAATCACTTCTATTGGAATATAAACACATTTCAGTATGAACAACCATTTTAAAACACACACATACACACACACACACATTTTACTTTACATTCCTTTCCAGTTACCACCCAATTTCTCTGCTCCCATTCACAGCAAAGTTCCTGAAGCAAGAGTTGTCTAGAATTCTGTCTTCACTGCCTCACCTCATTCTCTAACTCATTCCAATTCATCTTTTATTCCTGACTTTACACTGAAATATTTCTCAAGAATCTCACCAATGTCCTCATTCTTGCCAGAGCCAATAATTAACAGAGAATTCTCTGCCCGTAACCTACACTACCTCATAGCAACATTAACACAACTGACCACTTCCTCCACCTGGAACATTATATTCTCTAGGCTTCGGTGACCTCACACTTATCTGATTTTCCTCTTGCCTACCTGCTCTTTTTCCTTTGTTTTGCTGGCTCCTTGTCCTCTACAAGACATCTAAAAGTGCCCAAAGTTATGTCCTGGGCACTCTTTCCTATAACTGATCACATATATACAAACTGGCTTTAACTATGATTCTCAGAACTAGACTACAGCCCTGATCTCATTCTTAAGCTCCAGACACCAGTTCTATTACTAATCAACAACCACTCAGACATCTAGAGTTATCTCAAAAGCAACAGTGTGAAACAGAATTCTTGTTTCCTTCACCCTGCTCTACCTGCTTCTCCCACAACTATTACTACTTCAATAAATGTCACAACCACCTAACCAGTTGCTCAATCCAAAGACCTAGAAGGCATCCTTCATTTCTCTTCATAATTCCTCACATTTAACTGATTTCAAGATCAACCGACTCCACCCAAAAAATACACGTTAAAATCCATTCACTTTTTGTCATCCTCACTGCTACAAGCCACTGTCACTTACCATCTGAAGTAATGCTACAGATTCCCAACCACTCTCCTTGATTCTACTATGGCCTCCAACCCACATTCATCACCTTCCCCGAAATTCATCTCTATAGAATTAAATTAGAAATTAGCTCATTTCACTCACTTGTTCATGATGGAAGAGCATAAAATAAATGTGTTACCAGAGCCCTGAAGACCCTTCATAATCTGACCTCAACCTGAATCTCCAGTTTCATGTCCTACCAATTTAAAGCCAATCTTCTTTCTGTCCTTTCAACATGCAAAGTCATTCAAGTTTCAAGGCCAGAAACTCTCTCCCCCCCAATTTTCCTATGGATGTCTCTTCTCAGCATTCAAGTCTCAAAAAAAAAAAGTCTCAACACCAAATGTCATGTGTTCACAACGATTCTTACTGAAAAACTCCCCCTATGTTTATCCAGGACTAGTCCTTTATTTGTGCCATAATATAATCAAAATTCTTATTAGAAACTGACCTCCCCAATATTTTGAAAGATCTTATCCAATAATATCTCCTCTTTAGAGACGTCTTCTTAGGGTTTCCCTGGTGATCCAGTGGTTAAGAATCCACCTGTCAATGCAAGGGACATGGGTTCCATCCTCGCTCCAGGAAGATGCCACACGCCATGGAGCAACTAGGCCCCTGCCCCACAACTACTGAGCCCACACTTGAGCCTGTGCTCGAGAGACCACAAGCTACAAATACTGAAGCCCACAGACCTGCAACCTGAGCTCCGCAAGAAGAAAAGCCACTGCTTCCTGCAACTAGAGAAAGACCACATGTGGCAGTGAAGACCCAACCACAACCAAAGAAAATTTAAATATAAATTAATTAATTAATAGAGATGCCTTCTTTACCACATCTATAAGACATCTACAAGTTGAAATACCTGGAGTTATATCCTAAGCACTCTTTTTCCTCCATAAATGATAACATGTAGTACAAATGGCTTTAACTATGACTCTCAACTAGATTTCAGGTGTTCTCCTAGGATCACCCACTTCAATGATACGGACAAATGGAATTAGCAGCAGTTTTTCTACAATTCCTACTTTTCCTGATTTCCTGAAATAAAGCATTTGCCCTTTCCTTGCTGCTTCAGTCCTTCTAGCTGGTTTGCAAGTCTACAATTGCTCATATTAATTTCCTAGTGGCTTAAAATATCTAGGATGTTTTGTTTTCCTGACTAAACCCCAACTGATACACATCCTATTCTTTATAGCCCACTTATCAAAATCAATAATTTCATATTTGTTAACTGTGTTTAATATGTCTGCCAGGGTATTCAACAAGAACAGTATAACATTTGTTATACTCATTACTGAATCCCAAGCCCTGTGTTTCGCAACAAATATTGGTTGAATGAATGTAACACCTTGGTACAATAAAGTTCCACTCACTACATCAAATATAACAGCTCCAACTCTCAAAGTTCCTCTACTGTCTACCACAATTTAACCCCATTAAAAACAACACCTCTTGAATTTTGCCTTCTCTTCATCTGCTTATTCAGCCACCCCTTATTCAGGGGTTTGGAATCACTCATTTCAGCCTAGCACCTGGTACTTCACATTCTGCACTAGAATACAATCAAGAACTCTCAAGTTGCCTTTTTACTTTTAGATGGTCTCATTTGTGATTAACATGAAATGAGATTATCTCTATGATGAAACCAATAGTGCAATCTGATTTTCTGATCTAAATATCTAGTTTTGATATTAAATTATCTAATTAGTATCCTGTTATAAAACTCATATAATGAAAACTAATATTAGATCCCCTAAAATGTGTTAATTCATGTAGACAAGTGTTCAACAAGAGAAAATAAAACCGGTTAGCATAAATGAGAGCAAGTATAACATTGCTCTCCATTTTTGTTTAGTTTTATAGAAAATTTCTATTCATTCAGAAAACAAATATACTTGAGGAAAATCTATATGCCATAATGGCATTTATTTTGTCGCCAAATTCAAATTCATGTAATAAATATTCATCATGTGACAGGCACTGTTGATTAACACTGGGGATACCTCAGAGAGCAAAATAAAGATGCCTGCCCTCATGGAGTTTATCAAAGGGCCTGGAAAGAGATCATGTGAGACAGAAAAGACTACATATAAGGACTCTGGATTCTACTTGCATGAAATGGGAAGATACTGCAGAGTTTAGGGCAGAGAAGTAACATAATACTTATTTAAAGTATCATTCTGGCTGCTGTGTGGAAATAGACAAAAGGGGCATGAGCAAAACCAGATAAACTAAGTCATGGGCTAGTATTATAATCCAAACAAGAAATAAAGGTACTCAAACCAACATGACAGTAATAAAAATGGAGCAGAAAGTGGTCAGATTCTCACCTTCAACACGTTAACAGAAGGGGAGCCAGAAACTACCAAGAAGCATGAAAAGATGAACAATCAAGGAAACACACTGTATAATCAAAGTAACACACCATTTCACATCTAAAAGTTTTTAGAAATTTTAAAGTCTGACAATATCAAATGTTGGCAAAGATATAAAAAACCAGATTTTCACACAGCCTATAGGCAAGTAGACTATATAGTCTCTTTGGAGAACAATTTGGCATTTCTTAGTAAAATTTAGCATGTACATGCTTAATTATCTAATAATTCTATTCTAGGTATACAATCTGGAGAACACCTAAACCACGTATACCAGGAGACATGTACAAGAATGTTACGGAAATATTTCCTATAGCAAAAACAAATTTGTAAACAACACATGTCCATTAACAGGAGAATGGATAAATAAAATACAATAAAATCATGCAGTGGAGGGCTTCCCTGGTGGCTCAGACGGTAAAGCATCTGCCTGCAATGTGGGAGACCTGGGTTCGATTCCTGGGTCGGGAAGATCCCCTGGAGAAGGAAATGGCAATCCACTCCAGCACTCTTGCCTGGAAAATCCCATGGATGGAGGAGCCTGATAGGCTACAGTCCATGGGGTCGCAAAGAGTTGAATACGACTGAGCGACTTCACTTTCATGCAGTGGAATACTATAAAACAGTGGAAATAAATTACAACTATATGCATCAACATGGATGAATCTCAAAACTATAATTCAAAACGACAATGTTAAATGAACAAAGTTGAAAAACAACACATATAGAAACTGGAATCCCTGTACACTGCTGGAATATAAAATAGTGCAGCTACGACAAAACTCCACTAGAGTTATTAAAAGATTAAATGAAATAATGAAAAAAGAACATGCAGAACTATGCCTAGGACGCTATATACATTTCTGTAGAAGGGACAATACTTTTCAAAACTTTCCTAGATTATTCTAACCCTCCTCTTGACCTACTTCCTCCTGGAAGATTTTGTCATTATCCTGAAAGAAAGATTAGAAAAATCCTTATCAGAAAGTAACTCTCAAAAATCCATTTGAATTTCTCCTTGTGTTTTGGTGTGCTTTACCACAAAGACCAAAAAAAAAAAAAAAAGTTAAAGGTCAACCAAGACTTTTAAAAGTCAACCAAGTGCGAACATGGCGCTGCGCGCGGTGTGGAGCGTGCGGGCCGCGGTCTGCAGCCTGCGCGCCATCTCGGCACCCAGCGCGCCCTGCTCGCTGCGGCCCTGGGGACTGCGACCCGGTGCCGTCCGGACGCTGCGCACCGGCCCTGCTCTGCTGTCGGTGCGGAAATTCACAGAAAAACATGAATGGGTAACAACAGAAAATGGTGTTGGAACAGTGGGAATCAGCAATTTTGCAAAGGAAGCTTTGGGAGATGTTGTTTACTGTAGTCTGCCTGAAGTTGGGACAAAGTTGAACAAACAAGAGGAGTTTGGTGCTTTGGAAAGTGTGAAAGCTGCTAGTGAACTCTATTCTCCTCTATCAGGAGAAGTAACTGAAATTAATAAAGCTCTAGCAGAAAATCCAGGAGTTGTCAACAAGTCTTGTTATGAAGATGGTTGGCTGATCAAGATGACATTCAGTAACCCTTCAGAACTAGATGAACTAATGAGTGAAGAAGCATATGAGAAATACATAAAATCTATTGAGGAGTGAAAACGGAACCCCTAAATAAACCACTTTGAAACAACTTAATCTAGCATAGTTGTCTTAAATTAGTGGTGGATAGCTATTTAAAAAGCAACTTTTAGCAAAAGAAACTACTTGTAACAATGTTTCCTGAAGAAAATACCCCTTAACTTCCTAATGAGTTCAGATAAACACTGTGCATCTTTTCCACAGCATCCTGTGATTTTTAGGCTAGGCTCCAGTTATAATATTCAGAATCCCTGAAATTATCTCTGGTGAAACTAATTACAAAAATTATGTAATTCAAGGATAACATGGTTATCTTAAACCTTATATGACACTGTAACTTGCTTACAGCTATCCTTGGATTTGGGTCAAAATTATGTTCCCACTAGAAATAACTGCCAGTGGAGAAAAGTTTGTTAGTTGTATAGTGTCCAATGAAGAATATTACTATCTTAATTTTGCAATGTACTGTGTTTGCTGGTGCTATTTTTATACAGTGAAGTAACAGCCTTGCAGAAGAATAAACAATTTAATAATAAAATATTCAACTTCTTAATCATGAATTTTGTTCTGCTGTTAATATTTCATAGTATGTTCCCTAGTATTTATAAAGATGCTAATTTTAACTTAAAAAAAAAATAAAAATAAAAGTCAACCAAGAAGAAAGGTATTAAACAAACCCTTCAAAATTACAAATATCATTAATGACAATCATTCTACTATTTTTAAGCAGATATATTCCAGAGTGCTTTGTAAACGAATAATATAATAATACTATATACTCAACCTCAAGCAGAAATAAAGTTAACTATAATTCAAAAACTGAATTGTTCTTGACTCCATGATCATTAGAACACCCAGAAGGGTCAGACAAATAGTAATTATCACTTGGAGTTTTGCTTCCCCTAAGCATTCTCTGTTTTATATATTTTAAGTCCCTTAGAATAGGCCCCAAACTTGGCCTCAATTCTCCCCAAAGAAAAGGTATCCAACAAAGAACTCAGAGGAATGAACCATAGTAAAAAGAAATACTGGACCAACTAAGGCTGTAAGCTGGCAAGACAGAGCAAAGTGTGCTAGATTCCAGGTTTATAAAGGAGTAATTTGCATGTTCTAGAAACTCACAAAACCGAAAGTCACAAATTTATAAAGCACAAGGGATTCTTGTACACATTACCACTGAAATATTCCTCCACTCACCTTCCAAAATGTAGTTTAGGTTTATATTGCATTTCCAATCCAAAAGTACATTGTTAACACCTTAAGAAGCATATGGAAACCATTTCCCTGCTCTGTTCCTATATTAAAAATGTTTACTATAAGAGAAACAGATCTCTAAACCTAAACTTTACAACTTATTAAAACAGAAACTCTCAAACTTGATTTATCTAAAAACATTCAGTTTTATTATGGAACTATAAGTCTCTACTCTTTCTCCATACTACCTGAAAACATTTCCTATTTCTTAAAGAACATTTATTCTCTCAATTTTTTGTTTCAAATTTCAACTGTAATATATTTGGAGTTCTAACATGTACATACTTAATACATTTTGTTTTTAATAATTAAATTATTAAACTGTATCAGTAAACCTCTCCAGAATGAAATGTAAATAGTAGTCATATAATGAATGGTACTAACTACTCAGTGATTTATTATTTGTCCTATATCTGAAAGTTTCTCAAAAAGATTTTGAAAAACAAGACAGGTACTCAAAAAGTGGTAGACAGGGTACTCTGTATTATTTAACAGACACAATATTTTTATATTAACTGAATTATCTTAAGATTTCACCAGAAACAAACATGGGGGGGGGCGGGAAGGGGGAGATACTTTAAAAAATAATCAACTTTCTGGACTTCCCTGGTGGTTCAGTGATTAAGAATCTGCCTGCCAATGCAGGAAACACCAGTTCAATCCCTGGTCAGGGGAAGACCCTACACGCCCTGGCAGAATCAAGCCCATGTGCCATTAACTACTGAGCCCACATTCTAGAGCCAACAAGTGGCAACTACTGAGCCTATACAGTGTAACTACTGAAGCCTGCGTGCCGAGAGCCGTGAGCCACAAGAGAAGTCAGTGCAGTGAGAAGCCAGAGCACCAAACGGAAGAGTAGCCCCACTCGCGGTAAGGAGAGAAAGCCAGCACGCAGCAACCAACACCCAGCAGGGTCAAAAATGCAATTAGTTAAAAAATAATTTTTATTTTCAAGTTATATTTATACTTTTGCATGTCAAAATTTTTAATATTTTTTCTAAGATTATGAGTTTTACATTGTAGAGAGGCATAAAAGGATTTTACTCTTAAAAGTTAGACTGAACTTCTGCTAAAATCACAGTCATAGTACAAATAAAGTTAAATTTTTTACCACAACACAGTACCTCGTAGGTTAACAGAGGATAAGATTTTTATATTCACAACTGATTTAACTAAACATAGAAGCCATCAGTAATGAAGTACTATAGTTATGCTTCAGTTTTCTAACAATCATCTTAATGTAAAGAATGCTCTATTTTTTTTTTATTTTTAAATATTTTCTGTCTGTTGTTTAGCTCTCCTGCTTTTTTAGCACTGGATATAATATCAGTCTGTTAAATTATATTCCAAACTCTGGCCACAACCTTCTGAATTACTAGCTCTCTATATCATTCCCTACACTTTCCCCCTGGATTTCGTCCAGACTGCCAACTCTCTGATGTTTCCTTTTTCCTCTAATTACATCATACCCCTCTACACTACCTTTCATAATCAGTCTAAACCTCAAGACCCACCATTTCAGCTATTATCATTTGGTAACCTATTTGCCTGCTTATTAACTGATATGTTCCCTGTCTTATCCAGAAAGAAGTTCACTGACTCTTCAAAATTCCATTTCTCACCTAACCATCAAAATTTCAAAAGTTAGGGCTTCACTGATAGCTCAGTTGGTAAAGAATCCACCTGCAATGCAAGAGACCCCCGTTTGATTCTGGGGTTGAGAAGATACGCTAGAAAAAGGAGAGGCCACTCCAGTACTCTTGGGCTTCCCTTGTGACACAGCTGGTAAAGAATTGGCCTGCAATGCGGGAGACCTGGGATCTATCCCTGGGTTGGGAAGATTCCCTGGAGAAGGGAAGGCTTCCCACTTCAGTATCCTGGCTGGAGAAATCCATGGACTGTATTGGCCACAGGACTGCAAAGAGTCGGACATGACTGAGCATGGGACTTTTTCAAAATCCCAAAAGTTAGAATTATCTTAGACAACACCTTCTTAATCTCATAGGCAAAAGAATCACCAAATACTTTCAATTTATCTCCTAAATCTATCTCAAATCTTCCTTACCTTCAATTCAACTCTAATATCTTAGTGAATGTCTTCACACTCCTTAATTTAATATAAAACAAGAGGCTAAAAGTAGGAGTTCTAAAATCAAATAACTTGATATTGTTTGTAATAAGCCTTATTTACTAGACTATTTGAAAGGTACTGGCAGTACAAGGAGAAGGCAATGGCACCCCACTCCAGTACTCTTGCCTGGAAAATCCCATGGACGGAGGAGCCTGGTAGGTTGCAGTCCATGGGGTCGCCGAGAGTTGGACATGACTCAGTGACTTCACTTTCACGCACAGAGAAGGAAATGGCAACCCACTCCAGTGTTCTTGCCTGGAGAATCCCAGGGATGGCAGAGCCTGGTGGGCTGCCGTCTATGGGGTCGCACAGAGTCAGACACGACTGAAGCAACTTAGCAGCAGCAGCAGCAGCAAGCAGTACACAGTCAGAAGACAATCAGCTTCCCTATCTGATAAACAACAAGAGAAAATGCCTTAGCAATCTCAGTCACTGTTGTTGGTTAGTCGCTAAATTGTGTCCAACTCTTTTGCAACTCCATGGATTGTAGCCTGCCAGGCTCCTCTATCCATGGGATTTCCCAAGGAAGAATACTAGAATGGGTAGCAATTTCCTTCTCCGGAAGATCTTCCCAACCTAGGGTTCAAACCTGCATCTCCTGCTTGGCAGGCAGATACATTACCTCTGAGCCATTACCGTAGACTTAAATATACAATCATAAGGAAAAAGGAAGAATGTACTAACAAAATAGAGAGCTTCAACAGTATTGTACAATTTATGTGTATAAGTGTATAAATTTTATTTTCTTTCTGAACTTTACTGCAATAAATACAATGTACACATAAACTTTTCATTTTACATATAAACAATATTTTACATAGAGTATGTAACAGATATATCATACCACTAACAATTCTTTCAAAACACTATTAAGAGAGAATAATTAAGACAGGTTTAACAGCATTAACAACTGAACATTAAAAGACAGTACTGTGTATAGCTAGCAAAACCAATCATTTGCCATTCTGGGCAATGAGTCAAGAATCTCAAACTGTCACCAACACCTGCATTAAATGTAAACCCAGACAGTAAACAATTGTCATTGAAAAATAAATCCATGTGACTATATCTCCAGAGCTTAAGCAAAACTATTTTACATGAAGCAAAACAGCTTATTAAATGACCCTATCCAAAGCAGTTCTTTGTTTTGACAATAAGCAATTTAATCATTTTTCCATCACTGAGGATCTAAAAGGTATGTTAAAATGTTATATTCTGCCAGGTGGATTAATATGGATGTATTAAACTATTCTTATACTAACACTGCTTCCTGGTCACTGTAATTCTAAATTACAGATAATGACAGGTTTAGGAAATTATTCTGCTCAATTACCACTCACCATAAATTCTGAGTTTTCTTTGCTTGATAACTAAGTACAAAAGCAGATGATACAACACATTCATAAACTGGAATTCTATCAAGTGAAAGCTGAAATCAGATAGCATTAAGGTCTACACCTTACTAAATCACAGTGGAGGCAAGCATACAAAATGCTTTATAGTCAAGGAAGATTAGACAAATCACTCAACCACTTTGTACCCTAGTTTACTCATCTATAAAATAAGAACATTGGCTAAACGCTCTTCAAGATCTCTTCTAACATAGAGTCTATGATTCCAAAAAATTAACACATATGCACATCCTGGAAAATAAAAAGCCATTCCTCTTTAATTCTCCCTGGAGAAGGAAATGGCAATCCACTCCAGTACTACTGCCTGGAAAATCCCATGGACAGAGGAGCCTGGTAGGCTACAGTCCACGGGGTCACAAAGAGTCGGACACGGCTGAGCGACTTCACTTCACTTCAAAATGATACAGGCTGTGGCTGCGGCATTTACTAAACTACTAACCAACAATGCAGCAGTGGCTATTTCACCCGTAAGATAAATAACGGTTGTTCCCATTTGAAATTCAAATTTTCATTAGCACCAATGAGAACCGCTTATATTAACTCATTAGATTTTTTTTAACTACAACTTACTTTTTTTTTTAAGTGTTTAATTGAGCAAAAATTGATTCGATCAGAGCAGCACCAAACCAGCAATAGCTAGGAGCACTCCACCAACAGGCGCTCAAGAGAAACTTATATAGTGAAAGTAAGGAAGCAAAGTAAGGAAATTATTGATTGGTTATAGTTTAAAGCCTAGTTGGTGTTTGTGATGGGCTGTCCTTAGGTTTCGATTTCTTCACATTGAAAGCTTAGGTTTTGGTTTGCTTAGTAGGTCACCAAAGCATTACAGCTACTTCAGTCTAATGGCTTGCTTGTTTACTGATTTTCTTTAACTGAGGAAAAGGACAATCTGAATTTGAAAAGTTTCATTACTCAATAGCTTTAAATGAAAAATCTAGGGGGGCTTCCCTGGTGGTCCAGTGGCTAAGACTCTGTGCTTCAAATGCAAGGGGCTGGGGTTCAATTCCCGGTCAGAGATCTAGATCCCACATGCCTCAACTAACAGTTGAAGTTGTATGCTGCAGCTAAATATCGCACATGCTACAACTAAGACCTGGCACAGTCAAATAAATAAATAGTATTTTTAAAAAAATCTATTTTCTCAGCCATTAAAATCAAGAAATTGTACGACTTTTTTCTTTTACTTTAAAAAGTCTGTATATGAGAATAAGCTATCTCTATATAGCAACTGATAAAGTGAAATGCAAATTGGGCTAGAAGAAACATGTTTTGTATTCTTTTTTTTATTTTGCTTATGAACAATACCACAGTTTCATAAAAAAAAATGTGTGGTAGTCTCAATTTATTTTTTGGTGAAGCATACATAAAATTCAGAGAAAAACCACTTAAAGAATACCACAATGTAAAACTATTTTACCACAAAATGTCTTAAAATCCTTCTCAACATTCACTCTCTTGATAATCTATTTAAAATCAACTATGATCCATTATAAGGTAATGGAATAAAGAATCATAAATTTTCTCATGAAGATGAGAATTGCCCAGAAAGTTCACTAATTACATCAAGAATTCTTTAAGGTATCCCCCCTAAGAATTAAGCATGAGATTTCTAACAAACAGATTATGGTCTCCCAGTTGATACTGCTACAAATTTCAAATCACTGACTCAAACTGGAACAGCAATTTGCTATGTCATAAAAGAGCAAATGATATTTATATAACAGGAAAAGGAAGGGGGAAATGAAGAAAAACAGAGTTAGGGGGAAATGAGTATCTGATTTGAAAAAATAGAACAACAAAATGTTGTAACATATAAAGTACCAGAATTAGAATTTACCACCTCACAGATCTAGATAGTCTGATTTCACAACTAGCCAGATATTAGTTTATATATACTAAAAATGCGAACCCACAAGAAAAGGTTAAATAAGACATTTAAACTAAATTATTATTTACAAAACAAGAAATGAAAATCTATCCATAAAACCTTTAATTAGAGATATATTCAATAACCAAAGAAATATAATAGCCAGGGCAAAAGATATTATCATTCTGTAACTATGAATATGCTTGGCACATAGTAGTAATCAATATTGGCTGAATGAAAGCGGCATTAAAGATTTTAAAAGAACAACATAATCTGAAAAATAAATGTGCCCCTAAAAGGAAATATAATCTAAATAAAGTCCCATTGCCACTGTTTACTAAATGTTGTTGCTGTTGTTCAGTCACTAAGTCACGTCCAACTCTTCGCAACCCTGTGGACTGCAGCACGCCAGGCTTCCGTGTCCTTCACTATCTCCCAGAGTTTACTCAAACTTGTGTCCACTGAGTCGGGGATACCATCCAACCATCTCATCCTCTGTCGTTCCCTTCTCCTACCCTCAAACTTTCCCAGCGTCAGGTCTTTACCAAGGAGATGGTTCTTCACATCAAGTGGCCAAAGCATTGGAACTTCAGCTTCAGTATCAGTCCTTCCAATGACTATTCAGGGTTGATTTCCTTTCGGATTGACTGGTTTGATCTCCTTGCTGTCCAAGGGACTTTCAAAAGAATCTTCTCGAGCACAATTTGAAAGCACCAGTTCTTTGGTGCTCAGCCTTTTTTATGGTCCAACTCTCACATCAGTACATGACTACTAAAAAACCACAGCTTTGACTATACAGACCTTTGCTGGCAAAGTGATGTCTCTACTTTTTAATACGCTTTCTAGGATTGTCTTTGGAAAAAAAAGAAAATAGATTTTCTTCCAAGGAGCAAGCAAAGCCATCCCAGGATGGCAAAGTAGAAGGACATGCACTCATCTCCTGTGAGAACACCAAATTCGCAACTAGCTGTTGAACAACCATCAACAATAGGATGCTGGAACCCAGCAAAAAAGATATCCCACATCCAAGGACAAAGGAGAAGGCACAGTGAGATGGTGGGAGGGAAGGACGCAATCACGTTAAAATCAAATCACAGGAGTTTGAGGGTAGGCTGGCGGGAATATTCAGCTTGTAGCCGACTGTAGCCATGTCGGCGTCTGTGTCGACGGTCATCTTGCGGTTTTCAGAAGAGTACTTGAGCACCACTCCTCAGCGTTTGAAGTTGTTGGACGCGTACTTCCTGTATATACTGCTCACCAGAGCGCTGCAATTCGGTTATTGTCTCCTCGTGGGGACCTTCCCCTTCAACTCCTTCCTCTCGGGCTTCATCTCTTGTGTGGGGAAGCTTCATCCTAGTGGTTTGTCTGAGAATGCAGATCAACCCACAAAACAAGGCCCATTTCCAAGGCATCTCCCCAGAGTGAGCCTTTGCTGATTTTCTTTGCCAGCACCATCCTTCACCTTGTTGTCATGAACTTCGTTGGCTGAATCATTTCTGTTTACTTAACTGAGGAAGAGGAGACTAGAAGAAGGTTCACTTTTTAATTTCCCCTGGATAAGAGCTCTTTGAGATGGCAGTTTGCTGGGCACATGGATTTTCTTCAGATTTATGCTTACTACCAACTGCTTGGGGTGCAGGTGGAGAGCCTAGAGAAGTTCCCTGCATTCCTTCAGAACCAGAACAACTTTGTAATAAGCATTTGTTAGCACAGCCTCTGCCTTCCATGAAGTGTAACGTTTTTGCCTTCCAAATTAAAAAGTTCCACACCAAAAAAAAAAAAAAAATACCAAAGAAGTTCTTACACTGCTGCCAAGATTCTAGGCCCCACATCAGACTTCCCAATCTGGGGATGCAACAAAGGGACTAGGAATCCCCCAGGGAATCTGACTTTGAAGGACAGTGGGATTTGATTACAGAACTTCCACAGACCTGGGGGAAACTTGAGGGATACAAACAAAACCTTGTGCATGCCAGGGCCCAAGGGAAAGGAGCAGTAAAATCACAGAGACTAAGCCAGACATGCCTATGAGTGTTTATTAAATACTATCACAAACTCTTCAGAGTTATGATATTATGAGCTCCTATCTTAGTGCTAGGGTTTCCCTGGTGGTTCAGAGAGTAAAGAATCGCCTGCAATACAGGAGACCCAGGTTTGATCTCTGGGTCAGAAACATCTCCTGGAGAAGGGAATGGTTACCCACTCCACTATCCCTAGGTGGAGAATCCCATGAACAGAGGAGCCAGGCAGGCAAGAGTTTATGGGGTCGCAAAAAGTTGGACAGAACTGAACGACTAAGCACATCTTAGTGCTAACAACAAAAAAAGAAACAACTTGCAAATCTGGGGGAAAAAATTCCAAACTAAAGTAGCAAGTACTTACTTTTCCTTCAGTTATTAATGGCTCCAAGATTTGATTACACTTTGTACTCAGAAATCTATTCAGAGTTCTGTGTGTGCTGTGCTTAGTCGCCCAGTTGTGTCTGACTCTTTGTGACCCCACGGACTCTATCCCACCAGGCTCTTCTGTCCAGGGGGACTCTCCAGGCAAGAATACTGGAGTGAGTTGCCATGCAACCCTCCAGGGGATCTTCCCAACCCAGGGATCGAACCCAGATCTCTCGCATTGCAGGCAGATTCTTTACCATCTGAGCCACCAAGCAGCCCAAGAATGCTGGAATGGACAGTCTATCCCTTCTCCAGGGAATGTTCCCAACCCAGGAATCAAACTGGGGTCTCCTGCATTGCAGGTGGATTCTTTACCAGCTGAGCTACTAGGGAAGCAGATTACTCTCAATGTTGCCTTAGTTAGGACCCAAAATGTATTTCAATATTGTAATTTAAGGGCTAAGTAACTGTCAAACAATTATTAACTCTAGATAATTATGTGAACTTGATTATTTCTAGAATCTTGGATATGGATAACTTTCTGCAACCTTCCCACCCTAATGTAACCCAGTTTATAGGCAAGAAAAAAAACTGTAAGTCAATACTTTGTTTTCACATTTTAAATTAAATAAATCATACAATCCATGCCCAAAAAAAGGGGAAACTACATACCTTACATATATTTTTCAAAGATGTCACAGTTTATAAGCATCTAGGAAGGAAAAGTACAAGAGCCAAAAGATTTGAGGAAATTCATTTCCTTGAACTCAAAATGCAAAAATCTCGGGTTTTCTTTGTGCTCTTTTGGAGAACTTAACTAAAGCTGCTGTTGAATGAGAGTGCCCAGACTGCCATCATGAAAATCAATAACACACCTGGTAAGAACACAAAAGAAATGGCTCACCTGTGAGGAATCTATTATCCTTTTAAAAAAACACAAGTCTGGTACTAGAGGGCACAATATACTTTCTACTGGACAAGAGGAGAATGATTTTTCCTCATACTGCTTTCCAGCTGTCCAAAGAGTAGATCTAATATTAATTGTAATATGACTCCTTTACGGAAATAAGATGTGGATAAAGTGGTTACAAACAATAGCTATTTCATACAATTGTATTTCTAAATGCTTTCAGACTTTTAGTACTCAGAAATTAAAATTTTTTAAACTATAATTCAACTCCTGTATTTGCTTAAAACATAAATATTAATTAAAAAGTGCCTTAATCTGTATTCTTACAGTCATACTGAAGACTCGCTACCAAATACAAACATGAAATGCAATAGGTATAACTGTGATCACAATGGATTAAAACCAATATGGTCTTTACAAAAGCTTCAGTGTTACAAAGGTAAATGGGCAAACAGGCACTTTTATATACTATTGTAGGTAATTACTACACTTTATTTTAAAAAAATCTTTTTAAAGAGTCATGAAAATTTCATATTTCTAAATTTCCATCAAAAATTTTAGAGAAACATTCACACAAAATAAATATTAAGTGCTAAAAAGATAAAGTAATTTAATTAGTTATCTGATACTGTGTAACAAAATACTCTCAAATTTAGCAGCTTAAAACAAAAACATTTATTAATCTCATACAATACGAGTGCTAGGAATCCAGTAGTAGCTTATTTCCCAAGGTGTTAGCTGGTCCAGTACTTTGGCCACCTCATGCGAAGAGCTGACTCACTGGAAAAGACTCTGATGCTGGGAGGGATTGGGGGCAGGAGGAAAAGGGGACTACAGAGGATGAGGTGGCTGGATGGCATCGCCGACTCGACAGACGTGCGTCTGAGTGAACTCCTGGAGTTGGTGATGGACGGGGAGGCCTGGCGTGCTGTGATTCACGGGGTCACAAAGAGTCGGACACGACTGAGCGACTGAACTGAACTGAACTGAACTAGCAGGTCATCTGAAGACATGACTAGGAAGAATCCATATCCAAGATGGTTCACTCACATGGCAGCTGCCAGAAGGCCTCAGTCTCTCACTACATGGGCCTTTACATATGGCTGCTTACAACACAAACTATTATTCCCCAGAGCAAGTGGTCCATGAGAAAGCCTCAGTTCTTTTAAGAGCTAGCCTTAGAAGTGACAAATCATCACTTCTGCCATATTGTTGGTCACACAAGCAACTCTGGTACATGGGAAGAAATTACACAAGGCAGTGAATACCAGGAGTCAAGGATCATTGGGAACACTCTTTAATGTGGTCTGTAACAGTGATAAACATACAGGTATATGGTTGATATGGTGTTATATATGTATAAAAATTCTTTGACATTTCTCTCATCAAAAAGGTGAAGCTCGAGTTCCCCTCCTGCTGAATGTATGCTGCATTTAAGATTCCAACAAATAGGATATGGCAGAAAGGAAGTGCCAGACTTCCAGAGCTACTTTATAAGACATTGCAGCATCTGCCTCTCTCTCTCGAATTATTCACTCTAGGTGGAAAAAGTTACATATTATGATGACATTAAAGAAACTCAGAAAAGGTCCATGTAGCAAATAATTCAGACCTCTAGCCAACAAACAGTGAAGAACTGATGACTCCTCACAAAAGCCAAGGAGAGAGCTTAGAAGTAGATGTTTCAGCCCCAGCAGAACCTTCAGATAACTATAGTTCATCCACGAAAGTCTGGAAGCTGATCCTTCACCTGTAGTCTGGAGATAACCGCAGCCCTGTGAGATACCTTGAACCGAAGCCTCCCAGTTAAGCCACAAATGAATTCCTTTCTCACAGAAACCACGAGGTAATGTCTGTGTTTTTCCAGTTCAGTTCAGCTCAGTTCAGTCGCTCAGTCGTGTCCGACTCTTTGCGACCCCATGAATCACAGCACGCCAGGCCTCCCTGTTCATCACCATCTCCCGGAGTTCACTCAGACTCACGTCCATCGAGTCCATGATGCCATCCAGCCATCTCATCCTCGGTCATCCCCTTCTCCTCCTGCCCGTCCCCAATCCCTCCCAGCATCAGAGTCTTTTCCAATGAGTCAACTCTTCGCATGAGGTGGCCAAAGTACTAGAGCTTCAGCTTTAGCATCATTCCTTCCAAAGAAATCCCAGGGATGATCTCCTTCAGAATGGACTGGTTGGATCTCCTTGCAGTCCAAGGGACTCTCAAGAGTCTTCTCCAACACCACAGTTCAAAAGCATCAATTCTTCGGCACTCAGCCTTCTTCACAGTCCAACTCTCACATCCATACATGACCACAGGAAAAACCATCGCCTTGACTAGACGGACTTTAGTCGGCAAAGTAATGTCTCTGCTTTTGAATATACTATCTAGATTGGTCATAACTTTTCTTCCAAGGAGTAAGCATCTTTTAATTTCATGGCTGCAGTCACCATCTGCAGTGATTTTGGAGCCCAAAAAAATAAAGTCTGACACTGTTTCCACTGTTTCCCCATCTACTTCCCATGGAGTGATAGGACCGGATGCCATGATCTTTGTTTTCTGAATGTTGAGCCTTAAGCCAACTTTTTCCCTCTCCTCTTTCACTTTCATCAAGAGGCTTTTGAGTTCCTCTTCACTTTCTGCCATAAGGGTGGTGTCATCTGCTTATCTGAGGTGATTGATATTTCTCCCAGCAGTCTTGATTCCAGCTTGTGTTTCTTCCAGTCCAGCGTTTCTCATGATGTACTCTGCATAGAAGTTAAATAAGCACGGGGACAATATACAGCCTTGATGTACTCCTTTTCCTATTTGGAACCAGTCTGTTGTTCCATGTCCAGTTCTAACTGTGGCTTCCTGACCTGCTTATAGGTTTCTCAAGAGGCAGGTCAGGTGGTCTGGTATTCCCATCTCTTTCAGAATTTTCCACAGTTTATTGTGATCCACACAGTCAAAGGCTTTGGCATAGTCAATAAAGCAGAAATAGACGTTTTTCTGGAACTCTCTTGCTTTTTCAATGATCCAGCGGATGTTGGCAATTTGATCTCTGGTTCCTCTGCCTTTCCTAAAACCAGCTTGAACATCAGGGAATTCGCAGCTCACATATTGCTGAAGCCTGGCTTGGAGAATTTTGAGCATTACTTTACTAGCATGTGAGATAAGTACAATTGTACGGTAGTTTGAACATTCCTTTACTAGCATGTGACATGAGTACAATTGTACGATAGTTTGAGCATTCCTTTGCTTTGCCTTTCTTTGGGATTGGAATGAAAACTGACCTTTTCCAGTCCTGTGGCCACTGCCGAGTTTTCCAAATTTGCTGGCATATTGAGTGCAGCACTTTCACAGCATCATCTTTCAGGATTTGAAACAGCTCAACTGGAATTCCACCACCTCTACTAGCTTTGTTCATAGTGATGCTTTTTAAGGCCCACTTGACTTCACATTCCAAGATGTCTGGCTCTAGATTAGTGATCACATCATCATGATTATCTGGGTCGTGAAGATCTTTTTTGTACAGTTCTTCTGTGTATTCTTGCCACCTCTTCTTAATATCTTCTGCTTCTGTTAGGTCCATATAATTTCTGTCCTTTATTGAGCCCATCTTTGCATGAAATGTTCCCTTGGTATCTCTAATTTTCTTGAAGAGATCTGTAGTCTTTCCCATTCTGTTCTTTTCCTCTATTTCTTTGCATTGATCGCTGAAGAAGGCATTCTTATCTCTTTTTGCTATTCTTTGGAACTCTGCATTCAGATGCTTATATCTTTCCTCTTCTCCTTTGCTTTTAACTTCTTTTCACAGCTATTTGTAAGGCCTCCCCAGACAGCCATTTTGCTTTTTTGCATTTTTTTTCCATGGGGATGGTCTTGATCCCTGTCTCCTGTACAATATCATGAACCTCATTCCATAGTTCATCAGGCACTCTATCTATCTAGGCCCTTAAATCCATTTCTCACTTCCACTGTATAATCATAAGAGATTTGATTTAGGTCATACCTGAATGGTCTAGTGGATTTCCCTACTTTCTTCAATTTAACTCTGAATTTGGCAATAAGGAGTTCATGATCTGAGCCACAGTCAGCTCCTGGTCTTGTTTTTGTTGACTGTATAGAGCTTCTCCATCTTTGGCTGCAAAGAATATAATCAATCTGGTTTCGGTGTTGACCATCTGGTGATGTCCATGTGGAGAGTCTTCTCTTGTGTTGTTGGAAACGGGTGTTTGCTATGACCAGTGCATTTTCTTGGCAAAACTATTAGTCTTTGCCCTGCTTCATTCCGCATTCCAAAGCCAAATTTGCCTGTTACTCCAGGTGTTTCTTGACTTCCTACTTTTGCATTCCAGTCCTCTATAATGAAAAGGACATCTTTTTTGGGTGTTATTTCTAAAAGATCTTGTAGGTCTTCATAAAACCATTCAACTTCAGTTTCTTCAATGTTACTGGTTGGGGCATAGACTTGGATAACTGTGATATTGAATGGTTTGCCTTGGAGACAAACAGAGATCATTCTGTCGTTTTTGAGATTGCATCCAAGTACTGCATTTCGGACTCTTTTTGACCATGATGGCTACTCCATTTCTTCTGAGGGATTCCTGCCCTCAGTAGTAGATATAATCGTCATCTGAGGTAAACCGACCCATTCCAGTCCATTTTAGTTCCCTGATTCCTAGAATGTCGACGTTCACCCTTGCCATCTCTTGTTTGACCACTTCCAATCTGCCTTGATTCATGGACCTGACATTCCAGGTTCCTATGCAATATTGCTCTTTACAGCATCAGATCTTGCTTCTATCACCAGTCACATCCATAGCTGGGTACTGTTTTTGCTTTGGCTCCATCCCTTCTTTCTTTCTGGAGTTATTTCTCCACTGATCTCCAGTAGCATATTGGGAATGTAATGACCTGGGGAGTTCCTCTTTTGGTATCCTATCATTTTGCCTTTTCATACTGTTCATGGTGTTCTCAAGGCAAGAATACTGAAGTGGCTTGCCATTCCCTTCTCCAGTGGACCACATTCTGTCAGACCTCTCCACCATGCCCGCCCATCTTGTGTTGCCCCACGGGCATGGCTTGGTTTCATTGAGTTAGACAAGACTGTGGTCCTAGTGTGATCAGATTGACTAGTTTTCTGTGAGTATGGCTTCAGTGTGTCTGCCCTCAGATACCCTCTTGCAACACCTACCATCTTACTTGGGTTTCTCTTACCTTGGGCATGGGGTATCTCTTCACGGCTGCTCCAGCAAAGCACAGCCGCTGTGTTTTTTAGGTAATACATTTTGAAATAATTTGTTACAAAGAAATAGGTAGCTAACACACAGCACAACTGGTTTTTTGAGGTCAGAGTAATTCTAATACTAAACCCAACACAGTCATTAAAAAAAACAATTACAAAGTATCCAAAGATCGTTAACAAAATATGAGCAAGCTGAATCTAACAGTATATGAAAATAATACATGATGTGATGTTAGGGTTAAGGCCAGCAAGTAGAAAGTGTGTTAGTTGCTCAGTCAGGTTCCACTCTTTGCAACCCCATGTAGCCCTCCAGGGTCCTCTTTCCAGGGAAGTCAGAAACACATATTGATTTAACACTCCAAGCTCAATCAATGTAATTCACCATATTACTAGAATAAAGGAGAAAAACCATATAGTTATTTCAACAGATTAAGGAAAATTGTTGATAGTATTCAAATTAATTTATGGTATAAAAATGAAAGAAAAAAACTCTCAGCAAACTAGGAATAGTAAGGTATTTTCTCAAACTGTCAGATAGCATCATATTTAATGATGAAAGACTAAATTGCATTCTCCCAAGATCAAAAACAAAGCAAGAATACCCATTTTCCCCACTTCTATTCAGCATTATTGTAGAGCTTCCAGCACTATATTAAGGCTAAATAAATGAATAAAATAAAGATTGGAATGAAAGAATTAAAACAGCCCTATTTAAAGATGATAAGATTGGGAATTCCCTAGGGGTCAGTCTTTAGGGGCCTGTCCTTTCACTGCCCAGAGCACAGCTTCAATTCCTGGTTGGGGAACTAAGATCCCACAAGCCATGTGATACAGCCAAAAATAAACAAGTAAAGTTTTTTTTAAAATACAGAGAAGGGACTCCCCTGGTGGTCCAGTGGTTAAGAATCCACCTTGCAGTCAGGGAACACCGGTTTGATTCCTGGTCCAGGAAAATTCCACAGGCAGCAAGGCAACTAAGCCTGTGTGCCACAACTACTGAGCTCAGGTGCCACAGCTATTTGAAGTCTGCACACTCCAGGCTGTGCAAGCCACAACTACTGAGTCCACTTGCTGCAACTACTGAAGCCCAGGTGCCTACCGCCCAATGCTACGAAGTAAGAGAAGCCACAGCAATGAGAAGCCTGCACGTGCAACAAAGAGCAGTCCCCACCTGCCACAACCAGAGAAAGCCCATCACAGCAACAAAGACTTAAGAGCAACCTAATTAATTAATTGAAAAAATTTTAAATTTCAATGATATATGATTGCTTACACAGAAAATCTCAGGGAATCTACAAATCTACTAGAATAAACAAATTTAGTAATATTGAAGGATACAAATTTAATATACAAAATCAATTGTATTCCTGTATACTAGCGGCAAACAATTGGAAAGTGAAAAAAAAAATCTAAATAACAAGTATATACTAGAACCAAAGAACACAAACTAGCTAGAAATAAATATAATAAAAGCTGTCCAAAACCTCTACACTGAAAACTACAAAATACTGCTGAACAAAATTAAAGACCTAAATAAAAAATATATCACTTTTAATTATTAGAATACTCAATATTGTCAAAATGGTAATTCTCCCCAAATTTAAACAATCCCAACCAATATTCCAGCATGCATTTTTAGAAAAGTTAACAAGCTAATTCTAAAAGTTACATAGAAATGCAGAGGACATAGAATAACCAAAGCAATTAAAAAAAGAAAAAAGTGGAGGACCACAAAGCTATAGCAATTAAAACACTCTGTAATGGCAAAGATATCTACAAATCAATGGAAGAAAATAGAGGGTTCAGAAATGGACTTACATTTATTTAATCAATTGATTTTTAACAAAAATGCTAACGCAACCCAATGGAAAAATGAAAAGCATTTCAAGAAATGGTGCGAGACCAACTAGAGAGCCTTGTGCGGGATAAAAAACACTCTTAACTCACACCACACACAAAAGGTGACTCAATATGGATCACAGATACAAATGTAAAATCTAAAACCATAAAATTAAAAAGTTAAATATATGCCTACCACATAGCCCAGCCATGCCATTCCTAAGTATTTATGTAAGAGAAACAAAAACATATGTTTATACAAAGACTACATGAAAGTTCATAGAAGCTCTTTTGTAATACTAACTATTGGAAACAAGTCAAGTGTCCATTAACTCATGAATGGAAAAACAAATTAGTATATCTACACGATTTTACGTATATAATTATGTAACATATATATAATAAAAAGGAATTAATCATTGACACACACAACAACACAGATGAATCTCAAAATAATTGAGTAAAAGAAGAGAGGCAAAAAATTAAGAATACAGACTGATTCTGGGTAAAATTAGTGCAAAAGTAAACTACACTGTGGTAAGAAAAAGCAGATCAGTTCTTGCCTGAGGATAGGAGTAGAGAAAAAAAAATGGATCACAAACGGTTCAAGAAAATTTGGGGAGTCACAGAAATATTTGCTGTCTTAACTGATGCCTCCATGGGTCCATGAAAGTGAAAGTGAAGTCGCTCAGTTGTGTCTGACTCTTTGCGACCCCATGGACACCAGGCTCCTCCGTCCATGGTATTTCCTAGGCAAGAGTACTGGAGTGGGTTGCCTTTTCCTTCTCCAGGAACTTCCCGACCCAGGGATCGAACCCAGGTCTCCTCCATTGCAGACAGATGCTTTACCATCTGAGCCACCAGGGAAGTCTCCATAAATATACACAAACTGATTAAATTCCACAATTTATGTGCAGTTTAATGAATGCCAATTCTACTTTGAGAAAGCTGAAAAAAACAAAACAGAAAGAAAAAATATTGGTACTATCTACCAAAATTTTGAGCATTCTTTGGCATTGCCTTTCTTTGGGACTAGAATGAAAACTGACCTTTTCCACTCCTGTGGCCACTGCTGAGTTTTCCAAATTTGCTGGCATATTGAGTGCAGCACTTTCACAGCATCATCTTTTAGTATTTGAAATAGCTCCACTGGAATTCCATCACCTCCACTAGCTTTGTTCGTACTGATGCTTCCTAAGGCCCACTTGACTTCACATTCCTGAGTGTCTGGCTCTAGGTGAGTGTGAGTGATCACACCATCGTGATTCTCTGGGTCGTGAAGATCTTTTTTGTACAGTTCTGTGTATTCTTGCCACCTCTTCTTAATATCTTCTGCTTCTCTTAAGTCCATACCATTTCTGTCCTTTATCGACCCCATCTTTGCATGAAATGTTCCCTTGGTGTCTCTAATTTTCTTGAAGAGATCTCTAGTCTTTCCCATTCTGTTGTTTTCCTCTATTCCTTTGCATTCATCGCTGAGGAAGGCTTTCGTATCTCTCCTTGCTATTCTTTGGAACTCTGCATTCAGATGCTTATATCTTTCCTTTTCTCCTTTGCTTTTTGCCTCTCTTCTTTTCACAGCTATTTGTAAGGCCTCCCCAGACAGCCATTTTGCTTTTTTGCATTTCTTTTCCATGGGGATGGTCTTGATCCCTTTCTCCTGTACAATGTCATGAACCTCCACCAATAGTTCATTAGGCACTCTATCCATCAGATCTAGTCCCTTAAATCTATTTCTCACTTCCACTGTATAATCATAAGGGATTTGATTTAGGTCATACCTGAATGGTCTACTGGCTTTCCCTACTTTCTTCAATTTAAGTCTGAATTTGGCAATAAAGAGTTCATGATCTGAGCCACAGTTAGGTCCCGGTCTTGTTTTTGCTGACTGTATAGAGCTTCTCCGTTTTTCGCTGCAAAGAATATAATCAGTCTGGTTTCGGTGTTGACCATCTGGTGATGTCCATGGTTTTAGAAAAGGCAGAGGAACCAGAGATCAAATTGCCAACATCCGCTGGATCATCGAAAAAGCAAGAGAGTTCCAGGAAAACGTCTATTTCTGCTTTACTGACTATGCCAAAGCCTTTGACTCTTGTGGATCACAATAAACTGTGGAAAATTCTGAAAGAGATGGGAATACCAGACCACCTGACCTGCCTCTTGAGAAACCTATAAGCAGGTCAGGAAGCCACAGTTAGAGCTAGACATGGAACAACAGACTGGTTCCAAATAGGAAAAGGAGTACATCAAGGCTGCATATTGTCACCCTGCTTATTTAACTTATATGTGGAGTACATCATGAGAAACGCTGGGCTGGAAGAAGCACAAGCTGGAATCAAGACTGCTGGGAGAAATATCAATAACCTCAGATATGCAGATGACACCACCCTTATGGCAGAAAGTGAAGAGGAACTAAAACACCTCTTGATGAAAGTGAAAGAGGAGAGTGAAAAAGTTGGCTTAAAGCTCAACATTCAGAAAACGAAGATCATGTCATCTGGTCTCATCACTTCATGGGAAATAGATGGGGAAACAGTGGAAACAGTGTCAGACTTTATTTTTGGGGGCTCCAAAATCACTGCAGATGATGATTGCAGTCATGAAATTAAAAGATGCTTACTCCTTGGAAGGAAAGTTATGACCAACCTAGATAGCATATTCAAAAGTAGAGACATTACTTTGCCAACAAATGTCCATCTAGTCAAGACTATGATTTTTCCAGTAGTCATGTACGGATGTGAGAGTTGGACTGTGAAGAAAACTGAGCACTGAAGAATTGATGCTTTTGAACTGTGGTGTTGGAGAAGACTCTTGAGAGTCCCTTGGACTGCAGGGAGATCCAACCAGTCCATTCTAAAGGAGTGCAGTCCTGGGATTTCTTTGGAAGGAATGATGTTAAAGCTGAAACTCCAGTACTTTGGCCATCTCATGAGAAGAGTTGACTCACTAGAAAAGACTCTGATGTTGGGAGGGATTGGGGGCAGGAGGAGAAGGGGACTACAGAGGATGAGATGGCTGGATGGCATCACTGACTCGATGGTCATGAGTTTGAGTGAACTCCGGGAGTTGGTGATGGACAGGGAGGCCTGGTGTGCTGCAATTCATGGGTTGCAAAGAGTCGGACACGACTGAGCGACTGAACTGAACTGAACCAAAATTTTAAATGCACATGCTACTGTTAGAAATTTATTGTACAGATATACTCATATATACACAAAGATAAGAACATGTACTGAAAAATTATAATTTTAAACATCTGGAAACAACCAAAACTTCCACTAATATATGACATGAAATAAATTAATATACTTCACAAAATGGAATATTCTGAAACCATGGACTATTCTGAAACCATAAAAAGGAATTACTTATCTCTATATGTTCAAAGTTAAGCTATCCAGCATATACTGATAAATGAATGAAGCTACAGAGAAATTTATACAGAACAATCCATATGTGTTAATTTTTAAAATAAGAAATATATATGCACAGGAACTAGCTGTGATTACATCTAGTTAACAAGTACCCTTAGCACACTTAAAATTCTCTATTTTTGCAAGTATTTTATACTTTTCCACAAAGAAACACCACGTAATAGTTAAGACTGTAAGTGCCCAATAAATATAAGCTGCTATAGGCTAAGCATAATATGCCAAGCTCTTTGTACAAATCACATTTAATCTCCACAACAAACTTGAAAGTAGGTAGTATTATTACATTGGTACAAAAGTAACCACGGTTTCGCACCATGAATTTTAAATATTATAACTACGCTCAAACTCATCTTTATTAATCAAAACAGGAACCATTGCAATCAATACATTTTTGCCAAGAAATAAGTTTGTTTATTCCTGTAGCATAAAAATCTGTGCTTTAAGATTCAAGGAACTGTTGGAAAGCATTTTCTGCTTCCTGCTGGTTGTGGAAGTGTTCTCCCTGCAAAAAGTTGTCAAGTTGCTTAAGGAAGTGGTAATCAGTTGGCAAAAGGTCAGGTGAATACAGCAGGTGAGGCACAACTGTGTAGGCCAACTCGTTCAGCTTTTGAAGTGTTAATTATGCAACATGTAGTTGGACGTTGTCATGGAGAAGAATCAGGCCTTTTCTGTTGACCAATGCCTGCTGCAAGCACAGTTTCTGGTCTATCTCATCAATTTGCTGAGCATGCTTCTCAGATACAATGGTTTCACGGCAGCACACCAGGCTCCCCCGTCCCTGGGATTCTCCAGGCAAGAACACTGGACTGGGTTGCCATTTCCTTCTCCAATGCATGAAAGTGAAAAGTGAAAATGAAGTCACTCAGTCGTGTCCGATCTTCAGCGACCCTGTGGACTGCAGCCTTCCAGGCTCCTCCATCCATGGGATTTTCCAGGCAAGAGTACTGAAGTGGGGTGCCATTGCCTTCTCCGAAAATGATGTATAACATCATTTATTTGCAAATTTCAACAATGCAAAAACTGCAATTACTTTTGCACCAACGTAATAATTTTAACACCATTTTAGAGATTTACAAATCTGAAAGTCAAAAACAACTTTGCTGAAGGTCACACAACTAGTAAGTGGGAGCATGTGGATTTAACTCAAGTTTCTTTGATTCTCAAGTTGATACTTTTAACCATTGTACCAAAATGACCCTCTGTAAGCATAATCTGGAAACTAAACACCCATAAATGAATACAGCAACTGGGAACATAGTGTTAATAAACAGAATACAATCAAAAAGCACAGGTTTAATTTCTGGTTCTATTTTTTGGTAGGAAAATAAACCCTTCATATTTGCATATGTATAGAATTGTCCTCTGTGAGGTATTTTATTAATCAATCCACTCTGGCAGTATGTTTTCATCTCTAATTTTCTTACATTCTAACATCTACATATAATATTGCATTGTCGTTATTCAGTCGCTAAGTTGTGTCCAGCTCTTTTGCAATTCCATAGACTGTAGCTCGCCAGGTTCCTGGTTACAAGGTATTTTCCAGACAAGAATACTGGAATGGGTTGCCATTTCCTTCTCCAGGAAGTCTTCCCCATCCAGGGATCGAACCCACATCTCGTGCATAGGCAGGCAGATTCTTTACTGCTGAGCCAACAAGGAAGCTCACTATATATAATACATAAATAGACAAATGTTTCAATATATACATGTTAGTTTCTATTTTAATTCTAAATAATATAAACCCAAGATTCATAAAGAGGAGTCAAAAATAATATATTTTCCAAGGGGGAATTACAAGCACTAAACTTACACTAGACATGGCAATTTATTATTACTGACACTATTCCTGCTGTAATTTGTACGTTTTTGCATTTAGTTGTAGCACATTACATAGATTGCTTTTTGCAATTAACCTCCAAAAGGAATTAAATATTAATGACATTTGCCAGATGCAATTATGAGAAATTTTACATCCATAGTCTGAATAATACAGAAATACCTACTATAACATATTATATTTTATATCTTACAAATATTTAAACTACCTTAAGAGTAAGAATTTTTATCTTCAAAATTCTGCTTATCAATCTCAACTATCTAAAGAAACTATCTGTTATCAACTGACAGAGCAAATATGGAAGAAATTTCTATCTGCTAACACTACTTTATTAAATGTTAAGGTATTCAATTACATATTCATTTGGCACTATTAGCATTTTTTGAAAATAAAGTAAATGTAGCTTAGCAAATTACTGTTCCATAAAAACTGCACATAATAAATTGAGTTCTATGTTCCTTTGTGAACATGGATACACATGATCAGAAGGTAAAAATTAAAATAAATGCCCTATAAAATTATTATGTACACTTTTTTGTCAAAAATGTTTTTAATACTATCTTTTCAATAAGCTAACAAAATACACATCTTAAAATAAAAGTATTTTAAGACAAAACTAAAAGTAAATGCAAATATCAAAAGTTATATTCATAATGCCAAATAATACAGGAATAGTTCTCTCTCAAATAGTTCTCATATACACTTCAACAGATCTTAAAAATATAACATCTGCCATGTCATGCTTCTACAATCTTTTAAACGTTTTTTAAACGTTTTTTTTTTAAACGCTTTTAAACAGTTTTTTCCTCCATATTTTCTACTTCAACTCCAGAGATCAATAGCAAGACAGAAGATCAAATAGAAGAATATATTTTGGTAACATTATCTGAAACCAGTAAATGTTACAACCAGAAAATAAACATTATAGAATTATTTATGAAGAAATTATACTTAACAGTGGTAAGTTTTAAGACTTTTCTATTTTAATGGAAAGAATTTTTTGTAAGTAAATCAGAGTTACTGTTAGATGTAGTCTGCTTCAGTTACCTGAACTCAGAATAGCAGGCTCATTAAATATATATAAACCGATGATGCAGAGGCACTGCATCATATTGACGGAGCCCTCATTAATTTTCAATGACACTATCATATTTGCGTTCTAAAAAAAAAAATTGAGTGAAGTCTGCAATCATTTTTCTTCATCTCAGAATTCCGGTTTTTACATATTCTAACTTAGAAACCTAACACGCCAAAACATTTCTAATAAAGTCCATTAAATTTTATATTTTCTTCCTTTTATAGAGAGTAAACTATTTATGCATATATATAATATACATATTTTATATATAATTTCAAAGTGAAATATGTAAAATAAAAATACTATAAAATAAACTATCATTATAGGTAGTTGATACAGTCTTTCTAGACACTAGCATATAACACAAAATAAAGTCTAAATTAAGGATTTTTCAGAGATATTGTAAGATATTTTGCTCTCCACAACAACTAAATGATAACAGAAAAAAAGCAAATAAAATTTGCTTTTGATTAAAAAAATAAAAAGTTATCCTCTAAATCATTTCCTGGCATAAATAATATATTTAGGCTTTCTAATTTGCATATGATTATACCTCAAAAAACAAATACTATAATATTGTTTATATATATTATCAAAGTGAAAGATAAAGTAAATTAAAAACTGGCAGAAAAATTATTATTGAATGCTTAAAGGTTTATTTTGGGCTAGCATCCTGGAAACTAAATATAAAGAGAAAATTGTTCTAAGCATATAAACTGATTTCTGATTACACTGTAGTATTTTCATATTTTACATAAACTGGATTTGAGTTAAATCTAGTTGCATTACATTAATAACAATTTTACTCAGCAAATGTGATCAAAATGTAATTGAAATTTATACAGAAGAAAGAAAATGTAGCTGGCCAGGTAAGCTTCCCCAGTGGTTGAGCAAGTAATGGATCCGCTTGCAATGCAGGAGACACAGAAGACAAGGATTTAATCCCTGGGCCAGGGAAGACCCCCTGGAGGAGGAAACGGCAACCCCCTCCTGTGTTCTTGCCAGGAAATTCCACGGATAGAGAGTTACAAACAGTAGGATATGACTAAGCACATGGCGTGCAGGTGAGCAATGCAACCATATAAGCTTTCTTAGGCTTTGTTTAAAAATGGAGGACAGGTATAGAATACATAGACCTGTGGACACAGGGAGAGGGGAGGAGAGAGAGGGTGAGGCATATGGAGAGGGTAACATGAAAATTCACAATACCATGCGTACAACAGATAGCCAATGGGAATCTGCTGTATGACTCAGGGAACTCAAATAGGGACTCCATGACAATCTATGAGAGTGGGATGCAGAGGGAGATGGGAGGGGATGCAGGGGGGGCGGAACATGGGTGTACTTTTGGCTGATTCTTGATGTATAACAGAAAGCCACAAAATTTTGTAAAGCAATATCCTTCGATTAAAAAAAATAAAGTGGCAAAAAAAAAAGTGGATGATAGGTGTCGAACACAATTAAAAAGATGATTGCTAATCTCCTTCAAATTTACATTAATAAAAAAAAAAAAAATTTACGTTAATCAAGTCTGCCATCTTCCTCGGAGAAGGCAATGGCACCCCACTCCAGTACTCTTGCCTGGAAAATCCCATGGATGGAGGAGCCTGGAAGGCTGCAGTCCATGGGGTCGCTGAGGGTCGGACACGACTGAGTGACTTCACTTTCACTTTTCACTTTCATGCATTGGAGAAGGAAACGGCAACCCACTCCAGTGTTCTTGCCTAGAGAATCCCAGGGACGGCGGAGCCTGGTGGGCTGCCGTCTATGGGGTCGCACAGAGTCGGACACGACTGAAGTGACTTAGCAGCAGCCATCTTCCTATGAATACTTCTGACAAAACAAATAGCACTCTGTATCATGTACCTCTGAACAAGCTTCCATCCTCAGCCTGACAGCCAAAGCAGACATCACAGATCTCCTTCCTACAGGAGTTATCATTTAGACCTTTGCTCTTCAGAGAGCACCCCACAAGAACACTGATGCATCTGCAGTAGCAGTGCGAGTCAGCCATGCCCAGTTCTTTGTGACCCCACTACTGCAGCTGGCCAAGTTCCTCTGTCCATGGGATTCTCCAGGCAACAGCACTGCAGTTAGTTGCCATTCCCAGAAATCAAACCGGGCTCTGCTGCATTGTAGGCAGATTCTTCACCATCTGAGCTACAGAGAAGTGAAGTGAAGTGAAGTGAAGTCACTCAGTCGTGTCCGACTCTTGGCGACCCCATGGACTGTTGCCTACCAGGCTCCTCTGTCCATGGGATTTTCCAGGCAATAGTTCTGGAGTGGATTGCCATTTCCTTCTCCAGGGGATCTTCCCAACCCAGGGATCGAACCCGGGTCTCCCACATTGTAGACAGACGCTTTACCATCTGAGAAGCCCCCTTCAGTTCAGTTCAGTTCAGTAGCTCAGTCGTGTCCGACTCTTTGTGACCCCATGAATCGCAGCATGCCAGGCCTCCCTGTCCATCACCAACTCCCGGAGTTCACTCAGATTCACGTCCAGCGAGTCAGTGATGCCATCCAGCCATCTCATCCTCGGTCATCCCCTTCTCCTCCTGCCCCCAATCCCTCCCAGCATCAAAGTCTTTTCCAATGAGTCAACTCTTCGAATGAGGTGGCCAAAGTACTGGAGCTTCAGCTTTAGCATCATTCCTTCCAAAGAAATCCCAGGGCTGATCTCCTTCAGAATGGACTGGTTCACCTAAATGGCTTGATTGCTTGATGCTAATATTGCAAAAACTCCTAACTTTAGGATATACCCACTAAAACTTTTTGCTTCTCCAAAGGCCCTTTTCCTACATCAGCAGAACAAGAGTTCAGGATTTCAGATTTCTGTTACTTTAATAGTACTTTTCTTAAAAAAAAAAAAAAAGCTTGTTTAAGAAGTAACATAAAGTCCACTTTCACATCTTAATTTCAAAGAATATTTTTATAACTCTAAACTGCCTTTTTGCTCCTTAGAAAGAAGAAAAAAACCTAATTTCCATTTAATGACTCAAAAGAAGACCTAAAATACTATAAAATTAATGGGGGCAGTAACCATGTCTCTCACACTCGCTGTTGTGTTGTATACTCAGCAGTGTTGTCCAAAACTGCTTGAGCACAAGACTAACCTAGATAGCCAGTATAAAACACTAAGTTCCTCCACCAAAGACCTATGGCAAGGCCCAGAAACTGGTGTTTTAAATAGGCACCCAAGATGATCCCTAGGATGACATAAGTTTAGGAATCAGTGGTCTAGAAAATATATTGAATATATGAGAAAGAATGCAAATTTATATTTATTAGTAAACCAATAACTAACAAACTACAATTAAGTATTACTTTTTACCTTTGAAAACAAGCTTAACACATTTAAAACATGAAGAAAATCATTAAAATATGTAGGTTAAACTTTCATTCAATTGTTCTCATTCTATTTACTATCTCAGGGACTAGTTGCTAAGTAAACAAGTAAACTGCCAAAAAGAGTCTATAAAGTTAATCTAAAAACTGTTATTTTTCTGCATTTAGAATACTGAAAGTAACTCTTTATGGTTGATTAAAGTATTTGAATTGTGCTCATCTAATCTTCACAGTAATTCTGTGAGGTATATGCTACTGGTAAACCCACTATACAGATGAGAAAACAAAGACTTAAAGAAAATAGTCTTCCCTGAATCACTTGGCTAAGAATAAGTGGCAAATCTAGAATTCAAACTCAGGCAAACTATCATTATATATTTGTTAGATGTAATATTTCATGCCCAGAGTAGAAACAAAGGCAATGAGAAAATATATTCTTTCTTTCTCTGTTTATATTTGTATCCCTAATGACCAACTGCTAATGTTTCAGGTTTTTGCAGAATAAAATAATGTGTTTTTAACAAGTAACTTTGAACATCTAATAAACAGCTTCTTATTACCTGCTTGAATCTTGCAACACAAATTGGACAGTATAACGTCAAAGGAAAACTGGATATATAAGGGAAAGAGCTCCTAAAGGGTGTCCATCCATGAAAAGAAAGTTCACCTGTAGGTCAAACCTCACAAAAGGTTTCCTCCAAGACAGAAAATATATGTGTATATGTATGGGTGTATATATACACCTATGGGATTTGGGTGTATACATATACCCATACATATACATAGTAAACTACTCAGCAAGTAAAATGATTCTTAAAAAAAAGATTCCCAGTATAAATGAAAAGAATTAGAGAAGAGACTTATCCAGTAGGGCTATGTTTTTCACATTCAAAAAGAAACAGTACAAATAACATAATTATTATGTTATTTAGTAACCACGGTTTTAAAGAACTATAACATTAAGTTACACTTAATAAAATAAGGAACTGAAATGCACACGTTGCATCTTAAAAACTAAAATGCACAAATGGTCATTTTAATAAAATCAAATATATATATATTATAGCCATAAGAAACCCAATCATAGTGATATATTTACATTCTATAAATAGTGATCAGCACTTTCTCTTGTATTGAAAAAGAAAAGTGAAAGTGAAGTCGCTCAGTCATGTGCAACTCTTTGCGAACCCGTGGACTATAGGCTACCAGGTTTCTCCGTCCATGGGATTCTCCAGGTAGGAATACTGGAGTAGGTTACCATTTCCTTCTCCAGGGGATCTTCCCAACCCAGGGATGGAACCCAGGTCTCCTGCATTGGAGGCAGATGCTTTAACCTAAATCACAGTTAATAAAAATAACTGAAATTTTTCATATCTTATGAAGCACTTTTATTAATGGTATATGGTCCAAAAAAAAGACTAAAGCTACTGACCCCAGTGATTTTCTAATTAACTATTAACTAAATTACCCAAATTTTAAGAGACTGAAGGGGGTTAAAAATTTTCTGTTCTAAACAAATTTACAAATCAAAGCTAAACAGGTGACCTAAAACTTGCCAGTCTGTGACAGAACTAGAATACAGATTTTCTAACTCATGTTTCAGTGTTCTATTCCTTAACAGACTTGAATTACTGAAATACATGGGACGCCAGCTCATACATGCAGTGCAAGCAAAAACCATCTCCTTCAGGAGAATGGTCTTGAGATATTCATTGTAAGTATGACCCGCAAAATACTAGATATTAATTCTCCAGAGCTGTTCCACAACATTATATCCTAATCTACTTTAAAACACTCACTCCATGAAGAAAAAGAAGAGGAGGGAGATAGGAAGGAGGAGAAGGAGGAAGAAGAAGAAGCAGGGAAGGAGGAAGGAGGAGGAAGAGAAGAAGAAAAATATATTTAGAAAAGTTTTAGGGGAGAAACTGAGACAGTAAAAAAAATAAAATCAGAAACTGCAAAAGGAAAGAAATGTTAAAGGGGAACAGAAATTACCAATTACCAATTCTGAGGTAAAGAAAATAAACATGTACACACAAAACTAAGACTAAAGGAAGTAAATGTCTCAACAACAGTAAGTCCAGCATTTTCTAACAAATATAATGGAGCAACTGATGTCAGACTAGCATTCCTACCATGAACAACCATAAAACAAAATGTATGAAACAATTGTTTACAGACATTAGACAATGGGTAACACATGGCACCCCACTCCAGTACTCTTGCCTGGAAAGTCCCATGGACGGAGGAGCCTGGTAGGCTGCAGTCCATGGGGTCGCTAAGGGTTGGACATGACTGAGCGACTTCACTTTCACTTTTCACTTTCATGCATTGGAGAAGGAAATGGCAACCCACTCTAGTGTTCTTGCCTGGAGAATCCCAGGGACAGGGAAGCCTGGTGGGCTGCCGTCTATGGGGTCACACAGAGTCAGACACGACTGAAGTGACTTAGCAGCAGCAGCAACACAAAGACTATAATCCCTTAGAAATGGTAAACTAACAAGGTGAGCCCAATAATTGCCTCATTTTTCTATCTGGTAAAAACTTCCATGATGATAGCCTAGCAAGCAAGAGTTTAAGAAGGGCACAGTGGTTGTGCCAAGTTGTACAGGCAAAGATCAAACTTCAGTGCAGTTGATATGGTTGAAATCTGCAAGGCAGAGGGTCAGAAGTCTGTATAAGAACCCCCATAAGTCCATGGCCAGGCCAAAGAACAGACTGCATATATGCAGGGCAAAACCAATCAAGGCTTAAAAGAGAATGGCTGAGAGAGGAAGAGAGGGTAGTTAAGGAGTGCCGGGTATATTTACCCAGCCAGAGTAGAGAAACCACAGTAACACCTTATTAACACCTCAAAAATCCAGTTGAGATACCAGAAAGGCTTCAAGTAAGAATGGGGACCACATCATATAATAAGACTTATTCTATCTAGACTTACTCTAACAAAGCCTAAAATCAAGCCCCAACAAGTTTTGCAAGGAACTCAAAGTTTGGAGATTGAGTTGCAGTAAAGTAAGGAAACACAATGGGCTCTCCACAGATCCATCCTCAGTTCAGTTCAGTCGCTCAGTTGTGTCCGACTCTTTGCGACCCCATGAATTGCAGCACGCCAGGCCTCCCTGTCCATCACCAACTCCCGGAGTTCACTCAAACTCATGTTCATTGAGTCGGTGATGCCATCCAGCCATCTCATCCTCTATTGTCGCCTTTTCCTCCTGCCCCCAATCCCTCCCAACATCAGTCTTTTCCAATGAGTCAACTCTGCATGAGGTGGCCAAAGTACTGGAGTTTCAGCTTTAGCATCATTCCTTCCAAAGAACACCCAGGACTAATCTCCTTTAGAATGGACTGGTTGGATCTCCTTGCAGTCCAAAGGACTCTCAAGAGTCCTCTCCAGATCCATCCTGCTGCTAAGTCACTTCAGTTTTGTCCGACTCTGTGCGACCCCATAGACGGCAGCACACCAGGCTCCCCAGTCCCTGGGATTCTCCAGGCAAGAACACTGGAGTGGGCTGCCATTTCCTTCTCCAATGCATGAAAGTGAAAAGTGAAAGTGAAGTCATTCAGTCGTGTCCAACTCTTAGCGACCCCATGGACTACAGCCCACCAGGCTCCTCCAATCCACGGGATTTTCCAGGCAAGAATACTGGAGTGGGGTGCCATTGCCTTCTCCCAGATCCATCCTAGCAATGTTTAAAACCATGCCTACAAAATTCAAGGTAATCAGCCAATAACTGAACTACCTACAAGAATTTTAAAAACAACATTCTACACAGAAAGATGAAGTATGCAATTTCTGATACCATCTACATCATCCAGTATACAACTGAAAAATGTATTAAATGTTCAAAAAAAGAAAAGAAAAATGTGATCCACGGGGGTGGGGGAAGAATAGTCAACAGAAATCAGCCTTGCCAAGATGCTGGATCTAGAAGACCAAAAGTTTAAGTCAGCTATTTTAAATATTTTTAAAGATTTACCACAAATTATGTCCAAAGAACTACATTCAAAAAAGTAAAGGAAGATATGATCTTAGTGTGCAGAGAGAAATAGAAAAGAACAAGATGAAAACTCCACAATGAAAGTATAACAACAGATGAAAAAAATCTACCAAATGGGCTTAACAAAAGATTGAACATAGCAGATGGCAGTCAGTAGACTTGAATACAGACCAATAAAAAATATCTAACCTGAAGAACAGAGAAAATAAGATTGAAGAAGAATGAACAGTACCCCAGCAACTTATAAAACAATACCAAAAAAGCTAATACACACGTAACTGAGTTCCAAATGGAGAAGAGAGTAAAAATAATATAGAAAGAATCACTGGAATATTGCAAATAGGATGAAAAATACTGATTTACAGTTCCCAGCTCAGCAAATGTCAACTAGGATGAATACAAAGAGAAGCACATCTAAACTTATATTCAAACTGCTAGAAACCAATGATAAAGAGAAAATCTTGTAAGCAGTCCTGAAAGACTTTTACACCAAGGATATAAGTAACAGCTGACTTCTCATCACAAACAACTTCTCATCACAAACAACTTCTCATCACAAAAAAATGGAATGGGGAGATCCCTGATGGTCTAGTGGTTAGGATTCTGAGCTTTCACTGCCCTGGCCTGGATTCAATCCCTGGTGGGAACTGAGATCCCACAAGCTGAGCATCATGGACCAAAAAAAAAAAAAAGAATGATATATCTGAAGTGATGAAATGACAACCCATAACTTCATACTCTGCAGAAAGATCCTTCAAACAATAGGGTAAAATAAAAACACTCACATAAACAAAATCTGGGAGAATTCTTCACAGATAAACCTGTACTATGAACTACTAAAGCATGCTCTTCAGGCAGAAAAACAAAATCAATTCAACTATCAAATCAACCCAAAAGAAGAAAGACACTAAAGATGGCAAATAAGTAGGTGAATACAAAAGACTACACTTAACAATTTTATGCCCACTAACACAGCTACATTCAAAAAAGACAAGTAATAGCAAGTAGAGAAACTGTAACCCTTATCTACTGCTGGTGGGAATGTAAAGTTGTGCAATTGCTTTGGAAAAGTCTTACAATTTGGATAAATATAGAACCATCACATGATCCAACAGCTATACTCCTAAATATATAACCAAAACAATTTGTCACATAAAACTTGTACATGAATGTTCATAGCAGGATTATTCATTATAGCCAAAAAGTGAAAATAACCCAAATGTCCATCAACTAATGAAAAGATAAATGAAAAGTGGTAAAATCCATACAATGGAAGTCTTCAATAATAAAAAGAAAGAAGTTCTGATACATTCTACAACATGGATGAACCTTGAAAACATTATACTAAGTAAAAGCCAATCACAGAGGACCATATATTTATATGATTCCATTTATATGAAATGTCCAGAATAGGCAATCTGTAGGGATAGAGAAAATCAACTAGTGGTTGCCTTACGGCTCAGAGACAAAGGGAGATGGAGGACAGGGCTAAGTAGTAAGAGATTTCCTTGTGAAGTAACAAAAATGTTCGAGAATTAATTGTAGTGATAGATGTATGTCTCTGAGAATATACTAAAAGCCACTGATTCTATACTTTGAATGAGTGAATTTTATGGTATGTGAATTGTATCTCAAAAAGTTGTTTATTAAAAAGACTTTTTCCCTACATTTCCTTAAAAACAACTATTTAAAGCAAAAATAACAATACTGAATCATATATAAAAGTTAAAGATATGACATCATTAGTATAAAGGATGACAAGGGTATGTGTACGGAATTATAGCATTCATATTTGTGAGGTACTGAAATGTGAGGAATTTGTGAGCAACTGAAAAAGTGTCAGATGTTGACTCTAAATAGACTTTGATAAAGATGCATATTGTTATACTTACAGAAATCACTAAAAATAAAAATATTAAAATAATAATAAAGATCTTAAATAGAGCAATACTTTTAAAATATCCAGTTAATCCAAAATAAGGCAAGAAAGGACAAATGGAAAACAGACTTAAACCCAATGATAGCAATAATTACATTAAATATAAAGGGACTAACATGGCAATTAAAAGGCAGCCAGTGTTGGACTATACAAAAAACTAAGACTAACTATGTACTGTCTACAAAACGTTAAGACATAAAACACACACTGGTTGAAAGCAAAGGACAGAGAAACATACTATCAAATAGAAAGCATAAGAGAACTGATATAATACCAGACAAAAAAAAATCATCAGGATAAAGAGTATTACAAAAGACCAAAAGGAACATTTCATGACAAAAGGATAAATTCATCACAAGAAGGCATAGCAATTTTAAGTATCTATGTACCTAACACGGAGAGGGGGATGGCACCCCACTCCAGTACTCTTGCCTGGAAAATCCCATGGACAGAGGAGCCTGGCAGGCTGCGGTCCATGGGGTCGCGAAGAGTCGGACACAACTGAGCAACTCCCCTTTCACTTTTCACTTTTATGCATTGGAGAACGAAATGGCAACCCACTCCAGTGTCAGGGACGGGGGAGCCTGGTGGGCTGCCGTCTATGGGGTCACACAGAGTCAGACACGACTGAAGTGACTTAGCAGATGTATCTAATAAGAGAGTTTCAAAATACATGAAGCATGACAGAACTACTAAAAGGAGAAACTGACAAATACACAATCTATTTGGAGTAACTGATAAAATGAGTAGAAAAAATAAATTAGTAAGGATACAAGGATTAGTAAAGATACTCAGGAGTTAACACTATCAACCAAGCTGACCTAACTGACAGTTACAGAACACACACTCTTTTCAACTTGACTTGCTCATCAAGTAAGACCTTGCTCACCAAAATAGACCACACACTGGACCATAAGTTTTCATAAAATTTTATAAGACTGAAATTTAGCAAAATTTGTTCTCTTACAACAAAATTAAATTAGAAATTAACAACAATATATCCAGAAAGTCCCCTTTTTCTAATTTTTACCCAGAATGAGTACCTTTTTCTAATTTTTCTGTCTACTGTTTCCCAGTTCACAAAACGGTAACGTACAAGCCCAGAATATTAAACAAATGAATTAATACCACTTATGAATTATTCTTTCCAACAATAAATAAACTGAACTTTAATCTGATAAACTCTAAAAGCTACTAGTAGTTTATAGGAAATACAAAGGAACATAATAATAACACAGAGATGCAATCAGCAAAATTCAGACTGGTAACTCTTCAGAAAAAGCTACCTAGAAACATCAATAAGCAAGAGAGAGAGAGAGAGAAGCAGAGAAAAAAATAAAAAGGAGAAAAAGAGAAACTTTAAGAAAATATGGCAAAATATTGTCTTTAACATATATCAGGATGAGTTTTTGTTTATTCTACTTTGTGTCTTACGTGTGTTTAGAATGAAGAAAGAAAATTTAGTAAAATCAAATATAGGTAGTTTCCAGAGACAAGTGTTGCTAAGGATGGTTGGGATAAAACTTAAATTATTAGTTTTACTTGCTTGTGTTACTCTGAAAAATATCCAACTATGCTGGGTAAAGAGGATCTGCTCTATTCCAAAGAAAATAAAGTTTTCCCATCTTCTCTGAAAAAATAAAAAAGACTTTAGTTAAATGAGAATTAGATATAACTGGCTCCTTCTAAATGTTAGAATTCTATGAAGACTTCCATGAAAGGCTTATTTCTTAAAATAGGTGGCCCTGATAAACAGAAAAAAGTTACCCTTTTCTGTAACTAAGACAAAAGTTCATCCTTGAATTGAAAAAAAGCAAATTTAGAATCCAGTCTTCTTTGGATGTGCATGCAATCAATTCATTTGGGTGTTTGCTGGATTGATTTAATATTAATACATAATGGAATCTGTCGTCGTTATTTAGTCACTAAGTCATATCTGACTCTTCTGCTACCCTATGGAGTGTGGCTCACCAGGCTCCTCTATCCATAGGATTTTCCAGACAAGAATACTGGAGTAAGTAGCCATTTCCTTCTTCAGGGTATCTTTCCCACCAGGTGGGCCCTTTACTACTCAACCACCACTTCCTCAACTGCTAGCAGTCAAGGGAGCAAAGTATTTTCATAATGTTTCACCTTTTTCCTCCTTTCTGCTCCTGTATTTTCTCTCATAAATAGTACTTCTAAATAATCTTTCTATAATCTCACACTTCCTATCTCCTGTGAAGCACTATCCCTACTCACTTTATTATTTGCCTCCTAAAATGCCTTTGCTACTTAACACACAAAATAAAGTGAGTAAAATCATGTGGCCCTGTAATCCTTGCCTCATGGTATTCACACTCGTGTGTATACTGTAACAGGACTTCAGTGCTAACAAATAAAATACAGCAGATACAATGATAATGTGGTTTTTGTCATTAGATGATGAAAGGCTCTGGAGCCTCTAGTTCTCTCACTAACTCTGGGAAAAGCCACATCATGAGCAGTCCTACTGAGGGTCCAGGAGAGGAACTGAAGCTGCCAAGACCCACATGAGTGACCTTGGACACGGACACTCCAGTCCCAGAAAACAGCTTGAGCAAACCTCATGAAAGACACTGAGCCAGAATCACTCAGCTGAGCCACTCTCAGACTCCTGACCCTCCAAAACTATATAAGATAATAAATATTTATTAAGGTACTAATTTTTGAGGCAATTTATTACATAGCAATAGATAACTAATACAAATAGTAACGCTCAAAAATAATACCTACTCCTTTCAGACTAACAATTATAAAAATGCCTAAGCTCAATCCCATGAAAAGACATTCTGTACAAATTCAGCATACTATCAAATCAAAAGTATTTCACATCAAAATCTATAATGTTCTATTACTTATCAGAACAGCAAGATTTAAAAAGTAATAATGCCCAATTGTGGCAACAGGAATTCCCATGAACAGTTTGTGGGAGCACAACAGATACAATCTTTTTTGAGAACAAGTGGGCAACGTTTATCAAAATTTTAAAGTCACATACAGTTCTACTATTAGGCATTTACCCCTGGTTCTCCTCTTATATCTTACAATATACTTGTATATGGGTTGAGGAGGAGGGCACAAAGAGAGAAACTGACTCAAGTGAAAAATAGGAAATCTAAATATTCATAACAAAATTTTTGGGTAAATCAATTATAGTATAACCTAACAGTGGACTATAATCCAAATGTTAAAGAAGAATATATACACATACCAATTTAGAAAAGATATCCAAGATATACATTATGAAAAAAGTCAGGATATATATAACCCCATTTCCATGAGAACATGATACTGAGTTCCTATTTAAATCACAAAAGGGGCATTATAATCAAAACTGTATTTCCACATTTTATAATCTCTTGAATTCATTTAAAGATACCATTGTTGTGCAAGTCTTTTAAAGCAGGCCGAGTAGATCCTGTTTAAATTTTATTTCTGCTTAGCACCCATACCATGCATAAATAATAATAATGATTCCCAATGTATACTGAACAAATATTATGTGAAAAAATTCTATTAAAGCACCTCCAAGTATGATGTTTACATATATTATTTAATCCTCAAACACTGTAATATACACAGTGCTGTTATCTCTATTGTACAGGGAAGAAAAATGAGGTAAGAGGAATTTGCCCAGAGCCTATAAGAGTACAAAGAATTCAAGATCAGAAGTTTGTTCTCTTAGCCAATACCATATAACCTTTTATTCATTTTGATCATATTTCAAGTTAAAAGAGGGCTGTAAAACTTGGTCTTTAACTAACAGATTAGCAAATAAACCAAAATCAATGCAACATCAGAATGACTTAGACAATTCTTAACTCTTATGAAAAAAAAAAACAGAAAAGACCACGGACACAACAAAAGCAATTTCCAATTAAAAATAAATATAACTGTCTAATAAAAATGCAATTTATTTTGCTAAAATCACATAATCTTCCCTGACTAGCTAATTACTACTAGGTATCCATTTTTTCCAGTAAATTACATTTAGTTAATATCCTTTCAAAAAAAGCAAATTCCTTTTCCTTGTGCACCAACTATAACAAATCTGGGACAGGAAAATAAAGAGAAACCAAGCAAAATCTTTCTAAAAACTGAACAGTCTTTACAGCATTTGTCTGGGTTCCCTTTCCCAATCTACTTGATTACTTTCACCTTATTTCTAATTTTAATCCATCCAATCACATTCAGTACAGCTCTACTGTATTTCCTTTGCTGGATAAAGCAAAGGAAAATAAAGACTAATTAGAAAATAAGACCAATCCAGTAAGTTATTAAATCCCTTTATAATCATTATAGCTACAATTAACCATGCAACTCGGGCTTACCCAAAGATCTTGTCTACCACATTTTTTATATCTTAAAAACATCAAAGAAACTACGAGAATGTATGTTCACCTTACATTGCAAAGCGCTTTATAAAACCATCTTTACTGAACCACATTTGACCATAAAAACGTGGCAAGAAACACGATGATCAGTTCCTGCACTTATGCTTCAAAACACTCAATCTCCCTTCTGGCCCCGGCTGCTGCTGCTGCTAAGTCGCTTCAGTCGTGTCCGACTCTGTGCGACCCCATAGACGGCAGCCCACCAGGCTCCTCCGTCCCTGGGATTCTCCAGGCAAGAACGCTGGAGTGGGTTGCCATTTCCTTCTCCAATGCATGAAAGTGAAAAGTGAAAGTGAAGTCACTCAGTCTTGTCTGACTCTTCGCGACCCCATGGACTGCAGCCTACCAGGCTCCTCCGTCCATGGGACTTTCCAGGCAAGAGTACTGGAGTGGGGTGCCATTGCCTTCTCCGCTTCTTGCCCCTAGCCCCCCAAAATTGGCATTCTATAGTCAGACGGCCTGGGTTCCAATTCTAGAAGGGTCCACTAAATAAGGTATCTGAAGCAGTCTCCGTTTCCTTTCCTGTAAAATGGGAATGAGATGAGTACCTACTTCATAGGGCTGCTGTTGAGAATGAAATGGGATAACTCAAGGTAAAGCGCTTAGAACACTGCCTGACACGTAATGTACACTCAATAAATGCCAGCCATTACTGTATCTCCAAAATTAATTGCCTAGAATCTGAATTTTCTCTTTTAGAGATGAGAACTAACCAAACTCCACCAGGACAGTGGGAATACCGATGGAGTTTCATATTAACCCGTGCAACAAATAGCAACAGTATATAAACATAGTAATTGCATTTTCATAGCACTTTCGATCTTTTTAATAAAAACGCTTTGCGTGAAACTAAACTCTCCGATCTCCCACGCTGGAACCCTGTTAACAACACAGCCCGGAAATACAGTCCAGATTCTGATCGCCTAAGGAGGGGGGAACGTGACAAACTGCTGGTTCCATCAGGGAATCCGGCAGTTCAAAGCAGGCCAGAGCGGCTCAGGACTGGAGGGTAGTCTGTTTAGAGAAACAACGTTCCCTTTTCCTATTTTCTTCCCCAGTGTCGATACTAACGAAGCCCTTTTCTCCCCTGAGTCAACGACAAGCATCTCCCGGCTGTTTCGGGAGCTTCCACCCTGTGCGTCTCCCCCCATGGAACCCAACCATCCCCCGACTCACAGAGTGTGTCCGCACACATTCACCATCAGCTTCAACGAAGGGTTCCGGTACTTGGTGGTCTTACACCGGGGGCAGCCCTGATCGTCCATGGCGCCTTCCTTCCAGTGGACTTTCCCCGGCGACTGCTTCAATCACAGCCACAGCCAACCTAAAGCCCCTCAGATCCGAGGCCAAGCAGGTTCCTAACAACAGGCTCTTGGCTGGGACGGTCCTTTACGAATGAGCACCGGCCGGTGGCAAGGCACTTCAGCACAAAGGTTCCGGAAGCAAGTTTTCCGGTCCTGCCGCTGCGGCTCGGTCTCAGCTTTCGCAGGCCACGACAAAACCTTGGATTTAGGGGGAGGGCTTTTTAAAAAGGCAAATTACACATAAACCCTCACATGTACCTAGCTGTATTTTTCAGGAAATCGTGTCACAATTAGGAACATAGATTCCACCTTGTTCTGTCTGGAAATAGTCCCATTAATCAAAATGCTATGTTCGGTGTACATAGTAACTCGGACCAGTATTTCCTTTTAAACAGTGTGACAGTCTTGTGCTTTATACTTCTTTACATTTGCACAGTCGTGCAATCACAGAAAACAATATGCATTCTCAGATATGAAGTTTGGAAAAGTTATTTAGAATGGAAGTCTCATGCTGACCCTAAATATTACAGATTCTCACTAAATGTTAAAATAGTTCTATAAATAACATCTGGCATCTGCAGAGAGGTAATTATCTCAGGAGGATCAGGCATGCTTAACGGTTTCAGCTGGCTCTAATATCTCTTACCACCCTACCAATCAATGACAGTATTTGTTTCTCCAAACACTGGAGGGATCACACAGGAATATAGACTTTATTTCAGCAACTCTACTCTCTTGAGAGCCTGAATCTCTTTGGAAATTTTAAGTAATATTCACTGCATTTATCAAGGTTGCAAAGTGAAATCTATAAACAGCTCTGCATGCATGTTAAATCATTCAGTCATGTCTGACTCTGCCACCCTATGGACTGTAGCCCACCAGGCTCCTCTGTCCGTGGAATTTCTCCAGGCAAGAATTCTCCAGGCTTTGCCCTCCTCCAGGGAATCTTCCCAACACAGGGATTAAACTGGCATCTCTTGTGTCTTCTGCATTGGCAATCAGGTTCTTTACCACAAGTGCCACCTGGGAAGCCCGTAAACAGCTCTATCAGATAATAAATTCCTCCTACTATAAAGGACACATCTTATCCATCTCCTGAACAAGGATTTAATTATACTTGTTGATTAAGTACAGTAAATGAAGAATGAATGAATGAACATCAAATAGTGTAATGTGAAATTTTTTTTATCCTGAGCACTGTATTGTAATCTGACCCAAACTTCATCAGAAGTGGGCATACAAAGTTTTTCAAATTAACCCATACAATGAATACCAACGAAACATACTCAGAGTAATCTTTTCTCTTTTCAATAAAAATATAAAGAGAAATATTCCAACTCTCACTTGTTTTTAAACAGTGAACTCAACAGGCAACCCACACTGTGGAAATACAGTTTGGATTTCCATGCACTACGGAAGGAGAACATGACAAACAGCTGGATACCACATCCGGGAACCAACAGACCGAGGCAGGCCACAGCATAGGCCTTTATGTTAGTAGAAAGACATCAGGGATTTACCTAACAAAAACATCGTGACATTTGTTTGATCATACTATTGTTCATTGTTGTTGTACTTTAGTCAACAAGTCAGATTTGACTGTTTGCAACCCATGAACTATAAATTGGAGAAGGAAATGGCAACCTAACCTAGCGGGCTACTCTGCCCATGGGATTTCCCAGGCAAGAATACTGGAGTGGGTTGCCATTTCCTTCTCCAATATTGTTCATTAACAGAAGCTAAACAATGTAATTTTTACTAAAATAGGCAATATCAAATGCTGTGCTGGAGACATTATGCTGCAATATTTTTTATTAAAAAAAATTTTTTTAGTTGACATGCCTGCAAGACATGTGAGATCTAAATTCCCCCACCAGGGTTCGAACCCAGGTCCCCTGCAGTGGAAGTGTGGAGTCTTAAGCACTAAATCAGCAGGGACGTTCCTATGCTGCTATTTATTGAAAGAGACCACATCCAAACCAATTATAAGAGTCAAAGTGAAGCGCTCTAAAAATGAAGGCAATTTTTAGGATCTTTATATTTTAACAGAAAAGGAAACTTCTGGTCAAAGAGTGAACATAATTAGTACGCAAATAAAACTTTTAGCCAAAACTAAATGAGAACTTATCCACTAAGTTGGCAATACTGCTGGAGAAGACTCTTGAGAGTCCCTTGGACTGCAAGGAGGTCAAATCAGTCAACCCTAAAGGAAATCAACCCTGAATATTCATGAGAAGAACAGTTGCTAAAGCTGAAGCTCCAATACTTTGGCCACCTGATAGGAAGAGCTGACTCACTGGAAAAGACTCTGATCCTGGGAAAGACTGAAGACAAAAGGAGAAGGGAGCATCAAAGGATGAGATGGTTAGATAGCATTTCTGTTGGACATGAATTTGAGCAAATTCCGGGAGAAAGTGGAGGACAGAGGAGTCTGGCTTGCTACGGTCCATGAAGTTGCCAAGAGCAGGACATGAATTAGCGACTGAAAACCAATAACAGCTATGTTTATCATCACCCAAAATACTTTTAATCATTTCTCTGAACAGGAGACCTCAAAGCACTTTTGTGCAGTGAATTGCTTTTCCTTTCTCCCAAGACTCAAGATTAAGGCAAGGAAAGCACTTAAGATTATGGGAGGAAACATTGCTACCAGCTCTATCTTTTCCCCTAGTTGGAAATTACTGTCAGCGAAGCATGGTAACAACAGCTGACTTGGAAGTCCATCAGATTAGCATTACTCATTGAGCTAGAAGCAGTAGAAAGTAGTGATTATAGATTTGGCTCCTGGCATCAAGAGAGCTGGATTCAAGTTCTGCCTGCCTCACTTACTAGCTACATGACTAAAAGTACCAGTTTTCCCAAATATAAGATGTGGATAATACCAGCACAACTAGCACACTGGCCTGAGGACACCACTAGTGCAGAGTAAGAGCTCAGTAACTGTGATCTGTTATTAAGAGTTGCTCAGTCGCTAAGTCATGTCCGACTCTTTGCAACCCCATGAACTGCAGCATGCCAGGCTTCCCTGTTCTTCACTATCTCTAAGAGTTTGCTAGTATAGATATTATTAGTGAGTGGTAATATCTACACAAGGCATGTACTAGGAAGAACCTGTCATTTTAAAAACAGACCTAACCAACTTTATTTTGTTCAGTCACTAAGCCCTGTCCAACTCTCTGTAACCCCATGGACTGCAGCACACCAGGCTTCCTTGTCCTTCACTATTTCCTGGAGTTTGTTCAAACTCATGTCCAATGAGTTGGCGATAACCATCCAACCATCTCATCCTCTGTCACCCTTCTCCTCCTGCCTTCAATCTTTCCCAGCATCAGAGTCTTTTCCACTGAGTCAGATCTTCACATCACCTGGCCAAAGTATTGGGAGTTTCAGCTTCAGCGTCAGTCCTTCCAATGAATATTCAGGATTGAGCTTCTTTAGGATTGACTGGTTTAATCTCCTTGCTGTCCAAGAGACTCTCAAGAGTTTTCTCCAACACTACAGTTCAAAAGCATCAATTCTTCAGCACTCAGGCTTCTTTATGGTCCAGCTCTCATCTCCATACATGACTACTAGAAAAACCACAGCTTTGACTAGGTGGACTTTTGCCAGCAAAGTGATGTCTCTGTCCTTGATTTTCTTCAGAATCTGCCTGCAGTTCAGGAGACCCAGGTTCAATCCCTGGGTCGGAAAGATCCCCTGGAGAAGAGAATGGCTATCCACTCCAGTATTCTTTCCTGGAGAATTCCATGGACAGAGAAGCCTGACAGCCTACAGTCCATGAGGCTGCTGAGAGTCGAACACAGCTCAGCAACCAACTTACAGCACATACTCAATGCTCTGTGGTGACCTACATTGTAAAGAAATCCAAAAAAGAGGGAATATATGTACATGTGTGGCTGATTCACTTTGCTGTACAGCAGAAACACATAACTGTAAAGTAACTATAACGCAATAAAAAATGAAATAAAATTTGAAAAACAGAACTGTTTTTAAGCCAAATTTATCTTCCCTTAACTGGGTTTTCCTCCTCCACATAATACACTTCACAGGGTTCCTGTAATGATTAAATAACATGATATGCATATACGAAGGCCCTACTACAATGCCTCATAGACAACAGAAACTCTGAAAAGTATACCATTACCACTGGTGGAGTTCACTAATGCGGAATGGTCAGAAAACTTTGAGGAAGAATGCACTGATAGCACCAGATTTCTGACTGAAATGGAACCTCAGCCTTTGTGAAAAACGCCCAACTATCAGGTTAACCACTTTCATAAAGATAGCTATATCCCAACAAAAGTTTTCCACTTTATAAAGATGGTAGTGGTTTAGTCACTAAGTCATGTCCAACTCTTGCAACCCCGTAGACTGTACTGTAGCCTGCCAGGCTCCTATGTCCATGGGATTTTTCAGGCATGTATACTAGAGTGGGTTGCCATTTCCTTCTCCAGGGGATCTTCTTGACCCAGGAATTGAACCCAGGTCTCCTGCATTGCAAGTGGATTCTTTGTTGACTGAGCTACAAGGGATAGGAGCCCATTATTTCTCTTCCCAAATCTGCTCATCCTCTAGCATACAAAACAGCAGATTCTACCCCTCTTGGATAATGTTTCTCAAAGGCAACCCTTCCTGTCCAGGCCCAAGGCTATGAATCCAGGTTAGACCTTCCTAATCTGTTGAAGGCTTTTATTGTTTTGTTGACTGTGGATAGCATCCCACCCTGTTCTTATGGAAAACAGCTCCTCCCCCGACAGAACTGGGCAGTTCTAATGGGCCTGCCAATTGCAATGCTGGCCCTCTGGCCTTGGGGTTGACAACAGAACCCTATGGACCAATCAGATATCATCCCTAGAATTTATCCAATTGGTAGTAAGGAAAAAGCAGCAGAGCCTCTAGAAAATGTGTGCTGGGAACTCCTGGAAGCCCAGGGTTCCAACCTTCTGGGGAAAGCCCCTTTGAAAGACTAAAACTACTTCGATGAAAGATGCAGAGGCCAGTGAAAAGGGACCATGAATGGGTCTTTAAGTCTGAACAGCTGCATTCTACTCTTCCCATTTTGGTATTATGATCCAAAATTTTCATCTTTTTGCCTAGGCCAGTTCAAGTGGAGTTTCTGGCTCCTGGGGAAATTAACATCACTAAGAGGCAAAAATGCTGCTACATTTGGGAGAGAACTAGAACCTGGCACTTAGTCTCTGCCAGGATCTTTCCCCTCCACCATCATCCATGTGACTCACTAGGTCACTCTCCTCATCTAGTGCTCATTAGCATCCTCAACAGGCAGAAAGTTTGGTCACTGAGAACTCCCAACTATTACATCCAAGACTCCTTCTACCAGTCTTCTTTTTTTATATATAAGTTTGAAAAATCCTAGACAAGGACTGAATGTTTTGGTTTGGTGCCAGTGCCCAACCCTGGACCAGTGGACTATATGGCCATGATATTACTCACAACATAGCCACTATACCACTATGTCCACCACACCACAGCAAAATGAACATTTCATTCAAAGTCCCTCATAATTTGTCCCCAACATGCCTTTTAAGCTAATCTCCCATCATACACCTATATAAAACCCACACTTCTGACACACTGAATTACTCAATATATTCAGAAATAAACCACACGGCTTCATGGCTCCATGCTTTGTTCCCTCTGCCTCTAATGAACTCTGTCCTTGAACTCTCAAAATTCTTGTCCTTAAAGATCCAGCTAAAAATCCATTCCCCATTGCCCTTTGCCTCTCAAAATTAGTCTCTTTATCCTTAACACTCATAATCCTGTATTGTACTTACTGACAAATATGTCTTACTTCCCCTACCAGATTTTAAGTTACTCAGGGTCAGAGCCCAATTTTATCCTTCAGTATGTAATGCAAAACCATGCACTTAATCAGGACTCAGTAAATATTTAGCAAATGAAAGGTCTTTCAGAAATGCTGATTACGTATCATCAACTGTTGGTCACTAAATAGCAAAGGAACACCTCCTCTACCTAGGAGACTACTTTACAACCTAACTTCCTTAATATAAGCTTTTGGAAGCAGAAAGAACTGACCAAGATACAGATATACAGCCTTCCCTCTAGCCTCCAGATAGCCAAAGTCAGTTTTGAGAAAGGAAATCTCCATTCTTTCTCTTTTGGCTGTGCTGGGTCTTCGCTGCTGCTCTAGTTGCAAGAGACCGGGGGCTACTCTCTAGCTGCAGCAGGCGGTCTTCTCACTGCGCTGGCTTCTCCTGTTGTGGAGTTCGGGCTCTAGGGCATACAGGCTTCGGTAGTTGTGGCACGTGGGCTCAGTAGTTGCGTCTCTCCGGCTCTAGAGCACAGGCTCAACAGTTGTGGGGCAGGGGCTTAGTTGCTCGGTGGCATGTGGGATCTTCCCCAACCAGGGGTCAAACCTGTGTCTCCTGCTTTGGCAGGCAGATTCTTCACCACTGAGCCACCAGGGAAGCCCCAGAACTCTCCATTCTTGATAGCAACACCATTAGATATATTTAAGCAAAGTACAATATTTTGTGCTGAACTATGTTTTCTTCACTATGCTAAAATGGCAAAAGATTTCTGTATTGCTCATCATTATCTTCAGGCAGGAAGGAAGAGAAACAGAAACAAGCAGCTTAGTTTTCACTCTTAGGCAATCCCAACCTCAACTCCATTTTCCCAAATCAAAACATAGCTTTAGTCTGTATATCAGCACAGCAGACTCAACGTTCACAGCATGGCAGACACAGGAAGTAGAAGCAAGTACTCAGCAATTTTACAAGTCATTTGGCAAAACAAGTGCCCCAAGATTAACTCCACACACCCTCTCAAGTCTGGTGTTCTACTTCAACGTAGCTAACCATATTTGAGTCAAGGGCTTCCAGCCCACTTCGAATTGCTGCCAGAATGAGCTCGGACACTCGGCCAGCTAAAGGAATCTGGAGCCTGGTGTTGGATTTCACTTCTGGTCCTATAGAAATCTCTTAGTGGAGCTATAGAATACCAACGTAGCCACAGGCTACAGATAGTATAAAAGACGATTGCTGTTTCTATATAATCTGATGAACTTGAGACTCTGGAAGCAAATATACACAAGACATGCAGAAACCCAAAGCATGATTTTCCAAGCTAATGCATTATATTTGATTGATAATAAGCCTGAGGAAGACTCCTATGACCTGCACTTGGATACCCCTTTAATATAGCCAAATGAATTTTCATTAGGTATTAGGAAACTGAAAAGTTTCCTACTTTGCACTATCATGAGGGAGATAAAAAACATTTAACAAAGATTAACTATGTACCAGGTGCTTTTGGGCACATCTTATCTCATTTAATCCTCACAACAATCCTGTCCACTTTTTATAGTCAAGTAGCTAATAAATGGCAGAGCTAGGATTAAACCTATACCTAGCTAACTGATCGCCAAATCCACATGCTTTCCACTAAACCATACTACCTCCTGTCTACTTTGCTCTGATAAATACACTTTTAAAATTCAAGAAACTAAATGGAATGTGATATCCAGGATTAGATCCAGGAACAGAAGACAGAAATTAATGAAAAAACTGGTGAATCCAAAAAAAAGGTCCAGAGTTAACACTATTGCACCAATGTTAATTTGTTTGAACAAATGTATTGCTATAATGTAAGATATTAACATCATGGGAAGTTAGGTAAAGAGTGAGTGGGAACCCTATTCTCTTTATGACTGTATGATAAGTCAAAATTATTCTAAAATAAAAAGCATATTTTTAAAAATTCAAGAAAGTTATGAATCTCAGATATTGTCCAGAAGTTCGATGCCTAATTGGATATTTCCAGTGGGACAGAAACATGTGGTCTTTTGTATAACTATAAATTTTGAATCTACCAGAGATGTCAGTGCTGGCTTCATTAGAGTAGTACAAAAGCAAGTTAAGCCCAAAGTAAAATGACTTGATTGTTGACCAGCAATAAAAATGCAGCCTGTCCACAAAAAAGGAAAACCTCATCAAGCTGATTACCATAGCAGGTGACCTAAACAGTTGCTTTAAAATATGCTGAAGTAAGCACTTACAGGTAATTGGGAAGCAGAAACAAAACAAAGCCACCTAGAAGTATAGGTTAGGATGAAGTCATTAAAATGTTGCATTTTTGAGAATGAGTATCAGCAGGTAGACCCAAGTGACCCACAGTAATCAGAGAAGGAGAGATGGGTTCATTCTTTTTTGAGTGAAAACCTCACGCAAACTATGAAGGAAAAATGCATAGCTGCAAAAAGCAGCAGACTCCACACCCTCAGGCACTTCACCTCAAACCAGAGGGCAGCCTCCCATCTGTTTATACTGTGGAAATGGCTGCTGATCCTGCACTCATCTCCTCCAACACACCTGCACATAGAGATCGGTTTCTACCAGGAAGACCGTCTCCAAAAAACTATTCATACACTTCCATTAAAAAAGGTTCATATAGAAGCTTAAATTTCCATACTGTTATTATAATCTACAAGTTAGATCTCTTCTACCCTGCTGACCCAAGATAAACATGGTAAAACAGTCTACATACTTAGTTGTATCAGGTTCATCTCAGTTGGGTTGCCAGCCCTCCAGGTGACTAAAGGTTAAAAACAATTTTTTTTTTTTGGAAGCCTTCTTGTTTTTGTGTTCTCAGTGGGCTATTTACACCGTTTTCAAGCATCCCTCCCCCTTTGGAATTTTAATTTACTGTGAACGCTTCCCTAGTGCCATTTTATTCTTGACCCTTTTCAATACAAAATCCTTAATAAAGACAATGGAAAGGAGGGTGAAAGCAGTAGCGATACCAGGGAAGCTGAAATTTTGTCCTCTGAAATTTTGTCATCTAGATACTGAGGGTGGCCTCTTTGTTAAGAATCTAGCATCCAGACCTTGAGGTCACACGATTAGCATTCCCATTGGAATCGTAGGGACTCTCTTTCAAAGAGTGTTCTGTCCAGTTTTCAGGCCACGTTAGGCACGTTCCCGCCCAGAAGCAGGGCCTGAAAAGAATGTCGGTGTTTTCCTTCAGGTATAGGTGCCTGGGGGTCAGGGGAGAGGGAACTGCAAGGGGTGGAGTGGGAGGCGGGTGATAGACAGGGATAGAAACTGTGTCTCCTCCTCCCTCTGAATGCGAAATAGCCAATGGGGTGGCGCGGCCGAGCCGGCCCGGCCGCCAGTGCCATATAGTATGCAGCAACCGGAGGAGTCACGTTGGGGGAACGGCAGAAAGCAGCTATCCTTTTACACTACTTTGCTCTAGCAGCTATCTTAATGGTGACTGCGTGGCCGGGGGGAAACCTGATCGGCCAGATCCAGCCGAAACCAGGAGGGAGGGAGTGGGCTTTCCGGACGGGGGGAGGGGGGAGGGAGACGAAGAAGGAGGAGTAAGAGAGGGGAAAAGAAAGAGGAAAAGAGTGCGAGGGACTGAGGGAGGGAGGAAAATAAACAACAACAAAAAAATGTCCTCTTCCTCCCCCACCGGGCAGATTGCAAGTGCGGCGGACATCAAGCAGGAGAATGGGATGGAAAGCGCCTCGGAGGGGCAGGAGGCGCCCCGAGAAGTGGCGGGGGGCGCGGCGGCGGCGGCGGGGCTGAGGCCCCCGGCTCCAGCCCCTTTCCCCCTGGAGCCGGGGGACGCCGCGGCCGCCGCCGCCAGGGTGAGCGGAGAGGAAGGGGCAGTGGCTGCAGCGGCGGCGGCGGCCGGGGCGGCGGTGGATCAGGTACAACTCCACTCGGAACTTCTGGGCAGGCACCACCACGCCGCGGCCGCCGCCGCCGCGCAGACCCCACTGGCCTTCTCGCCAGACCATGTCGCTTGCGTGTGCGAGGCGCTGCAGCAGGGGGGCAACCTGGACCGCCTGGCCAGGTTCCTGTGGTCCCTGCCCCAGAGCGACCTGCTACGTGGCAACGAGAGCCTGCTGAAGGCGCGGGCGCTGGTGGCCTTCCACCAGGGCATCTACCCCGAGCTCTACAGCATCCTCGAGAGCCACAGCTTCGAGTCGGCTAACCACCCGCTGCTGCAGCAGCTCTGGTACAAGGCGCGCTACACCGAGGCCGAGCGAGCCCGCGGCCGGCCGCTGGGCGCGGTGGACAAGTACCGGCTGCGCAGGAAATTCCCCCTGCCCCGCACCATCTGGGACGGCGAGGAGACGGTGTATTGTTTCAAGGAGAAGTCGCGCAACGCGCTCAAGGAGCTCTACAAGCAGAATCGCTACCCTTCGCCCGCCGAGAAGCGGCACCTGGCCAAGATCACCGGCCTCTCCCTCACCCAGGTCAGCAACTGGTTCAAGAACCGCCGGCAGCGCGATCGGAACCCCTCCGAGACCCAGTCCAAAAGGTGAGCGCCAACTTTCCTCCTCCTCCCCCTTCCTCTCCCCCACCCCCTTCCCAGCTTTCTTTTCCTCCAAGTGCTCGCAAACATGGCGCTTACCTTCCCCACCAGCCGGGTCCGGCTGCCCACCTCTCCCCGCCCCCCACCCCTCTCCCCGGCCCGGGGCGCGGGGCGGGGGGGGGGGGCCGGGGGCGGGGGAACCTCGCTCCGTACCCCCCCCCACCTCCCCCCAGAAGTTTCTGGTCGCCCGCCTAGGTCTCAGTCCCCGCCCCCACCTCGGCTGGTCACTGCTGCCCGGCTTCCCACCCCCATCCCGCCGGCTTTGAAGTTGCCACTCTCTCTCCGGTTCTGGCCGGGCGAAGGAGCGTGTGTAGGCGCCGGAACGGTAGTTCCCGTGTCCGCCCGAGGCCCACGGAGGTTGCCAGCGCCGGGCCGGGTCTGCGCCTCAGAGGGGTCACGCCAGCCCAGCGCGCGCGCGCGCTCCCCGGACCCCAGGGTTCGGCCGGCCGGGGCCCTCGTTGGAGGTGGCCGTGGCCGTTCTGGAACGAGAACGGAGGGGGGGAGCTGGCGGCGCAGAAGGGGGTCTGGGGGTGTCGAGATTTTATGTGACAGAGTTAATCATTCACCCTGCCCTCGCTGGTTCCCTTCGCGGCCGCGGCAACTGTGGGGTGTTGGTGCGGCTCGGCTCTGCGGTGTTTTGAAACCTGATTCGGAACTCCTTCGGATCGGATTTCAGCGCCTCCGGGGTGGTGGGGCTGCGGGGCTGCTTCCTTGGCCCAGGACAATTGCGTCTCCTTCCTGGCCGTGGTGATGGGGGTAGAGGCAGGCTGGCACCGGGCGGGAGGCAGGAAAGAAGTGGGGGCGCTATCCACTCCGTACCTCTCTGAGCCTCCACCCTGGCGGGTTTGAACTTTTTGACTGCCAGGTATTTATTTTTTCCCAACTGGTAGAAAATACCGGGTTTTCCGCCTCTTTGGTACGTCCTCCTGAATCAGACACCTAGTCTGAGTGTCTCTGTGTTGTATTGTTGGACGAAGTGTAAAGCGAAGGCCTTCTAAAAGGAAACTGTGGCCAACCCCGCGGGGACAGGAGAGAAAGAATCCAAAAAGCAGCTCGTAGACTCTGCTGTAGGGAGGAATCGGGGAGCCGGGGAGCCCGGCCCGGCCGGGAGAAGGTGATCGCCCGGCGCATTCCAGAGCCTGCTGTGGGCCGCTCCTGCCCGGCGCTCCCGCGGGGCCAGGAGCCACGAGCCACGGCTCCGGCATTCCTCGCCCCAGGCAGGGAGGAAGGCTCGGTGTCCAAACCCGGCCTGGCGGTAACCAAAACAAAACGCGCCCCGCGACCGGCGTGCACCCTAACCTACATGCACCCCTCCGCAGACTTGCGGGGCGACCCGGAGGAGGCACCTTGGTAACTCCACGCCACCTGCCCCCACGCCTGCTTGAGGTAGCGGATCCCATCGCCTACGGAATCTGCAAGCCAGGTCTAGGGGGTGGGAGCGGCGCGCAGTCCCGCTGCCCTGCAGCCTCCACGCCCCGGCCCGGCGCGTTCCCCGGGTCTCCCCCACCACGCTCAGCCTGCTTCTCCCCCCACTCCACACCCCCGCCCCCGGCCCAGTTGCCTGGTTGAGGCCCCTCTCCGGATCTACCTCCCACCCGCACCCCCGGTGAGTCACCCTCGCAGACGGCGACGGCGGCTCAGGCTCAGCTCGTAAATCAAAGCGCTTTCTGCGCTCCTGGCCCCGCAGCCCAAAGCCCGAGTAATCCCCTCCCCAAGGCATGAAAGCGAACCGACCGCTGGGCACTGCAGGGATGTCGGATCTTCTGCTGGGCCAAGTCCCGCCGCGCTCCAAACGGCCGCTGTTGTACGCCCCCCTGTCCCCACCCAGCCTCAGACCAAATGGGAAACCCCCACCACTACCCTTCCCCGGATTTTGTGTTTCCCCCCAAATCGGAGAGGTGAGGAACACAGTCTTGTCTGCAACGGAGCAGAAGAGCTGAGGGTACTGGGGAAGGGGTCTGATAGGTACAAGGCCACTGAGTGACCCACATCCTTTCCCTCCCACCTCCCCAGGGCACTGGCTGGTGTTCGTTAAATAGGCCCTTATGGCATCCTTTGGATTCAAAGGCGACTGCACATAACAGTTCTGAAACAGCCACTTTGTTGAGTGAAACAGTTGTCAATCTGGTGGAGTAGGAGTTTGGGAGCAGGTGAGAATATGAGCTCTCCTTAACTAACTGGCAAACAAAAGCCAGTACTTCCCATCTCCTGCTCCTTTGACAGTTTCATTTACCTCCAAAACCACCCTAATCTGAATTGGCTTGAGGGGAAGGGAAAGAGTTCCGAAAGCAAGATGATTGACCACCCCTTTGATGAGTTTTTTCCTGTGGAATAGGTAGAAGCATTTTTAACAGTAAGAAATAATTTCAGTGCTACAAAAAAAAAAGTATACAATTCTCCTGTAAATCCTGTTAGTTGAATTTACATCTTTCAGACCTCTGGACTTTCTCTGAGTGTATTATTAGTAAAGGTGATTGAGATAGGAGAATTGCTCTTCCTAGATGCCCTGGTCAAAATCTGCTAAAAGGCCTCATAGCTAAAACAAGACTAAAAGATTTTCTGCTGTGCTTTCCTTAGACACAGCCTTTAATGGGGTTCAAGGCTGGTTTTACAAACAGTTGGCACTATGTACCTTATCATGCCCCTAACTTTCTGAACCTCTTGATTTCCTCCTCTGTACAGTGAGTCAGATGGCAATCCTAGCACTGAAGATGAATCCAGCAAGGGTCATGAAGACTTGTCTCCTCATCAGCTCTCCAGTTCATCCGATGGTGTCACCAACCTCAGCCTTTCCAGTCACCTGGAGCCAGTATATATGCAACAAATTGGAAATGCTAAAATATCGTTAAGCTCCTCTGGAGTTTTATTGAACGGAAGTTTGGTACCTGCAAGTACTTCACCTGTCTTCCTTAATGGTAATTCTTTCATTCAGGGACCCAATGGAGTTATCCTTAATGGATTAAGTGTGGGAAATACACAGACAGTATCTTTGAACCCACCAAAAATGGCATCAAACATTATGAGCAATGGTATATCCATGACTGACATACTGGGGTCTACCTCCCAGGATGTGAAGGAATTCAAAGTTCTCCAGAGCTCTTCAGCGAACTCAGCAGCCACCACCTCCTATAGCCCCAGTGCTCCCGTGTCGTTCCCAGGGCTGATACCCAGCACTGAGGTGAAAAGAGAAGGTATTCAAACAGTAGCTTCCCAGGATGGAGGCTCTGTGGTGACTTTTACCACACCAGTGCAAATTAACCAGTATGGCATCGTCCAGATCCCCAATTCTGGAGCAAACAGCCAGTTCCTTAATGGGAGCATTGGATTCTCTCCACTGCAGCTGCCTCCTGTTTCAGTGGCAGCTTCACAAGGTAAAAGTCTTATTTGGTACCATAATGCATCAGTGAATGTTTTAGCCAGCTGCTGTAAATGACGCATTTGGTGAGAGCTATAGATTGCTATTAGTCTTCGGGTACTTTACTGGCTGCTACGGCTGCAGAATAGTCTTGATTTGTTTCTCCTCCTTCACAACATCCATGTAATATCTACTTGCTTGGTTCCCTGGCATCATGGGGGTGGGCTTTTGTTTTCCCAACAATTGAATGGAAAAATACAGTTCACAGTGAGTCCTGCCAGTTCTACAATTATAGAAATATGCTAAGTCAATCGGTACTTACACAGTAACCCATTGCTTGATATTTTAAGATTAAAAATTAATAATATTGCTAAGAACACAAAATGAGCCAAGCAGTTGGTAAAAATGTGTACACTTCACCTAAGCATCATTTATCTGAGCAAAAGGTGTTTTAGAAGAGCGAGCTAAAAAGACTGGATCATTTGTGTTTGATTCATGTTCCTCCTATAAGTAAGATTAGCAGACATAAAGGAAAAACAGAGGAATATATGATTGTTTGTTGCTCTGCATGTATACTAGCCTCTTAAATGTGTGGGTTTCTTTATGAAGGCAACTGTAAGCCTTATTTTGTTTCTGTCTTTACCAAGACATCTCCTAAAGAAAGCACTGAGATGAAATTTGGGGGACCTGAGCCTGATATGCCAGTTCTTCAGTGACTTTAAGCAAATCTGGAGAGCTTTTTGTCACTGTTTTTCTATAGAAACAGGAATGGTTAGAATGGAGGTTGACGAGCCCCCTGACTTCAGAAGTAGGAGATATTAGTGCATATTTGCCTTTGTGGAAGCAAATCTGAAAATCCAAATTTTTACCGAAACAAAAATAAAATAAGTAACTGTTTACCTTAAAGATCAGCTTCCAGTAAAATGGTTTTATTTTTTAAAAAATCAATTTATTCACATCTCTTTTTTCTACAACTATGGTCTACTTCAGTTTGTTCGAGGTACTGATGGAAATATTGTTGTGCAGTGAATTCCATTCTGCACATTTGTTTTTCTTTGGGTAAAATGGTAGTATAGTAACACACAATAGTCCTGCAGCATGCTACTTATTTCTTCATTGTTCCAGGCTATAGAAAAGATTACGCTAAGTCACTATCCAACACAGGGCAAAATTAGTCAAACCACAGAGAAAGCCAAAGTGCTTAGTTGTATAATACTTTAATATGGATCTAACCCTTTTTCTCTCTTTAGGAAATTTCCAAATAGTAGATAACATTTTAAAGACAACAGATTTGAGCAAAAAAGCATGGTGTGTACATTGGGGAAGAAAAAGGCAGGAATACTTCTCATACATAATCTAAAGAAATGCTGCCATGGAAAATTATTACAGACTAATAGTTAATTCTTACAATGGGACATTCAGTATGAATAAGAACAGCATTTTCAGATAAAATAGCTAAGATCAAATGACAGAGCTGTCAATCCTTAGATTTGTCTGGGTGAGTTGAAGATATAAGTTTAGCCAGATGGGTCCAGGAAGCAACATTCTCTTTGAGTAATTGTGTATTGCAATTCTCAGTAAAGTATTTGGGGAGTCAGCCTTTCTCACAGATATCATGCCTTTCTTACAAATGGCTAGACAAGGTAGATTATCTTTCTGTAGTTGAAATTTACATAGAAAAGCAGAATGTCTACATTTTATTCACTTTATAATCTAAGAAGATAAGCCCTTTTTAAAAATATCACTATAAAATTATACTTTGTATGTTGATCATTTCACAGCTGCGTTTTTTTTAATTGATTTTGAAATTATCATTCAATTTACAATTCAGTTGCAGCTACACTTAAATATCAAGCTTTAGATCACATCTGCTTTTCCCCTTCACGTATGTATTTCATAATATAAAAACTTTGAGAAACATTATTTTACTTATATGCAATAGCTGTTTGAGAAAATGTCATATCTGTTATGTTATATATGGCCCTATCCAAAAATAACAAATCATTTTGTTCACATATACACTGGCAGATAATTTCACAAACACACAACAAAGTAAACATCTATTTCAAAAGTCTTTTGCTACAATTTAGTAGCCAACAAGAACTTTAAAGCCTTTTTCGTTTGTTTGACCTGAAACAAAGATTTATGTTAGAAAAGAGCTGAAAATGCATAGAAACGTTTTTCTTAAGTTCAAATAAAGTTTTCATTTTTTGTTTGTTTAAAGACATTCCTTTGCATTTAGGGTGCTTAAAAATGTTAGGAAGACATACATATATTTATGACATTTATCAATATAGGTGGCAACATAACCACAATTATTCTAATAATTTAAGGAGGGAAATGTTTTAGGTGAATTACCTTTAACTTTGAACTGTTTTCTCAAAATAATATTTACTTTAACATTGGAGTATTTTCTCAAAATAATGAAGAGTATCTACTGCACATCTAATTCAAGATCAAGGTAAACTTCCCATTTGAATTATTCTGTCACAAAACTCCCCTAGGCCCACCTTTCCTTAATGTCAAGATAATTGCCATTTTTCCCCATACCTTGGTGAAGGCTCAGAGGAAAAGGGTTTTATCTGATGGTGGAAGTTTGGAGGGGGGGTCTAATTCTTCTGCATTGTCTTAAATTAGCTGATTTGAACATCTCAGCTTTCTACTTACATTTCTGTTTCTACTTCTGGTCTCTGCAGAACATTATAATGAGAGTCTCAAAAGATAGAAACCCTTTTTAAAAGCATTAGCTTTTAAATGTTCTAATGCTGTTGGATCTGTATTTTTAAAAGCACATTTCATTATTATCATTAATTCTATCACTACAATACTGAAAATTCAGAACTAGTACAACAAAAAGAAAGAAAAATCTATTGAATGTTTTGTTGACATTACTTTATGGTTAGTTTGGTGAAAGATAGCAACTTGTCTATACAGGTTTATACGGTTAACTTTAAGCCCCAGGGTAACTCATTTTTGTGGTATTTTCTACATTTCCATTTATATTTTATGTCAGTTACTGAGCTTGTCATGAACAAAGGCATTCTCTTTTGCATTTGTTTTCTAGTTCTAACTGGCAGAGCTAGCAATAACTATTTAACTAACTGAGAGATAACAAGTTTCAGCAATACTGAGCCAGAAACTTAACTGAAATTAGAACTTGGAAAAGATTTTCTTTCACATTTGATTTCTAAGCCAGTAGTTCTTGCTCCTGCTTCGTCACCAGAATTACTCAAGGAGTTAAAAATATACCTGCTCTGGGACTTACTGAGTCAGACTCTCAGGAGCAGAGCCTGGAAATCTGTAGTTGTAAGCGCTCAAGAAAAATCATGTGCGTAAAAAAGTAACTTTTTCTTTCCTTATCAGTTCCATCAATGATAATCTGTACTTTTTTTTTTTTTTTAGGTAATATTTCAGTAAATTCAAGCACTTCAGATGGGAGCACATTTACGAGTGAGTCTGCCACAGTCCAACAAGGAAAGGTTTTCTTGAGCTCTCTTGCTCCCAGTGCAGTGGTATACACTGTTCCTAATTCAGGCCAGACTATAGGATCTGTTAAACAGGAGGGCGTGGAGAGGAGCCTGGTGTTTTCTCAGTTGATGCCTGTCAATCAGAATGCACAAGTAAATGCAAACCTATCATCTGAAAGTATCTCGGGAAGTGGCCTCCACCCACTGTCCTCCTCATTAGTTAATGTATCCCCAGCTCACAACTTCTCCCTGACTTCCCCAACCCTACTAAATCCCACTGAGCTAAACCCTGACATTGCTGATAGCCAGCCAATGTCTGCACCTGTGGCAAGCAAATCTACTGTGACGTCAGTCAACAACACTAACTATGCAACTCTTCAGAACTGCTCCCTTATTTCTGGTCAAGATCTACTATCAGTACCCATGACCCAGGCTGCCCTTGGGGAAATAGTTCCCACAGGTGAAAACCAGGTGGGTCACCCCTCCCCAACAGTACACCAGGATTTTGTCAGAGAACATCATTTAGTTATGCAATCAGTAGCTAACATAAAAGAAAATTTCTTAACAAATTCTGAGAGCAAAACAAGCAACTTAATGATGCTGGACTCCAAATCCAAGTATGTCCTAGACGGCATGGTGGAGACTGTCTGTGAAGACCTGGAAACAGACAAGAAAGAGCTTGCCAAGCTCCAGACTGTCCAATTGGATGAAGATATGCAAGACTTGTAAACTTAATTTCCTTTTTTCCCCCCCTGGCATCAAAAGGCAAATCTTTTCATGAAGACCTGAGGACATAAAGCATTTTCCCATTTGAAGGGAAACATTAGTTTTGCAAGTAAGTGCATTCAAGAGACCTTGGATTGATCTGCATGAAGATCACAGTTAAATATGCTGAAGATCACAGTTAAATATGCAGGAATAGAACTGCATTACTGCAGCCTTTTGGTTCTCTTTTCAATAGATGGAGACAGACATCAGAGATGAAATATATCAAGAAGTCAAAGTGTATCATTTGGTTGACTTAATTCTAAGGTCAAATGGAACTTGGTAGTTTTTTAAATTAAAAATGTATACACTTAAGGTAGAAAATTAAATATCACTACAGAACATTAGAAACAATACAGTTCTTTTTGTTTACTTTTACTCCATGGGCATTGGTAAGGTTAAGAAGCATAAGTGGTACTTCATACAATTCTAAGGATATATTTTTGAATATATGCATTTCTGTTTTTCAGCATTTTTTTGACAGTCTTGCTTTGTCTATACGATTCCAAATGTGATTGCTAATAGTTTAGTGTGGCTGAGAAAGTTCACAACTCCACTAAGAAAACTGAAACAACTTTCAGTATGCGTGTAAATATATTAGTCCTATAAGCAAGGATTTGGGTAATTACAGTGAATTTTATTTATGCTGTATATGTTTCTCTTATACTTCAGACACTATGAACTGAAAAAAATGTTTTGGTACTGTTTAATTTATTTTTATTGTTTGAACAGGAAGTGAACAGTTATTTCCAACAAAGTTTTACTTTTTGTAGGATTTTAAAAGTAATGATTTTTATCAGAAGTCTATTAAGGTCAATATTAATAACACTGAAACAGGAAATCTAACTCCCATTATTGGAATTTTGGTACTTTTTTTCACATTCTTGTTCTTTATTTAGCAACTCTCTGATTCATTTAAATACATTTTCTATAGAATTCTACGTGCCTTTTTACCTTGTGGCCTTTTTATTCTTATTAAGGTACAGAAGTGTCAACAGAAGCACTGATGACTTTTTTCTACTATCCAACAGGGTTACTTTCACAGAATTGCTTTAAATCTGAAGAACTTAAGTTTCACTTATAGTTAATGTTTTATGATGCAAATGGTTGAACAACTAATTATTGTTGATATGTTTCATTAAAATAAAAGTAACAATTACAGACTACCACACAAAACCAATTCTGGAGGCTATGAAAACAACCATTTTAAAGTAAGGAGAGTTTGTATCTTCTAATGAGCAGAATTATGTCTTGTTGAAACTTGGTTCTATTTTGAATCAGTTGTTACAATATGACGTATGACTGTTGTTTGCACTATGTTATCACATCTTCTTTAAATCTTTTGGGGGTTTCTATAAGAAGCTTGTTTGACAATGTTGTGAGCTGTGGTTATACAGTTGTTATCAAGACTCTGAAGAGAAGATGTAATAATACAAATACATTTGTGTAGTGAGTAAAGTCTCTGGTCTCTGTAAAGCAAGAAAAGTGAGGAAATTATCTCTTCAGAGATGACCTAAAGTTATGGAACATGAAGATGTCATCACATCTTGCTTGCTTTAAGATCGGAACAAAGGGTCCACTCTAGATCTCTGCATGCTCATCAGTCCAGCATGTTGAGTAAGGGCCATAGAGGATTTCACTTTTGTTGTTATTGCAAATGGAACTTGCAGGCATAGATGAAGAGCCCTTTGAAGAATTCCTCCCCCATCATATTTTTTTCTCCTCCATCATTTTGATAACGAACTTAGACTCATTTTTTTAATGGAATTAGTGAATGTTCCTAAACTGCTGAAGTTACATGGTTTTTGTTTTGTTTTACAATGTCAGGCATTTTAGAGTTCTCTTCCACTCCACCACTACTTATACAGCTTGTTTGTTTCTTTGGGTGTGTGCTGATCATGTTACTGAGATTAATTACATGGTTCTATAGTGTAGTTTACATAAAAATGATGTTTTCCACTTGATTGCTGCAAATATCAAGAGTTTGTTAATTTTAAAATACCCATCCAGTAAGAAAGAAGGGAAAGTTTAAGAAGTTATATATGTTATACATATATAACTGGAAAAGTTTTATATTGTCTTCCAAAAATATAATAAGCCTCTCTTTTATTCACAGTTCTTCCTATTTTCTACCTTAAGAAAGAAAAAAGATAGCACAAAACTTAAGACTTACCTAGGAAACCTATTCATACTCTTAACATGATGTAATTAGACCCCTGCAATTACTCCAGGTAGCTACACAATATACCAGGTAAGAATCAATGCACATTATAAAGAACTTACTGTTCTTTTCTGTTCTTTCAGTAAAATAAGGGCCAGTTGGTATGAAGCCCATATATATGTGAATGAAATAAGATAAACCCCATGATCTTCCTGCACAGAACTGCAAATATTTTTTGCATTGCTAAGGGCCATACTCAGAACCCTTGGCAGAATTTCTCTCCTACATAAACCAATGCTTAAAGATGCTGCAAATGACCCTAGTGATCTCCAAAGAGGAATCAGAATAGGGGTAAACAACTCTCCTTCAAACCCCAACCCCTGCTGCTGGCTGTGGGATTTTCAATGTGAGCCTCTCTATGCACTCTTATCGGTCAGAATTTGGTGTTTAGCTCTTAATTACATCCAATAAAGGACAGTCTATTGTTTAATAAAGAGAATATGCATTTGTCCCTCAGTCAAGCAAGAGCACCTGTGTTGTACTGCTTTGTAGCTCACATGTATCCATAGTAATGAAAAGACTGAATTGTACACGTTTCACTGCCTTTCTTGTGTTATGAAAGGCAAGTAGATGTTATAGCCATAGATAAAATTCATAGTTAAATTGCACACAGACCTTCAATCTCCCTGTATATGCCCTTGCGTCTTGCATGTTCAAAGCTAGATTATTGGGTAGGCGTTGCAGCTTGCTCGACTACATGTTAGACAAGTGTGCGTTAGTATATAACCAGAAGTTCTTCATTGTTTAAAATGTTTTTGACAGATCATCTCATCATAAAAATATAAATAATTCAGGAAGGCTGTGGGGAAAAGAATTACATTTTACAGAAGATGTTTTAAAAGTCTTCCTAGAACTTAGATAATAGAGCCTAACAGTTATTTTGTATCTAGTTGATACATTTCATGTTAATTTCTTATTACCACCTTACATTTTATTAATCAAAATTATATAGCATGTGACTTTTGGCTTTCAGGGTTCTCAAAAATTTTTATTCTTTTGTTGCATGTACTGTATGTTCAGAGGCAACCAGTTATATACTCAATATGGTTTTACTGTGCCTTACACAAAGAGAAAATCTATACAGAATGTATATCATGGGGTGGGGTAACGGAGTCTTTACTGCACTGTTAGGTGATGGCACACAGAGCATGTCCCAGAACATTTCTGTGCTTAATTACCCAACCAAAGAGATCTAAAGTATGTATGTTGTACTGTAATAGGGGTTTATGCCTGGACAATTAAGTGTTTTATTTGTTTTCTGAAATGATGTGAACTTATTTTTCTAAACACTATGCTAAATAAACTTTATATTTATACATACATTATGTTGAAAGTTGTTTATCCCTGGGAAAGCAGAGAAGAGTAAGGAAAAGGAAAAACAAAAATCCACAAACATTTCATAGGCTGGCAAGTATAAGGATAAGAGGAGTCATTTTGGGAAAATAATCTCTGTTGATCTTTACACAAAATTACCCAGTTCACTTAATTGTGCTACATATTCAGAGCTAAATGATTAGAGTTCATCCTCCTTAAAGCCAAGAAATGTGTCTTACTCATTTGGGTGTCCCAGATCTGAATCTGATACCCTCTAAGGTTTAGTGAAGTTAATTGAAAGGTTCAAGGACCTTTCCATTCACAAGCCTTATTGAAAGGGCTCAGTATAACTCCAGTACTCTTGCCTGGAAAATCCCATGGACGGAGGAGCCTGGTAGGCTGCAGTCCATGGGGTCACTAAGAGTTGGACATGACTGAGCGTCTTCACTTTCACTTTTCACTTTCATGCATTGGAGAAGGAAATGGCAACCCACTCCAGTGTTCTTGCCTGGAGAATCCCAGTGACGGGGGAGCCTGGTGGGCTGCCGTCTGTGGGGTCACACAGAGTCGAACACGACTGATGCGACTTAGCAGCAGCAGCAGCAGCAGTATAACCCCATTTTTAAAACGGCTGCATCAGCCAAAGTCTGGTTATACCACAGTTGGATCCACCAGTGGTTGGCTTAAAACTATGGATAGAACTGCATTACTGACTGTGCAGAAGAGTCAGCCTTGGTACACTTTGATGCTCATTTTAAAATTAATGACATTTTGATGTTGTATGCCTCCCACACTGAAATGAAGAGGAAGCTAGATAATAAAGTAGATTGGGACCAACCATACAATTCTATTACAAAACTGAAGTCGTCAAATTAACTTCAGGTATTATTTCTAGAGTTTTTTAATATTCTCATCATTCATTTGTTTAAAAGTTTTCTATGTAGTTAAACCAACTGAAGTTTGTAGTGTCTCAGAGTACAGTATAGGGTCAGAGTATTATGGAGTGATTATTTTTCATAATTCCTTAACCAAACATTTTAAAAACATTTGACAAGATTTACTGATCTACTTCAGTTTTTTTAGTGGCAAAATGATTTTTTATATTGGAGTATAGTTGATTAAAATGTATATTTTGTACCTGCTTGGAAGCTAACCAATTAAAACCCCTCAATGGGAATTCAAGACCTTGCTATGTGATTCAATCCCACTTTTCCAGTTTCCCTTAATAATAAATGTGGACATTTACCTTTGTATCTCACCATTTCCAGTACAGTAGATAGTAAATAAACAACACATTCAGATAATGGTCAATGCTATGTAGTCAATAACAGGGTTTTAGAGATTGAGAAAGGGGAATGGGTAGAGGTGGGAACATAGATTGGTCAAGGAAGGTCTCTGAGGAAGTAACACTGCAGAAGAGAGATTGAACCTTGAGAGGGAGCCAACCTACAAGACCTAGAAAAGTGCATTCCTGTCACAGAAAACAACAGTGTGCTTCCCTGAGGGGAAGCACGTGGCTGGATCACATGTGACAGTAGATCCAGTCAAGAGATAGGGACCAGATCACAGGTAGAGTAAGCTTTATTGGTCTGTGCCAAATTGTTTGGATTTGATTCTAAGAAGCAAAGAATGACATAATGTGACTTCCGCTTTGAAGTGTCACTGGCCTATTCTTTGGAGAATGTTGTGGGAGGCAAGGGGAGGGGAGGAATTAGGGAACTAAGTCATACTGTCCTAAGCTGTTGGACAGGAAATACGTCAGGAGCTCTTGAAGCACGTATGGCAGTTTGTCCACAAATGTCTCTAGAATTTTGTGCTCTCTAAACCTTCTGTCTACACTACCTCCTGCTTTTAGGGAAAGCTTCCAGCTCCCTGCTGTGATTGTCCCAGCCTGAACCTGTGCCCTGAACTCCATGCTAGGAGATCCAGTTCCCTAATAGATATTTTCAGAATGTCCTAGTCATTATGACTCTATATATGAACACTTAAACTATTATCTTCACTGTAAACCTGTTCCCCACTCTTGTGTTTCTTGTTCATCCGTTGGCCAGATAGAAAATCTCTTTCACTCTGGAGTCTTCTGTCCCTTTCTTTGCACCTCCTTCACCAGATCACTACATCAACACATGTCTGCTCTTCTACTGTTGCTTGAACCAGTTCTTCCCCCTCCATGTCTAGACTGACTGCTATAGTTTAGGCACTTAGCATTTCTTGACTGAATTATTGCAGCTTCTTCCTGCTTGGTATCCAGTGTCTGGTCCTCATTCCAGGCTACATTACAGCTATATGTGGATAGAACTTGCAGAATTCAAGACTTAGCCCAGCCTTACATTCCAGTTTAGAACCTTCAGTGGCTCGCCATTGCTTATGAAATACCATTTAAGCCTCTTAACATACAAGGTTTCCAAGACCCAAGTCACATGAATCTGTTCCCCACAGGGCCCAGGTTCTTTCTTAGCTACCCAATCTCCCAGACTCAATATTTGTCATATCTCCAGGAAGCTCTGTCTCAGTGTCATAAACAGAATAGTTAATGGGTGATTCTGTGATCAGACAAGAATTCATAACTTCCTTTCATGTGGCAGTTATCTTGTCACTGTAATTATATGTTTGCCTGTCAATACTTTCATCTTTGTTTCTCTGGCACTTAGTAGAGCAGAGCACAGTTGTTCAGTCGCTCAGTCATGTCCAACTCTTTGTGACCCCATGGACTGCAGCACACCAGGCTTCACTGTCCTTCACTATCTCCTGGAGTTTGCTCAAACTCATGTCCATTGAGTCAGTGATGCCATCCAACCATCTCATCTTTTGTCTTCCCTTTCTCTTCCCCGATTCAATCTTTCCCAGCATCAGGGACTTTCCCAATGAGTTGGCTCTTTACATGAGATGGCCAAAGTATTGAATCTTCAGCTTCAGCATCAGTCCTTCCAATAAATATTCAGGGTTGATTTCCTCTAGGATTGACTGGCAGTCCTTGCAGTCCAAGGGACTCTCTTAAAGTCTTCTCCAATACCACAGTTCAAAAGCATCAGTTGTTTGGCGTTCAGCCTTCTTTATGGTCCAACTCTCACATCCGTACATGACTACTGGAAAAACCACAGCTTTAACTATATGGACCTTTGTCTGCAAAATGATGTCTCTGCACTGTCTGGCTTGGTCATAGCTTTTCATCCAAGGAGCAAGCATCTTTTAATTTGATGGCTGCAGTCACTATCTGGAGTGATTTTGGAGCCCAAGAAAATTAAGTCTGTCCTTCTTTCCATTGTTTCCTCATCTATTTTCCATGAAGTGATGGGACTAGATGCCATGATCTTAGTTTTTTGAATGTTGAATTTTAAGCCAACTTTTTTTACTCTCCTCTTTCACCTTCATCAAGAGGCTCTTTAGTTCTTCCTTGCTTTCTGCCATTAGCATGGTGTCGTCTGCATATGTGAGGTTATTGATATCTCTCCCAGCAATCTTGATTCCAGCTTGTGCTTCATCCAGCCCGGCATTTCACATAATATACTCGGCATAGAAGTTAAATAAGCAGCGTTACAATATCCGGCCTTGTCATACTTCTTTCCCAATTTTGAACCAGTCAGTTGTTCTATGTAAAGTTCTAATTGTTGCTTCTTGACCTGCATACCGTTTTCTCAGAAGGTAGGTAGGTGGTCTGGTATTCCCATTTCTTTAAGAATTTTCCACAGAGTCAAAGATTTGGCATAGTTGATGAAGTAGAAGTACATGTTTTTCTGGAATTCCCTTGTTTTTTCTATGATCCAAACAAAAACTTTTTGTTGAATGAATACTGACTCTAATAGTCATCCATCCCTTTAAATCATTTCACTTGCTTGGACTAGGGAATTTTATGGCCTAACTAGTTAAAGTATTACCCCTATTTATAGCACAAAAATAAATCAAGACATTTTGGGTTAAGGCCTAAGAGTGGTTCTGTGAATCTTTCAGCATTAGTGGATAGTCTTTATGGTGATTACTTTTCTTATTGCTCCAAAGTTTTTTCCACTCCCAAATAGAGCCTGAGTTCCAGATGACACATGTTGGCTAAAGTTTAACAAACAAATGGGGGCATTAGCAAAAATACACTCACTAAGCATTTTTAGATCAATGTTGCAAAATAGCAATGATGTCCAGAAACACTATTTATACCAATAAACAGATATACCTTTTAAAAATATTCTCTCTGTGGATATATTCCTATTATTGCATCTGAACTGAGCATATGTCTAGAGTCTATGAAGAATAGGAAATGGAATGTAGAGTTTAAGCATCAGAAAATCTAGATTAAATTAACCTTTAGATTTGGGAAATATCAACTCACCTCTCTTCTTTTCCATTGAAATGGGTGTTTATATATCATTATATGTGAGATCCATGTAGTTATAAGCAAAGAAAAAGGGTTAATAAAATGTACTCCCTCCCCTCCACCCCACAGGTTAAGAAGATCAAATCATTTACAGAGTGAAAGTACACTGTGGCCTGCCAAGGGCTATGACTGTAAGATAAGATAATTGATATTGAGGCAACAACCTGTGACCCCCTAGGATTACTTAGAGGTGTAGAGCTAAGTGAGGTCGGGCTGGTTTTGTACTCTTCCACCTTCTTCACCTGGAGAAGGCAATGGCACCCCACTCCAGTACTCCTGCCTGGAAAATCCCATGGACGGAGGAGCCTGGTAGGCTGTAGTCCACAGGGTCGATGAGGGTTGGACACGACTGAGCGACTTCACTTTCACTTTTCACTTTCATGCATTGGAGAAGGAAATGGCAACCCACTCCAGTGTTCTTGCCTGGAGAATCCCAGGGACGGGGGAGCCTGGTGGGCTGCCGTCTATGGGGTCGCACAGAGTCGGACACGACTGAAGCGACTTAGCAGCAGCAGCACCTTCTTCACCTGTATCTACTTTGGTCCCTAATGGGTCTGCCCTTCCTGCAGGTATTGGCCTACCTTCTCAGGCACCTTAAGTGAGGATTCTGGTGTGTGTGGTTAACAATCAGATTAAGGTATGAAGAGCCCACCCCCCCACCTGGTGGATTGGCACTTTAAGGAAGCCTTTTAAAGACTCAAAAGAACCAATCATTATGGACGATAAGTTGCAGATTAATAAAACTAAGCAAGGTGTTCCCTATTTCTAAGCACAGCAGGGGTGTGGGGCGGGTGGGGAGGAAGGATGGATGAATGGAGGAAAACAAAATGTCACCCTTTCTTTTCTTAGTGTGCTCCACTTCCCTACTGGGTATCAAGGACCAGACAGTGGAATCTGAGCTGTCGGATTCTTTGAAAACAATTAAGTGTAGTTTCGCCACACACATCTTATCTAGAGCTGGATAATTTTCAAGAGGATTCTTGTGTTGAAAAGTCATTAGCTATAATGAAATCATAAAAATTAGACATAGAAAAACAAGTGTTGCTCTGGGTTTTTTGTTTTGTTTTCTTTGCTTTTTAAGGTGTGAGCTACTCAGGAGATGTACCAGAGAAACCCAGAACTATATTTGGTTAAAATTAGGGAATGTAATACAAATTTGTATTCATTTTTATTTACTTAATAAGTATATTCTTACTATGTTCTTTAATAGATGGATGACATTGAATATCTATTACTATAAATATAATACTCATTCCTTGGCAAATTTATTTTATTAGCACCTAACAGGAATGAGGATGGATTAAATTCTGCCCCTGCATGAATAATCATTAGAGGTCTTAGAAATGATCAAGAGATTGGCACAACATTGTAACTCAACTATACTTCAATTAAAAAAAAAACTTTTTTATGTAATCAAGTACCCTATCCCATTCATCCCAGGTAGATTTTCCAAAATATCTCTAACGAACACACACTAGTTCTAAGCATACAATCTCATCTAATAAGAATCCCTTACTTCTAGTCTCATTATAGTCATATTCTGATGTCTTAACACATACCTGTATGAATACAGATTTTTTAATCAGATAGCAAACTGATAGTGTGATATTACTGAGCTCACAGTATGAGTCAAACTATATTAAAATAAATTTATGTTTTTTCAAGGAGGCTAAAATTTGCCTTTAATTATTTTATTTTCATTATTTTAAAGTTGTATTGGGCTTTCCGGGTGGCTCAGTGGTAAAGAATCTGTCTGCGAATGCAGAAAACATGGGTTGATCCCTGGTCAGGGAAGATCCCACAGGCCATAGAGCAACTAAGCCTGTGCACCCCAACTACTAAGCCTGTGCTTTAGATCCCGAGAGCCACAACTACTTAAGCCCTCATGTTCTAGAGCCCGTCCTCTGCAACAAGAGAAGCCATTGCAATGAGAAGCTCATGCATCATGAGAGAGTAGCCCCTGCTTGCCACAACTGGAGAAAAGAGCCCATGCAGCAATGAAGACCCAGCACAGACATAAATAAATAATAATAAATGTTTAAAAGTTGTATTCATGTACTACTATGTAATATCATACATATTATTAAAATCCACAGAATAAAAATCATACATATATGTAAAGATAAATAAGTTATTATTATTGTTTATGTTCTCCAAGGAATCTTCCTGAATGTCACTTGGAGGAAATGTACCCCACTTTGGAGATAAGTTCTCCAAGCTAGTGTTTTCAAATGTTTATGTGCATATAAATAGCTTGAAGATCTTATTTAAATGTAGATTCTGATTCAACAGGTCTGGGGTGAGGTTTGAGAGTCCATTTATCTAGCTACCAGGTGATGCTGATAATACTGGCCTGGAGACCACACGTTAAGTAGTGAAGATTCATGCAGTAACTTTTCAATTACTGACCTAAATCTCAATGCAAATTGAATTTTTAACAGTCAGTGCAATGTGTAGATAGTGCAGAGAAACTGAAGATTATCAGCCAGTAGTTATTTTAAATGGTGCATATTAAAATGTAAATTAAATGCATGAACCAGATTGAATCCATATGTAAAGTATCTAAGGTAGAAAACTATTTATTAAATACTTTAAACTCCTTAGACACATTCTCAAATATAGTAGCCATAGAAATGTTAAATACAAAGTAATCCTCTCTATTTATCACAGCAGATCTCCATAGAACATACAAGAAATTTTTTTCTAAAGTTATTATATGGCCTATAAATAAAACTGCCTTTTAATTTTTTTCTGTCATTTCGAATGTTTCGTTAGTTCCCACTGACAGACTGCTTTTCAGTCTTTCTTGGCCAGGTTTCTTCATGAAAACTGTTAGATGTGTCTGTAAACCAAGATGATTTTCATAAAGAAAACAGTTAAGTGCAATCTTTGATCAGATGAATCTGATTATCACAAACCAAGATGATTTTATAAAGAAAACAGTTAAGTGCAATCTTTGATCAGATGAATCTGATTATCACTTTATATACCTGATGACCATAGGAAACTTCTCAGGGGTCTGCATCACAGATGTTATAAATGTTCCCCATTCATTTTCTGTCATGTAAATTCAAAAATATGGCAACATTCAGGGAAGATTTCAGCTCCCCAGTGTCAATTTGATGAAGCCCAAGTTTCAAAAGTGCCAATGCACTTATACCTAAACACAAAACCAATTCTGTAATTAGGACCCAAGCTTGTGTACCAGAGGAACAAAGTAATAAAGGACCACTTCCAACCTCTAGAATCATCAGGATATCTGATAAACTCTCCAGGTTTGGTTTTGTTGAGTCAGTTTATTTAATTCAAGCCAAACTCCAGTATCCACGTACCCAAGTACCATGCTTGTCACTGGGGATTCAGAGATGAACAGACAAGTCTTTAGCATCTAAGAACTAATTTAAGTGGATTGATATGAAGCTACAAACTATTCATGCTAAAGTGTGCCTATAGAGGTATGTACAACATGTCCCTAGGAGTTGTACAAGGCCCCACAGGCAAGGTGATATTGCATTTTAGAGAACGAATAGGAGTACTCTTGAAGGAGGAGATGGCCACCCACTCCAGTATTCTTGCCTAGAGAAGCTCATGGACAGAGAAGCCTGGCAGGTTACAGTTCAGAGGGTTGCAAAGAGTTGGACACGACTGAGCACACACACCCGGGAGCACTCTGGCAGGGCAGAGAGAAAGGACGCTCTCCAAGGATGACACAGCATTTATACCAAGGATTTAACACTCTATAGTCTCATGAAATGAAACTCGTGAAATACATCATTATTTTTTCAATTTTACTCCTTCCATGTCTATTTGCCATTCGTATACACATCATGTATGTATATGTGTGTATGTATACATATATATATACATATACATGCAGACATATATGTGTGTGTATACATATCATGTATACAAATGGCACTTTCACTTTCACTTTCACTTTTCATACATATCATCCTTGGAAAAATGTCTAAGTCCTTTGCCTCTGTTAAAATCTGGTTAACTGATTTTTTGTGATTAAGTTGTAGAAATTCTTTCTATATTCTGGATATTAACATCTTTTAAGATATATGATTTGAAAATATTTTCTCCCATTCCAAAGCATTATGTCATTTGATGAGCAGAAGTTTTTAAAGTTGGATGTAGTCCCAATTTGTCCATTTTTGCTTTTGTGGACTGTGCTTTTAGCCTCATATCCAAGAAATCACTGCTACATCCAGTATCATGAAGTTTTTCTCTTATGTTTTATTCTAATTCTATAAGTTTGGGGTCTCACATTTGGGCTTTTAATTCATTGAATTAATTTTTGTATATTGTGTAAGATAAAGGTCCAACTTCATTTTTTTTGCATGTAGATATCCAGCACAATTTGTTGAAGAGACTGTCCTCTTCTCATTAAGAAAAACTTACCCTTTTAACCATTATCTGTATACAGACATTGTTGTTGTTTAGTCACTCAGTCATGACTCTTGTGGCCCCGTAGACTGTAACCTGCCTATCTCCTTGTTCGTGGGATTTCCTGGCAAGAACACTGGAGTGGGTTGCCATTCCTCTTTCAGGTGTTGATCTTCCTGACCCAGGGACTGATCTGCATCTTCTGCACTGGCAGGTGGACTCTTTACTGCTGAGTCACCAGGGAAGTCCATCTACAGGCACACCTTGTTTTATTGCTCTTTGCTTTATTGAGCTTCACAGATACTGCATATTTTTTTGTTTGTTTTACAAATCGAAGGTTTATAGAAATCCTGCATTGTCAGATAATTAGCATTTTTTAGCAATAAAGTTTTCAAAATTAAGCCATGTACATTGTTTTTTAAGACATAACATTATTGCATACGATGGACTACAATATTATATAAACATCATTTTTATATGCACTGGAAAACAAAAAACTTTGTGTGACTCACTTTATTATAATATTTGCTTTATTGCAATGGTCTAGAACTGAATTTACAATATCTCTGTAGTAAGTATAAACATATATGTGCATATATGTGATTTATTAAAAGAAGTTGACCCACTGGATTAAGGCTCAAAAGTCCCAAGATTGTCAGGGTGACTAGGCAAGCTGGAGAGCTGGAGGATCAATGGTTTAGTTCCAGTCCAAATTCGAAGGCCTGAGAACCAGAAGAGTTGACGATGTAGTTTCAGTCTGAAGTCCAGCCAGTTTGGGACTCAGAAAGAGCCAGTGTTTCAGTCTGAGACCAGAAGCAAGAAAAAAAAGCAAATGTTCCTGTTCAAAAGCAACCTGGGGGAAAAAAATAAAAAAGCAACCTGGGGAGAATTCTCTCTTACTCAGGGGAATGTCAGCTTTTTTGTTTTTAATGTTCAACCAAATATCTGAGCATCCCATAGCCCAGTCAAGTTTATATCTAAAATTAACCATCACATACTGCCACAGTTCTGGGAATTGGTGATGGACAGGGAAGCCTGGTGTGCTGCAGACCATAGGGTCGCAAAGAATTGGACACAACTGAGTGACTGAACTGAACTGAATTAAACTGCCACTTCCTAGCTGAGTGTCCCTGGGCAGATTACTTTATCTTCCTGTGCATCAAGGCCCTTAACTGTAAACTGGGAATAATTATAGAATCTGTGCTGTGCTATGCTTAGTTGCTCAGTTGTGTCCAACTCTTTGTGACCCCATGGACTGTAGCCCACAAGGCTTCTCTGTCCATGGGGATTCTCCAGGCAAGAATACTGGAGTGGGTTGCATGCCCTCCTCCAATTATAGTATCTACCTTTTAGATTTTCTGCGAGGATTATACAAAATCATGCATGCAAAGCCCTTAGCGAAACACGTAATAATTGTTATTACTGTTAACTTTTAAGTTACTGCATAGGATTCAAATTGTTTGGACAGATTAGAATTGATTTAACTGATTCTCTACTATTAAATTTCAATTCTTTCTAGTTTTTTGGTTTCTAGTATTTATTATTGAAAACTGCTTTCAAGAATATCTGTGTAAAATTGTAAATAAGTCAGAGTTTTGGCTAGTTTGTTACATTCTTTCTGTTCCTAGATCTTGTATTGAAATTATTTTCCAAAATGGAAATGACTTTATTGTTACGCCCATTTATCAAAGTAATGTGTTAATTTGGTTCACACAAGACAAAATCATAAAGCATAATGTGAAAGAATTCCTTGAAATCTGATCCCCTAAAGAGAACCATACAAATTGGTGAATACATTTCTACAATTTTTTTCTGCATGTATATTATGTATAAGGTTAAACAGTGGGACAGTGCTGACTAGGTTTGTTCACTTCTCATTATAATGTGGATATCTTTCCATATTAGTCTGCTTCATATTTTCACTGGTAGCATCAAATTCCATTATATGAATTGCCATAACATATTTAAGTAACCCTCAATTCATGAACACTTGAATTGTTGGAGTTTTTATTGTTATAAAGATGTTGTTGGGTATGGGGATGTTTTAGGGTATTGGAATTATTCTTTGTTTTGTCTGTAGTGTTGTTTATTAAAAAAAAAATCTATGTGTATATTAAAAAGCCCTCAGAACTGTACATCATAAAAAGATAAGAAATTTTTCTATATGTAACATTTTTAATAAACCAAATTACTGAAATTAAAACCAAAAAAAAAGAATATCTGTGCAGGTATATCTTTGAGTATATCCATAATTATTTCATTAAAATTAGTCTTTATAAGTGATATCACTCAGTTAAGCAGATAACCAAAGCTTTCAATAAATACATACCCATAACCTTTGTGCCTTGGCTTTGCAACACTTTGTTCTTGAGGTGATTATATTTCTCAGCTTCACAGATACTGAGCTTGACTGTGTGACCTGCTTTGGCCAATGGAATGTGAGCAGATATACCATCCAACCAAAGCTTTAAATGCACTTGTGTGGACTGACTTGCTGCCTTAGATATTCTACCTTTTTATAGTTTTACCATGAGAATATCATTCCCTGGGTATCTGTTAGTTGCAGAATGAAGGACACGTGGATCAATCCTGAACTCAATTCACAGCCCAAATCAGAGTCACCCTAGTTGGTGCTCAGATGTAGGGGTGAAAAAATATTTGTTGTGTAAGTCACTAAGATGTTATGGTTATCTGTTAAAACATTGTTGCAGCAATAACTGATTTACGTACAGAGAGATGAGATCATCAGATTTATTGGTCATACTCCAGTGATCTAATCTGCCGAGGGTCATCTGTACCAAGAGTACCAAGTCTGTTATCATCTTCCTCCAGACCCCTCCCTACCAAATCACTGAACCTACATATGAGCTCACTCCTCTTTTTTTGGGTTACTGCCAAAATCAAAAGCTTCCAAAATCTATTGGAGAAAATGTTCATGATGAGGAGTTATGGAATCTTCTTCGCTTCACCTTGAGAATCCTTAAAAAGGGTTCCTGGAGTCTAAAATCTTCATTAGCTTTTCCCAACATGTGTTTCAAAGAACATTTGTCCTTGGAAATGCTCACAAAATCCACAAAAATGGATTCAATTTTGGCTACTTAAGTGATCACTTAAACGTTAGAAATGCTTTTGCGGGGGTTGGGGGGATGTATTTTTTTTTGAAGATGTCTTTTATGACATTCTTGAATGTTCATAATGCACACAAGCATATGAAATTATTGGAGAAAACTTGCAGTAAAGAAATATGATAAGATTCTGCATGTCCCAATCTTAATTTACACTAGCCCTTTTATTCTAGCAATATCTCAGTATCTCTTATTATCTGAGAATCTAGTATTCTACAGAATCCATTTTGTGAAAACTTAACTCAGAAGGTAGACTTTCTCATGAAGAAATTTCAGGCTTTATACAGGCCAACTAGGATAGATATTTTAGGCATCTGTAGTACCTATTATACCATGTCACATTATGTATGTGTATCAGTTAGTATACACGCCAACCTACTGTTTTCAGAGACCCAAAATTACAGTGACTTCAGTAAGACAGGAGTTTATTTCTTTTACCTAAGTGTTCAGAGGTTAGTAGTCTAAGTTGATAGTTGATAAGGTAGTTCTGCCTCCTCTGGGTCATCTAGGATCCCAAGTTGGCAGTTGCCTCTGTGACCCTCAACATTGATTTCCAGTCCCTGTCATTTCTCAGCCTAAAGGAAGAAAGAAGTCTACAAGGGAAGCTTCCACTCTAAGAAACAATCAATATTGGTTATGTCACTTCTGACATGTCATTGGCCCAATCCTGGTCACATATCCAATGCCTAGCTCCCAGCGAACTATACCTCCAGCTAGGTGGCCACATGTCCTACTGGAGGGTCAAATAATTCTATTCCTAAAAGGAATAAGGGGACAATAGACCCTGGGGGTCAATTAGTGGTATCTGCCACTGCGTTTAGCTTATTTGTTTGAAACCTCTGGACTCTCCCTTCCAGGTAACAAAATGGAAGTAGTCACATAAATGAGTTAGGAAATGCCATATTTCCTCCACAGATCTATAGTTGCTGCTCCCATCAGAATGACAAACACCACCTTTAAGTCACCATTGTCTCCTACCTCCTTAAAACATCTGACACAATGTATAATTCCTAGCTTAAAATACAGCTTGAAACTGCTCATTTTTTGATGTCCAGACTCACAAGTAATCAAAGACATGTAAGCACCTGAGGGCAAAGGTAGTATCTTACCATTGTTGTTGGAACAACGTCAAACACTATAGGTGCTTGGAAAATAAAAGTTTCATGGATAAATGAGACGCCAGCTCTAAAAATGGAATGGGATGCCATCATCTCCTTTAAAGTAAAGGTTTAAAGTAAAGGTGGTGCTTAATGCTGGTGTAGGAGAAGGCAATGGCACCCCACTGCAGTACTCTTGCCTGGAAAATCCCATGGATGGAGGAGCCTGGTGGGCTGCGGTCCATGGCATCACTATGAATTGAACACGACTGAGCGACTTCACTTTCACTTTTCACTTTCATGCATTGGAGAAGGAAATGGCAACCCACTCCAGTATTCTTGCCTGGAGAATCCCAGGGACGGGGGAGCCTGGTGGGCTGCTGTCTATGGTGTCGGACACGACTGAAGCGACTTAGCAGCAGCAGCACCAATGCTGGTGTAGATGCAGCCAAACAGATAGTTCCACATAGAGCAGGTGGAAGTATAAATTAGTATAACCTTTTGAGAGGGCAATTCATCAAAATACAAGTACAAAAAGAAACAAATTTTTGTTGGTCACATGGGCAAAAGTGTAAACATTTGTTAATATGTTGATGAAGGTATCAGAAAGCATGTTTTTTGACATATTACTGGTGGGAGTCTATTTATAGTAACCACTGTGGAGACATTTTGGGAATGCCTGGTACAGTAAAAATGCATATATTCTGACTCAATACTTTCTACTCTAGAGATTTGTCTTACAGATACATTTGCACAATTGTGATGTTCATATAAATAAGGGTACTCAATACAGACTTGTTTGTAGCGGCAAAAGACTAGAAAAAGCTTAGATGTCCTTCTCTGGGAGGGGAGCAATTAAATGCATCGTAGCTATTTAAAAATATATTGTTAAAATTGTGAAAGTCAAAATACACAGGAGTATTTTTACCACCATAAATTGATGGGCTCTTAAAAAAAGTGGCAGAGGAAGATACCCACACTCACATTTGTGTATGCACACACACATATTTAACTCAGTTATGTCCAACTCTTTATGACCCTATGGACTGTAGGCTCCTCTGTCCATGGGATTCTCCAGGCAAGAACATTGGAGTAGGTAGCCATTTTCTTCTCCAGGGGATACCGATCCAGGGACCGAACCCACATCTACCAGGGTCTCCTGCATTGCAGGCAGATTCTTTACTGCTGAGCCACCAAGGAAGCAATATACAGAGAGAAAGAGAGAGAGAGAGAATCCGAGGAAGAAGAAACATGCTTGAAGGTCAGAGATGGAAGGATAACTTGTTAACTGTTACATTCTTAAACTGTTTTTTATCATATATTGCTTTTTCAACAGAAGTAAAAAAACTTTGAGGAGTTCCTTGGTTGCCTAGTGGTTAGGGTTCATGACCAGGTCCAATCCCTGGTTGGGGAACTGGGATCCTGCAAGCCAGGCAATACGACCAAAAAGTCACAATTTATATTTTTGATGCTGTAATTCTCTTTCTAGTACTACATCCCAATGAAATAATTTGAAATACAAATACAAATTTATGCCAGAAATCTGTATGCAGGTCAGGAAGCAACAGTTAGAACTGGACATGGAACAACAGACTGGTTCCAAATAGGAAAAGGAGTACGTCAAGGCTGTATATTGTCCCCCTGCTTATTTAACTTCTATGCAGAGTACATCATGAGAAATGCTGGACTGGAAGAAACACAAGCTGGAATCAAGATTGGCAGGAGAAATATCAATCACCTCAGATATGCAGATGACACCACCCTTATGGCAGACAGTGAAGAGGAGCTAAAAAGCCTCTTGATGAAAGTGAAAGAGGAGAGTGAAAAAGTTGGCTTAAAGCTCAACATTCAGAAAACGAAGATCATGGCATCCAGTCTCATCACTTCATGGGAAATAGACAGGGAAACAGTGGAAACAGTGTCAGACTTTATTTTGGGGGGCTCCAGAATCACCGCAGATGGTGACTGCAGCCATGAAATTAAAAGACGCTTGCTCCTTGGAAGAAGTATGACCAACCTAAATAGCATATTCAAAAGCAGGGACATTACTTTGCCGACTAAGGTCCGTCTAGTCAAGGTGATGGTTTTTCCTGTGATCATGTATGGATGTGAGAGTTGGACTGTGAAGAAGACTGAGCGCCAAAGAATTGATGCTTTTGAACTGTGGTGTTGGAGAAGATTCTTGAGAGTCCCTTGGACTGCAAGGAGATCCAACCAGTCCATTCTGAAGGAGATCAACCCTGGGATTTCTTTGGAGGGAATGATGCTGAAGCTGAAACTCCAGTACTTTGGCCACCTCATGCAAAGACTTGGCTCACTGGAAAAGACTCTGACGCTGGGAGGGATTGGGGGCAGTAGGAGAAGGGGATGACCGAGGATGGGATGGCTGGATGGCATCACGGACTCGATGGACATGAGTCTGAGTGAATTCCGGGAGTTGGTGATGGACAGGGAGGCCTGGCGTGCTGCGATTCATGGGGTCGCAAAGAGTCGGACATGACTGAGCGACTGAACTGAACTGAACTGATGCATTCAAAAACTTAGAAATAACCCAAACATCAAATATTGTGGGAACAGCAGTGAAAGCTATTTTTGTTAACATTTTCAATAATACTGGAAAATGATATAATGAAAAAGCACACAAACAGAAAGCTTAATAAAAAGATTACAAGTACACATGATGGAACGTTATCAGTTGCTGACCCTGGGGAGTAGCACTACAGATGCATATCATTCTGTTTCTCTATATTTGTGTATTTAGTACCAGTCAGAGCTCTTCTGACTGTAAGTGACAGAAACCGAAATCAAACTAGTTTAATTAAAAGGTTATTTATTGGCTTACTGAATCAGTTGCTAGGACTGACTGGAACCAGGGACTCTTTCTAAATCTCTCTGTATATTGGGATTAACATCACCTATGGTAGATCTCGGAGAAGGCAATGGCACCCCACTCCAGTACTCTTGCCTGGAAAATCCCATGGATGGAGAAGCCTGGTGGGCTGCAGTCCATGTAGTCGCTAAGAGTCGGACACGAGTGAGCGACTTCCCTTTCACTTTTCACTCATGCATTGGAGAAGGAAATGGCAAGCCACTCCAGTGTTCTTGCCTGGAGAATCTCAGGGACGGGGAAGCGTGATGGGCTGCCATCTATGGGGTCGCACAGAGTCAGACATGACTGAAGCGACTTAGTGACTGATCTGCCTTCTCCACGAGCCTTGGGACTCTGTGATCAGGAGCTCCCAGATTCACCTTTCCTAGCTTTTCCACTACAGAAGCAAAGAATGTTCCCTCATTCTCTGGGGTCTGTGACACATCCAGCTAAGATAATCCCAACCAAAATTTGGGCCCATTTTAGATCCCATAACCAATCCCAGTGGCCAGGGTAGTGGTGTAGTGAGAGAGGGTAGTGCACAGGAAGGCAGGTTTATGGAAGAAGACAGGAGCAACCAGGAGGTAGTAAAGTTCAGTTCAGTTCAGTTGCTCAGTCGGGTCCAACTCTTTGCGACCCCATGAATCGAAGCACGCCAGGCTTCCCTGTCTATCACCAATTCCCGGAGTTTACCCGAAACCAGGAGGTAACAGGATCTATTCTGCTTGAGTTTGGGGCGAGTCAGTGCAATCTGCATTCCCCATGCCGTAACAGAATTGTTTTTTAAAGAAAAGACAGCACCACCCACTATGGCCAGATGGTTAGTGTGATAAGGAGTGTGCAATGTACCAGGAAAAGAAGAGAGCTGCTGGGCCATCAAAATAGCAACTGTCCATTGCACTGTATTTTCAATGAATGTGTTTACTTGGATAATCAGGAAAAAAGTTTTCAAGTGAGAAAAGAACACCATTTCCTTTTCTCTCTCTTGCCCTGGGGTTTAGTGGTGCCTCTGGAATATTTCCTTATCTGCCTTCTGGTCACCTGAAAAAAGTTATATTCACCTTCTAATTAGAACTTGAAATCAAACTTGCTCTCCCTTAAATGGCCTGGTAAAATAATTTTCTGAAGCCCAGAACCTGGTTGTTTTTTCCCTACATGTCACCTTCCAGGCAACAGAAACAAAGCGTACGTCTCAGTCCTATTCTATAGTTTGAATTTTGAGGTGAGGCTCAAGTCTAAAGGCCCTGCTTGCTACATCTCTCTCCCACTGCTGGACCGACCAGGTCTGAGTTTATTGACCCTCACAGCACAATACAAAATATGCTTGTTTGCTTTGGTCTGTTCGGATGGGCAAGGAGTCCTGTCTGAGTTTGCCTTCCACTGTTTGGTTTGCCAATTCTTTTGTGTATTTTAGTCACTTTCTATACACATTACTAGACACCTTTCCTAATGGCTCATTATCTCAACGCTTTGAAAAAAATTATATAATGTGTCCTCATGGCTTAATTCATTCTTTTCATAAAGTTACGAGACTAGGCATCAACGCATAATTGGAATACACTTGTTACAAATTTGTTTCTAAATCTAGAAGAAGCAACGATTATCATACTAGATATAGGATAAAAACTGGGCTTCCCTGGTGGCTCAGATGGTAAAGAATCTGCCTGCAATGTGGGAGACCTGGATCTGATCCTTGGGTCAGGGAGATCCCCTGGAAAGGAAATGCTACCCACTCCAGTATTCTTGCCTGGAGAATTCCATGGACAGAGTAATTCCCCACACTCCATAGGGTCACAAAAAGTTGGACATTACTGAGCAACTAACATTTTCACTTTTTTCAGGATAAAAATTACATTTAATTATAAAAAGTTGAAGATGAAACTCATCCCTTCTTTTTATTTTTAATTGTGGTAAAATACACAGAATATGAAATTTACTCTCGCAACCTTTTTTCAGTTCAGTAGTGTTAAGTACATTCACATTGTTGTGCAACCAGTCTCCAGAATTACTTTCATCTTGCAAAACTGAAACTCTATACCTATTAAATAAAAACTTCCCATTCCTCCCTCCTTTTAACCCCTGGCAACCACCCTTTTATTTTCTGACTTATGAATTTGACTACTCTAGATACTTCATATAAATAGAATCATACAATATTTTTTCTTTTGTGACTGGCTTATTTCACTTAGAAAAATATCCTTAAACCATGTTGTAGTATGTGTCAGAATTCCATTTTTTAAGGCTCATATTCCATATATACATGTATATATATATACACACATGGCATCTTATTTATCCATTCATACATCAAGGAACATGAGTTTTATCTTCCATTTTTTTGTAATTATAAATAATGCTGCTATGAAAATGAGTATACAAATATCTCTCTGAGGCTGTTTTAATTCTTTTGGGAATATATTCAGAGTATAATACTGGTCACATGGTAATTCTATTTTTAATTTTTTGAGGAACTGCTATACTGTTTCTTGGGCTTCCCTGGTAGCTCAGCTGGTAAAGAATTTGCCTGCAATGCAGGAGACCCCAGTTCATTCCTGGGTCAGGAAGGTCCCCTGGAGAAGGGATAGGCTACCTACTCCAGTATTCTTGGGCTTCTCTGGTGGCTCAGACAGTAAAGAATCCACCTGCAATGTGAGAGACCTGGGTTTGATTCCTGGATTGGGCAGATCCCTTGGAGGAGAGCATGGCAACCCACTCCAGTATTCTTGCCTGGAGAATCCCCATGGCGGGCTACAGTCCATGGGGTTGCAAAGAGTTGGACACAACTTTGTGACTAAGCATAGCATACTGTTTCTCATAGCAACTGCACCGTTTCATATTCCTACCAACAGTGTACAAGTGTTCTAGTTTCTTCACATCCTGGCCAATACGTGCTATTTTTTGGACTTGGTAGTGGCCATTGTAACAGGTATGAGATGAGAATCTCATCTATTCTTAGCCACTCATTTTGTGTATGAGGAACTGAGACCCAGTCATTTTAAATAGATTGTCCTAGGTAGTGCAAATCATATGAGAGAACAAAGTGCAGTGGTTAAAATACTGGTCTCTGGATCTAGATTCCCACTTTTTAATCTTGGCTCTGCCACTGACTGGCTATGTAACCTTGGGCACGTTACTTAACTTCTCTGTGTCAGTTTTCTTATCTTATAATTTAAGGGTACCTACCTCATAGAGTTGTTGTTATAAGGACTAAATGAGATAGGACAGATAAAGTGCAGCTTGAAAATGGCCACCTTTTTTTGACATTCCTGCTATTGGAAGATGGGATCTAATTTCCCTCTCCTTGAATCTACACTGGCCAGAGGCACTCAGTTGTCAGTAATAAAATGCAAGTGGAGTAATGCTGCTTGACCTCCCAGTCTGAGTCAGAGAAAGACTTTCACCTCGTGCCTTGGTCTCCAGGCACTCTCTCCGCAGGAAGCCATCTGCATATAAGTATGACTGTTCTGCTAGAGAAATCATATGGAGAGACCCTGAAACTACACACAGAGAGGGGTTTGTTTCATTGAACTCAGCTTTCCTGCCATCCTGACAAGGTGCCAGGCGTTTGAATGAACCTCTGTGGTACCCTCCAGACCAAACCAGCTGTCAGCTAAACAAAAATAAGTGACCTCAGTCAATAACACATTAAGCCAAAGGACTGCCAGCCAAGTTTTGCCCAAACACTATTTTTACATAATTAGTTTTGGCATTAAATGACAGAGCAATTGATCACCGGGCCACTAGAATGTAAGCTCTCTAAGGGCAGGTATTTTTGCCTTCATTGTTATTTCCCCAGGACTTAGAGCAATGCCTGGCATATAATAGGTGTTCAGTAAAGATTTGCTCAGTGAATGGATGAAAACTAAACTCTTGTTTTTATTAGTGGCAGATGATTATCAGAACCAGTCTGCTGATCAGAGCTCTCTGTATCACTCCATGCTGACCTAAAAGATACTGACCATTTTATTTCTCCTGAGATTTTTTAGGGCCTTATAATAAAACTTTTGATGTATTCTCAAAAAGTTAGTGGTAAGGTATACTCCAAGTTGCAAAGATTGGAGAACATTAAAAGAGACTACATGGTGTTTCTTTTTCTTAACTTTTATTATTAAAATTTTTTTCCTTCTATGAAGTTATTTTTTATCGGAGTATAATTGCTTTATAATGTCGTATTAGATTTAGCTGTACAATGAAGTGAATCAGCCATATGCATACGTATATCCTCTCCCTCTTGTACTTTCTTCCCACCCTACCCCTATCCCACCCCTCTAGGTCATCACACAGAACTGAGCAGAGCTTCCTGTGCTTTATAGCAGGTTCTTACTAGTTATCTATTTTACATACGGTAGTGTATATATTTCAATGCTAATCTCCCAGTTCATCCCACCCTCCCTCAATACTACAATGTTGTTGTTTTAGTTGCTAAATTATGCCCAGTTCTTTCTGACCCCATAGACTGTAGCCTCCCAGTCCTCTGTCCATGGGACTTCCAGGCAAGAACACTGAAATGGATTGCCAGTTCCTCTCCAGGGAATCGTCCCAACCCAAAATGGAATGAACCTGCGTCTCCTGCATTGCAGACAGATTCTTTACTGTTGAGCCACCAGGGAAGTCCCAAAACGACAATACCAGGCAATTAAAACCTGTAACTCACTAAATCCTAACAACCTTGTTAAGTTTATATCATTTTCTTCCTTTCTACACATTAAGACACTAGGGCTCGAAGAGTTTAGGTAGGTACTTTGCCCAACCAAAGATGAGAAACGGAGCTTCAGGATTTGAACCTAGATCTGCCTCTTCCTTGAAGAACACTTTTCAGTCGAGAAAACTATTCATAAAGATTATCAGCACACAACAGTGAGTAAAGAGGGCCTGTTGCTTTAAAAGTCAGGAATAGCCCCTTCAAGTCCCAGCTGCTGGCCAATCATGAGGCTTTCTTCAACTCACTTATCTCATTTTCCTCAACCAGAAAATGGGAAAAGTGATCCCTGTCCTGCCTACCTTACAGTGATGTGGGCGATTCTAACAACCCAAACACTTCTTGCAAACATGCTCCTGTAGAAAGACCTTCCCATGGCAACAAAGATAGGAAAAAGATGTGAAAAGGTTTCTGAGATCCTACATAAATGAACATTTTTGACAAAATATTGGGGATCAGTGATTCCAAAGTTGAAAAAAATCTTCAGCAAGGTTCATTGAGTTCAAAAGAAATGAGTGTTAAGACAATTAAGATCGTTTGAGATAAAGGATATATTCATCTAAAGTGAAATTTTTATTCAAAATATAATTGTCACTGGTTCTATCACTAGTCCAGGAACTAAGACCCCACATGCCATGGAGCAACTAAGCCTATGTGCCGCAACTACTGAAGCCCATATGCTCCAGAGCCCTTGCAATGAGAAGGGGAATCAGTGGAAGAGAGCAACAGGGGAAGCGGTTGCAACAAGAAGCCAGTGCAGCACAACTGGAGGGAGAGCAGCCACCCCGCCCCCCCCCCCCCGCCCCCCCGCAACTAGAGGATGTGCAGCAATGAAGACCCAGTGCAGCCAAAACTAAACAAAGAAATAGATAAACCAATAAAACAAAATTATAAAAATATAATTGTCAATGTAGTCAGGCTTTGGGTACCAGCTGGGTTGCTTTACCCTCACAGACTCAACCATTCGTTTCTAAAGTACATCCTTTTTGCTGAGGTGAAAATGTTAGGAGGAAATCCAGCCTCACCCACGTGCCACAGCAATACCTTCCAGCCCTTCTTTGTGCTGTTGCTGAACCAGGCTACCTGATCAGAATTCCTTTGCCTTAGAGTAAATTCCATATGGAGTCTCAAGTTGCTCTCATCCACTGACTGGCCCCCATTAATATATCTTGGTCCTTCAATATGTTCCATTAATGTTGAGCCACAGAAGAGAAACCATTGGTTATTGAGAATTTCTGTAAATTAACTCATTTCACCCCCACCTTCCCTCTATAGCATTCAATTCTGAAAACCAAGGGCTCCTTGGTCTGAGTAGCCTTTGTCAAGCCACAAAAGATCCTGTTAAACACTTTCTCTAGGGCCTAGGGGGTCTCCTTGACAAATATTTGCATAACTATTTTCAACTTCTCAAGTGATAATTGAAAACAAAACAAAACAAACGAACAAAAACAAATAGAACCTGCACCAAAGGGGTCTTATTATTTTTAAATAGAGACAATGTTTAAATGTGATTTATTTGGCTGAAGTTCTGTCTAAACTGCAACCTTACCACACCAACACACAGTCAGACATACATGTGGGTGCATGTGTGTGCACACACACATGCTGTGCACACACACACATGCTGAGCTAGGTTTAGTCCCCCTAACTCAGATCCCTATATGTTTCTATGACCTATGATTGTATACACACTGATAGTTCTTAACTCTAACTTGTGAAGAGTCTAATACAGATATGAATATGTTAAAAATGTGAATTTGACTATTAAAACTGTAGAACTCAATTCAACAAACCATATTTAAGGTTATATAAAAGTATCAAATTTACCAAGAGAGTTTCTGAGATTTAAATTGGTTTAAGAGCAAGTAATTTGTAAACTCATCTTTCTGAATTTATGTCTTTTCAACTTTCCACCACTTGAAACTCCATCAACGCTCCATTTGTTTAGAATGTCTAGAATCACAGTTTCTAAAACATAGCATACAGGTTATGGGTTCTGGATCTGTGGTCAGTAGACCTGCGATTCAACCCAACCTGTGACTACATGAAGGCATATCCTTCTTGAGTCACTTAGTACCTGTGTTATAAGATTGTTGTGAAAATTAATGAGAAAAATAAAATAACATTGTCAAGCCTACAGCAAGTACTTGAAAACATCAGCTGTTGCACTATCATCAAAAAGTCTACAGATACATTCTGGAGAGGGTATGAAGAAAAGGGAATCCTCCTACACTGTTGGTGGGAAGGTAAATTGGTGCAGCCACTGTGGAAATCAGTATGGAGATTTATCACATGTATGTACATGTGAAGTTGCTTCAGTCGTGTCCAACTCTTTGTGACCCTATTTACTGTAGACTGCCAGGCTCCTCTATCCATGGGATTCTCCAGCAAGAATAGTGGAATAGGTGGCCATGCCCTCCCTCAGGGGATCCCTGCCCTCAAACCCAGGGATCAAAGCTGTATCTCCTGGGTCTCTTGCACTGGCAGGCCAGTTCCTTACTGCTAGTACCACCTGGGAAGCAGGTTTCTTAAAAAACTGAAAGTAGAGCCACCATGTGATCCACCAGGCCCACTCCTGAACATATATCCAGAGAAAACCCTAATTCAAAGAGACATGCACCTCAATGTTCATAGCAGCACTGTTTACAATAGCCAAAACATGGAAATAACACAAGTACGCATTAACAGACAATTCATTTAAGAAGATGTGGAGTGAGTGTGTGTGTGTGTGTGTGTGTGTGTGTGTGTGTATGCAATGGAATATTACTTAGCCATAAAAAAGAATGAAATATTGTCACTTGCAGCAACATGGATGGACCTAGAGATTATCATACTAAGTGAAGTAAGTCAGAGAAAAACAAATATTACATTATCACTTGTATGTGGAATCTAAAAAAATAATACAATTGAATTTATTTACAAAACAGAAACAGACTTAAAACAGAATAAACTTATGGTTAACCAAAGGTGAAAGGGAGTGGGGGAGGGATAAATCAGGAGTACTAGAGACAAACTACTATACATAAAATAAATAAGCAACAAAGATTTACTGTATAGTATATCAGTTCAGTTCAGTCATTCAGTCACGTCCAACTCTTTGTGACCCTATGGACTGAAGCATGCCAGGCTTCCCTGTCCAGTATTAAATCCCGGAACTTGCTCAAACTCATGTCCATCAAGTTGGTGATGCCATCCAACCATCTCATCCTCTGTCATCCCCTTATCCTCCTGTCTTCAGTCTTTCCCAACATCAGGGTCTTTTCCAATGAGTCAGTTCTTCGCATCAGGTGGCCAAAGTATTGGAGTTTCAGCTTCAGTATCAATCCTTCTAATGAACATTCAGGACTAATTTCCTTTAGGATGGACTGGTTGACTCCTTGCAGTCAAAGGGACTCTAAAAGGTCTTCTCCAACACCACATATCAAAAGCATCAATTCTTTGGTGCTCAGCTTTCTCTATAGTCCAACTCTCACATCCACACATGCTGCTACTGCCAAGTTGCTTCAGTCGTGTCCAACTCTGTGCAACCCCGTAGACAGCAGCCCACCAGGCTCCCCCGTCCCTGGGATTCTCCAGACAAGAACACTGGAGTGGGTTGCCATTTCCTTCTCCAGGGCATGAAAGTGAAAAGTGAAAGTGAAGTCGCTCAGTCGTATCCGATTCCTAGCGACCCCGTGGACTGCAGCCTACCAGGCTCCTCCATCCATGGGATTTTCCAGGCAAGAGTACTGGAGGGGAACCCCCTGCAGTTGCCATTACCTTCTCTGATCCACACATGACTACTAGAAAAACCATAGCTTTGACTACATGGACCTTTGTGGGCAAAGTAATGTCTCTGCTTTTTAATATGCTGTCTAGGTTGGTCATAACTTTTCTTCCAAGGAGCAAGTGTCTTTTAATTTCATGGCTGCACTGGAGCCAAAAAAAAAAAAAAAAGGTCTGTCACTGTCTCCATTGTTTCCCCATCTATTTGCCATGAACTCATGGGACCAGAAGCTATGATCTTAGTTTTCTGAATGTTGTGTTTTAAACCAACTTTTTCACTCTCTTTCAATCTCATCAAGGGACTGTTTAGCTCTTCTTCAGTTTCTGCCATAAGGGTGGTGTCATCTGCATATCTGAGGTTATTGATATTTCCCCCAGCAATGTTGATTCCAGCTTGTGCTTCATCCAGCCCAGCATTTCATATGATGTACTCTGTATATAAGGTAAGTAAGCAGGGTGACAATATATAGCCTTGAAGTATTCCTTTCCTATTTGGAACCAGTCTGTTGTTCCATGTCCAGTTCTAACTGTTGCTTCTTGACCTGCATACAGATTTCTCAAGAGGGAGGTCAGGTGGTCTGGCATCCCCATCTCGTTTAGAATTTTCCACAGTTTGTTGTGATCCATGCAGTCAAAGGGTTTGGCATAGTCAATAAAGCAGAAATAGATGTGTTTCTGAAACTCTCTTTCTTTTTTGATGATCCAATGGATGTTGGCAATTTGATCTCTGGTTCCTCTGCCTTTTCTGAATTCAGCTTGAACATCTGGATGTTCACGGTTCACATACTGTTGAAACCTGGCTTGGAGAATTTTGAGCATTATTTTGCTGGTGTGTGAGATGAGTGCAATTGTGCCATAGTCTGAACATTCTTTGGCATTGCCTTTCTTTGCGATTGGAATGAAAACTGACCTTTTCCAGTCCTGTGGCCACTGCTGAGTTTTCCAAATTTGCTGGCATATTGAGTGCAGCACTTTCACAGCATCATCTTTCAGGATTTGAAATAGCTCACCTGGAATTCCATCACCTCACACCTCCACTAGCTTTCTTCATAGTGATGTTTCCTAAGGTCCACTTGACTTCACATTCCAGAATGTCTGGCTCTAGGTGAGTGATCACACCATCGTGGTTACCTGGGTCATGAAGATCTTTTTTGTATAGTTCTTCTGTTTATTCTTGCCACCTCTTCTTAATATCTTCTGCTTCTATTAGATCCATACCATTTTTGTCCTTTTTTGTGCCCATCTTTGCATGAAACATTCCCTTGGTATCTCTAATTTTCTTGAAGAGATCTCTAGTCTTTCCCATTCTATTGTTTTCTGCTATTTCTTTGCATATGGGACTATAAAAATATTTTGTAATAACCTATAATGGAAAATAATATGAAATGAAAAAATATATATAGCTGAATTACTTTGCTGTACTCCTGAAACTAACACAATATTTTAAATCAACTACACTCCAATTAAAAAAAGTTACAAATAAAACCTCATCAGCCATTGTAATTAGTATAATTTTTGTCAAATTTAATGCGAAGATACTTGAGTTCCACAAACTATACTTCCTGCTTACTATTCCCATCAGTGCCATTGCCTTCATGTCTGTGACCATAGCAAGTTGTTTACATTGTCCTTTCCAACAGTAGGTACTTTTCATCTCTCTTAGACATGCTCAAGGTTTTAAAATGCACAAAGCAAAAAGTAATTCAATTGGAAAGACTGAGTCTCTTGTTAGTGTCAAGATATTTAAACATTTAGCTCAAGTATTGATTCTTTTGCATTAAAATCAATTTTAGATGTTAATAATTGCTAATCTAATTGCTAGTGATGCTACAATTAACAGAAGAACACAAATCATGGGCATCAAGTACAGATTAAAGTCAAATAACAAGTAATTTTTTTCCTTAATTCTTTGAGGGTATTGATCAAACCCAATGTAATTTCTCTTTCCAAATGGAATTCTGGCTCTTATGTAAAAATGAAGAAGTAAAAACATCCCCTGTAAAGGGCTATCTCACCTCCTTCCATGTCAATGGAAAGGAGGAAATGAAAATTAAACATCATAGCCAAAGCACAGATGGGAAACTGGATACGCTGATCACCATCTATTTTGATTACTACAGTTGTTAGGGCTAAATGCTTGATCTATGTTTGAGAATGGCAGTTACTCTGCTTAAAAGAAAGGAAGTGATCAACATTGTGATGTAGTTGAGATTTATCTGTATCAAATCTAACTATGTTTTGGGATATACTGAAAATCTTGATCTATATAAAAGTTTCCAATTTCGCAGAACTTTCTTCCCTGTCAGTACCCAGAAAAGGCTTTGAAATGGATCGGAACTCTACAAATGAAAGGGGGAATGCAAATGGAGTGAATAAGGTCCCGAACACTTTGTATGATTCCACGTCTTAACCACAGTCACATTCTCCTTTCTTGATTACTCTATGCTCACTTCAAGGGAAAGATATTTAGTGAATCAGAAACCGGAAGTTGGTCTCCACTGGAGTCTATGACATATTTGCTATGATGTTCGTGATTTACAGAGCTTCTTCCTCTCCACTCCTAATTGATGAGAACTGGACAAGGTTAAGTTGATGGAAATACTTAAGCATTCTCTCTAGTTTTCCCCACAAAGATCAACACAAGGACCAGCAATGGTGTTGTTTATGTTAGGCTGACTTACTATCTCATGCTGTTCCTCATTTCTAACATCCATGATTCATTCACAGTATTTCATCAAATGCACTCATAAAGTGGGGTTAATCACACTTGCCTATAATAGTGAATGATTATTGCTTTTGTCTTAATCTTCAGGTAAAAGCATTTGAATCTCCTCTGAATACACCTTCTCTACTCAATCCATGGGGTTACAAGTGCAGACGTTCTCATCCCCAACTCCGAAGATGGGCACATAAGCCCAGGGCTGATGGAAACAGAGCATGGAATCCTGTCATCCTAGATCTTTTGTCCCCTGACACATCCTTCTGTGCAGCAAAGGATTTTGCCCCTAGGCCAAGTTGGAGACATCATCTGTGAAGAAATTTAGTCAGTTTATGTGATATATTCATGCAATAGTAATTCAAAATAGGGGTTGGCATACCAGAGAGGACCGAATATGCTTTGGCATTTGGGGAGAGGACCAGCCTGACCACCTGCCCCCAGCAACCTAAAGTAAATTCTATCATCCACATTCCTACCAATAAACACAAAATCTAGCTCTAATTCTGGAGCAGAAGAAAGGAAACCCCACTCAAGCCATCTATATCAATTGCACTTGTCCTTGACCCACAAATAAATGAGTTAAAGACCATGGATTGGTAGGAAATTCTGCACCTCAAGTTTACTTGGAGAACAACTGAAATAAAATTTGAAAGAACTGACCTGACAGTGGAAATATAAATAATTCATAAAACAGAAGAAGCTATAAGGAATTCTCATTAATGTCCAAAAAAAGAATATATTCACTTTTAAACCAAAATAGACTACTATGAAAGAAGAGCAGTTGGAAAGCAATGAAGAGTTCATGGAAATTAAAAATACATCACCAAAATAAAAAATAAATCAAAGAAGTGCAAGAAAACAAATCAGAAAAATTTCCTGCAATATAGAGTAAAAAGATCAAAGACAGAAAACATGAGGGAAAAAACGTCAAGAGAAGTAGAACAACTAAAAAAACCAATATCTGTCCTACACAGATGTTCTACGAACAGAGAAATGAGGAAAAAATTTAAAAATAGTAGAAGAACATACCCCAGAGTTGATATAAAATATAAAACTTCAGATTAAAAGAGGATGAGTTTGGAAAAAAAAGATTCATTCTGAAACTTCAGAATACATATAAAGAGAAGGAAAATCCCATGAACGGAGGAGCCTGGTAGGCCTGCAGTCCATGGGGTTGCTAAGAGTAGGACACAACTAAGAGTCGGACACGACTGAGCGATTTCACTTTCACTTTTCATTTTCATGCATTGGAGAAGGAAACGGCAACCCACTCCTGTATTCTTGCCTGGAGAATCTCAGGGATGGGGTAGCCCGGTGGGCTGCTGTCTATGGGGTCGCACAGAGTCGGAAACGACTGAAGCAACTTAGTAGCAGCAGCAGCAACACACCAAAGTCTTTGGGTTGGGAGGTGAATAGGGGAAACATTACTATAAACAAGTAACAATTTCAGGGATTCCACTGACACATGGGATGCAACAAAGCAATGGAGGAAAGCAGAGCAACTATGGGAGATACTTAACATTCTAGCCAGAGGAGCAGCCAGTGGCGGGATGGAGCAGGCGAGGGACTGCTTACACCTGAGATGGACAACAGCCCAGCACACACCAGAGGTAGAAGTCCAAGTGAAATGTCAAAGGAATTACAACTGAGCAACCAAGAGTGTCAGTTGTACCTAAGGGAATCTAGCAGATGCAAATATGTGTAACGGGTTTCCAGGTGAAATCAAGACAGGTATTCTTAGTTGAGACGCCAAGAAGTGATAAAAGCAGTAGTGGAACATAAAGATAGCTGCCTCCAAGTGAAAAATCAGTAGTTGTATATCTTTATAAGGTATAAAATAATAAAGTAATAATATAATGTATAATGTAATAAAGATATTGTCCATGAAAAATAGAAAGGCAAGCAAGAAAGCAATGGAGTAATGCTTTCAAATAACTAAGGAAAAAATATTTTGAACATAAAATTCTGTATGCAGCCACACCATCAACCAAGTGTGAAAGTGAAATGAAGGCATTTCATACATGCAAAGACTTAGAACAGTTCTTATATATCTCTTCTGAAAAAAGTTGACAAGTACCAAAATATACTTCAGCAACACCAAAGAGGAATCCATGACAAAGGATGTACAGAGTCTAAGAAACAGCAAAAGTAACCCACAAAGACCATAGAGAGAAACAGTGGGGATAGATGTATGCAATGTGACAATAAAATAGTCTGTTTAAAAGTAGCTATTCCAAAAACAGTACAAATAACAATCGGGATAATTATGAAATATATTTTCTTTTTCAACAAGAGAAAAGGGAGACAATTACAAACTCTGTGAAAATTGTGGTCCATAGATGCAGTAAGCTAAAACAAGGCATTTATTTGAGAAATAGATAAACTGTATGAAAGGAATATCCATTTCACTTTGTTATAGGAAAATCTCAGAGTGGCACAGGTTTAGGAACATAAAATTACAACTCCTTTTCTATGGATTCAATCATCCCACCTAGATCTGTAACAAATACTAGTTATATAATCATAATACCGTAAGTGCTATTATTTAGACTTGAATTTCATAATAGATTTATAGATGAAGACAAAGTATGGAAAATTCAGGTTATAAGTGTTATTATAAACTATGCAAAAGAGAGTTACAAAGTTGAAAGGATTTCTGGTTTCTGGTCAGAAATATAAGATGCTTTAAAGTCACCACTCCATCCTAACAACTAACAAAAAGCCTAAAAATCAACAATTTTTCTTACATCCCTCAGAGAATTGAAGTCATGGGGCAAACTGCTGCCCTCAAAATTGGAGAGACAAACAGGCAGATAGAAACAATCACAATTTACTGGAGGAGAATCCTAAATGGAAATCAGACCATGTTCCTTTAATCCATGACATCAGGACCAGCTTTCAACTAAAAGTTACAAGGCAAACTGAAAGGCAATCAACACAGTTTGCAGAGAAGGAACAGCATCAGAATCAAATTCAGATATGTCAGGGATGTTGGAATTATCAGTCCAAGTATTCAAACAAATATGATTAACATGCTAAAAGCCCTAATGGATAAAGCCGACAACATGCAAGAATAGATGGGAAGAAGAAAGATGGAAATGTTAAAAGAGAATCAAAATGAATTCTAGACATCAAAAACAGAAATGAATGTGATAACTTCTGATGGGCTTTGGTGGGCTCATTCTTAGAGTGGACATGGCTGAAGAAGAAGCATGAGATTATGTGAATAAAAACTTCCAAAACTGAAAAGAAAAAAGATTAAAAAAAAGAAAAGGAACAGATCCATGGACAACTACAGAAGGTATAACAAAGATATTCCTTTTGGGAATGCCAGAAACAGAATTTCCTCAAATTAATATTAAACAACAAATCACACATCCAGGAAACTCAAAGAACAATAAGTTGCGACCCCATGAATCGCAGCACGCCAGCCTCCCTGTCCATCACCATCTCCCGGAGTTCACTCAGACTCACGTCCATCGAGTCCGTGATGCCATCCAGCCATCTCATCCTGGGTCATCCCCTTCTCCTCCTGCCCCCAATCCCTCCCAGCATCAGAGTCTTTTCCAATGAGTCAACTCTTTGCATAAGGTGGCCAAAGTACTGGAGTTTCAGCTTTAACATCATTCCTTCCAAAGAAATCCCAGGGTTGATCTCCTTCAGAATGGACTGTTTGGATCTCCCTGCAGTCCAAGGGATTCTCAAGAGTCTTCCCCAACACCACAGTTCAAAAGCATCAATTCTTTGGCGCTCAGCCTTCTTCACAGTCCAACTCTCACACCCATACATGATCACAGGAAATACCACAGCCTTGACTAGACGGACCTTAGTCGGCAAAGTAATGTCTCTGCTTTTGAATGTACTATCTAGGTTGGTCATAACTTTTCTACCAAGGAGTAAGCATCTTTTAATTTCATGGCTGCAGTCACCATCTGCAGTGATTTTGGAGCCCAGAAAAATAAAGTCTGACACTGTTTCCACTGTTTCCCCATCTATTTCCCATGAAGTGATGGGACCAGATGCCATGATCTTCGTTTTCTGAATGTTGAGCTTTAAGCCAACTTTTGCACTCTCTTCTTTCACTTTCATCAAGAGGCTTTTTAGTCCCTCTTCACTGTCTGCCATAAGGGTGGTGTCATCTGCATATCTGAGGTTATTGATATTTCTCCTGCCAATCTTGATTCCAGCTTGTGTTTCTCCCAGTCCAGTGTTTCTCATGATGTACTCTGCATAGAAGTTAAATAAGCAGGGTGACAATATACAGCCTTGACGTACTCTTTTTTCTATTTGGAACCAGTCTGTTGTTCCATGTCCCGTTCTAACTGTTGCTTCCTGACCTGCGTACAGATTTCTCAAGAGGCAGGTCAGGTGGTATGGTATTCCCATCTCTTTCAGAATTTTCCACAGTTTATTGTGATCCACACAGTCAAAGGCTTTGGCATAGTCAATAAAGCAGAAATAGATGTTTTTCTGGAACTCTCTTGCTTTTTCCATGATCCAGCGGATGTTAGCAATTTGATCTCTGATTCCTCTGCCTTTTCTAAAACCAGCTTGAACATCTGGAAGTTCACAGTTCACGTTTTGCTGAAGCCTGGCTTGGAGAATTTTGAGCATTACTTTCCTAGCATGTGAGAAGAGTGCAATTGTGTGGTAGTCTGAGCATTCTTTGGCTTTGCCTTTCTTTGGGATTGGAATGAAAACTGACCTTTTCCAGTCCTGTGGCCACTGCTGAGTTTTCAAATTTGCTGGCATATTGAGTGCAGCACTTTCACAGCATCATCTTTCAGGATTTGAAACAGCTCAACTGGAATTCCATCACCTCCACTAGCTTTGTTCGTAGTGATGCTTCCTAAGGCCCACTTGACTTCACTTTCCAGGATGTCTGGCTCTAGATAAGTGATCACACCATCATGATTCAGTTCTCTCCAAATTACACACAGGCATACAACATTCAAACTACAGAAAATCAAAGATAAGGAAATTTTGAATGAGGCCAGTGAGGGAATAATACCACACCTACAGAGGAACAAACATATGAATTGAGATCTGACTTCTTCTCTAAAATTATGCAAGTAAGAAGAGGGTGAAGTGAAATATTTAAAGTGTTGAAGAGAAAGAAACATTAACCTAGAATTCTGCATCCTGGGAAATTATCATCCAAAAGTGAAGGAGAGGCAGTGCGCCAGGTGATGGTCGCACAGGTCTCTTGCTTCAACAGTGTTTGGAGGGAACAGACCCAAGGATACCCCTTGCTCCAGCCTCCCATCGCCCTCCAATCTTTTTTCTAATCACAACCTTCAGAATCAGCCACTCAGCTGTCTTCAGTCACTAGGACCAGCCAACACCATTTTCTGAGCTTACCTCCTTATTACCGATCAACTATGAGATTGGTCAGAATTATTCCACAGAGGTGAGGGCCACCAACAACCTCCTGGTCAACATGCATTTGCAGGCCTCCTACACCTAGCTCTCTTTGGATTTCTATTTTCACCAAGAAAATGTGGGTCTGAAGGACATGGGCCATTTTCTTCTGCCGGTTGGCCTAGGAGAATGGCAAAAGTGCCCAGCTGTCTCTTGAAAATGCAAAACCAGCGTTGGGGTCATGTCCCCTTCCAGGTCGTGCAGAAGCTGTCTCAAGATTAGTGGGGTAAAACCCAGGATGCTATGGAAGCCACCATTCTCATGGAGAAGAACCTGAGCTATGCCCTTTTAGATCTGCATGACCCCCGCAGGTGCCCACCTTGTGACTTCCTGGAGAGCCACTTCTTGGAGGAGCAGGTGAAACTCATCAAGAAGATGGGTGACCACCTGACCAACCTCCACAGGCTGGCTGGTCCTCAGGCTGGGTTAAGGGAATATCTCTTGGAAGCATGACTAGAAACCTCTGGAGCCTAGCGGACTTTGAGGAGCCCCTCTGGTGTCAGGGCTGCTACATGAAGCCCCTCTCTGCAGCCACTAGGCAGCTTTTTAACCCCCTGGGGGGCCCTCTCCCAAGCCTTGGACCAAATGCAAACAATAAGACTTTTTGCAGAAAAAAACAAAGTGAATGAGAAATAAAGACGTTCTCAAACAAAGATTGAGAGATATTTGTTACCAATAGATCTGCCTTTTCAGAAATGTTTAAGGAAGTTCTTCAGACAAAAGGAAAATTATATAGATCAGAAACTCGGATTTACATAAGGAAAAAACATTAGAGAAAGAATAGTGAAGTGAAGTCACTCAGTCGTGTCTGACTCTTTGTGACCCCATGGACCAGTAACTTATCAGGCTCATCTGTCCCTGGGATTTTCCAAGCAATAGTACTGGAGTGGATTGCCGTTTCCTTCTCCAGCGGGTTTTCCCAACCCAGGGATCGAACCCGGGTCTCCCATATTGCAGGAAGACGCTTTACCGCCTGAGCCACCAGGGAAGTCCATAAGTGAAGGTAAAATAAAGCTTTTTTGCTTCAAAATAATAAAAGCAACTATATATTCTATGATTTTACCAAAATGAAGAGAAACTGGGAGGCAGAGACAAAGAAGTTAAGAGAAGTGTAGGCATACTAATTTCCTCATCTTACCTAGGAGAGAATCAGGTTTTACTAAATAGTTGATGGATCAAGAAAAAAGAAGTTTAAATATATTTTTGTAAGCTATGTAGTAAGTTATAAAATAATCAAAATTGCATGAAAGAGTAGGGAACTGAGAAGCGTTAAATGGGCTAAACTCCAACTCTTTCATTGAAGACAGTCAGGAGTATTCCTGACAGTTGATAAACCAAATAAAAGAGACATAGAATACTATTCAGCGCTCTAGATATATCCAAGCTGCTAAGTCACTTCGGTCATGTCCAACTCTGTGTGACCCCATAGACGGCAGCCCACCAGGCTCCGCCATCCCTGGGATTCTCCAGGCAAGAACACTGGAGTGGGTTGCCATTTCCTTCTCCAATGCGTGAAAGTGAAGTCGCTTAGTTGTGTCTGACTCTTAGCGACCCCATGGACTGCAGCCCACCAGGCTCCTCTGTCCATGGGACTTTCCAGGAGAGAGTACTGGAGTGGGGTGCCATTGCCCTCTCCGACATATATCCATAAGAAGGACCAAAACTAGAAACAATCCAAAGTGGTTAACTCCAAGGCATGGACTCACAGTTGTGAGCTGGAGAATGGAGAGCAAAGACATTTTTCTTGTCAATTTATACATTTCTCTTTTCTTCATATTTATTTGTGTTTATTTATTTGACTATACTGGGTCTTAGTTGTCGCACGCAGGATCTTTAGTTGCAGTATGTGGAACCTAGTTCCCTGACCAGGGATCGAACCCTTCCCTGCCCCCCACTTCAGCATAGGGAGTGCAGAGTCTTAAACGCTGAGACCAGCTGGCAAATCCCCAGTTTAAACGCTTCTAAATTGGAGGTTGAAGTTTTACTTGCATGACTATGTCTGTTATTTAAATACTTTTAAAAAGTAGAATTTTAGGTAGGAAACCTATAAAATAAAGTTTCAGAGGAAAATCCATACCAATAATTGTATTATTTTGCAAGAAAGACTGCAAATAGATGGCCAAAATTTCAGCTCAAGAAACCAGAAAAATAAAAACAAGTAAGCCCAAAGAAGCAGGAGGAATAAATGAAGATAAAAGTAAAAACTTGTAAGGGAGTAACAATATGTGTGTGTTGTGTACTCAGTCACATCCAACTCTGTGCGACCCTGTGGACTGTAGCCTGTCAGGCTCCTCGGTCCATGGGATTCTCCAAGGCAAGAATACTGGCATGGGTTGCCATGCCCTCCTCCAGGGATCTTCACCACCCAGGGATCAAACCTGTGGCATCTCCTGTATCTTCTGCATCACAGGTGAATTCTTTAGCACTGAGCCACCATATGGTTCAACATTAAGACATATTTGAAAGGAAGTGACATTTTCTAAGTTAACCTAGAAAATCCATGGGAATAATAAAAAATAGTTCCAACAAATATTTGTGTTCTATAAAGAGACCAGATAAAAGATAACAGCTTTCTTAGGTTCCTAATAGTAATCAGAAGGTTAAAATTTTTATATATAAAATGTACATTAATATTTTAATGTACATATTTAAATGTACATAAGTATTTTAATATATAAGATCAATATTTTAATAAATAATACTATAATCATTAAATTTTAAAATATAAAAGTGTATAGAATCCATAATAGCAATAAAAGATATGAAATGCCTAGGAATACATTTAATAAGAATTTTGCAAGATTTATGCAAATAAACTCTAAAATTTATCTGAAAGGCTTTGTATTAGTTTCCTGTGGCTGCTGTCATAAATTGCCACAAACTGATCAGGTTGGTTCCTTTACAGAGGCTCTGAGGAAGATACTGTCCCATCCTTTCTTCTAGCTTCTGGTTGTTATTGGCATATCTTATTACCCCCTTGCCTGCAGTGGGATCTCTGTCTCTGTCTTCATATGGTCTTCTGTATTTTCACATAGTCCTCTATATCTGTGCGTCCTTTCTATCTCTTACAAGGACTCTCATTTGATTTATGAACCACCCTAATTCAACATGATTTCATCTCAATACTTGCTTTAATTACATCTGCAAAATCCCTATTTCCAAAAACATTTTGGGGTTCTGAATAGACATGAATTTGGGGAGGCCCCTGTTCAAACCACTTTAGGCTTAACATGACTTGAATAAATACATATTGTTCCTGAACAGGAGGAGTTAACATTTTAAACATATAATTTTGTAATTATAAACAAAGATACTAGGAGAATAATGAAAATTAAATGGAGATAAAATCTTAATTGTTATAAAAGGAAACAGGAAGGAGGAATAAAGACAAGATGAAACCAACAGAAAACAAATAGAAAAAAGATAAATTTAATCCCAGTTATATCAACAAATTAACTAAAAATAAATATCAATAGATGTCAGATAGTTTTAAGAAAATAATTAATTATATCATGCTCATTATAAACATACTTTAAACATAAAGACACATATAACTTGAAAGTATAATGATGGAAAAAAATATAGCATGGAAACACTAATTAAAAGAAACCTGGTATAATTATGTTTAAGAGAAAAAGTGTTCTTTCAGGCAAGTGTTACTAGAGATAAGGAAAAACATTTCATAATAATAAAAGGATCAGTTCAGTAGGAAGACCCAACAAATCTAAATTTGCATAGACATAACAGAGCTTTAGCATATTGAAGCAAAAATTAAGTGAAATAAAAGGAGACATAGACAAAGTCACAATCATATTAGAAGTTTTAACACACATCTCCCAGTAACTATAAACAAAAACTCCAAAAAGTCAATAAGGATATATTTAAACAACACTATTAAGCAACTCGACCTAATTGATATATATAGAACACTATACCCAACAACTGCAGAATACTCATTCTTTTCAAATGCACACTAAAAATAGACCATCTGCTGGGTTATAGAGCAAGACTCAACAAATTTCAAAGAACTGAAATCATGCAGAGTATATTCTCTGACCATTAAAATCAACACAGAAATATAAATAGGAAATCCCAAAGTGTATGAAAATTAAGAAACATACTTCTAAATCACCTGTGGACCAAAGAGGAAATCACAAGGGAAATTAGAAAATATTTGAACTGAAGGATAATGAAAATAAATCATATGAAAACTTGTATGATGTAGCTAAAACAGTTCCTAGAAGGAAATTAATGGTTTCTAATAAACACATTAGAAAAGCAAAATAGTTGAAGATCAATACTTTAAGATTTTACCTTATGAATATAGAAAAAGAAGAGCCAATTATACACAAACAAAGCAGAAGAAAAGAAATAAAGAATGCAACTGCAATCAATGAAATTAAAAGTATGCAATAACAAAATCCTCACAGACAATCTTTTCTTTAGAGTAATAAAATCTATGATCTCCCAGAAAAAATAACCAATAAAAGAGAAGACACATATGACCAATATCAGGAGTTTCAGAATGTGATGTCACTGCACATTCTATAGATATTAAGAGAACATGATGACAACTCTTTGCCAATAAACTTGACAAAAGACAAATTCTTTGAAAAATACAATTTACCAAAACTGATATAAAAAGAAATAAAAATATTCTGATATATGTTTAATAAATCAAATACATGGATAAAATTTCATAAATATTATCCAGGCTGAGGGGACTTTCAAGGTAAATTTTTATAAATATTTAAGGAGAAATAATAGTAATATCTCTCAGATCCTTTCAGAGGTTAGAGAAAACCGGAAGAGTTAATTACTTGTTTTATTAGGTTAACATAAATATGATACCAAAACCAAATCTACATATGGATTCAAAAATTCTAAATAAAACATTATTAAATTTAATACAGAGATAGAAAAAAAGATAATACATAATGACCAAGAATGATTCATCCCAGGAATGCAAGATTGGTTTAACATTCTAAAATAATCAATACAGGGACTTCCCAGCACTCTCCAATGGTTAAGACTCCTCACCTCCACTTCAGGGGCCATTGGTTTGATCCCTGGTTGGGAACTGGGATCCTGCATGCCATATGGTGCAGCCAAAAAATAAAATAAAATAATCCATATAATTCATCATATTAGCAGGAAGAAAAGAAAAAAAACATGATTATCACAATAAATACAGAAAATTCATTTGATTCAAAAAACCACTCAGGACAAAAACTCTCATATGTTAAAATAGAAGGGAACTTTATTAATATGACAAAAACTATCTACAAAAAACCCCAAACCAAAACATTGCAGCTTACATGTTTGATGGTGAAATATTGAATAGTTTCTCTCTGAGGTACAAATGTAATTCTGTGGGAAAAAGAATGGCTTTCTCATCATAGAAAGCTAGAACTGTTGTGTATCTATATGGGAAAAAACCTCAGAGTTGACTCCTACTTTACACCACTTATAAAAATTAATTCAAGATAGCTCATAAGTATAAATGTCAAATTAAAATATCAAATTTCTTCTGGAAGAAAACATAGGATAACCTTTTCATGACTTTGCATAGACAAAGATTTCTTAAATGTGATAGAAAAGACAATACCTATAAAAGAATAAAAACATAATTGCATTTAACTGAAATTAAGAACTTTTGTTCAATATAAGAACTTTAGTATGAGAATGAAGAGGCAAGTCACATACTAGGATACTATTTTCATTTCATTATCTGTCTATCTATCTATCCATCCAACTGACAAAAAGGGTTATATCCAGAATGTATAAAAAACATATACAAATAAGACCAAAAAACTGCAAGAATGGGCAAAGATCTGAATAAGCATTATACAAAAGAGACTATCCAAATAGTCAATAAGTACAAGAAAAGATGGTCAATATAATTATTTATTAGAGAGATGCAAATTAAAGCCACAAGATACTATTATACATCCACCAGAAAGTCTAAAATTTGAAAGAATAAAAATACCAAGTATTGGAAAAGATGTGGAGCAGTTGGAATTCTCATACAATTGCTAGTGGGAGAGTAACTTTAGAACACCATTAAGCAGTATCTTTTTTCAGCTAAATAAACAGCTACTCCTTGACTCAGCAATTCTCCAGGTATATGACCGTGAGAAATGAGAACATATACCCAATGAAGGACATGGGTAAGAATGTTCATAGCAGCTTTAGTCATTATAGTAAAAAGCCAGAGACAACACAAATGTTCATCCGCAGGAGAATGGATTATCAGCCTATTATTGTGTATTCATATAGTAGAATACAAACAATAATTTTAAAAATGCACCACTGTCACACATAACAACACGGATAATTCCCACAGATATTATGTTGAACAAAGGAAGATGTGATAAAACTGTTTGATTTCATTTACATTCAATTCAAGAACAAGCAAAATGAACTGATGCTGACACTTGAAGTCAGAAGAGTGACTACCCCTGGGCTGTAATTTGTACACTTTCCTCTTTCATTATATCTATTCCAGGCATGATTTAGAAGACACTAAACTCAGCTTCCCTTGTGGCTCAGTGGTAAAGAATCTGCCTGCCAACTCAGGGGACTGTTTCGAACCCTGCTCTGAAATGATCCCACGTGCCGTGGAGCAACTAAGCCCAAGCACTAACTACTGAGCATATGTGCCCCAACTCTGAAGTCCACGTACCCTAGAGCCCACGCTCTGCAACAAGAGAAGCCGCTGCAAATGAGAAGCCCACACGTTGAAACTAGAGAATAACCCTTGTTCGCTGCAACTGGAGAAAAGTTCAAGCAGCAACGAAGACCCAACATAGCCAAAAATAAATAAATAATTAATTCTTAAAAAGATACTAACTTTAACGTAAAAAATTTAAATTAGCCACACTTTCATAATCAGATTGGCAAAGATTAAAGAGTATAGCTAGACAATTGGGAAAAATTAATCTATTGCATACTGTCAAGGCAAGTGTCAAATGGTACACATTTTGAAGGACCATTTGGCAATATACATGAAAATTTTAATATACATTACCCTTTGACTCAGCGATTTCACTTTTAGCAATTTAATGAAATATACACACAAGTACTCAAAAATATAAGTATAAAGATAGTCACAGGATCATCATAAAAGATAAAGTTTGGCAAAAAGACACATCCATCAATAAAGGAATAGTTACATAAATTTTACAAATCCATGAACTATGTTATAGCCATGAAAAAGCTTGAGGTACATCTATATGTTTTGACCTACAAGAAATGAGACTATGAACTTGGTAAACAAAGATGGGAAAGGTCATGCTCCTAACCTCCATCTACCACATATCCACTCACTTAGATACACTCTTTACCTCAGTTGATTTATAACATGGAGTTAATAATATCACTGGCCCTTATCCATCTTACAAGAGAGGGGCAAAAAGAAGCCCTCTGAAAAGCAGAAAGCATTATAGAATTGCAAAGTATTATTCCTGAAAAACATTCTTTCTTTAACCAAAGCTTTGTGTTTGTTTATCTTAAATCACTACTCAGTCCAGATTTCTTTCCTCTGTCATATATTTAAGCCAGTGTTTCAAAACACGGGCAGCAGACAAACCTCCAACAAAATGAAGAAGTTATTAAAAACACTGAATACAATCCCAAATCTATCAAAATTTTGGAACCTCTGATTTAGATGGAAATAGAGGTTAAGTCAACATTTTCCCCTTCATTGAGAAGAGTCTGAGCTGAATCCCATTAATGGTAGCAAGCCATCAGGTCTGACTTTGATCTGCCTTGCCTTATGGTTTAGCCTCACTGCAGGAGTCAAATGGGCTGGTAAAGTAGTACAAATGGTGCCTCCATTTACTCAACCCCAATAAGAGCCAAAAAATATCCAAGGAAAAGAACAATGTGATTGCCACATTGTAGACAAACACAAACCCAGCTCAGCTTTAAGTACTGTAGCTGTTGGAAAACATCATCTCCTGGGCAGCTGCTTTGGCTACTGTCCCCAATTAACTTAGCAGAATCTCAAAAATAGAAGGCAGCCTCTGTTCTGTTATATAATAAACAGTTCTTTATTTGAAATGACAATATTTACTTTTCCTATAGTGAACTCCAGCAGCCTACTAGGCAGTGGGCAAACAGTAGAAATGCCTAAAATGGAAACTTGAGAAAGCAGTTTAGCCAGTACAGTTTACTCTAACTTTCTACTTGACCAACAAGTAATTAGAAGATTCTCTCCATGCTTCTCTCATATGTATCATGGATTTCATGTGACTTTGTTACCACAAGGCATATCTTTCTTGTTTTGTTGAGTCTTAGAGTATACAAAACAGATGTGAGGTAGTGAGTTCTCCAATACTCAAGTGTTTAAGCAGTGGTGAGGGTTGCCCCATCAAAGGGATTTTTTTTTTGCAAGGATTTTACTTAGAGTGACAGGTTTATCCAATGACTTCTTGGCCTTTCCCAACAGCAAAGAGTCTGATATCTATGTTTCCATGATCTCATTTTCAAATGATCTTTAAAGGGAGAGAATAATAAATTATGATTATTAACCTTCTTGGGTATTTAATCTCCCTCTCATTAATAAGAAGCTGCCATTTATGTGCTTGTGTTCTTTATTGTAAAAATACTTTCAAGCCTTTGTAAGCAAGCAACAAATGACCACTATTTGCAGTGCAGACAACACTTTTAACTTCCTCTTAGATTGTATTTTCCATTCCTTATGTCATATTGTAGCAACACTCCAGAGCATCTTCATTCATGCAAATCTTGGAGAAGAGGGGTTCAATTACTGTTCTAATGGGATCATGCACATTGAGAGATGTTCACAAAACCTGTTGGTTTTTAAGGTGTACCCAGGAGGCAATACTGTTCTTTGGCCAATGAGATTTGTTTAATTTTCATGGCTGGTGCTGAATTTTCTTCAAAGATGCTTCTTTTGTTTCATTGTCCTGGTCTGATGTCACTTCCCTGCTAACTCATTTAGCGGAAGCAATCACTTGAAGAGGACAAACTATTTCCTATCTAGTTACTAGTTAGAAACATCTTAAGGCTGACAAAATCTTTCAGAAACCCAAAGATTCTCCCCTCCCCAGTAAAAAGTCTGTTCTAAAACTTCTCTTTCAAAATCATTCAAAGTAAATTCTGGTTAGGTCAAAATTTGCAGTTTAAATATTGTTCCTAAAAAAAAAAGAAGATAAATATTGTTCCTGCTGATAGAACATATCCTTTTTATGTTCCTACATCAGGCAGAGCTATTGTTTATTCTCAAAGGATAGCCCACTAACCAGTTGCATTAAAATTAGTTCCTGCCATAAAATGCAGATTCTGAGATCCCACTGTAAACCTAGGGAAGCAAAATTCTGGGGGTTTGGCCACTGAATTTTTACAAGTGTCTCAGGTCCTTTGCATGCCTACTAAAGTTAATGAAACACTATCCTTAAGCCAAATCCTTACTTTTTTGGAATTTCTAGTAGTTCTTCACTTAAATAAGCCAAAGAAAGAATTGTAAGCATTGAAAATACAGGTCAAATGTTGTCATAGAATATGTATCCTATTGTAACCCTGTTTATGAACACTTAATAGCTTCTCTGTAGGACAGTTAAGCTGTAGTAATTACCTCATGGTTCTGTAATCTGTATGTCTCCTCCCACATGACATTTACACCAACTAAGACTATGACTTATTTCCAGACAGGATGGAAGAACTACCAGACCTGTGTGGATTGATGTCACTTCATGTTACATTTTCTTTTTCTTAGTGATTTAAAGACATTTATGAAATTTCTCACAAATCTTGAACATGAATTATAGAGTCTAACTTAAGGAGGATAAAATTTTACAAGGACTCACTAAATTGAAATCTTTTGAATCTGATCTCTTTATGGAAAATTGCTTTTTAGATAAATTGGAAAGGATCTGGGATTCAAAGCTCTTTAAAATTGATGTAAAGTTGATTTACAATATTAAATTAGTTTCAGGTGTACAACATAGTGATTCAATGTTTTTATAGATTATACTCCATTTCAAGTTACTACAAAATAATGGCTATATTTCTCTGTGCTGTACAATATATCCATATTGCTTATTTATTTTATTGGGATTCATAGCTCTTATCCCCAAACTGCCTCTGAATTATACTTCCGTGGGCAATTGTTCAGCCTCTCTGCCATATTTTTGTAATATGAATAATCACCCTTTGCAATAATAATACTGAGAAGCTGAGAAAGTTTTGAGGAGATGAATGAGATCAGGCTTGTAAAATGTTAAAGGCTCCTGAGTGAAGGATCCTATAAAATGTGTAAATTATTAGCATTCTTTTTATGGGCCTTTGATGAATTATTGACCTGTCGATGATGAATCTGCTTCTTGAAATATTTCACTCCTTGTTTTTCAGAGTAAAACAATCTACTCTGAAATTTTCCTGGAGTATTTTTGGGAATTTTAAAATTTAGTAAAAAAACAAAAAAAGCAACAGCACCTCTCTCTCGAACACATATGCACTCCCTGAGACTACAGTGTGCATCGTTGTCTTGACTTTCTATTGACTAGATTGATTGAACTTAACCATTTGGGTCCTCAAAGTCTCAAGCGCTTTGGGTTAGCTAAAGTATCACAAAGTCAACTAGCTTTTTAGTAGTAAACTCTAATGTAGGAAACTAATTGGAAATAAATTATTTACTTGATGTCATGCTTGGTTGTGAAATTATTCTATCCACTCTTAGTTTCAGTTGCTATCATACAGACTGCTCTTTCAAATTTTCACTCATCCAGAATTAAGGATTTTTGAAAAATCTAACTAGAGACAAAGCAAAAGCAACACCTATCTGCATATCATCATCATTAAATCTCTCAGTAATAAGGAACACCTAGTTTACTCAAGAGGATGTTTCAATGTTTTTAATTTGCAAAGTAGGAGAAGGAATTTTAAGAGATCAGTCAGTCTACTAGTTGAAGCTGAACATACACAGTTGTCTTATTTAATAAAGTTTATCTTATAATGACAAAATATGTAACTTTGATGTAGAAGAAAAAAGCTAAAAAAAAAACCAACCAAAATTGAGGTTATATAAACAGACAACATGGGTTTGCAGACATAAAGAAAAATGAGGAACACAAAAACAGCCTTGGATAGTAGGTCCATAAGGAAAAAAAGTTTCTGGAATTGAGTAAATGACAAATCACTATTGAGGAGTTCCTTGCAGAGGGACATGAAAGAAAAATACTTATATCCATATTGACAGTGGCTACAAAGAGATCTGGGGATAGTTTCATGCCTTGGGTTTGGTTGACTTCACTTCTTGAAAAAATATGAGGATTAAACATTCACAAATATTCCTAATATTTTTTGAATAAGGAAGTGAGATAGTAGCACTTTTTTTCAGTGCTGTATCTACCACTGTAGCTTCTGTCAACCTTAACTTTAAACCTTACAGAAGAATCAATATCTTCTGATTTGAGAGTTTCCCCCACATGGTAAAAATAAAATGTGAAATTTCAGTAAATGGCATGAAAAATTTTAGTAGTACCAGGAAGTTTTCAGAAACTAGAGCTTTTACATAATATGGAAGTTTTAATGTTTTGAAGGTTCAGTAAATTATGTAGTGTACAAAAGTGAAGTCTAAATTACCCACTCAGAAGGGTAACCCTATAGCCCACATGTCTGGATCCATGTATGCAGATGGACAGATACACTTCATTTCTTCTGGGAAGCTGAGTTCTAAAAAGCTATCACTCAGAACAGACAGTTTTATGATTGCATGAGTAGAAAAGGAAAGATGACAGAGTTGCTATAAAAATGAAAGGCCTTTTGGTGTATTAACAGCTGAAAACATTACAGCTTAAATGAAGATGGGAAACAAAAAATCAGCTTAAAACTGCAAATTAAAAAAAAAAAAAAAAAAACTTGTGCAGAAGGTTTGAAGCATATGGACACCCACCCAGTTTGCAAAGAGGGCAATGGGAGCCCCAGACTTTAGCTTATTAAAGATGACCTTTCCCCTCTCTAAAATTTCAAAGCTGACGTTTCAAGTGCTGAGCAGACTGTGTGCCATATGTAACATGACCTCAGCTCCACTCTGCCTGAGCACTGATGGCATCACTAATGAGAGGTGAAAGGTCTTTTTCTTGCAGCTTTTTCAGAAACCCACCAACTCTTGCCTGTGAAGTAAGGCCCCTCCCTCCCCCCAACCCTTGATTTCAAGAGAACTGCATTTAATACACAGCCTCAAAACACTTTTATTACCGGTCGATTTGCTTATAGCCACAGCCAAATGGCAGGATGTACAATCACATGCAGAAGAAAATATTTATTTTGACTCACAAGCCAAAGGGATTAAGAGAACATTGTATTAACCTTGCCTTTCATCTATGTTTTAAAGGGAAATTCTCCAGTGGCGTCCATTGAAGTTCTGTTTTTTTAAATATAAAGTGTATCAAAGACTTTTAGGAGACCAGGTGTGTGTTTATCTGACTATCTTTCAAAAAGCTGCTTCAGAGACTGCAAAAAGATGTATGTTCAGGAATCTATTTCAGGGATTCTTACCAGCCAGCTAGTTACCCGACCCCCACTCCCTTCCCTGGCTTCCCGGCCCCCCAGCCCCCCTTGCTGTTTCGAAACAAAATAGCTTCTTTCCAAGCAGGTTGTTATCATATTCATGGCATGGTCAATTTCCGTTTGCCAAGAAAATATTTAGGCTGATCAAAGACATTAGAAAATCGGATGAATAGAAACAGACGTTCCCACAAGAGAAGCGTTTCTCAACGTGAAGAGGCAGGCGGATTGCAGCCCACCCAGTTACTCCTAGGAAATAGCTCTCCTGCTAAGGGCAGAACTATGGGGCCACCTGGATTCTACTGGAAGGGCTATGGAAGAGTCCGCAAATTCACGTGGAGACTGGAGCTTGGGACTCTCCGATGGCGGACATGTAAGAAGATGATCCGTTCTAGTATCTATCAGCAAACCTAGAAGGCCTTTAATTACATCCATTAACACAGAGGGACCTTTCAAGACTGAAGATGAGTAAGTTTGAGATCCTTTTGTTTTGCTTCGACTGGTTTGTTATGAGCATGGAAAGACACATTCTTTGTAGATGATACAGGAATTTCTCCTGAAGTAGTGTAAATTAAGTTTCCTAGGTTTGAGTGGGAGAATGGCTGACAGTAATTGTCCTTGTGACCCTTTGGTTTCCAGAGTGTGTGCCCAGGCCAATCGATGAAAGAGGGCCTTCCACCTCCTCCTTGCTCCTCGGCAAGACGCAGCCAAACCAGGTGAGGCCATTTGCTGCGGCGCTTCGACGTGAAGGCCTGGTTGGCTTCGCGGTTTTCTTCTGCGGGCTCCTGAAAATTGAACAAAACAAAACAAAACAAAAAACTGAAAAGCCGGCTCCGCTGAGGCAAAGGAGATCTGGGTTCTCTCCCACCCCCTTGCTTGCCTTGGCCACATCGCGGCACCTCAATCGCCAGTGAAGCGTCGCAGACCTTATACCGACGCCTCCAGTTTTCCAAAGGAGAAAGCGAGGGAGGGAAGTCAACTGTGGGGGCCCCTTTAGGGCCAAAGAAGAGTCTCGCTCGGGGCCACGCGGCGCTAGCAAGGCCGCAGCAGAAGAAGCGGTTGCTGGGCTGTGGGCTGAGAATCCGCTCGGCCACCCTTGGCCCTCCCTACAGCGCGTCCCTCACCGCCCCCCTCCTCGCCCCGGGCTTGACCAGGCAGATTTCCTTTCCTGTGCTTTCTTTCTTCCTTTTTTTTTTTTTGTTTCGGTTCCTGCCGGCCAGGCCAGGGATCCTTTGCCAGGAAGACAGCGCCCTCTCTCTCCTCCGGCCGTGCCCGCCGCTGGGCTGCGCCCCATCCCAGTTCCGCTGACCTCCCCTGGCCTCCTTCTCGCCCCCGCCCTCCCCGGCCCTGTCCCTTCCTTCCTTAAGCCCCTATGCCTCTAGGCTCCCAGAACCACTTCGGGGAACAGCCCGAGAGAGCGGCGGAGTCCTGTCTTCTCACGTTCAGACCACTGGCCGGGCCGGAACGCCGGACCCCTGGCTGCAGAACTGGGCGGAGCCGTCCCCAGCGCAGACGCAGCGCCCGATAGCTCGAGCGTGGCCCCGGGGAGGGGTTCCTGGCGGCGGGGCGGGGGTTAGCCCGGCTCCCCCAGACTGGGCACCGCGGGCGGGGCTGCGAGTACGCCGCGCGGCAGGGTCTCCCGGGCGCCGGCGCACACCTGGCGGAGAAGCCTACCCCGGACCCGGGATGGGCCGGCGAAACGGGGATGCCGGCCTGCACGCGGGGGGATGGGTGGGGGTGGCGGGCGAACCTGAGGTACGGAAAGCTCCCACAGCCCTGTTCCCAGCCCTAAAAGCGCCCCTCGCGGCCCCCTGGCTGCCTGAAAGCCTCACCCTGCCGGCTTCCAGCAGGGCTGCGCCAAGTACAGCAGCGGTGTTGGAAATGGTTGCAAAACCAAGCCCAGCCCCAGTGGGCGAGAGGCGCGGAGGGGCATGCGTGAGTGGTCCACCCAGCATTTCCTTCTCTGCCGCTCAGAGGACTGGGGCTTCAGACAGATGCGCGCGGCCCATTCGGGAGCAGAGGCAGTCAAGCTTCTCTGTCCGCGACAATCTGGATCCTTTAGAACCCAAACAATGTACTCGTATGGGAATGCAGAAACATTTTCCACGGCGTGGATTTGCACCGACATAGAGGCCTGAAGCGCTCCCCTAGCCCTCCCCACAGTTCGCGGCGCCCGGAAACCCCAGGGGCCGTTCGCTTCAGAGCGCAGGCGGCTCCCAGAAATGAACTAATCTAGTCACAAACCACCGGCCGGCCCTAACAAAGCGAACCTTCTCGGCAGCTCAGCGCCCAATTTGTCCGCAGCACTTTCTTCCGCAATTCAGAAGCATTATCTTGTTTTCTAAAGTATCGCGGCAGAAACGTGGCAATTATCCTGGGCTCGGGTTACGCTAAATGGCTTTGGGCTGAGAAATGGAAGAATACAAATGCCGCGAACGTGCTGATCGCTTTTCTGCCAGGCCTGGATAGGGGTAGGGAGACGAGCTAGAAGACACCACCAGGGAGAGGGAGGTACGGCGCAAGTTCCCGCTCTTGGTTCTCTCTCCCAAGGGCACCAACCAGAAAGAAGTGTTGGGCCTTTATCCCTAGAGCTTAAGGATTCCGAGGGATGGTCTCCTTCATGGATCGTGAGAGATGGGGTCAAATCCCCGACAAGACAATACCAGGTTTCTGGCCTCTGCTTTGGGTCAGGAAGCCGTTGGGAGCTTCAGGCATTGCTGGGATAAAGAAGAGGAGAGGTCAAGGGTCAGAGGGAGAGATGAGGAAGAATCCAGTTCCGCTTCGGGACAACTACTCTAAAACTGAGTAGAATTGGGAGAATGGCTGGGAGAAGACAGCCACAAGGAAAGAAGAACCGGAGCGAGGCGTTCATTCCTGAGCGAGAGGCCTGGCCCGGGAGTCCTGGTGCACGCTGTAGGGTGGGAACCTGCCGAGAACTGGAGAGGCCCAGAGGCCACGAGGCGTCTCCGCACCAGGGGGGCGAAGGGTGGGGGACAAATATAGAAAACCTCTAAGAATCTTCATCTCGGTCCACCACGGTGAGTTTGGACCTGGAAAATGGGGAGAAAACAGACTAGCGAAAGGCGTTCGGGTGCCGGCTCCCAGCGCGCAGACGCCTTGCTCGCCCCAGCCGCCCAGCCTGCAGTGGTAGCCACGCTGTGCGCGTGTCTCTTTGCCTTTCTGCGCAAACCAGCCCCCACATCTTGAAGTAATCAGCAGCCGAGAAGGGACTCGTCCCCCTGGCATCTCAGGTTAAAGAAGGAGGTCCAGGAAAATGTGGTAGAGCCATTACAAGAAACCCGAGCCGCAGTCATCAGGGACTCCAATTGCCATCGCATTAGGATTGATTAGAGACCAGCAGTACCGTAATGACCCGGAAAGAGGGGCAGCCGGGGATTATTAATATCAGAATGTGGCAGGGAGGGGAGGTGGGCAAAGGCAGAGAGGGAAGAGCAAAGTGGGGAGGGAGAAGTTTTAAGTTACTAGTATTTATGTATAAGTGCCGGCTTACCTGAGGAAACCGGATACTCAGTGAATCACGAAAACAATAAATCTAATTGCATCTAAACTTTTAGGAAGCCTGATTCTTTGGGGGGGGAGGGGGAGGCGGGGAATCATCGTGAAAACCAGACTAAGGTCTCAGTTTTTATAAACACGTAGTTTTATAAGCCTGTTGTAAAAATGTAAGTGAAGAGATGGGGAGGAGTGCTGGATGTTCACTTCCTACCAATGGGTCTCTACAAAAAGATTTAGGGAATCTATTTGTGAGTCATTTGGGGTCTTCTCTCAAGGGATATAGGGCAATAGAGTGGACATTTTTGTAGAGTCTGCAGAGGAGTAATACACTAAATTTTAATTGAAACAGTGATACCTGGGTAGTGATTTTTGTTTTGTTTGAGACAGGACCGATCAGGATCCCTAAGAGATGTAGAGAAGAGAGTGGTTTGTCTCCTTCCTTGGACCATGAGCCAAAACAAATCAGCCCCTGATGGTCTGGGCTGAAACTCAGCTCACTGGATAATTAACTCCATCTTTCCAGTCCACCCTAACTGTTTATTTAGTGTCACCCTGCATTACCGTCACTAGCACTTTCCTCTGAACAGGAGTAACTGCAGGCTTTCACCTCCCAAAAGGAAATTCTTCTTAGCTTAGACAGATGCAGTATTCAGGATGTACATTAGTTGACAAAAAAGTTGATTGGAAACTCGAAGATAAGGACTCTTGCCCTGAGGTAATATTAATAAAGCAAAGAAGACAAGAACAGGCTCATAAGAACAGATTCTCACAACACTCTCCTTCACTTTCCAGAAAGGTGCTTGGCATCTAATGTTGAGTGGTGTCTTCTGACTCAAATCTGGTGGTTGGCAAGTCTCTGGGCCTATGCCTTCTCAGAGCTCAGCTTAAATCTGCCATTTTCCTCCAGGTGGCCAACCCACCTTCTTCAGTCCTTCATGGGCACCCCCACCTGTTGACTACACCACCACTCCGTGTGAGGGGTCCCCACCAACTGAACCAGATGCCCCTGCCAGGACTTCAGAGTCTGCTCACCAGGTGCTGCCTGGGTGCAGCATATCAGCACAGCATGGTCTGTGAGACCTCACAGAACCTGGGGGTCCTGGGGAAGCAGGCGCAGGCGTCAAGAGCTTTGAGGAAGGGAGAGGAACGAGAGAGAAAAAGAAGAAAGCAAAAGAGAAATAGAGGGATCCAGAGAAGGAGGAGAGGGTCGGGGGGGGGCAGGGTGTTGGACAGAGAGAGTGTGAGAGAGAAACGCGAAGAATGAGACAATGAGGGAACGAAAGGGACAAAGGGTGAGATGGAGATAAGAGACAATAAGAGAGAATGAAGGAATCAGAGGTTCACACAGAGAATGAATGAGCTTCCTCTTTCAGGCTGAAAGAGAGGATGAGGTAAAAAGAGACACAGAGAGACACCAAACCTGGAGACACACACGGAGGGATAGGGTAACTTCCCCAAACACACGCACACCCACTCCAGCACGGTCCCCAGTCACTGTGAGTTCCCTCACGGCGGTGTGTCTCTGCCTGTTTTTCTCTTTCCTCTCTCCCTTCCCCGACCCCGGGACAATGTGGAGACTGTATTTTCAGGAGCCGCGCGGGGCGGCAGGGTTTTTAGCAGCAAGCCAGGCTCGCTGCCGGCTCTGTTTGTCCAGGTGTAGGCGGGGAACGGCAGTCTCCCGGCGTCTTGGGCTGGCGCTGCGTTTTCGCACCAAGGAAGCGAGAGGCTCTGGTCGCGCGCTTCCCGCTTCAAGGAGAAAACTCCCTCCCTCCCTCCATACATAAATATATCAGGGGAACAGACAAATCTTCATTGTTCAGAAATAAGCCAAGGAGGCCGCCCGGCTCCCCTTGGCCCGGCCAAGCGAGGCTGGAAGGAAGGGAGGCAGAGGCGGGGGCCGCACGGATCCGGTGTCACGTTGCAGATTCCCAGTAAAGATAACGAAACGTGATCTATTTTTCAGAACAGCGAGTGGATGGGAAAGAACCTTGACAACACAAAACTCATTTACTAATGGACTGGTTTTGGATTTCTCTCTTTCTGGTCCGCACATCGCCCCGCCTGAGCCCTCGGCCTATCCAGAGCTAGCGGGGAGCAGCGTCCCCCAGGAGGCAGGTGGGAGGCTGCTCCGGCGCCGCGCCGCCCTCGGAGCCCGGCATCCGGAGGGGTCGAGGGCACCTGGAGTTTCCGACCAAGTAAGGGGAAAAGATGAACGTTGTCACTTCAGCCAGGATTTGGGATCCTCACTGCCCCAGAGCGATGACGCTAATTTATTGATGAAATACCTTCCAAAGCCCTTCCCTGCCAAATATCTGTAGGTAGAGTAGAATCCTCGCTGTCGTTCTTGATGGCAAAAGAATTCCAAGAAAGCGGGCCAGGAGCCTCCAAACAGCTCGCTCCAAGCCAGAAGGGAAATAAGTGGGTCTCAGCCAGAGGACACAAGGCCTTGTTTTAACCCGACCTAGAAACCCTAACACCAACTGATGCCTCCGCATCGACCTTTCCACAGACCAGTTGTGTGCACCCGGCGGTTACCTGCACGGAGGAGGCACAGAAGAGCAGAAACCTGGCGTTGGGAGCCCCTTTCTAGCTGTGTTACCCTCGGGACCCACGAAGCGGAGAGGGCAGCAGCTCGTGCTGCTCGTCGCCTTTAAATCTCCGACGAATCTCTGTTTTCTTGTGATTTGCATTGACAGCAAAAGGTTTTAAGTTACTAGAACAACTCAAACCTTTCTGTGTGCGATTTAAAATGGATCATTTGGTTTATGTGGTTTGTAAATTCATGTCATTTTACCTCTTTTAGTGGTTTGCACTGAAAGGTTCCATTTTGGGAAACCTTATATATCCGAGCCAATAATTAACATTTATAAAAATTGGTTTCCCTAACCGAGGGATCGAAATAGCAGGTAGGCTCGTTGGTACAAAGCGAATAGCACATTTCTTTTCTAATCGTGCGATCTACTGGACTGAACACTAGGAGAGAAAGGCTGGCGGCCAGGGCACGGCCTCCAAGGACGAGCACCACTTCTTATCAACCCCGGTGCCCGCAGTCGCCGCATCCGCACAGTCGTCTTCCCAGTTGTCTCCACCGTCTAGTGCGTCTTGATTCCTTTTGAAGAGAGATGAAAAGAAGTGGGCAGGGAGGTCTGGAGGAAGCCGGGGGTGGGGGGTTGGGGGCGGGGAAGGTGGTGGGTGTCTAATTGTCATCTCTCTGCTCCCTGTAAATCTATACCTGCCCTTATTTGTCCAAGCTGTGCCTCGTTTCCTTATACAAAATTGTTAATTACAAAGTACATCCCATATTCAACTTACCCTTTGTCTTTTAAGCGACGTGGTTATATTTACAGACTCCCCCCCGTTCCCCTCCCCAACACAGACACACACACACACACAGACACACACACAGACACACACACACATTGTAATTCTGCGCACTTGCTCTAGACTTTAGGGTATTAACTGATTTTTTAGAGCCGAGTTTAAACCTCCGTTCCAGTCTGCACACAGCTGCCATGTCAATAATGACTGTTCCAAGCAGAGACATTCCTTCTGGCAGGACACTGCAGCTCTTCAAGACTTCATCTGAAACATCATGAGCACTAAAATAAGACCATGAGGGAAAATTACCAGACACATGGGCTTGGGCTCTGCTTTGCCAGGTTTCCAGTTTAGAAAGTAAGTCATTCGGCACACCATGTGGTAGGGGTTCTCTTGAAATAATATGCACCCATTAAATGCATTTAAAGATAATCCCAAACATAATGAAATATCAGCATTTGCTTCCAAGTTCTAATTGCCTGGGATACTGAAGGGAAAGTTTTCAAAGATGGAAAAAGCTTTGTTTGGGAGTTCAGCAGAGAAGCAGCTTCGTGTCTACTCAGTCTCCCCAGAGACAGATGGGGGTGGGGGGGATGTGGAAACCCTTCACGACTTTAAGATGTACATTGCCGGGTGCATTGGAATGGGTGTGTTGTTTTAAAACCATCTAAATAATACAAGGGGAAACCCACACAGTGCTTCTCCTTCTTCCATTCCCACTTATGTCTCAATATGTAAATGGTTCTGTGATGCTCTATGCTCTTGCTGATGGAACCAAAACATATTTAAAGACAAGCAAATTTAAAGAACCTAGGGTTTGTTCCGCAGTGATTAAGACGACACATTTAAATCAAAAGCATTTTTGAAGTGTACTTAAAATTCTGTTTTGAACTTATCTAATCAGAGATAAGTATAGTCATAAAGTCACTCTCCTTCCACCCTTTGGCTCCCCTTATCTCCATGCATTGTTCTTATCTCCTGCCAGTCTTGGCTACTGACAATAGATTATCTCTATTTAGAGACGCTAATTGTTTTCAAAATCTTTTTAATAATTGCTTTGGAACAAGGTGTGCAAATGAGGCTTAAGATAATTACAGCTCCATTTGTTTGTGTAGTTTTACTAAGCATTCTCCACACATACACAAAATAACAGATGATGGGACTGAAATTGCAAGACATCTCTCAATCCCTGGCAGTAAAATAGGCCAGCATTGCAATCTACACACACACACACACACAGAGGTACACACATGCACACACACACACCCCTCTTTATTTAATCTTGTTGGAGCTGCGGTCGTCCTCGCTTTGAGGGCAGTGTTCCTCTCAGAACAGGGCAATATTATGTTACAACCGGACGGCTATTGGAGCCGGACACAGTTTTATTTAATTTACACCCCATCCAGCGCCTTTCGTGCGATGTTCCCAAAGCATTTTTGCTAATAGCAAGTAAAGCTTCTCAGCATTCCTCATTAGCAGAGGTGGCAACCGCACAGATAGGGAAACCGAGTCCAGAAGCCTGCCTGCAGACTTAAACCACAGATCATTAAAATTCCGAATCGCAAAATGAACTCTTGGAATCTCTATTTGCTCAGCAACTATGCTCTACACAACTCTTCTCTTGGTCCCAAATAGTCGTGGCCTTTTGAGAATGAGGGAAGCGCTATACAGCTGGGAGTATTTGTGCGCTTTGGAGGGCGATGGGGGCAGGAGAGAAGAGGGGAGGAAATTAGGTTTGGCTCCTGGAGCTGAAGCCAGCCGGGAGAGAAGCCATTCTTGCAGCGGCTGCAGCCCAGAGGACTGGTCTACTCTTGTATTATTTATCGCGTTCCATAAGCTATTCATCAATCCATTACTTATTCATTCCAACATTAAGGTAATTAAATATGAGCTCACCGGGAAATGGCAAGTTTGCAAAGGACAGGGACAGAGGTACGGAGGGAGAGGAGGGGAATTAGAAGGTCTGGAGCCATTGATTTGTGCAAAGATGTGCGCGGCTGCCCTTAGGTGACACAGCAGAGGGGGCTCACGTTGCAAGGTCCTGACGCGCTCACCCACTCCCACCGCCCCTCGTCCCCGGGAAGCACCGCTCCCTCCCTCCTCCCCACTTCGCTTCCCACCACTCGCGGTCCCTCTCCTCCCACCACTCCCTATCCCTCGCTGTACAGCCTCGCCCTCCCCGCGCGGGGCGGCGCGGCCTCCGGGCCCGGCCCGGCGGCGCGCCGGCTGGCCAGCCCCGGATAGGCGCCGCCCGCAGCCAATCAGCGCGCCGAGGACGCTGCGCGCTTTAAGGCAGCTGCAGGGAGAACAGAAACCAAGTTCCCCGGCAACGAGCAGCATCCACCCGGCCGGAGGCAGGAGCCAGCGAGGCCCGAAAAGCTGCGGAGTGAGCCGGCCGTTCCTTTTCCAGCGCGCGCTCTACTCCTCCTCCACTTACTCGGCCGCCCGTCTTCAAGTCTTGACTCGCTTTTACGCCTTCGCACAGCCTAGGGAGGGGGTTAGGAGCTGCCGCGCCCCCCTCCCTGCGGCTGCCTCCCCCTGCTTTTTCGGCTTTGCTCCCTGCCGCGTGCGCCCGGGTAGTGCGCCCCGGCAGGCCCCAGCCATGTCGATGCTGCCATCGTTCGGCTTCACACAGGAGCAAGTGGCGTGCGTGTGCGAGGTTCTGCAGCAAGGCGGTAACCTGGAGCGCCTGGGCAGGTTCCTGTGGTCGCTGCCTGCCTGCGACCACCTGCACAAGAATGAAAGCGTGCTCAAGGCCAAGGCCGTGGTCGCCTTCCACCGCGGCAACTTCCGCGAGCTCTACAAGATCTTGGAGAGCCACCAGTTCTCGCCTCACAATCACCCCAAGCTGCAACAACTGTGGCTGAAGGCTCACTACGTGGAAGCCGAGAAGTTACGCGGCCGGCCCCTGGGCGCGGTGGGCAAATATCGGGTGCGCCGAAAATTCCCTTTGCCACGAACCATCTGGGACGGCGAGGAGACCAGCTACTGCTTCAAGGAGAAGTCGCGGGGCGTGCTGCGGGAGTGGTACGCGCATAACCCTTACCCCTCGCCGCGTGAGAAGCGGGAGCTGGCCGAGGCCACCGGTCTCACCACCACGCAGGTCAGCAACTGGTTTAAGAACCGGAGGCAAAGAGACCGGGCCGCCGAGGCCAAGGAAAGGTACGCGGCATCATTCCCGCAAATCGGGCGACCCTGGGAAGCCTTCCTTTCCCCTCCGCCCCTTTCCACCCCCGCAGGCACCAACCACCTCGATCACCCCGCTGGCCGGAGCCCCTCCGCGGGGCGGCGCCCCGGCCTCCGCTGCACTGCGGCGAAAGTTCATGAACTCTTGAGATCGCTTGCTAGGGATAGCGGGGCGCGGGGTGGAGGGCGGTGTTCATCTGATTTGAGTGTCCGCGCGTGGATTTCCTGGGATGTGAGTGTCGGGAAACGTTGGCGCTAGGTTTGTTTTTCATGTCTTCTTGGCTGGCTAGGGGGAGAGGAGTGGCGGGTGGAGAGTGAGTTTTTAGATCAAGTAGAAGGGAAATGTTGATTGGTATCGCGGGGGGAAGGGGTTCAGTGGGGGCTGAGGGTCTCGAACTTCTCTCCTCTCGCACCCCGGAAGGGTGAAGCTGTCCTGAAACTTCTGCTCAGTTTCCACTCACGCCCGGTCCTTCAGTCGCGCTTTCCTGGCAGTCTTTTGGGTGAGAGGTCACTTCCATTCGCACTAGCTGCACAAAGGGAGGAGTCTTTCGAAAGAAGTCCACAGAGGAGAACGCTTTGGGAGGGTTGGCGCTGCGTTGACTCCCCGGCGCCCCAAGCCCAGACCTGATTCTCTTCGTCGGCTCCCTGGCGCGTGGCCGGGCGCCGCGGCGGGTCCGGCCCGCTGTCCGCGCCGCTCACCCGGGCAAGGAATGGGTCTCGTCTCAGACTTCTCTTACCCCAGAACACAGAAGACAACATTTTTTTCAACCTGTCTCTGCCTCCGCCTTCCTCACACGAACACTCCTGGCCACCTGGCCCGGCTCCACTCTTTTGCTGTGGAGTTTCCGACCAAGATTCGGAAGAGCCCCGGGGAGGCGGCGGCGGCGGGGAGAGCGCTCCGGGGAGCCGAGCAGTTTCGGGGAAACCTGAACGCCCGAGTCGGCCGAGTTTCTGTTGTTCGCTTCGGAGCCTGGGGGCCGAAGAAGTCGCCGCCTTGTTTCCCTCTGAGAAGCAAGAGTCTGGAGAAATTCAGCTGAGATGGCATTTTGGGAGAGAGAGACTGCGAGAGTTGGGGAGAGTTGGACAGACAGGCAACTCCGGGGTGGGGAGCGTTCTGGAGGCAGAAGCGTGAGGGCTGGGAGACCTTGCAGTTGACCAGCACCGAGCGCCCAGGCTGACACCCCGGTACATCACACCCGCTCAGGCTGTGCCGGGTCTTGAAGTTCCCCTGCCAGGAAAGTGTGCGCCGGTGTGGGTGTCCGCAGGGAGTTTGAAAGAGCACGCGAGGCACTGAGGACTGAGCGAATAACACCGGGCCAGGGACCGTACAGTTCCATTTAGACGTCTGTTACAAAACGGCCGTCCTTTAAGCCAGGCCAGAGGGCCTACTCCCTGATGAAATCGGAGAGACTGGCTGTGCTCCCTGTGTTTACTCAGGTCACTGGGCCGCTCTGGACACTACTTCCCATGACCTGTCCTGTGCCTCTGAAACCACAACCTCCAGGCAGGGGCAGGGAAACTCGACGGTTAATTGTTTCCTCAGATGGGAACAGGACAATTGACTTGATTCACCACCAAGCATCTGTGCACTGGGCGCTGTTCGACCCCACCTCCCGTCATTTTCTTCATCACCAACAACCATTTGTTGGAAGATTTTCAAATTTCCTTACTTCTAAATGTGGTACTTCTTGATAGGTATTTAATAATAACTGTTAGAACAAAAATTTAAAAATAATTTTTTGTGCATTGTGCTGATGTGGCTTTCTAAACTCTGGAAGAGGAAAGGACCCAGGATCACCTTTCTCAAGTCTCCTAGGCCTCCTCTCTTTCCCCCAGGACTCTGGGGTGGGTGAGAGGGCAGAACTCCATTTGGGTCAGTGACTGATTGCACAATGGCCCTTTCCTTCTTCCAGCTCCCCTCCCTCCATCTCACACTTTTTTTTTTTTAACCATATGGTGTTGTCCTCTGTTTCTTAGGGAGAACACCGAAAACAATAACTCCTCCTCCAACAAGCAGAATCAACTCTCTCCTCTGGAAGGGGGCAAGCCACTCATGTCCAGCTCAGAAGAAGAGTTCTCACCTCCCCAGAGTCCAGACCAGAGCTCGGTCCTTCTGCTGCAGGGCAACATGGGCCACGCCAGGAGCTCCAACTATTCTCTCCCGGGTTTAACAGCCTCGCAGTCAGCGCACAGCCTGCAAGCCCATCAGCATCAGCTCCAGGACTCCCTGCTGGGCCCCCTCACCTCCAGTTTGGTGGACTTGGGGTCCTAAGAAGGGAGGGGGGGCCTCAAAGCAGCAACTAGGACACTTGTAAATAGACATCAGGAACATTTTTTGCAGCTTGTTTCTGGGGTTCTTTGCGCATAAAGGAATGGTGGACTCTCACAAATATCTTTTAAAAAATCAAAACCAACAGCGATCTCAAACGTAGTGCCCTCTTCTCTCCGACTATTTCCACTTCTACATTTCCCCTCCCAGTGTGGAGATCAGGGGGAAAAAAAACCCAAACAAACAAAAACATCCAGTTACCCAGCCTTGGTTCTGGGCAACCCGTGTTCCTGCTTCAGTAGGCTTCCTTCTTTTCTTTTTCTTTTTTTTCAGTGAATGGAATTACAGATCAACTGGATTTTAATTATTTCATCTTAATTTATTTATGGAAAATGTTTCGAGAAGCGGAAAAGGAAATGGAAATGAGAGAGAGAGGGAAATTAAAACAGTGAAAAGATCCTCCAGCCTGAGAGGAACTGGTTGCATTCTTAAGGTGAATAGGAAAAATATGATCTTATACCTTTTTTGATGGGGAAAATTAAGTTTACATTTTTCATATTTAGTGTTAAATAATTTTATGTAGATTAAAAGGAAAGAACAGTATTAGGGGGAAGAAAACAAGTGCCTAAATGTCTTAATGCTGTCTATGTGAGGCAGTTAGAAATAGAAGTGACCATTATTAATACAACTATTTTTGTCAAATTTAGTGGGGGTTTTTGGTTGTTGTTTGTTTTCTTGGGTTTTTTTATGGCAAACTTTAAAAAATGTACCAATGTGGAAAAACACTTTGCTGAATGCCATTACTTCTCATGCCCTTGAAGCTCTCATATCTGTAGCCTACTCCTGTTAAGGGTTTCTCCTTTTTCTAGTTTCTAGCTTGCAAAAGTACGTAACAAATCTGGCTACCTGGTATTTGTTACTAAAACAGCATGTGTTTGCAGGTTTCTTTTCTATTGTACCTAAACCAGTCTAAATTAAAACTTAGTAGAACACCAGGAGTACTGATTCTGTTTCTGAAAGGTGAGTTGTGTACTGCTGTCATTGGGCTCCCCCCTTTTTTAACAAATAGGTTTTTTTTTTTCTTTATTACTTAATGGTGGTTATGAATTGCAGGGTACGTTGAAGGCCATCCCCTGAACCAAGAATGGTGACTGAGTTAATTATGTGACAGAAAAAGAGCAAATTCAAATTTGGTGTATTTATTTATTTTTTATTACTTAGATATGCAGTTTTGTTTACCACTAGCTTTTCTCCACAGAATTCGCATGTTAGCTCTTTTGTAATATTAGCAAATTTATGACAAGACTGTGAAAGTAAAATAATTTATCTGCATAAAAAAAAGGGAACTCATTCAAGGATAGCAACATTGTGAATTAATCTGTACAAATAGAAAGCAGACCAACAGGACAGGAGCTCTTTGCAGTGCTGCCTGATGATGTCCAGAAACAATCCCAGTAATCATGGAGGCTCCATATTATTTTTGCCTGGGGCAAAAATGATGTACCTTGTATTTAGCTTTTAAAATTAGTGAAACAAATGGCATTATTTATTAAAATTCTACTCAGGATAACAGGATTGGCTTGCTTGTGCTTTGTAAAATATTGCTCCCCAGAGGAAGTCTATTTTATGACATGACAGTTTCATAATTTTGATTTTTCTCCATCTGTGTCACCATTAATATGTTCATTTCTTTCTTACTCTTTCCTATCTTTCCTGTCCTGATCTAGAAGTGGGGGTAGGGGTATTAAGACCTTCTTATTATTTTTTTAATGCCAAATGGCTTTGACTTAGTTCCAGGGAGAAAGGGTCACTGTACTTAACTGTAGTCACTTTTACTTATAAAGTCATTTTTCCCTCCAGTGATGGACAGATGTTCACACAGCCGCTCAGAGACCATCCTTTGCATTGGGAGCTCAGAGTCCCAATCTCCCTTGTTAGTGTTTTGGATCATTAAGTTGGTGTTTATTTAAGTCACTAGGGTGTTTATTCTCCACGTCTTGGGCCATGGAGAAATGCCACCCTCTGCAGGAGGGGCTCTCACAGGGGATCTCCTCGCATTCTTCACATTCACTGCCCAAAACAAACACCCAGCACAAAGATAGCTTTCAATGACCCTGACAGGCTTCAAAGGACACCGCGGAAATCTCCCTGGAAAATAGGAAGGGCCAATTACTTTAATTTCTTACAAGCCCTCTCTTCCTACTCCGATGACTACCCCCCACTCTTCCAGCTCTGTTGAGTATAATTTTAGACTCGGGGAAGTTCTATCTCCCTGGGTGCCTCGGCCCACTTCCTGCTGCCTTGGTTGGTGAATCTTGGAAAAGTCTGCAGATCTGGCGAGGAGGAGAGCCAGCCGGCCGGTCCTGTAAAAGCCCCTGTGATTACTGCTTGTAAACTCGTTAAAAGGACAATTTTCTGTCACAGTCATAAACTCTTTGTAAAATCCCTGGCATTCAATCCAGAGTGCACATATTCCAGATGTGTTTAATAAGAAATTGCACAATGTGCCTCCCTCACCATCCTCCTCTCCATCTGGCTAAACTGGGGACAAGCAGGAGGAGGTGAGAAAGCTGGATGTTGCCTTGAGTTTTCTTGGCAATCATTTTAGAGCAATCACGGGGGGAACTAACCATATTTCTTTTTTTCCTCGAGGAAATCTTCAAGGACCAGCTGTCAAGGGACCTCCAATTTACCTTCTCGTCTTCTCAGTTTAACTGAATCAAAAGCCACTTTCTGATTTCTCCTTTACAGATTTCGTAAGGAGAGACAAAAGTAATAAACAACGATTTCTAGATAGTTTTTAGCACGAAACCTTACAGAATTTTACCGAGTAAAATAAAGTAATAATATACTGGGGCGATTTTCAAATTTTGGAGTTTTAAATCTGAACACAGGATACTTCGGGTCCCCGTTGCCTCTTCTCCTTGACCTCCTGGCTGAGAACGAAGCTTCTTTAAATACTCGAGAGGCCAAAGGGGTTGGCCGGCGGTTTCTGAATTTTGGCTTAGCAGACAGGGACTCAAGAGCCCCCAAGCCCCACGAGATGCGGGCTGGAAACCGGACGCCGCTGGGGCCGGGAACTATTCTCCAGGCAAAGACAGCTCAATCTTTACCCAGAGATGAAGTGGAGGCTTCCAGGAAGAGGCAGCGGCACTGGCACTTATGGGCGAACTGAGTTCGCTGAGCAGTGGCCCTTGTCCCGCCGCTGTCCTCCGCACCCTGAGGGCCGGTTGGGCTCCTGGCACTGACGGCGCACGGAGCGGCTGCTCCTCTGCCTCGCCGCCGCCGCCGCCGCTCCTGCAGCTGCGGCCGAAAAGGCTTCACTCCTTTCGCCTCCGCCGCCTGGAGGTCTTCGCTTAAGTCTGCAGGCAGTACTCCAGGTTAGAGAGCCAGAGGTTTCCGTTCCGCGTGTCTCAGGCTGCAGGAAGCTGGGGGAGTTTCTCCCGCCACCCCGCAGACTCCGGAGGCTGCTCCAGTTCCTCTGCCCTCCCGAGGCACTCGGAGTCGAGGCGCTGCTGCTCTCCGCCCCCAGCCCCGGGCGGGGTCCCATCACCGGCTCACTGAGGATCGCTCACATCCACATTCCGGGAGGGAGTATCATCACAGCGCAGCTCCAGGCGCGGGGCCTGGTGGCGCGGCCCGCGGAGCCCCTGAGAGCAGAGGCTGCAAGGAGGTGCCGCAGCCTGAGCTTCGTGGGACAACGCGGCTGCCGTGGCCTTAGGCACCCCAGAGCCACACCCTAAGCCCTCGTCGGGTCTCCCTCTTTTGAGTCAAGGAGCTAAATACCTGGCGAGACCCCCGAGCGGCGCGGAAAGCACTCCTGAAGGGGTTGGACCAGGCCGGGTGGTGGCAGGAGGAAGCGGTCGTGGCCGCTCACGGCTCCCGGGCGGGGCGGCAGGTGGGAGCTCCCTTGGGTCTCAGACGCCTAGGCGGCCGTGCTCAAGCCCCTGAGCCTGGTCGGGAGGCGGCGTAGGCCCCGCCGCCCTCCCCGCGTCACGTACGGCCCGTGTCTTTTGCTTCCTGCGGCCTGAGTTTTGGCTCACGGGCCTGGGCTCATCCCCCTCGCGTTCGGCGGAGGGGTGCCAGTCACAGAGGGCACCTCTTCGATGGCCGAGGAGAGCGGTCCGGGTTTCTAGGGTCTCGGGCACCACCGGGAGGCAGCTCGGCTTCATCGACCAGCCCGGCCTCATCAGGCGTTTACCCCCCTGGCCCGGCGTTTTCCCCCGTGGCCCAAGGCCTTGGGGTGAGCAGAGGCCTTTTCCTCACGCGCATCGCCGGGGCCCCAGGAAGGAGGCGCAGGCCAAGGCCCCGCAGCATGCTTCGGACTGGGCCGTCGCCGCGCACACTCTGCCCTTCTTTAGTGGGGTAGGTGGCGTCGACAGGAATAGGTGGGTCAGGGTTAAGGTGAGGAAATTAGCTGATGGCCCACGTGCTCCCTCTATACTTTCTTCTTTCTCTGGTTTTTCCCAGGAGACTAGAAACTCTCCCAGGCTACCTCCTCCAGCCACCCCGAAGCCAGCAGAACTAGTGTCTCTGCCCACAGTCCACAGAGGCAATTCGCACAAGCGTACCCGAGGGCTCAGGCCCTTGGCACTCAGGTATGCTCTTAGGTGGGGACTTGTGAGCCCCTTCAAGGTCATAGTGATCATGCCTCCCCTTCCTCTCTAGTCTAGTTGAATCCGATAGTACACCTGGAAGATGTTCTCTAAAGACATGGGTTAAATCACCCAGGACAGAGAAGTCAAAATCATGGGGGAATTGTTGGCTTGTCCTCTACCCAGAAAAACTGACGCCCTGGAAGGCCACATTTTCTCTAGTGTTTTAAACTGAGTATACACACACAACTTCGTTCCAGCTGATGAAACTGGAAACCTGTTCTCCCACTGAGGATGGCAATCAGTGTTTTAGGCGCTGTGGTCCTTTCAGACAGTGAAGAACAACACTGCAGTAGCGTTTAAAAACAAAGAGAAAGAGACTGCTTGAGGCGCGGGTGTATGTCTGACTCTTCCCCTCTGAGTTTCAGCTTCTCTTCTTTTAACTTGTTAATGGACAGCTGAGACCCCACTTCTCAGCATGCAGAGCACAAACACCTGAAGGTCTACTCTCCTCTTCACTACCTGGGAGTCTCCTCCCTCCCCTTTTGCAAAAGTGCCCACTAATTGTTTTCCTTTGCATAACATTAAAATATCCTTAAAATCCCATTCGTCTCCCCCCAACTCCATCCAACAGGAGAATGCAGAAAGAAAAACTAATTAAACTAAAAAATGCAACCCAACCTTATCTTTGAAAGAGAAAAGAGTTAACTTCAGATTTAAGGCACACTTAAGTGTATCTGAAATGGCTACCCAATTGTAATTAAAACACTACTAGGAGATATTGGCTGCTCTCCCTTCACTGCCATTAGTGGTTGTCATTAAAAAGACAGATAATTAGAAAGAAAGATGGAGACGTGGAAATGTATACCAGCTCTCTCCATCTGGTCCCCTGCCCTTGCTATCCTCCCTAACTTAGAAGATAAAGCTTTTATGGAACTCACATAGGCAGATCCAAATAGAAGCACTGACGGATTAACTCAAAGCAAATTTATTTTAATTTGCTATATAATTTATTTTAAAATAGGATTTTAAATTGATTATAACTTTTAAAATGCCATGACTTATTTATAACAGATACATAGTTTATTGATGAGGTGGTGGTTCAGGAGCTGAGCTTATACGCATTTGGCATCTTAAAGGAAAAAAATGGCCCTAGACTACATATTTTTTGTTTTAAGAAAAAAAAACAAACGTTGAAATGTTCTTTAACATTTCATAGAGCTGGTCAGTTGGCATCCCTGATACAAAAATCTGCAGCTTCCAACCAGCAAGCCTGTAAAACCAACTTTCTAGGTGTTTTTAACCTTCTATTAAGTATTTTAACAAATTCAGCTCCTTACCTTCACTCCCCTAAGGCATGGCTTTAGCTGCCTTGCAGCACTTCAGTTCTAATCTGGGTTGCCAGTTATCCAAATGATCTAAATACCAGGGAAAGGCAACGGGATTGTGGAAAAAAAAAAAAATCAAACCTATACAGCTCTGACATTTTTAGATGGCTCTCAAACAGATATTATTTTAAAACTAGAAGCATCAGTATGCAGCACAACACTCCCCTTAATTTTTGCAGCTTTGTGTGTGTGTATTAGTGGTGGGGACTGGTGTGGTTGGTGGAGAGGAGCAGCAATTTACAGAGCTTAGAGAGAAAACGCACATTTTGAAGGTGAGGTGGCATAATCTTCCATACCATGCAAAAGGAAATTTTATATCAAAATCAAGGAGGTAGTTAATGAAGGAGCATTAGCTCTGTACCTGGGATGCCATGCATATGAAAGTAAGTAACAGCTTAAAAAAGCATGCCTTAGTATCTATGAAGTGAGAAGAACATTTAAACAATTGAAGCCTTGTCTGTCTTCAGATATGTGGTGAATATTTTCTATGCATTGCTGATGCTATATAAACATAACTTGCTTCCTCCTAAAGTCAAGTTCTTTATTTTAATTGAAGAATAATATTGCTCAGGGCTCTACCTCTGAGTACAAATAGCTAATCTAAGAAAATCAGTTCTGGGAATCTGGAACCAATGGCTGTTTTCAAAATAAACAGACAAAATCTTCATAAAGAAGGCCAGGAGGATTATTTTTACACACAGTATATCTCCTGATTTCTCACCAAAAAAAAAACCAACAAAAAAAAAAAACCAAAAAAACCTTTTATAGAAAGACTAAAAGGCAGAATGACAATGGAGTCCCCTTACCATATTTTTGTTTTTAAAAATTGTCCTGACTTAAGACTCCCAAGCTGTCTTGGTTAAAATTTCCAATATTAATATATCTTAGAAGCAAATCTGTGTGCACTTCCTCTTTCTCTCTTTTTTTAAAATTTCCTAGTGTGGGGACAGAGATATGACAAATGTATTACAAAATAAAAAATAAAGGTGTAATTTAAAACGTGTTTATAATATTTAATGAATAGCAGGTAAACAGTATCCTCACAGCAAAGAACACCAGTTTGCTTTGTGCTTTTGTTCAGCTAACTCAACTAAGGAAATGAATGAGGGGAAATTTGAAATCATTCTGATTGTCCAGTACAATCAGAGCCCAATATGGATGCTCAACAAGGTTGACTTAGGGAAGAATCTAGGGGAGGGGAAACACCCATTTACAGAAATTTCTTAGAAATTCATGTCAGAGTAGAGATTTTCCTTTTATTAGGATCCCAACTCCACTGCCACCCAGGCAGGAAGATGTCCAGATCTACCTGAAGTTTGGAGATCACATTTGGGATTCCTTTCAGTAGATAGGACCAGGTGACCCCAAGATGCCCCATTCTCCCTTGGTTCCTCGGTTCCAAGTCCCAGTAAAATGGGAACCTCACAAAGTAAGAAACTGCCAAGTGGAGCAGATATAAAGATGTTCCCTCCAAATGTCATTCTTGTCATGTGGTGTGAATGTGTGTGGTGAGCTTTCCAAAAATGTATTTTTTCGTTCCCTTGGGGGACAAGAAAGAGTTAATTTGTTTTCTGACAGGTTTCACACTGTGGGCAGGTCTGCCAAAAAAGAGAGGAAACAGAGAACAGCCGTATGATTAATTCTACCTGTTTTTCCCATGAGCGATCACCTGCTCCAGGGGTCATGAATAGCAGGTAGCTCTCCCTCTCCAGGGCTCTGAGAGCTTCGTTTGTTTGGTGACAGCTGAGTGACAAGGCCTGAAACCCGAACCCATCGCCCGGCCTGATGGGGGGATAAAAACTCTGGATGTTCCCTCAAACATTTCAGGAAATGAAAGTTGTAACGCGATCCCTCCTGCGCCCACATCTCCCCCAGAAAACACAAAAGCTCAAAGGAGCCTTCTCGGATTGAATTCGGCCTAGAGTTGATGGAGGGAAAGCGGAGCCCGACGCGGGGCGAGGGGGAGGAGAAGGGAGCGGGCCGAGGCCGCGGCTGGCAGGCTTTCTGAAGCAGGACTGTAGGAGCGCAGAGCGGGGAGAGAGCTGGGCGCCAGAGGCCCGGGCGCCCCTGGGGGCCGGCTTCCACGCGGCGTCCCAAGCGCCCTGAGCCTCCCGACCGTATGGACAGCTGTCGCCCCCTACGTTACATCTGTCTTTAGAGTCAACTTGAAGTGGGAAGGAAACCCTGCGGCCTTAAGCCCTGAGCAGATCCCTGCTATTTGCGCGGCCTCTGCACCAGGGCCTAGAGTCCCCTGCGGGCCGCAGCGCAGGCCCGAGCCCCACCTTTGCGCCCCCGCCGGCCTGGGCGGAGGCTCTGGGACCCAGCGCCTGCTCTCGGGCGGAGTGGACCTTCTCCCCCGCCCCCGGGCGGGCGCACAGTGAGCTGCCGGGACCCTGAAGGCCTCACTCAGCGCCCTCGCGCTCGGCCGCCCCCATCAGTCAGCAGCATCCATCTGCCTCCGGCCTCGCCCGCACTGGTAGTGGAAACTCCCCGCCAGTGGCCGGGAGGAAGGCGTAGGGGGCGGGGAGGGGCGGGGGAGCAAGGGGAGCTGAGAAGTTGACGCTCCGACCCCACGCGGCCAGCAGTCCTTGGGTCGCACTGTCCTGTCAATCAGCGTGCCGGTGCCCGCGCAGCCTCTGGGTTGGTAGGAGGAAGTAAACGCTAGGCCCCCTCAAGGAGAGTTTTCCTCCTTAGCCCTGACAGCTGTTACTGCTTTGTTCTGTAACAGCATTTTCAGTTTTTTTCTCTCCGTAAATTCAGAAATCTTTCCCAGACATCATCATAAGCCCTCATCTCTCTCCCCAACCTTCATGGGGACTAAGAAAGTTATTCTGTTTTACTCTTAAACGCAGAGCAGAAGCTCGTTACAGGGAGAACTGACCTGGGAAGCAGAATAATGTGTTGTCACAGATCCATCACTTGCACACACTTGCAACTTGTGTGACTTTGGGCAAGTTACCTCACTTGGTCGAGCCTCATCAGGGAAAACAGGAACCGTGATAGATAGCAGGGGTACCGTGATGCTTCAATGAGCTGAAGTATTAAATGTAAAGCTGCTTGGCACTAAAGACAATGACTAGTAGCTATAATTATAACAAGCTTGGAGACTCCTTAGACGTTCACAAAGCTGCCTGGGAAAATTCCCATGATGCTAGAGTTTTCAGTGAGGGCAGATTATGGCTATTTCCGCCTTTTGTGAAACACTGAAAGAAGCACAAGTCAACCTAAGGTTTGATTAGCCTTTGGGGGTAGCCAAACCTGAGTCTTGTTTCTTGGAGGTCTGAGTCTAGAATCTAGAAGTTTAACTTCAGTAATTTAATTCTAGAATGATATTTAAATTTACAGTGCTTGGAATTTGTCATCTCTGTTGTTCATGATTTGAACACTTGTGGAGATGCCATCATGTATGGTAGAATTATATTGATGAAAAATAAAGCCCACTTAAACGTGCCTGAAAATGACAAATTACTTAGAAGGGAACTAGAGCATTCAGCTGAGTAGAGAATTTAAGGCCCCACCTAAACGTGTCAACATAAGTGTAGAATAAGAAAGTACTTAGAAGATTTAAGGCCTTGCTGATGTTAACACAGTGCTGGACATAATAGCACCTGATAAATATTATTTGAGTAAATGAATGGGCTGCTGAAATGACGGAGAGTCTTTAGATAGAACGCAATTCCCAGAGTTGGAATTTTGCAGGACCCTCTTGGGTACATTTCTTCTCTTGTGACACTCTCTAATGATCACAAGGGATGAATAGTTCATTTTGACATGCCGCACATCCTTCTCTGATTTCAAGGACTTTCTCATTCAGGTATTATTGAAAGCTAAGTGCATGGCTGAAATTTGCATGGGTCAATGAGAGAGAGGGAGGAGAGACTATGATAGAAAGAATATGAGAGAGAATTTCCGGGGTTATGTTGGGACATCCCGCCAACCATGGACTGACACACTCAGTGGTAGAACTAGAGACCCAGAGCTACTGATAGGAGGCAGAACCCCAGCAAAGGTAGATTGAAAACCTAGAGTGTGGGTGGAGCATGCACGTGGTAGTGCCTCATCGAAAGAAGCATTTTGTGTACAATTCTTTAACTCTATATTTTCCTCCAGCATTTTCATTTTCTTCACAAGTATCCTAGACTGCTAAAAATATTACATATTTAAGTTTTTAGCTTGGGGAGGTTGATCAGTTTGTAGTCAGTCACCACACATGTTCAGGATGTGTTCAGTAGGGTTTTTTTTTTTTTTTTTTTGGCAAAAACCTCCCTATATTACGCTCACTAATTACTTGAGGTAGAGGTAGAAGGCAAAGACGCATGTTTAGAAATTTTTCAAAAAGCTCTGTTATATACATATACTCTGCCTTGTGCCTGCAGGATTGTATATGTCCCACATAATACTTACTTTTGGAAAATACATATACTAATATTATATTTATTTGCAAAGTAAATATTTGAATGTAAGCAATGCATAGACAGAAATGGATAGAAAAAGTGGGAGTTCAAACCCATCACTTCTAAGAATGTATCCTATAATCAGAGAAATATTTGTTAGGAACTATGGTGATGGACAGGGAGGCCTGGTGTGCTGCGATTCATGGGGTCGCAAAGAGTCGGACATGACTGAGCGACTGAACTGAACTGATGACTATATTGCTGCTAAATTATTTGCATATTGTGAAATTATTTGCACAGCGTTAGGGCCAGGAGTTCTAAGAATTATGCTTTCTGCCACTGCTTTTAACATGACTGAAATAAGGAAATGTGTAGTGTTTTTCTTTCTAAATTATTCCAGCATCCACATGTTTAGAAACACAAAAATATGTCCGTGTGCTCACTCAAAAAATAAAAAGAACTAAGAGAGAGTATTTTATACTGAGGGATAAGTTAATTCAAATTAGATTAAACTTCGCAGAGGGTGCTTCAAGGAGGTTTGGGTAGATTCCAAGTTTTAACATATCATTCAAGAAATGAAAGGCCTCAGGGCATTCTAAAAGGCATGTCCGCTCTAAATCAGCTTTAGTTCATTTCAAATAAAAAATATATGACTGGACTTGAAGGTTGGATAGAGAGGAGTTTTATTTCTACTCTGTAGATGTATCATAGTGAAATAAAATAAGTGTGGAAATCCAGGCCCCTCAGTGTTTGAATTTCTCTAAAGGATTTATGTATAAGTGCTGAGGCAGAAGTTCCTTTTCAATCATTTCTTCATGAAACTGAAAGACTTATTTGTTAATATGCTGAGAAGCATAGTAAGTTTCTTTCCACCAGAAATTTGTTATAGATAAAATGAATTAGCCCTCACGGAGTGCTTAGAAGATAACATACTAGATGTTTTCAGTGTATTTTATGATGCATGACATTTTATGATTTTAATTGTAAGTCAATCTGAGATAGCTAATGGATCCTTCGACTGTTGAAAGTATTTTCCCCTTTTGATTAAGGCAAAACAATGGAAAAATAAGTCAATTTCTTATAAAATTTAAAGATTTCAATATAAGTTAGCTGAGCTAAACAGGGAATGAAATTAGATACAAGGTTTATTTTTCAAAGTTTGAGTTTTTAGCACTGATGGTGGCAAATGTGCTGTAATAAAAACATGCACATGATAAATGCTATAATTTGTCACCCCCCCTTTTTAAAGTAGTTCATGTATAACTTTGGGGTAATGAAGACTTGAATTTAAATAACTACCTGAAATAGATGGATAAGACATAGTAAACTAGAAGTACCAAATTTTGTGAAATGTGTACAAAATTCACAAACAAGACTCAGGATGGAATCTAATCTTTCAGTGTACTTCTTATGAACAACACAAATGAGTAAGAAAGATCCATTTTCTTTGCTGGTGCTCTCAGCCATACTGCCCTTGAAAAGTGTACTGAAGGAAGTATGGTAATGAGGATTAGGAGAGTCGAATACTGCTGGCCAGTGGGTGTATGGTGGATTGTATTACCTGCAGGAGTGGAGTCCAAATACCCATAAAATAGCCTTTCAGATTCAGTTTGTCTCAAGTTACATTGTGAAATTCAGTGGTTTGGTATAGCTGTATACCTGTTGGCTTTCAAGAATTAATCAGAGTTGGGGTGGGCTGACCCTTGTGCAGGACATGCAGGTGGTACCTGAGGTATGGGGGTTTGTGGTTTCCTATGGGAAATTCTTTTGGTGATTTCATTCTCTCCTGAGTAGGGTGGGTAAGAGGCAGAAAGTCCAGAACTTGATCTATAGCTCCTTCCTGGATCACAGGCCAGTCTATATTGTAAAGATTAATTTCACTTATTTTCAAACAGACTAGTATTTGTAATTCTAGCATTGGCTCTCTTTGACTGAGGACACTAATTAGTTAAAAACTGAAATTATTCATCCATTAAGAAAAGAGAGTTCTAACATGCCATATTTCTTAGCTGAGAAATAAAATCTTAAGTCTGATCACAGAATTCACCTTTATATCCTTTATTCTCTGGAAATGGTATCAACAATCCTGGTATCCTGGCTGAAATTCAGGTTTAAGACTTCCCCTAACCTTGTTTATGTTCTAGCCATAACTGGAAGTTGTATTTATTTATTATTCACTTCCTCTTCTAGGCTTTAGGGTGGGTATTTTTTTTTTTTTTTTGGTGAGTGGCTGTTAAGCTGATGGCCAAGGAAGACTTTCTATTTAGACATATTTTAATTGATTTAACCATTTAAGACTAAGCAATATTTATTATATCTACAAATACTTATTATGGGAAAGATTAAAATTTTCTAATTTTTCTGATAAATTATTGAGACTATGATACTAATGCCTATATGTATTCAGTATCTATTTGGGCTATCAGACTGGTACTTCTTTTTAGTAAGAAAAAATCATTTACTGGGTTTTATAGAAATCAGTGGATTATTAGGATGAATGAAGTACCATCTCAGACAAAGTGCCTCTATGGCTCAGTTCATGTCAGAAAAAGTCTTATGTTGGATCAGCTATTAAGAGACATTAAACAAGGCTGGCAGTGAATTTCTAAGTCTCTGTTTTTTTTTTTTAAGTATGGGAACATTTTTTATTTTCTCAGCAATTTGACTTACCTAGTTGTCTCTTAAAACCTGTATCCTTTTCCTTATATCTTCTTCTTTCACACATTCTCATAACCATTCCAGGTAGATTTGATGCTATTTCCTTTACAAATAGAAATAAACACTATCTTTATTGAATGATTGATTCATTCATTGAAAGTGGGTAATTAAGGCTAGTGGGAGGAGATATTAGAGTTGGTGATGAAGATGGATTAAGAGGGATAAGGGAAAATATTGCTCTTTTTTCTGATAAGGTTGTGCTTCAAATTAGCCAAAGATTTGAAAAAGGAAAAATGTAATACTAGAAGGGATTAGATGTTTGAATGAACTTTCCTGTGCTTATGCTGCCTGGTCAAGCCAATCGCTTTGCACATGGGAAGCAGACACATCAGGATCTCTGCTAAAATCCTGGCCCTTTTTCTCTCACCAGAAATGAATCCAAATATTTAGATATGCTCTCGAGTTTGCAGTTAAATTAGAAAATTTTGCCTAGAACGAAATCTCAGAAAAAGTGAAATCATGGCCGTGCATGTGCAAACAATGATAATAAAAATAAGTTTAAAACAATAAACATCTAAGATTTTAGACTCAGTACTGTCTTTGTTGATGATGGATACAGGGAAAGGGGTGGCAAAGTATACCTTTAGCTATTATAGGAATGTTTTTCTATCTTGAGAGTTTGGCAAATAGTTAGAAAACCACCGTTGAGAATGGCCTCTCCCCTCCTGGTAGTATGATTTAAAATGGCTATCTCAGAAAGAATCTGCCCATGGCCACTAGCTAACTCAGAGAACTGAGGTCATTTATTTTAAAGAGTTGACCAGATAAGTATAAAGAAAACTCTCCTTTCTAACAATGAGCAGAGAATTATGGTTTAAAAATGTTATTCATGAGCAATCAGCAAAATGGTCGTGGAGTCAAGGGTAACATTAACAGTGGAAATTTGGCTACAGACGCTAGATGCAACCCCACGTTGGGTAGCCTTATCTTCCTGCCTAATCTTTCCCAATAAGATTGTGCTGGTGGAAACTGAAAACTGTTCAGGTAGCTGAATGACTGCCCTTGAGACAGATTGTCCCTGAGAAATGGGAAGCATAATCACATAGAAATGCATCATGGTAACATCACATATGTTATAACAAAAGTACAGCTTGATTTCATTGAGTTGCATATAATATATATTATCACTCATGTTTGGGGTATAAATATTTTTACTATAAAAATTTTTTAAAGGATCTTTGTCTTTAGAATGTGACTGCAGACCTTTGCCAGGCATGGTTTTCATTAAAAAACCCCAAACAAAAATGCTGCCAGAGCACTCCAGGAAGGTGTTAACTGTAGTAAATATTCATAAGGTAATGAGACAAAGATTTTTTATCTAACTAGATTTGGTGAATTTTTTGGTGTTTAACCGTGTTTTAAACTAAGAAAAACAAATCTAATGTGAACAATGCTATCTTTTTGGATCAACAGTAGTTGTATTGGTTAACAAGTATAAGCATGTATATGAACTTTGGTTACACTTTTGAAACCAGATTCTTCCAAGTGGCTAAGGTTGTGCCTACAGAAAACTAGCATCACAACTGGGTTAAAAAACAACTGCCGCGAACCCAGTGCCAGTGGCCATTTGGCAAACCAGAAACCACAATATCGACTAGACTGAATATGACAATCTTCTGAATAGTTTGTAAATTTGAATTAGGCAGGCAGTTTCATCATTCTCTTCCCCTCACCCTTAGTAAACTCTAAATAAGTCTTTTAAGATATAATAATGCTTTTAGGCTGCCAGGGTTCCATTTCTGTATTTTTATATTTAAAATTTTTTCTATATTTTGAATCAGAACCACATTTTCATCAGAGATCTGCCAAGGAGTGTTCTGGTAGCCTGAAAACCTTACTGTGCCCGGTTCAGTTCAGTCCCTCAGTCATGTCCGACTCTTTGCAACCCATGGACTGCAGCACACCAGGTTTCTCTGTCCATCATCAGCTCCCAGAGCCTACTCAAACTCACGTCCATCGAGTGGTTATGCCATCCAACCATCTTATCTTCTGTCGTCCTCTTCTCCTTCCGCCTTCAATCTTTCCCAGCACCAGGGTCTTTTCCAAGGAGTCAGTTCTTCACATCAGGTGGCCAAAGTATTAGAGTTTCAGCTTCAGCACCAGTCCTTCCAATCAATTTTCAAGACTGATTTCCTTTAGGATGGACTGGTTGGAGCTCCTTGCAGTCCAAAGGACTCTCAAGAGTCTTCTCTAACACCACAGTTCAAAAGCATCAATTCTTCGGCACTCAACTTTCTTTATAGTCCAACTCTCACATCCATACATGACTACTGGAAAAACCATAACTTTGACTAGATGGACCTTTGTTAGCAAAGTAATGTCTCTGCTTTTTAATATGCTGTCTAGGTTGGTCATAGCTTTTCTTCCAGGGAGCAAGTGTCTTTTAATTTCATGGCTCCAGTCACCATCTGCAGTGATTGTGGAGCCCCCCAAAATAAAGTCTCTTACCATCTATTTGCCATGAAGTGATGGGACTGGATGCCATGATCTTACTTTTCTGAATGTTGAGTTTTAAGCCAACTTTTTCACTCCCCTCTTTCACTTTCATCAAGAGGCTCTTTAGTTCCTCTTCACTTTCTGCCATAAGGGTGGTATCATGTGCATATCTGAGGTTATTGGTATTTCCCCCAGCAATCCTGATTCCAGCTGCGCTTCGTCCAGCCCAGCATTTCACATGATGTACTCTGCATAGAAGTTAAATAAGCAGGGTGACAATATACAACCTTGATGTACTCCTTTTCCTATTTGGAACCAGTCTGTTGTTCCATGTCCAGCTCTAACTGTTGCTTCCTGACCTGCATATAGGTTTCTCAAGAGGCAGGTCAGGTGATCTGGTATTCCCATATCTTTCAGAATTTTCTACAGTTCGTTGTGATCCACAGAGTCAAAGGCTTTGGCGTAGTCAATAAAGCAGAAATAGATGTTTTTCTGGAACTCTCTTGCTTTTTCCATGATCCAGCAGATGTTGGCAATTTGATCTCTGGTTCCTCTGCCTTTTCTAAAACCAGCTTGAACATCTGGAAGTTCATGGTTCACGTATTGCTGAAGCCTGGCTTAGAGAATTTTGAGCATTACTTTGCTAGCGTGTGAGATGAGGGCAATTGTGCAGTAGTCTGAACATTCTTTGGCATTGCCTTTCTTTGGGATTGGAATGAAAACTGACCTTTTCCAGTCCTGAGGCCACTGCTGAGTTTTCCAAATTTGCTGGCATATTGAGTGCAGCACTTTCACAGCATCATCTTTTAGGACATGAAATAGCTCAACTGGAATTCCATCACCTCCACTAGCTTTGTTCGTAGTGATGCTTCCTAAGGCCCAACTGACTTTGCATTCCAGGACATCTGGCAGTAGGTGAATGATCACACCATCGTGGTTATCTGGGTCATGAAGATCTTTTTTGTACAGTTCTTCTGTGTATTCTTGCTACCTCTTCTTAATATCTTCTGCTTCTGTTAGATCCATACCATTTCTGTCCTTTATTGTGTCCATCTTTGCATGAAACTTTCCCTTGGTATCTCTAATTTTCTTGAAGAGATCGCTAGTCTTGCCCATTCTATTGTTTTCTTCTATTTCTTTGCATTGATTGCTGAGAAACTGTTCCCAACATGTTGGCAAAGTCAATTTATTGAGTGTGTAAGTTGTACATAATAAATAATTTCCTTTATTGCAATTGTCTAATCTATTGTTTGCCACTTGTTAAGAGTTCAGGGAGGCTGAAAAAATTTGAGGTTCTAGGTTACTTGTGAGAACAGGCTGCTACTTACTGAATAGTTGCTTTTCAGGCTCTTGGTAAAAGTATTTAAAGCTTTTTTGTCACCTTTGATGTCCACTCCAAACACCTCAATATTTATCTTAAAAAAAAAAGAATTTCTGGTGTTGTTTATAAAAAACAGTAATTATTCTCTCAACAAACCCCTTTTAGTCCTATTTAGTGTGAGTTCAACACACTAATTAAACATCAAAGGGCCTAGGAATGGGGCTGAAATCCCAATAATATCTCATGAGTTCTCAAACTGTCCATCCTTCAGATGGGATCAGCAGGCAGTGATTTGGGGACCTTGTCTTGGTCAACCTCGGAAGATGGCATTATATTTCCTTTCTGTTTCTTCTTTCCCTCAACAAGAAAACCTTGACTCTTGTGTTTGTAAACAATCTATACAGATAGTTTTCCTTGCTGCATATTCAATATTTGTCAATGGAGTGCTCTCAGATAGTTAGGTGTTGTTCTGATATTAGAGGCTGCCTGTTCTTTGTTTAAGGTGCAGGTAAGAGATTTTTTAGTAACACCCCCTCTACATGCAGGATCTGAGGAGAGTCTCATCAAGCTATATTTTTCCAAAGTCTTATTCTGCTCCTGTTTTCTACTGAATCTAATTTCCTGTTGTGTTCTTTCTTTTCTCCTTCATAATGCTATCTAGATGTTGGTATATGCGGGAAGATAGAGGAAGAAGATGGATATCTATCATATGAGAGGGTGTGTGTTATTTACCTTGGTAGGGCCAGAGCCTCGCTCAGTGCTAAGCACCTTAGCCGTGAATACTTACAGAGTACTTGGTAGGTGTTTTTTTTTTCCCTTTATTTTTGGTTGCGCTGGATCTTTGTTGCTGTGTGCAGGCTTTCTCTCGTGGTGGTGAGTGGGGGCTACTCTTTGTTGTGGTGCTCGGGCTTCTCACTGTGGTGGCTCCTAGGGCAGGTGGGCTTCAGTAGTGGCGGCTCTCTGGCTAAGTTGCCCCGTGGCATGTGGAATCTTCCCAGATCAGACCAGGGATCAAACCTGTGTCCCCTGCATTGTCAGGGGGACTCTTATCCGCTGTACCCACAGGGAACTCCCCGTAAGTGGTTGCGGAATGGATGAAAGAATGATGTTCAGGAACATTAGGGACAGAGAGTTATAGGAACATTTCTTCTGTTATTGAGTATAACACAAGAGGGAATAGACAGGCTATGCTCAGAGAGAATGAGGTGAGACTTCAGGGAAAACCATGTGACTCTAAGGCATTTGGGACCTAAGGACTTTTAGCTGGAAAAGCTGGAAGTCTTTTCCAGGTAAATATTGGAAGAATATATAAAGAATGGGAGATGGTTATTTTTGGAAAATGGTCTTGCTTAGAGAGTCAAAGGTCTTAATGAACATTTCTCTATTGGTGTTTCACAGGTGTGCTCCATAGAACACCTGCATCAGAATCCACTTGTGTGCTTTGTTGTTGTTCAGTCACTCAGTCATGTCCGACTCTGTGACCCCATAGTCTGCAGCACACCAGGCTTCCCTGTCCTTCACTACCTCCCAGAACTTGCTCAAACCTATGTCCATTGAGTCAGTGATGCCATCCAGCTATCTGATCCTCTGTTGCCCCTATCTCCTCCTGCCTTCAATCTTTCCCAGCATCAGGGTCTTTTCTAATGAGTCAGTTCTTCGCATCAGGTAGCCAAAATATTGGAGTTTCAGTCTCAGCATCAGTCCTTCTAATGAATATTCAGGACTGATTTCCTTTAAGACTGACTGGTTTAATCTCCTTGCACTCCAAGGGACTCTCAAGAGTCTTCTACAATATCACAGTTCAAAAGCATCAATTCTTTGGTGCTCAGCCTTCTTTATGGTTCAACTCTCACATTTGTACATGACTACTTGGAAAAACTATAGCTTCGAGTATACAGACCTTTATTGGCAAAGTAATGTCTCTGCTTTTTAATATACTGTCTAGGTTTGTCATAGCTTTTCTTCCAAGGAACAAGCATCTTTTAATTTCATGGCTGCAGTCACCATCTGCAGTGATTTTGGAGCCCAAGAAAATAAAGTCTCCCACTATTTCCATTGTTTCCTCATCTGTTTGCCATGAAGTGATGGGACTGGATGCCTTGATCTTCGTTTTTTGAATGTTGAGTTTTAAGCCAGCTTTTTCACCCGTGTGCTTACTTGTATCTTAAACAAATACCAGAAGGGATTCTCCCACAAACTAAAATGTGAGAATAATTGTTCCAATTAATGTTTTTATTCTATAGCCCAGGCCATCATCATCTCTCACCTGGATTCCTACCCCCTCTTCCCAGTGTGTTCTCTAAACAGCAGCAGCCAGAGTGAGCTTTGGATCATGTCACTTTTCTGCTTTGAGTCCTTCAACAACTTCCTGTTAGAATTAAGTCTAAACTTCTTACTATGGCTTACTATGGCTGCGTGATCTTTTTTGCTAATCTTATTTCATTTCATGCTCCCCTTCAGTCACCCTACTTCAGTACTACCAGCTTTTAGTGCCTCAAACAAGCTGAGTCATTCCCTCTTCAGAGACTTTACTGATACTATTTCCTCTTACCTTAAGATCGCCTCTTTTCTGCCTAACTCTTCCTGTTGCTTGAGTGTTACCTTCTCAGAGAGGCCTTTTCCCTAAGGCCAGAGTGTGGCAGTACAGGGTTAAGGTGCATATGGCTGCAAATATCAGAAAACCACAACCCAAACTGGCTAAAACAGGAGGGCAGGCTCCAGGCACAGCCTCCCGCAGCCTGCTCACACCGTGCCTCCTGGCAAGACCATCTTTGAGTGTTGATGTTGTCCCTCCTTCTGTGTGATGACCGTTCCTAGGTTGGTTGCTAGATGGTTGCAGTGGTGCTGGGCATCTTTCTCATCTTGTCACAGCTGCGTCTAGAGGCACAAGAGAAGCTCTTCTGGGAGCCTTCAGGGGAGAGGAAGCTTAAAAGAAGCCCCCTCCCTCACAAGATTTTTCTTTCTTTTGGCCACACTGTGGGATCTTAGTTCCCCAAACAAGTGGAAGCACGGAATCTTAACTACTAGATCACCTGGGAAGTTCAAAAAAGATTTTTCTTTGTCTCATTGGCCAGAATTGAGTCATAAGCTAATTTATAAACCAATCACTGGTTTGAGCAGCGGGGGATTCAGGTTTACTGTGATCAACCTTGAATAGAGATTCTTATTCTATTTTGTACCAAGTACACCTTAGGCAGTTTTGTGAAATCTACAGACCCCTTCTCAGAATAATGATTTTGAATGAATATCATTGAAATCAACTATAAAGAAATATACTTAACGAGATTACTAAATATGTGATCTAATGTTAGACTCTAGCAGTAATTAATAATTAGTATAATTTTTAAGTAGTGACTAATATGAATGATATTCTAAGACATCTACAACAACTGTAATATGACTTGAAAATATCTGTAATTTCTATCGGTGACAAATTGGTATTATGAATACTGTTTGGTTTCCTGCCTATATTGATGGTTGAAGGAAATGCTAAATTTCATTTAGAGGTTAATTAAAATATAGGGGTGATTTTTTTTCTCCATTAAATTCATGGATACCCTGAACTTAATTCTAGGTTAAGAACACCTGGCCTAGACTAGTCTTTGCGATCCCATGAACTGCAGCCTGCCATGCTTCTCTAGAGGTCCATGGAATTCTCTAGACAAGAGTACTGGAGTGGGTTGCCAGTTCCTTCTCCTGGGAATCTTCCTGACCCAGGGTCTGAACCCTCGTCTCCTGTGTTACAGGCACATTCTTTGCCATTTGAGCCACCAGGGAAACCCCTTTTTAAACATTAAAAATTATTAAATAATGTATTTAAAGTGCCAAGCACAGTGCCTAGTACATGATTTAATATCAGCCTTTACTATCAGGACAACATTTGACAACCTGAGCGTACTCCAGAGATATGTGTTGAATTCTTAGAATGGAAAACTGTGTGTCTAGATTGTTTATAAACCACTGTGGCCAAGGTGTTCAAGAAATGATTGCTTAAAACACAGATATACACAGAAGTCTTGGGAATACAAACCACAGAATAATATAATTTAAATCAAGTCATTTTATCTTGACAAACTAGGAATAGGGTTTCAGTGCAATATATGAATATACTACTCAAAACAATTTCACATATGAATTCCAAAACAGTTAGAAAAATGTCAAATGAGTGAAACAAATAGCTGGATGGACTAGAACCGATCAAGAAATATTCAAAATCTTGCCAAACTTACGAAAGTCACTAGTCAGAGAACTTGTTCCCTAATGCCATAGTTCAGCATCACCATTCACCGTGATTGATGTGCCTGGACTGTAACTCACTCAGATTACATTGCTGATCCTGGATAAGACAGGATCAGGACTTGGCTCTGCATTCTATGGGTAGTCGCCTTGGCTCAGAGCTTGTTTCTTCAGGCTTGCACCAGAAATCGTTCTTCATTAAATTCTAGTTCCTTACCCACCTCCCTTGAAAGGGATGTGACTTTGTGACCATTAGGATATCATATTTTGGTCAGAAAGGTAAAAAGGTCTTCTTGACCCTCAAGATGGGTGATGGGGGTAGAGGCATTTGCTCTGCCCAGGTGTGTTTGGATCTGGAGGAAAAACTTAAAGAGATGGCTGTTTTTTCTTTTTGTAATTTAGTTTTTATTTTATATTAGAATATAGTTGATATACAATGTTCTGTTAGTTTCAGGTGTACAGCAAGTGATTCAGTTATACATATACCCATTTTTCCCCATATTCTTCTCCCATATAGGTTATTATAGAGTATTGAGTTCCCTGTGCCGTACAGTAGGTGAGATGGCCGTTTTCTGATGACTGCTTTGTATGTTCTCTCCATAAAAGAGTAACTTCCATATTTCCAAAAGTGCTCTTCTATTCTGGAAGAGCACTTGGTTAGTTGTTTGGAGGCATTGTCTCCTATAGGCTAAGCACCCAAGGTTTGGAATCAGGCAGACCTGAGTTCAAATTTTGACTCTGCCATTTTTCTGTCTGTGTGACCCTGAGCAATTAACCTTAATAATAATAATAACAATGATAATAATAATACACTGCAACAGTAGTCTTGGCAGGAGCAGTAGTAGTAGCAGCTGCAGCAGTAGTTGTAATCACATACTGAGGGTTTACTAGGCTAAATTCTTTGTATGGACTCTAATTTTTACAACCCTAAGAAATAGTTTACACTTTTATACTTTTATTCTCACTTTGCAAATGAGGACGTGAGGCTAAAATAAATAGGTTATGTAACTTGCCTTTAAACTTCGTTTTCCTTTTCCTACAAAGTGGAGATAATTGTGCTACCTGCCTCGTGAAGCTGCGGTAAAGATTAAATTACTGTGTGCTGCAGGTTTTTCAGTGCAACGATATAATAAAGACTCAGTAAATGGGAGTGTTAGCTAGTATTAGTATACCTAATTTACTTTGCTAAAATAATAGAGTAATTGGTTTCCCTTGTTCAAGGAGAGCTGCTGTGGATTAATAATAATTAGCACTTGTGACTCAAGGGTAGATAAATTCTAAGCATAGTCTCTCATCACGATGATTCCATCCTTTTTGCAAAACAATTTCTGGGCCTTTACGAACATGGTTTGGCAACTGTAGCCACTATTGTCATATTAAGAGAAACTTTAGCAAGGAATGTCTTTTTGTCTTTTTTTTTCCTCTGCTCAATTCACTCTTATTCAAAGTGGCTTTGGCTTGATTTTTAATATTCAAAGTGACACGTGGCTCCTTAATCCTGTTACCAGTGTTGGCAAATGAGAAAAGGGATATCAGAAATATCTTAAGCCTAACTGTTATAGACTGGGTGACTTAGACAACAGGCAGTTATTTCTCTCAGTTCTAGAAGGTGGAAGTCGGAGAACAAGATGCCAGCATGGCCGGTTTCTTGATGAGTGCTCCTTCCTGGTTTAAAGAGAGTCGTCTTCTTGCTGTGTCCTCACAGGGCACAAAGAGCAGAGTTAGTTAGCTTTCTGGCCTCTTCTTCTAGGGTGCTAACCCAATTCATGAGAGCTATGCTCTCATGATCTAATTACCCTTCAAAGGCCCCACTGCCAAATATCATCACGTTGGGGGATTAGATTTCAACACATGAATACTAAGGGACACAAACACTCAGCCCATAACATCTATGAAACTATGTTTTCAGTATGAAATTTTTCTGTTGGATTGAAAAAAAAAAAGTGAAAGTTTAGTCACTCAATTGTGTCTGACTCTACAACTCCTGCCAAGCTCCTCTGTCCATGGAATTCTCCAGGCAGAAGTACTGGAGTGGGTAGCCATTCCCTTCTCCAGGGGATACTCCTGACCAAGGTATCAAACCTGAGTCTCCCGCACTGTAGGCAGATTCTTTACCGTTTGAGCCACCAGGGAAGCCCCATTCTTGGATTATTTTATTTAAAATTACTTAAACCAACTGATTGCTTGTGTCCAATATCAAAGCTTTATTTAAGAAGACATTAGGGGGACTTCCTTGGTGGGCCAGTGGTTAGGAATAAACCTTGCAATGCAGGGGATGCAGATTTAATCCCTGGTGGGGTAACCAAGATTCTATATGCTATGGAGCAACTAAGACCATGTCAAAACTAGAGCTCATTTGCAGCAAAGAAAGATCACACATGACCTTGCATGCCACAGCTAAGACCCAACACAGTCAAGTAAATAAGTATTAAAAAAAAGAAGACATTAGGAGTGAAGTTCATGGTCTTTTACTAAGAAGGCATCTGTCTACTATTTACTGAGCTGTAAGAACACGTGTGTGTGTGTGTATGTGTGTGTGTGTGTATGTGTGTGAACAGAGATTTCTCTGGCCAACAGTAAAGCTCCTGGTAGCCTTGGATGTGAGTGCCACCTGCTGGATGTTGCACACAAATATTTTCCTGTACTTCAGTCCAGAAATAGGGGAGTTATTTGCATGGGAACGTGCCCAAGTAACACCCGTTTGATTTTAGGTCACAAGGACAGCTGTAATGTCTAGTAAGTAATGTGATCTTTGGGTAAGTGTGCAGATTTATAAGAAAAACATACTCAGGAAACAAACTCAATTTAAAAACATTCCACTGAGCTATTGTTTATAAGCTTGCCTGTGCCAAGAATATAGTAAATAGTTCTCTGTTTATATTATGAGCTCATGAGTTTTATATGTTGGTGACATAGGCAGTTGGTGGGTGGCTTTTACCTTAAGAAGCCTATACCTATATCTTGTAGCAGGGTAGGAAATTAGGGACTCCTTGACTGTGGCCATGTGTTGCCTTCAACACCAAATATGTCATCGTATCCTAAAATTTTGGCTTTGGAGCCATAGCCCCTGTTTGGGGTTTAGTGGAGAAGCATCTCTTAGCGTTGCTTCACTCTAATGGGTTCTGTTGAGATGACTTCACCTGTGACTTATGGGGCAATTCTGTAGACTGGGTCTCACAGGAGCTTTGGGGCAATTTGTAATTTCCATGAGGGCAAGAAGGTAGACATGGCTTTCTATAAACGCATGTGTACATTCTGTTAAGAGCTTTGTGATGTTTCTTTGGAACATCATGTCCTTTGGAAGGACATGAAAATTGTGTAGCATTGTGTACTGGCTACTTGGGAGAAGGGCAGGAAGGGGCCCTAGGAGAGGGACAATCACTGTAGCCTTTTCTTGGGTCATTTTTTAAAAAAATCACTTTTGTAGAAATGTTAAAGTTCTAGGAGTTGGTCCTCTGGAGAAGGAAATGGCAACCCACTCCAGTGTTCTTGCCTGGAGAATCCCAGGGACGGGGGAGCCTGGTGGGCTGCCGGCTATGGGGTTGCACAGAGTCGGACACGACTGAAGCGACTTAGCAGCAGCAGCAGCAGCAGCAGCAGAAGTTGGTCCTCAGGTTTTCACTGACCCAAGGTTTGTCTTCAGTATATTCTTGACATCATGAGACCAGTTTTCTGCTTTCAGGATTTTACAGAAACTGGTGGCATGTATTTGATTCCTTTTTTCTATCACTGGAAAACATCATGTATAATTCACAAAGGAGTCTGCTGGGCTAAAGCAAAATTCTCTTTCTTTGTTCAAAATTTGTTAATGGGCTTTTGCGGCTAAATTTCTAAAGCTACAAAATAGCACTCAGATTTGGAAAGGGCTCAAGGCAGAAAAAGCTTTCTGTTTTTATTTCTGGGTATGTCCATTTCAGAACCCTGATAATGCAAGGAGGTTGCAATCCAGTATTTTGGAGGTGGCAATCCGGTATTTTATGGGGAAATAATGGGTGGTTGATAATATTTTTCCTGAGATTTTTAGTTGACAAGAATCTATATGAAGGAGTTAACTAGAGTTATTGTGGTGATCCTTACACAATGCACGTGTGCTAAGTCACTCCAGTTGTGTCCAACTCTTTGCAATCCCATGGACTGTAGCCCATTAGGCTCCTCTGTCCATGGGATTCTTCAGGCAAGGATACTGGAGTGGGTTGCCATGCCCTCCTCCAGGGGATCTTCCTGACCCAGAGATTGAACCCGGGTCTCATTTTGTCTCTGGCATTGGCAGGAGGGTTCTTTACTACTAGCCTCAGAAACCCTTATATAATGTATACAATTATAGAATCATTCTGTTGTACAACCAAAGCTAATACAATGTTATATGTCAATTACCCCTCAATAAAAAAAGATCTATATCGTATGAGATAGCATGACATTTGGCACTCTTGTCTGTACCTACATCAATGCCAAGCGAATACAGAATGGAGATGTTACTTCTTAAACTTACCATGGCATAATCAGATCATGAGACTGAAGTATTCTGTCCTTGCTAATGGTTGTATGTTCAGATTGTTAGCTTCTCTCTGTGTGTCCTGATTTGACCTAGATATGTGGGCTGGAAAACATGAAGTTACTCTTCACTGGGTGAACATCTCTTGGATAAATAATTAGCGCTATGCCTGTTCTATGTTTCTTGCGTTTCTAGTCTGGGGCAACATTTGCTAATTTGGGGGTTTCCTTCCTCCAGCTCCTCTATCCCATGGTACTCAATCCCCAGCAGTTTTTTAAACTAAAATTTTCAAATTATTTGAGCTGCTCTTATAGTTAGTCTGACTTCCCTGGTAGTTAGTCTAACAGTGATAGCATATAGATTTGTGTTATATTCACAGAATCTTCTTGATTTCACACTGAATGGATTTTAATTCTCTTCTCTGATTTTTTCATCATTGGAGTCTCATAAAGCGTTGCTATGCAAAAATTTGGTCCTGAGCCCATGTGGAACATAAGAGAAATTACAGAGTTACATAGTCAAATGCTATAGAAGTCATCAGGTTTTGTAAAAAGAGTTTGAAACAAGACAGGAATGGAAGTGCAAATCTCAGTGGGTTCTTAGTGTTTCATCACAGAGTTTTGTGGTAAAACCAAGATGAAACCACAAGCTTCACTGTTGGGCAGACTAGCACTGGAGGAATGATTGATTTAAGGTTAGCCAAGGTCAGGCGGAAACTTGGCTTTTTTTATTCATATGTTCAAACCCCAGACCTACTGAGTTTTGCATGGTTTGGGGTTTCCAAAACAGAAAGCATTTTGGGACCCAGTCCAAAGCCAAAGCCTGAGGACTAAGGGTAAGAGAAAGTCATTCTGTCTTGGTTTGTTAGCAGTGCTAAGGTGAGGGGTTTTTATTCTGATTACTAGCCGAACCTTATTTACTTAAACTTTGGAAGTTTATGAAAACAAAGTATGTGTTTTCTCCCTGTCTGTCTACCCAATAGGAAAACCAGGATTCTTCTCAGAATCTCCAGACATTTCTACAGACCACAGAAATATTTATTTCTTAAAAGTTTTCATGACTGCACTTACCAGCACGTATAGACTATATTCAATTTCTTTGGCTCAGTATTTAGGTAACTCTCTAGGAGTAAAGGTATCAAGATTGCCTAGTTTGAAAGAACTGGACCTAGCTAAATAGTCTGAAAAAAAATCAAGTTGCTCTTTCAGAATAAAAATTTGGAGACAACAAAAGAAATAGTTAAGCTCAGAGCCTAAGGCCAGTCCCTCAGGGGAATGTAGGATATATGACACATGAAAGTCTCACTTGTGGGCAACTTGTGGGCCAAGTTCTGATTGGGGCATTATCATTGGGTGGTATGAGGCTGGGAATGACTCTAGTGGCAGGACCAGATCTTCTGTGAGGTGGCAAAATCATTCAAGTCAGTTAGATATGTTTTCAGCTGTGAAATTATGGAAAACCCTTCTCCAAGGTTTCAGTTTTACAGGGTGTTAATTGTTCTTCTCAACAAAATTTCTAAACCTGGCAAGGTGGCTCGCCAGTGCTTTTTCCTTCTTCCCATTTCACTGTCATCCTTATTATGGTCATCTTAGGATCTCCGGATGGCTAACATGGTTCCAGGCTTCTTGTCTGCTGTCTAGACAGGAAGAAGGAGCTAAAGGGTGAAGGGCAAAAGATTAATGACAAAATGATGAAAAGGCCCATTTTATAAGAGAAACAAGAGCCTATCCAAAAGATTTACCTAGCAGGTTTTCACATATGTTGACTGCGTCATCCAATTAGCAATAGCCACCTCAATTAGCTCAATGTAGGTGGTCAACAATGAGAGGACATCCTGGAACCACACAAAGGAGCAGGTGTGGAGTACTCATTCTAGGGTAAGTCTCACTTACAAATCAGGCTCATAGAATAATGGTCAGCAGAGAGCATCACAGCAACACTGTAGAGGACTCTCAAAGAGCAGGTTCTCTGTGCAAGTTCACGGAGAAGTCTGGGGGTGTGGGAGTTAGATGATCACAGAGTGACTGTGTAAGCAACAGTGATTGGACATGAGTGGCTAAACCATTGTGTTGTGAGCTATTGTTTCCCGTTAGAGTTCTCAGAACAAGAAAACCAGCTCAGCCCCACATCTTTCAGGGTCTTTAGGAAGAATTTCTTCCTTTTATCCTCCCTTCCTACCTTTCTTCCTCTCTTTCTATTTCTCTTTCCTTCCATTGATCCTTTAAACTTTTAATCATGATAAAAAATCTCTAGCTTACAGAAAAAGAGAAAGAGTATAACTAATACCCACATACTTTCCATTGTTCTAGTAAGTTCTTTACCTATCTTATCTTTCTTTCATATATATAAAATTGCACAAACCCACATGTGTATGACTATATATGCATATGTAGATATGTACATCTGTATGTATATACATGTGTATACACCCACATCTATTTCTGTATATATGAACTATTTAAGTAGGTTGCAGACTCTTTATCCCTAAATATATTTGAGCTTATATTTCTTCAGGAGATATTTCTGTCTGGATGTATAATTCCAACACATATCTGTGGTTAAAAAAAAAGACTGAGAAAAATAAAAATTTTATTTTTTAAAGTATAATTGACGCACAATATTATATTAGTTTCAGGTGTGCAACTTAATGATTCAACATTTGTACACATTATAAAATGGTCACCAGGGTAAGTCTAGTTACCATCTGTCAACATCAAAATTACCAAATAATTTTTCTTGTGATGAGAACATTTAAGATTTACTTTCTTAGTGACTTTGAAACTTGCTATGCAGTATTTGACTGTAGTCATCATACTGTACATTATATCACATCATGATGACATTTATTTTACTTATTTTAAATTTTTATTTCTTTATTTAGGCTGTGCTGCATGGCTCTTGGGATCTTAGTTCCCTCACCAGAGATTGAACCCTGGACCCACGGCAGTGAAAGCCACTGCACCGTCAGAGAATTCCCATCCATGACATTTATTTTATAACTGGAAGTTTGTACTTCTCGATCCCCTTCACCCATTTTGTCCACCCATCCAGACTCCCACCCTTCTGCCGACCACTCATCTGTTCTTTGTATCTATGAGTTTGTTCTGTTTGTCCATTCGGTTTGTTTTTTAGATTCCACATATAACTGAACTCATATGGTATTTGTCTTTCTCTGATTTATTTTACTTAGTGAATATCCATATTTTGAGATCCATCCATATTTTTGCAAATGGCAAGATTTCATTCTTCTTTATGACTGAGTAGAATTCCATTGTGGGGCTTCCCAGGTGGCTCTCGTGGCAAAGAACCCGCCTGCTAATGCAGGAGATGTAAGAGACTCAGGTTCGATCCCTGGGTTGGGAAGACCCCTGGAGGAAGGCATGGCAACTCATTCCAGCATTCTTGCCTGGAGAATACCATGGAGCCTGGCAGGTTACAGTCCATAGCGTTGCAAAGAGCTGGACATGACTGTAGTGACTTAGCATGCGTGCATGCAGGATTCCATTGTAGAGACACATCACATCTTTATCCATTTAACTGTCAGTGGACACTTAAGTTAGTTCCATGTCTTGACTGTTGTAAATAATGTGGCAATAAAACAAGAAATATTATAAAGAAAGTGAGGCAAGAGGAATCCGTGAAGCAAATGTGCACAGAGCACAGTGTCTGCCCAGCCTCATCTTTAAAGATGATGCTACTCTAGTAATCACCTGCAAGACATGTCTCTGTAAACAAAACTCACACCAGAGAGAGACATGGCTCAGAAGGCAGTGCTTTTCTAAGGAGTATTTTTTTCTAACTGTATCCTAACTCTAAGGAAGAGAAGAAAGTCAGGATATAAAACATTTTTCAAGTTCTTCTACTACCCTTTTCTTCTCTTTTTAAGTTATAAAAATTTTTTGCTAGAGAAAAATTGTTATGATAGATAGACACTGATGTATGTGCCACCTAGAATTAAAAATGGAAATTTAGGAGTAATTTTGCATTTTCAAAAGAGAACAACAAATCTTATCATTCAAGTGCAAATGTATTTCAGGGAAAGAAATAAAGGTGTAAGTAAAATATTCCAGAGAAGGTTTATTTTGGGGATTAAACCATGTAGAAAAATTGGAGAAAGAGAAAGGTTAGTTTGATTTGCAGAGACTTTGTCATCAGGATGAAATTGCATGAAAAGAGTAAGAAGCAAGATCAGTTGGTCCCAGGCACTGTCTCATGCTTACCTTCTGTGAGGAACTGCCGTTTTTTCCCCTGCATTTGGTGTCAAAGTTTGTGAAGTATTGTCAGCTAAGAAGCCCAATCCTGGACTTCCCTGGTGGCTGAGGAGTAAAGAACCTGCCAACGAAGGAGACATGAGTTCCATCTCTGGTCCAGGAAGATCCCATGTCGTGGATCAACTGAGCCTGCGCCACAACTGCTCTGCCTGTGCTCTAAAGCCTGGGAGCTGCAACCAATGAGCCTACTTGTCCTAGAACCCATGCTCTGCAATAAGAGAAGCCAGCTCAGTGAGAAGCTTGTGCACCGCAACAGAGTGGCCCCCCGCTCACCACACCTAGAGAAAAGCCTGAGCTGCCACAAAGACCCAGCACAGCCAAGAATAAATAGATAAAATTTTTTAAAATGGATAATTAGAAAAAAAAAAAAAAGAAGAAGAAGCCTAATCCTCATCACGGGCCAGTGCTGATGGCCAGTCCCACACAGCCCTGGAGATGATGGATGCTGTGTGTCCCACATCCCTTCCCGGGGCAGAGCTGTTCCTTTCTCCTCCACCAGGAGCACATCAAGAGCTTTCAGGGAACCAACTGTGATGCCAGACTCCAGCCAAAGTCAACTCCTTTCAGGTGGTTGGTGGTGGTGAAGAAACAACAGTGGGGGACAGATTAAGAATCAAGAGTAACAAGTGAGATTAGTGGCTCAGTCAGCCTGAGGAAGGGCTGGCTTACAGCATCAGTGTCTAGGATGCTGGCTGTTTTTTCTACCCTTCCTCATGTTTCTGGAGGACTTGATCCCGGAAGTTACCCACCATCCCTTAATAATCAAGGCGGAGGGACGGAGCACTGTCAATCTGGACATTCATCCCTTTCTAAACCACCTTGTTTGAAAGGTTAGGTTTTCAGGCTGCTTAAAGGACAAGCAAAGTTGTTCTACTATCTTCCTTCTTGAACGTTCCTTTGCCACGCTCATTTTCCCCTGATTACCCTGCTATGTCTGCTTTTGCTACTGTTTGTCTCATCAAACCTCCATTTATAGGCTGCTTGGCCACAGGGGGAAAAGGTCTCCTCACTCGCACTGACTCCCTCTGTATCTCTTTGGGGCCAATATATTCTTTTTCGTATTTCTCTTTGTCCTGGCTCTCTTCCTTTTAATCAGGTAAAATGGACCTCAGGGCTCTACTGATGGGAGAGGGCTATCAAAAGCAATATTCAGAGGGTTTGCTTGCCTGAAAAGTTAGCCAGCCAGAACCCCACTCTTGTACAAGGCCGCATGTTCTCTAAGGAAGTGGAGTCCATTAACAGACGTTGTTGCCTGAGGGTTTTTTATTCTTTCCTCTTTCAGATTTTGAAGGATGTCTAAAGTGTTTATTATTAGCCTAAACTGAGAGCAAGTGAATGTCCTTATCATTCAAAAACAAATACACCTGTCTGGCAGCAGAAACTCTGCCTGGCTTTATGAACCAGGAAAATCAACACTGTATTCAGAGCTCAGCCAGTAAATCTGAGGGGCCTGTAAAGTCATGTTGGAGAAGGGGTTCATTGTGGAAAGATCCAAACTTACACGGGCTCAAGAATTCCCACTGGAAGACCAGACTTTGCACAGGCACTGCCTAGTATTTATAAGCCTTATACCAGGGGTCCCAACCTCCGGGACCTAATGCCTGATGATCTGAGGTGGAGCTGATGTAAAAATGATATAAATAAAGTGCACAATAAATGTAATGTGCTTGAATCATACCCCCCCCACCATCCATCCATGGAAAAATCATCTTCCATGAAATTAGTTGCTGGTGCCAAAAATGTTGAGGACCGTTGCGTATACTTCTGAATGTGGAATGTAAGAACTCTGAGGGGTGAGAACATACTTAAAAATTCATAGGGAAGAAACCTGTGGGATAAAGGGAAACCAATATCCTGTGATTGCTGTCATATTAGCACGTCTTTCTATGTCCTGAGTGCCCCAGAACTTCATTGTTCAGGTTGGTGAAAAAGTAATTGCGGTTTCAGATCGTTAATTTTAAATCATTGTAACTAGGCTCAAACTCATCTTTATTAATCAAAATAGGAACCATTACAATCAACACATTTTTGCCAGAGAGAAATAAGCTTTTTTTATTCCTGTAGCATAAAAATTTGTTTCAGGATTCAGTGAACTCTTGGAAAGCATTTTCTTCCTCCTGCTGGGTGTGGAAGCATTTTGCCTGCAAAAAGTTGTTGAGATGCTTGAAGGTGGTAGTCAGTTGGTGAGAGGTCAGGTGAATATGGTGGGTGAGAAAAAACTTCATAGCCCAGTTCATTCAACTTTGGAAGCGATGATTGTGCGCTGCGTAGTTGGGCATTGTCATGAAGAATTGGGCCCATTCTGTTGACCAACGCAAGCTGCAGGCATTGCAGTTTACAGCGCATCTCATTGATTTGCTGAGCATATTTCTCAAATGTAATGGTTTCGTCGGGATTCAGAAAGCTGTTGTGGATCAGACCAGCAATAGACCACCAAACAGTGACCATGACTTTTTCTTGGTGCAAGTTTGGCTTTGGAAAGTGTTTTGGAGCTTCATCTCTGAGATTCAATGACCGCTGAGCTGGTAATGCTGGGTGTCACATAAAATCCACTTTTCATTGCATATCACAATCTGATTGTGAAATTTCTGTTGTTGTTGCATAGAATTTCAAAACAACCTTTCTTTTTTTTTTTCAGTCAGCTCATGAGGCACTCACTTATAGAACTTTTTCACCTTTCCAGTTTGCTTCAGATGCTGAACAATGGTGATGGTCAACACTGAGTTCTTTGGGAACTTCTCATGTAGTTGTAAGAGGATCAGCTTTGGTGATCCTCTCAGTTGGTCGTTGTCAACTTCCAATGGCTGGATACTGTGCTCCTCATCTTCAAAACTCTCATCTCCTTTGCAAAACTTCTTGAACCACCACTGTATGCTCTGTGTGCTTGTTAGCAGTTCCTGGGCCAAATGCACTGTTAATGTTGCCAGTCGTCTCTGCTGCTTTACAATCCATTTTGAATTCGAATAAGAATATCGCTTGAATTTGCTTTTTGTCTAACATGATTTCCCTAGTCTAAAATAAATATGAAATATATAACAATCAATAAGTTATTAGTAAAAAATATAAAGTGAGACATGAGCATTAAAATAATGTGTAACATAACCACATTTATTTAAGAATGTATTCCAATATCAAACAGCAAATTTCAACAATGCAAAACCGCAATTACTTTTCTGCCAACCTAATACTTTTCCTTTTTGCTAAAAGAGGAGCTAGTTTGGCTCCAAAACTTAGTCATGCTATTGTCCTGATTTACTTTCTTCTATAGTTAAAGAGAGAAGGCAATGGCACCCCACTCCAGTACTCTTGCCTAGAAAATCCCATGGACGGAGGAGCCTGGTAGGCTGCAGTCCATGGGTCACGAAGAGTCAGACAGGACTGAGCGACTTCACTTTCATTTTTCACTTTCGTGCACTGGAGAAGGAAATGGCAACCCACTCCAGTGTTCTTGCCTGGAGAATACCAGGGACGGGGAGCCTGGTGGGCTGCCGTCTATGGGGTCGCACAGAGTTGGACACGACTGACGCGCCTAGCAGCAGTAGCAGCAGCAGAGGTAAAGATGACTTTTAAGAGTAATTGTACTTTTCAAAAGGAGAAAGATATCTTGATACTGTCCCCGTTCACAAGGCCATTAACACCTAGTATTCATTCAATTATTTCACTAATCTTTGAGTGCCTGTGAATTTTATAGCACTGTACTGTTTATGGACAAAATGAAAGTACCATATGTGGTCCTTGCCCTCTAGAAGCTTATGTTCTAATGGGGATATAAGACATTTACTGTTCAGATCCCCATCGCACATCAGATCCACACACCCATTGCTCTCATCCTTTCATCATCAGCTTCAAGGATATTTTCATATTGAAGGCAGTTTCAGTCACCTGCTGTCCCTGACTCTTTTGCACTATAATTTTAGGCCATCTCAGATTGGCCCCAGATTGGAATATATATATATATATATTGCCAGCTTTAGAGTCATCTGAGCAGGTGGGGTAATGCTGTCACCTTTTACCTTAGCTGTAGTTAGATGGTTTATCTATGAGGAGAGATTCCTAGATCGAGAGTCTGAGTCTGGGTGAAGTGAGAAGGATAACATTTCTGATGGAATAAAGGCATTTTAGGACTTCTCTAGTGGTTCAGTTGTTAAGAATTCACCTGTCAATGCAGGGGACATGGGCTCAACCCCTAATCTGGGAGGATTCCACATGCTGCCGAGCTTAGCCATCTCAATGAGAAGCCCCTAAGCACGGCAAGTAGAAAGTAGCCCCTGCTCACCACAACTAGAGAAAAGCTGGTGTGCAGAAACAAAGACTCAGCATAGCCAAAAAAATTTTTAAAAGAAGCATTCGGGATCCATTTCAAGAAATGATCTCAAATTAAGGAATAACTGAACATATGATTATTAATATGAATGAATGCAGTCAACCAAATGTGGAAGTTGTGTTTACTGCTGTTCAAACCTAGGATAGCCTACAAGAGAGTGTAAATTTTGAAGTTAGAAGGACTATATTCAAATTCTGCTCCACCATTTGTTATATGTACATCCTAAGACAAATTTGTTTAGCTTCTAAGCCTCTATTTCTACCTCTGCAAAATGGTAATGAGCAATATTCACTTTTCACAGTGGTATGACTATTCAGTGAGACAAAGTATGTAAAAGCTTTTAGCTCCTTGCTCCCAAATGCTAATTCTGTCCCTAACTTTTCCTCTACTTTTCTTTGGAGAATTATGCCTGTATTTCATTTTAGTCCATTCTGCCCCCTCATCCCACCCTCACTCCATTCTTGGCTTTTCTCATTGTTTTTATTCTTATTTTTTCTGGCTGATCTTGTCTCTTTGGTTTCCCCCTCTTTCCCCTCTATGGATGTTTGTTTTGATGGTGTTTATTTTTCCATCATGAACTTTCCTTGAGTTCCTTTCTCATTTGCCTTTTTGCAGGCGTCTTTTGTTTTACCTTCGGCTCTAGTCTGGTGCACATTGATGTCAACATTGACTGCTGATTTTGGACTTCACTGAGGAAAAGAGGGTGGAAGCTGTGTCGAGACGGCTCTTACAGGGCCTAGAGAAAGGATAGTGGGAGACTAAAGTGGTTAGTTGCTTGGGTATACATATTTTGCAGACATTCCTCACAGTTCCTGGACAGAAGTCTGACACTCTCCCCACAGGTCCTCAGGGGTTTTGAGTCAGCCCTGACTACACTCTGCAGTGGAGTTGGGCTTTCTACTCCCCAACTTCCTGCTGTCTTACTTTTTCTTAAACATGTTTTATGCTCTTCTCTAACGTTTCATTTATGTGGAACACCCACTTGGAAGGGGAGTTGTTTTTAAAGAGGGGAGGTCATTACTGATAATGGCAATAAGAATAATAGTTGCATATCAAGCACAGATGCTCACACATGGCCAAAAAGAAGACAGCAGGAACTCATGAGCTTGTTTGTTGGGCACAGATTCCTAACAGAGTCGAAAAAGTCCAAGAGATAGAAACAAACTAAGGGAGTGGTGGATGGAGACAGGAAGGAGAAGCTAGGGAATATGCCTTGCATTTTATTTTCCAAGAACATTTATTTATCACCTACCCTGGCACAAGCAGGGTGCTAGGCTCTGGTTCTCATTTGATGAACAATATTCAGAAAAGTTCTGTTTTTCATAACCTTTGATGTTTCCACTTATGTTTTAAGGAGTTACAACCTTCCTGCATCTAACATTTTAAATTTGGATCTAGTTTCCTATCTTGGAAGGGAAATTGGGGCTCAAGGAGCAACAATAGATATTTTGGTGCTTATGGGCAGTGATTGGTGGCACATCACAATAACCTATTACATGTCCTTAGATATTTTTGTTATGGATATTTTAAGCAAATGTAGGGAGAATAACAGGATGAATGTTCAACTCTCATCACTCGTCACTCAGCATCAACAGTTAATAGCATTTTATCAATCTTGTTACATCTCCCATACTTCTATTTTTCTAAAATGTTTTCATGCAAATTGAAGACATCATGTTATCTTACCTTTATTTCAGTCTTCATCTCCAGTAGGAAATGGCCTTTTAAAAAATAGAACCACCCTACCATTAGAATATGTAACAAGATCAATAATAATTATATAATTTTATCTAATATTTACTTTACAAGCAAATTTCTCCAATTATCTGAAAGATGTCTTTTCATATATTTGGTTTGTGTGGATGGAGGTCAAAGCAAAGCCTGCAAAAAATTTCTTTTGGTCATTCTGCCTTTTAGAGCTCTTATTTTATAATAATAGCCCCCCACCTCCATTTCCCCTGTACCACTGATTTTTGTAGTTATTTCTATGGTGGATGCTGTGGTGTGCTACCCAGATCCCTTCTTCGTGACCAGAGCACTCTTTCCTGTCACTACCAGGAGTGTGGGCTGCTGAAGGTCTACAGGTCCACAGCATGAGTCTAAGACTGGCTATTTAGAGGGTAAAAAGTCTTGGCCCTGTTGCTTCAGGATAACTCTGAAGGATCGCCTCAGTTCCAGAGCTCCCTTGAAGATTGGCTGGGACCCCAGCTGTGACTACATCACACATCAATTACTTCTTCTGCCCATTCTTATTTCCTCACTCCCTTTCAGGTGTGTTCCTGAGGCTACTCCCTAGGACAATTCCTGAAGTCAAATCTCCACATCAGAGTCTATTTCCTGGGAAACCTGACCTAGACAATTGATAACAGGATGGCTGTAATAAGCAGAATCTAAAATGGGATTTCAGAGCTGGATGACCTGCCTCTCAGCTTGCAATACAAATACAGTGACTGGTGGTAAGTGATAACACTGGTGTGGTATAGAGGTGCAGTTTTGAAATTTTTACACATGGTGAGCTGGAATGGGATGATATGGAAGACAAAACACCGGCGAGAACAGCAGTACAGCATTCAATGGGTTTGGGAAACGTGGGAAGCATAAAGATTGAGCGCTTGGATGGCTGTTGTTGAGGATTATTGATGCCTTGGGAAAAAGACAATGGAAGTCTGAGTGTAATTAATCACCAAAGGGCTTCCTTGACAGCCTAGAAAGGGATTTTTATCTCTTGCAGAGGAAGCTGATGATCAGGTCCTGAACAACATAGGTCTAGAGAAGATTGAATTTTCAATCCTGTCAGTGTGCTGACCAAAAGCCAGGGCCTGATTGGGAAATAGTAGGACCCTGAGACTGGAGCCCAGGACAACTAGATCAATGCAGTAGGCAATATTAAATTACTAGATTCTTCTAAACACTTTTGACCTTACAAAAATGGTCAACTCCTCTTTTTAAAGAGCTAACACTGTCCCCTTGCTTGAAGAAGATTCAGAGGCCTCTGCCTTATAACACAACACATAGGATTGATGGAGGGGCCTGGATCAATAGGCATTCTTCAGAACATCACCCTGGCACACTATATCGATGACATGCTAACTGGATTGAATGAAAATTAAGTGGCAAGTCCTTAGAGACCTTGTTAAGACAACTATGTTCCAGAAGGTTGGAAATAATGCCTGCTGCTAAGTCACTTCAGTCGTGTCCAACTCTGTGTGACCCCATAGACGGCAGCCCACCAGGCTCCCCCATCCCTGGGATTCTCCAGGCAAGAGCACTGGGGTGGGTTGCCATTTCCTTCTCCAATGCATGAAAATGAAAAGTGAAAGTGAAATCGCTCTGTCGTGTCCAGCCCTCAGTGACCCCATGGACTACAGCCTTCCAGGCTCCTCCGTCCATGGGATTTTCCAGGTAAGAGTACTGGAGTGGGGTGCCATTGCCTTCTCTGGAGATAATGCCTACAGATATTCACAAGGTCTATCACCTCAGTGAAATTTTAAGGATCTTAATATTATGGGGGCATGTCAGAATATTCCTTTCAAAGTAAAACACAAAGTATATTATCTCTAACTTCCCACCACTGAGAAGAAAGCAGACACTTAGTAGATCACTTTAGGTTCTCAGAGGCAGAATATTATATACTCAGGAGTACTGCTTTGATCCATTTGCTGAGTGACATGGAAGGTTTCCAGATTTGATTGGGACCCAGAGAAGGAAAGGGATCTGTAGCAGGTCCAGACCATGGTAAAAGTAGCTCAGCTGCTTGGGCCATATGTCATGTAGACAGAGGTATCTTTAGCGGCAAAAGATGCCATGGGGAGTGCATGGCAAACTCGACGGAAACTGCTACATGAATTCCAGGATTCCAGCTGAAAGCCACATCTTTTGCAGCAAAGAACTACACATCATTCATAGAACAGTTCCTCATAGGCTACTGGGCCCAGCTGTGCTGGAGTGTCTAAAGACCTTGTGGCCAGGACTGGATTTTGTCAGAGCCACCATGTCAGAAGGTCATGAGGGCCCAGCAGCAACCCATTGTAAATGGGAAGCAGTGCATCGAGGACTGGGCACAGAGAGATGAGTGAGCACAGTAAGCTGCAGAAGCAAGGGGCCAGAGTTCCATGCTCCCCTCTACTGTGCACTGGCCCCTCTTTCTCACATAGCATGTATGAACAAGTTTCTTGCAAGAGTACAAAGGCATGACCTTCTTACTTCTATCTCTGAAGGGCCAGAGCTCCCTGAGGGATTGGCCAAGTTCTCCATTGCAATTGCATTGCAATTTAGCTTCTTCCTTTTCCCAGTCCTGTTTGCCTTTCTTCTTTGTAAGGGTTTCCCCTGAGATCACTCTGTAATAAATCTCTTGCACATGACTCTCTGTCTCAGCAACTGTTTCTCAAAGGACTCTATCTAAGACGCTGTTACTCATCCTGTAGAATATCCTATATCCTGGATTTGGCTGTCTGTTTCTTTGCAGTGTGGTTCTACAGTTCCTGTTTCACTAGCCCCTATAAAGTGATAGAACCAAAGACTTTATTAGATTCAGGTGGTAGGGTGTGATTCCTAGTTACATCATGTTCCAGGACATATAGTGTCAAGATGTCTTGCTTTTAGTGATTGATTGGTTGCTCTCATCTTTTCACCTTCTCTTGTGTGTATGTCTCAGATCTTCCAGTGGCACCCATGAAGGTTCATGCGGGAGAACCTAGGGCTCTAGATTGCTGGCAACAGATTCAATCTCTTGAGAGAGAGGAAGAGTAACCGACCAGACAGAAAGAAAGTCGATTTTCCTATTCAAGTCCTTGAATACTCTTATTTTGATTCTGGGAAAATGTGTTTTTGTTTGGCCTCACAATGAATTAGAATGGTGAGTTTATACTGGATATAGACAACCATTTCATCACAAAATAGCCCTTCCCTTTCTTGACTTTTAACATCTCAAGGAATGATTATAGACATGGTCTCACTCTCACTTTTTATTGAAAAAAATTTTTTTTCAATTTTTAGTAAACTTTTTATTTTGAGATAATTGTAATTCACATACAATTATAAGAAATAATACTGAGAGAGCCCATATACTCTGTACTCATTGTCCTTTAGTGGTTTATTGTTGTTGTTGTTTAGTTGCTCAGTAGTGTCTAACTCTTTGCCACCCCATGGACTATGGCCCACCAGGCTCCTCTGTCCATGGAATTTCCCAGGCAAGAATACTGGAGTGAGGGGATCCAACCCACGCCTCCTGAGTCTCCTGCATTGGCAGGCGGATTCTTCACCACTGAACCATCTGGGAAGCCCACTTGCGTGTAGTGACCTCCAATCAACTCAGTGGGCTGAAGCTTACTTCATTTACACACAGGGCTGGCAAAAATCTGGTGTTGAAAAGCATTAAGGAAGTTTTCATCTGAAAAGAAAGAAAAAATAATCTGACAATGACATCTGATCTTTCTCACACAATGTGTTACAGTTAATATCTTAAAGTTGTTTTGATTGCCAGTAACAGAAAATAATAGGAAATAGCTTCAGTTCAGTTCAGTTCAGTCACTCAGTCATGTCCGACTCTTTGCGACCCCATGAATCACAGCACGCCAGGCCTCCCTGTCCGTCATCAACTCCCGGAGTTCACTCAAACTCATGTCCATCAAGTCAGTGATGCCATCCAGCCATCTCATCCTCCGTCGTCCCCTTCTCCTCCTGCCCCCAAACCCTCCCAGCATCAAAGTCAAGTTTTCCAATGAGTCAACTCTTTGCATGAGGTGGCCAAATTACTGGAGTTTCAGCTTTAGCATCATTTCTTCCAAAGAACACTCAGGACTGATCTCCTTTAGAATGTACTGGCTGGATCTCCTTGCAGTCCAAGGGACTCTCAAAAGTCTTCTCCAACACCACAGTTCAAAAGCATCAATTCTTCAGCGCTCAGCTTTCTTCACAGTCCATCTCTCACATCCATACATGACCACAGGAAAAACCATAGCCTTGACTAGATGGACATTTGTTGGCCAAGTAATGTCTCTGCTTTTGAATATGCTATCTATTGGTCATAACTTCCCTTCCAAGGAGTAAGTGTCTTTTAATTTCATGGCTGCAATCACCATCTGCAGTGATTTTGGAGCCCCCCAAAAATAAAGTCTGACATTGTTTCCACTGTTTCCCCATCTATTTCCCATGAAGTGACGGGACCAGATGACATGATCTTAGTTTTCTGAATGTTGAGCTTTAAGCCAACTTTTTCACTCTCCTCTTTCACTTTCATCAAGAGGCTTTTTAGTTCCTCTTCACTTTCTGCCATAAGGGTGGTGTCATCTGCATATCTGAGGTTATTGATATTTCTCCCAGCAATCTTGATTCCAGCTTGTGCTTCTTCCAGCCCAGTGTTTCTCATGATGTACTCTGCATATAAGTTAAATAAGCAGGTTGACAATATACAGCCATGACGTACTCCTTTTCCTATTTGGAATCAGTCTGTTGTTCCGTGTCCAGTTCTAACTGTTGTTTCCTCACCTGCATATAGGTTTCTCAAGAGGCAGGTCAGGTGGTCTTATATTCCCATCTCTTGAAGAATTTTCCAGTTTATTGTGACCCACAGAGTCAAAGGCTTTGCTATAGTCAATAAAGCAGAAATAGATGTTTTTCTGGAACTCTCTTGCTTTTTCCATGATCCCGTGGATGTTGGCAATTTGATCTCTGGTTCCTCTGCCTTTTCTAAAACCAGCTTGAACATCTGGAAGTTCACGGTTCATGTACTGCTGACACCTGGCTTGGAGAATTTTGAGCATTACTTTACTAGCGTGTGAGATGAGTGCAGTTGTGCGGTAGTTTGAGCATTCTTTGGCATTGCCTTTCTTTGGGATTGGAATGAAAACTGACCTCTTCCAGTCCTGTGGCCACTGCTGAGTTTTCAAATTTGCTGGCATATTGAGTATAGCACTTTCACAGCATCATCTTTTAGGACATGAAATAGCTCAACTGAAATTCCATCACCTCCACTAGCTTTGTTCGTAGTGATGCTTTCTAAGGCCCACTTGACTTCACATTCCAGGATGTCTGGCTCTAGGAAGTAATCACACCATCGTGATTATCTGGGTCATGAAGATCTTTTTGGTACAGTTCTTCTGTGTATTCTTGCCACCTCTTCTTAATATCTTCTGCTTCTGTTAGGTCTATACCATTTCTGTCCTTTATCAAGATCATCTTTGCATGAAACGTTCCCTTGGTATCTCTGATTTTCTTTAAGGAAATAGCTTTGCCAAAAAGAAAAGGAAAGAAACAAGGATAGATTATGAAATCCAAGAAGAAGTTATTTATTTGGCATTAAAGTTCCAGGAAAGGAGATAACTGGTTGTTAGAAAGCTGTCAGGACCCAGGCCACCATTCCCTCTCTGTTCATATTCTTAGGAGAGAGATCGTGATTGGCTATCTTGGTCAGGGATCTACTCTGAGTTAAATCAGCTATGGTCAAGGGGTTGAGGGTATTTAGTACAAATGTGGGGTAGGGGCAGTCCTCAGTGAAGGGGATTTGAGTCATGGCCTAGGTAGATCCTGCAAAAGTGAGTCAGTTCAGTTCAGTCATTCAGTCATGTCCAACTCTTTGCCACCCAATGGTCTGCAGCACGCCAGGCTTCCCTGTCTATTACCAACTCCTGGAGCTTGCTCAAACTCATGTCCATTGAGTTGGTGATGCCATCCAACCATCTCATCTTCTGTCATCCCCTTCTCCTCCTGCCCTCAATCTTTCCCAGCATCAGGGTCTTTTCAAATGAGTCAGCTCTTTGCATCAGGTGGCCAAAGTATTGGAGTTTCAACTTCAGCATCAGTCCTTCCAATGAATATTCAGGACTGATTTCCTTTGGGATGGACTGGTTGGATCTCCTTGCAGTCCAAGGGACTCTCAAGAGTCTTGTCCAACACCACAGTTCAAAAGCATCAATTCTTCAGCACTCCACTTTCTTTATAGTCCAACTCTCACATCCATACATGACTACTGGAAAAACCATAGCTTTAACTAGGTGGACCTTTAGAAGATGGCAGAGTAAAAGGATGTGCACTCATCTTCTCCTGTGAGAACTCCAAAATTACAACTCGCTGCTGAACAACCATTGACTAGAGAATGTTGGATCCCACCAAAAAAAGATACCCCACACCCAAAGGCAAAGGAGAAGCCCCAGCAAGACAGTAGGAGGGGTGAAATCGCATTTAGACTCAAACCCCAAACCCACCAGAGACACTCAAAGGGCTCAGACAAAACCTTGTGTGCATCAGGAATCCCCACAGAGACTGAGCCAGACCTTTGAGAGTTTGAGTGTCTCCTGTGGAGGTATGGGTCAGCAGTGGCCTGCCGCAGGGGCAGGGGCCTTGGGTGCGGTAGACCTGGGTATGGCCTAAGCCCTCCTGGAGGAGGTCACCATTAACCCCACCATAGAGCCACCAGAACTTACACAGGACTGGGGAAACAGGCTCTTGGAGGGCACAAACAAAACCTTGTTCACACCAGGACCCAGGAGAAAGGAGCAGTGACCCCACAAGAGACTGACCCAGACTTGCCCGTGAGTGTCCAGGAGTTTCCGGTGGAGTGTGGGTTCATGGTGGCTTGCTGCAGGGTCTGGGGCACTGAGTGCACAGTGCATGCATGGGACCTTTTGAAGGAGGTCACCATTATCTTCATTACCTCCACCATAGGTTGGCCTCAGGTCAAATAACAGGAAAGGAACACAGACCCGCCCATCAACAGAAAATTGGATTAAAGATTTACTGAGCATGGCCCTGCCCATCAGAACAAGACCATTTCCCCCTCAGTCAATCTCTCCCATCAGGAGGGTTCCATAAGCCTCTTATCCTTATCCTTCAGAGGGCAGACAGAATGAAAACCACAATCACAGAAAACTAATCAAACTGATCACGTGGACCACAGTCAGTTCAGTCACTCAGTCTTGTCTGACTTTTTGTGACCCCATGAATCACAGCACACCAGGCCTCTCTGTCCATCACCAACTCCCGGAGTTCACTCAGACTCACGTCCATCGAGTCGATGATGCCATCCAGCCATCTCATCCTCTATTGTCCCCTTCTCCTCCTGCCCCCAATCCCTTCCAGCATCAGAGTCTTTTCCAATGAGTCAACTCTTTGCATGAGGTAGCCAAAGTACTGGAGCTTCAGCTTTAACATCATTCCTTCCAAAGAAATCCCAGGGCTGATCTCCTTTAGAATGGACTGGTTGGATCTCCTTACAGTCCAAGGGACTCTCAAGAGTCTTCTCCAACACCACAGTTCAAAATCATGGACCACATAGACCACAGCCTTATCTAACTCAATCAAACTATGAGCCATGCTGCATAAGGCTACTTAAGACGGATAGGTCATGGTGGAGAGTTCTGACAAGACGTGGTCTACAGTAGAAGGAAATGGCAAACCACTTCAGTATTCTTGCCTTGAGAACCCCATGAACAGTATGAAAAGGCAGAAAAAGTCAGTCAACATCAAGACTGTGTGTTTACACACATACATGCAAATATAAAAATACATACATCTATACATACATAACTATATGTAAAATTCATTAAATAGTGAACACTAACATTAAAATGAATCTGCATATCAATCATTGAAATGATAGGTGAAAGCTTCATGAAAGCAGTACCTTGCTGTCATGTTTACTTCTTTATGCCCAGAACCTGAAAGTTCACTAGGTACATACCTAGTATGTCAATATCTGTTGGACTTATGAATTTTCACAAATAAAAGTAAAAAGAAAATGATAATAGGTATTATTAAAAATGGAACAATGAGCCCTGTGAACCTCTTGATAAAATGTAATTTAAAGTACATAGCATTACTTATAAAATATTCTTGCCAAAATGTTGAACCTGAGTCTAATCAAAGATTTAGAACTAACATCCAGTATACAGGAAATGAAGAAAGGGACAAGTTAAAATGCTGCCTCATGGAACCAAATAGACAAATCCAGAATTTTGGATTTTCTATAGGACAATTGACCTGCTTTCTTCAACAAGTCAATGACATGAAGTGGGAGAAGGAGAAAATTAAGACAGGATAACTAAATGCAATTTGTGGACCTTGTTTGGATTCTGATTCACCAACTGTATAAAAAGAGATTTTTGAAATAATCATAGAAATTTGATCATAGACTAGATGTTAGATGATACCAAAGAATTATTAATTAAATATGATAATGGCCTAGTGGTTACATAAGAAGGTGTCTGTATTTCCTAGGAATGCATATTGAAGCATGTGGGGGTAAAATGATATGCTTTCTTAGATTTTATTTAAAATGCTTTCACAAAAAAAAACAAACAAAAAGAGTAGATGATATAATCACAAAATATTGGTAATTCTTGAATGTGAGTGATTTGGATATGGGAGTTCATTGTCTGGTCTCTCTATTTTGTGTGTGTCTTTAAAATTTTTCATTAAAAAGGGAATAGAATATAGAGCGTATTTTCAGCTTTTCCTGAAAATACTGAATCTTAAGTATGCTTAAGATTTCTTATTATAATGTTCAAATTTACATGGAGAAACTGTTCTTGTGAGACACAATAAAATGGTGGCAAGTGTATTGCCTTAGAAATCAGATAAATGTGGTTTGAATCCTAGCCATTCCCCATGGTGCTGAGGAGGGGGGCAACATGGCTGGAGCAGAACAGCAAGAGCAGAGGTACGGTTGGTTTCTAACATCTTTGTGTGTGTGTGTGTGTGTGTGTGTGTGTGTATGTGTGTGAGGTGGGCAGTGGGGATTGTACTTCAGGATAGCTGCATCAAGTTTGGAACAAGCAAATACTTTTTCTGTTTCTTTTGGTCTTTCCCCCCGCACCCCCCACCCCCACCCCCGACATTATTTTATAAGTCATAATGACTGCCTTGTAAATTAAATTATCTAAAAGAAAATTTTTGGAAAGTTTTCACTTTTAGAGATTGTGCCTGGAGGTACTACTATCTTTGCAAGAGTGACTGGTGTGATTTGGGGCTGTGAGGTGGGTGGAGATCAGACCATGCAGGATATTGAGGCTATTCTAAGGAATTTTGTCCTGACCCCAAGAGCAACGGGGAGACATCTAAGGATATTAAACAGAATATGCATGTGACATGATTAGTTTTGTGTTCTGAAATGATTATTTGGGCTGAAGTGTGGAGCACATACTGGAAGGAACCAGAGTGGAGGTTCTTAGCTCTGTTTGGAGGCCAGTGCTGTGGTTCATGAGAGAGATAGTGGGTTAAGGGTAGTAGTGGTGGTGGAGATGGATGGGAGTAGATGATCTGAGATATATTGAAGAGATAAAATGGGCAGGACTTTGTGATGAACTGAGTACAGTAGGATGAGAAGACAGTGTCAAACATGATAGGTTTCTGACTGGTAGAACTGGTTGGATGGCAGATTAATTCACTCAGGGATCCTTGGAAGAGGAGCAAATTTTGAGGAGTGAAAGAAATAATCACTTTGGTTTGGGGCACAATGAGTGTGAGTTTAAGGTGCCTTTGAGACATACAAGAAGTGATGTCAAGAGTGTAGTTTAATATTAAAGTCTGAGCTCAGATGAGAGAACAGTGCAAGTCTATTAGTTTGATATAAAAAGGTAGTTAGTTCACTTTTGGACTTTTTAATGTAAACGTGTTATTGCTATAGCATATGCAAACATTTCACAGCTATAATACCTGTGAGAAGCAACGACTCACATAAACCAAAATAAAGTTTTGTTTTATTTGTTTCACAAATGAGCAGGTTTATTTTTACAGGAAAGCAGTTAATTTTTCCCTGCTTTTAATTTTTTATTGCAAATGTGGAGGAATTTTGGCAGTAGCTATGACTGTTTTGAGCCAAATAGGTCTTACTTTTCTCCTATTATTACAGTTTCTCTTTTTTCATGATGCATATTTGCCAGTTACTAGTTAGGTCAACTTCTTTTTGAAGGAGGTTGCCCTAGAATTGCAGTCTTGCAATTTTTAAGCAGTATCGCCTCTGTCTACCCCATTAGAGAAAGTCACTAGAGAACTATTAACATTTTCTGAAGAGTCAAATGCCAAGTATATTTTAGGCTTAGAACAAAATGAGGTAGGCTGGTGGGGAGGGAGTGGTGGTGGTAAAGGAGATGTTATTTTTAATCCTATTTTAAAGAAAGTCTGTAAAATGTTGCTTCTGTTAGTAATTTGGTTTCTTAAAGGGCTATAACTCCTTCAGAGCCTTTGGTTAACTCAGACATATTCTGTGGTCAGCTGTCCAATCTGGAGTTAGCTTTACTTAACCTCCCAGAAAACCCCCTGAGTAATACTAGATTTTTAACTGGGAAAAGAAGAGAAGTTGTTGGTGTACTAACTGGTCCTTTGATAACTCTTGACAATTCATCACTTTTCCCTTGCCGCACCTATTTATTCAGGTCTAAGTTTTCCTAATTGTTTCTTAGTTTTGCAGACCAGTCTTTTGCAGGTTGTCACTTAATAACAATGATCAAAACAATATTGTTGGTTTAGCTAATTTATTTCTCTTGATTGATTTTTCATGTATGATTTCACTAGAATTTATCTGCTATTTCTGTCAGTGAGTTAGAGAAGGGCAATTGTTATTAGTTTTATTTTTTTGATAGGTTAAACAGTGATCCAGAGAGAGAGCATCAGATCCGGGACTGGACCACGGGTGTTTTGATTTCTATCCTCACAAGGGTAAAAGTAAAAAAAAGGAACTTAAAGAATAAAGGAGGGGGACTTCCCCTGGTGGTCCAACGGTTAGGACTCCACACTTCCAATGCAGGCGGTAGGGGTTCCATCCCTGGTCAGGGAATAGGATCTTGCATGCGGCATGGCATGGCCAAAAATAAAATAAAATAAATAAATAAAACAGCTAAGCTCTTAAAAAAAAAAAAAAGATGAAGGAGGGAATAGTAAAGTAAAATGAGTTTTATTCCTTCAAAAATGCTTTAAAAAATCTTCAGTGCTTCCATGTACATGCCAGGAGCTAAAATTCCAGTGGGAGAGACAAACCTATAAATATTATAGTACAGTGGGAAAAATTAAAGGGCCATGGAAGAAGTACTGGAAAACAATAAATGGTAACACAAAGAGATTTTTGTTGGTGGGCTCAGTTTCTCAATCCCAAGCATCTAATACTTTCTCATTTGTTTGTCTTGAAGTGGATACTGTGTGTGACCCTACATTACTATTTTTCACTCAGGCACTTGGTGTCTTCATACTATCTTGCCCACATTTTTGGCATAGGATTTCTTGATTTTCTCAAACATGCATTCTTTCTTAGGCACATTTTGCCAACTGAAGTTGTTTTCAACTCCCATTTTCAATTTTATGCTTCTAGAATTATGGATTTGGGGCAGAGCAGGATGGCAGAGATCTCTGATAATGTCTCCTGAACTCTCCTTGTATCACTGAGGCAAATCTTGATAGAGCATCATGTCACACTCCTGAACTTCTAAATACTACCCATTGCCCCATGCCCATCCAGCCAACCTAGGGATAACTGATGGGCTAGATTCTGGGCCCTGTACTTACCTGGTTTTAAAAATAATTATTTCATAAGATTTTGTTACATTAAAAAGTAGAATTGGTTGGGCTTAAGTTCAGAAAAGGTATGGTAACTGATGTGACTTATTTAATAAAGTATAATTAACTCTTTTTTCCTATGCATCATGCTACTTTGTGTCTGCTTTGTGTATGTAACTTATCAAGAAATAAACAACTGTTACTCCTTTATGTTTCAGCTGTGATGGCTGACCTATTCTTGTGGTCAATTTTGAAGAAGGAGGTTTGCCTATGTATGCATTTATTTAAAAAGCATTTATTGAGCTCAGTTGGTAAAGAATCTGCCTGCAATGCAGGTGACCCTGGTTCGATTCCTGGGTAGGGAAGATACCCTGGAAAGGCTACCCACTCCAGTATTCTGGCCTGGAGGATTTCATGGACTGTATAATCCATGGGGTCACAAAGAGTCAGACATGACTAAGCGACTTTCACTTTCACTTTCATACATTGTAGATACAGAGATGCCCTGCACCCAGTATGGTGGCAGGGTTCAAATGAATTGATAAGATAATATATCTATGTGAAGACTGATTTTTAAATGATGACATAAAAGCAAATGTTTTTAGTATTGTTACAAAAAAACAAAATCAGTCCATCTTTTCCTATTGAGTATTTGGCACAAAGGTGAAATCTTATCAGTGTTGTAACTTTATAAACCCTGGGCTTATGGAACAGCTGTAAATCTGGCTAGGAGTTTATACTCTTAGATCACAGAAGCTCTGAGGACTGTGGTTGTGACAGGACCATTCATCTTGTCCTCCGTAAACCCACAGACTTATAATCTTCACTCCAATTTGGGTAGAAGAGGAAGCTAAGACTAGTTTTGCCTTTCCAGTAATGCAGACACTGAATGGCTTGAATTTTCATCCTCACTGATTTCTTTTGCAAAATGCCCTTGCATGTCAGGTGTGGGCAGAGAAACCCTGTTAGGACTCCCTCCCCTTGCAAAGCAAAGTGGAGTGTTACTGTCACAACAAATACACCTTTTCTTTTCCTCTAGTTTTCATAAAGGCCCAGGTGCATAAGCAAATGTCCTAGGGTTATTTGTGTCTTGCTCACAGTTGTAATAATTTTATATTTTCTATGTTTAAGGTCTTCTTTTGTCTCCTCTAAACTGTTATCTAGCCTACCAAGGACAGATGCTTATTCTTAAAATATAGATAAAGAAAAACAAGGTTCCCTACATGGAAAACAGTGACAGTTCAACCTGTTTGGCCTTTGCTTCACAACATAAAAGTTATATATCTTGGTTATGGTCTGTACATTGCTCTGAAATCTTTGGTACAAATTAGTAATGACCTTAGCTGTATTTGGCTTTGAAAACAATAGAGAGTAATTAATACACACTTTACAGAGCAGTTGCAGCTGGAGCTGACTGGAGCCACCTGACTTTTAAACAGTGTTTATTGCAAAGGACATCTTACATCATTGCTCTATTTTCCAAGGTTAATTGCCAATTTGCTTTTAAATATTATGCAAAAGCATTGGCTTACTTGTAGAAAACTTAGTCTTGGAGAATTTGATTCCTTTAGGGATGAATAATTAATGTTCTGTGAAGTAACACGCCTGAAAGAGAACTCTAAAGTTCACGACTCTTCTTTCTTCTAAGTGTATCCTATTTTAAAAATTCCTGGAAACCTCTCTGTCAAAAAAGAAACAAAAAATTAAAAGCAAACATACTGAGAAAGTACAGAAAATATGATAGACAAAAGACTGTTAATTTTGTTCTATAAAGAGCTTTATATAAATTTATGAGAAAATTATTAAGAATACATTAGGCACTTGGAGAAAAGATATGGGCAAATATTCCATAAAAGAAAGTTCAATTAATAAAAGTGAAAAATTTATGAGTCCCACAGGTGTTATAGGTGTATGATAAAGGATGCTTTTTTTTCTTTTCCTGATTAGCATTGGCTTCAGAAGATTATAATACTAGTGAGAGCATAGTAAGATAGGTACTATCTTTCATTACTTTGGGATGCATGAATTGATAAGATTATTTTGCTAAGTAAGTTGGAAAACTGTATGAAGTTTCTTAAAAATACTCATACTCTTCATTTTCAGTAATTCCACTTCCAGGAATCTATTCTAAGTGTATACTGTAGCATAAAACATATAATGCACTGAAACAAAAATTAGAATCACAATGAACATGTTTAGAAGTAGGAAATGAGTCAATAAACAATGTATATTTAATATTATGTCAACATTGAACAATATTGTAATGTTTAAATGTTTTTCCTAAAATGACAAATATCACGTATTTCACTTACATGAGGTACCTAGAGTGGTAAAATTCATAGAGACAGAGAGCAGAATGGTGGTTGCTGGGGGATAGTGGGGAGTTATTCTGAAGAGGGTAGAGTTTCAGTCTGGGAAGATGAAAAAGTTCCAGAGACAGGTAGTGACAATAGTTACACAACAATGTGAATGTACTTAACTGTCACTGAATTGTAACGCAAAAATGGTTAAAATGGTAAATGTTATGTTATACATATTTTACCACAATTAAAAAATTTTAAGATCTTTATAGTAGTATGAGGAATGCTTGTTACATGATTTTAGTTTTAGAAAAGCATACATGTTCTGCAAAAGACACTATCAAGAGAAAAAGACAAGCTACAGACTAGGAGAATGTATTTGCAAAGTACCTGTGATAAAGAACTATTATCCAAAACATATAAAGAGCTCTTAAAACTCAACAGTAAGAAAATGAAGCACTCATTTAAAGAATGGACCAGAGATCTCACAACAGAAGAGATATAGATGGCAAATAAGCATATGAAAAAAATGCTCGATATCCTGTGTGGTTAGAAAATTGCATATTAAAACAGCAGGGAGATACAACTACTTACCCATTCAGTTCAGTTCAGTTGCTCAGTTGTGTCCGACTCTTTGTGACCCCATGAACCGCAGCACGCCAGGCCTCCCTGTCCATCACCAACTCCTGGAGTTGACCCAAACTCATGTCCATTGAGTCGGTGATGCCATCCAACAATCTCATCCTCTGCCATCACCTTCTCCTCCCGCCTTCAATCTTTCCCAGCATCAGGGTCTTTTCAAATCAGTCAGTTCTTTGCATCAGGTGGTCAAAGTATTGGAGTTTCACCTTCAGCATCAGTCCTTCCTATGAATATTCAGGACTGATCTCCTTTAAGATGGACTATTTGGATCTTCTTGCAGTCCAAGGGACTCTCAAGAGTCTTCGCCAACACCACAGTTCAAAAATATCAATTCTTTGGTGCTCAGCTTTCTTTATAGTCCAACTCTCACATCCATACACGACTACTGGAAAAACCATAGCCTTGACTAGATGGACCTTTGTTGACAAAGTAATGTCTCTGCTTTTTAATATGCTGTCTAGGTTGGTTATAACTTTCCTTCCAAGGGGTAAGTGTCTTTTAATTTCATGGCTGCAGTCACCATCTGCAGTGATTTTGGAGCCCAGAAAAATAAAGTCAGCCACTGTTTCCACTGTTTCCCCATCTATTTGCCATGAAGTGATGGGACTGGATGCCATGATCATAGTTTTCTGAATGTTGAGCTTTAAGCCCACTTTTGCACTCTCCTCTTTCACTTTCATCAAGAGGCTCTTTAGTTCTTCTTCACTTTCTGCCATAAGGGTGGTGTCATCTGCATATCTGAGGTTATTCATATTTCTCCTGGCAATCTTGATTCCAGCTTGTGCTTCTTCCAGCCCAGCATTTCTCGTGATGTACTCTGCATAGAAGTTAAATAAGCAGGCTGACAATATACAGCCTTGACGTTCTCCTTTTCCTATTTGGAACCAGTCTGTTGTTCTATGTCAAGTTCTAACTGTTGTTTCCTGACCTGCATACAGGTTTCTCAAGAGGCAGGTCAGGTGGTCTGCTATTCCCATCTCTTTCAGAATTTTCCACAGTTTATTGTAATCCATACAGTCAAAGGCTTTGGCATAGTCAATAAAGCAGAAATAGATGTTTTTCTGGAACTCTCTTGCTTTTTCCATGATCCCGTGGATGTTGGCAATTTGATCTCTGGTTCCTCTGACTTTTCTAAAACCAGCTTGAACATCAGGGAGTTCACGGTTCACGTGTTGCTGAAGCTTGACTTGGAGAATTTTGAGCATTACTTTACTAGCGTGTGAGATGAGTGCAATTGTGTGGTAGTTTGAGCATTCTTTGGCATTGCCTTTCTTTGGGATTGGAATGAAAACTGACCTCTTCCAGTCCTGTGGCCACTGCTGAGTTTTCCAAATTTGCTGGCATATTGAGTATAGCACTTTCACAGCATCATCTTTTAGGATTTGAAATAATAGCTCAACTGGAATTCCATCACCTCCACTAGCTTTGTTCATAGTGATGCTTCCTAAGGCCCACTTGACTTCACATTCCAGGATATCTGGCTCTAGGTGAGTGATTATACTATCGTGATTATCTAGGTCATGAAGATCTTTTTTGTATAGTTCTTCTGTGTATTCTTGCCACCTCTTCTTAATATCTTCTGCTTCTGTTAGGTCCCTACCATTTCTGTCCTTTTTTGAGCCCAACTTTCCATGAAATGTTCCTTTGTTATCTCTAATCTTCTTGAAGAGATCTCTAGTCTTTCTCATTCTATTGTTTTCCTCTGTTTCTTTGCACTGATCACTGAGGAAGGCTTTCTTATCTCTCCTTGCTATTCTTTGGAACTCTGCATTCAAATAGATATATATTTCCTTTTCTCCTTTGCTTTTCACTTCTCTTCTTTCACAGCTATTTGTAAGGCCTCCTCAGACAGCCATTTTGCTTTTTTGCATTTCTTTTTCTGGGGATGGTCTTGATCCCTGTCTCCTGTACAATATCAGAAACCTCCGTCCATAGTTCATCAGGCACTCTGTCTATCAGATCTAGTCCCTTAAATCTATTTCTCACTTCCACTGTATAATCATAAGGGATTTGATTTAGGTCATACCTGAATGGTCTAGTGGTTTCCCCCACTTTCTTCCATTTAAGTCTGAATTCGGCAATAAGGAGTTCATGATCTGAGCCATAGTCAACTCCCGGTCTTGTTTTTGCTGACTGTGTAGAGTTTCTCCATCTTTGTCTGCAAAGAATATAATTAATATGATTTCAGTATTGACAATCACAGACAACTAGCCAATCTGATCACATGTACCATCACCTTGTCTAACTCAGTGAAACTAAGATATGCCATGTGAGGCCACCCAAGATGGGTGGGTCATGGTGGAGAGGTCTGACAGAATGTGGTCCACTGGAGAAGGGAATGGCAAGCCACTTCAGTATTCTTGCCTTGAGAACCCCATGAACAGTATGAAAAGGCAAAAAGATAGGACACTGAAAGATGAACTCCCCATGCCGGTAGGTGCCCAGTATGCTACTGGAGATCAGTGGAGATATAACTCCAGAAAGAATGAAGGGATGGAGCCAAAGCAAAACAACACCCAGCTGTGAATGTGACTGGTGATAGAAGCAAGTTCCAATGCTGTAAAGAGCAATATTGCATAGGAACCCGGAATACTAGGTCTATGAATCAAGGCAAATTGGAAGTGGTCAAACAGGGTGAATATCGCCAGGAGTGACAAGAGTGAATGTCTACATTTTAGGAATCAGTGAACTAAAATGGACTGGAATGGGTGAATTTACCTCAGATGACCATTATATCTACTACTGTGGGCAGGAATCCCTTAGAAGAAATGGAGTAGCCATCATGGTCAACAAAAGAGTCCGAAATGCAGTACTTGGATGCAATCTCAAAAACGACAGAATGATCTCTGTTCATTTCCGAGGCAAACCGTTCAATATCATGGTAATCCAAGTCTATGCCCTGACCAGTAATACTGAAGAAGCTGATGTTGAACGGTTCTATGAAGACCTACAAAACCTTTTAGAACTAACACCCAAAAAGGATGTCCTTTTCATTATAGGGGACTGGAATGCAAAACTAGGAAGTCAAGATAACCTGGAATAACAGGCAAATTTGGCCTTGGAGTATAGAATGAAGCAGGGCAAAGGCTAATAGAGTTTTGCCAAGAGAACGCACTGGTCATAACAAACACCCTCTTCCAACTTACCTGTTACCATGGCCAAAATCCAAAATGCTGACAACACCAAATGCTGGTGAGGATGTGGATGAAGAATTCTCATTCTTTGCTGGTGAGGATGCAAAATGGTAAAGACCCTTGAGAAGACAGTTTATTACAAAGCTAAACATATTCTTGCCATGTAATCCAGGAAGTAAACTCTTCGATATTTTCCCAAATCATAAGTGGTGAAACTTATGTTCACATAAAAACTTGCACACAGATGTTTATAGTAACTTTACTCATGGTTGCCCAAACTTAGTCGAATTTTATTCTTTTGCATATAGGTATTGAGTTTTCCCAGAACTATTTATTAAAGAGACTATCTTATACCCATTGAGTATTCTTGGCTCCATTTTCAAAGTATTACTTGACTGTGCATTGTTGAGGAGGAAATTTTCCTCTACCTTTAAGGTTTTTCTGGCTGGTCTAAGAATTAAGTTGCTATGAGACAGATTAGCAAAAGAAAATCAAACAAAAATTTGGTAACATGAACACATAAGAGAGACCCAGGAAGACTGAGTAATTTGTCAAAATGGCCAGAATCCTCACCTTAAACCCAGTCTTTAGCTAAAGACAAACAGGGATGATGGGGATAGTGGTTTGGGACTACAAAGGTGAGGATGGCAATTCACATGGAGATGGAAAAGCAAGTGTTTGGTAAACCAATGTTTGCTTGGCCAGGGAAAGACAATGGCGCACAGAGAGAAATTATAACAAATTTTGCTAGGTTCTTCCCTACCTACCACACCCAGCTCATATTATAGTCATCTATTGTGATATCTCCCTCTTGGAATATGTCTTCTATCTAAATTCTTTCAGGCAGTTAAAGGGGAAAGTCAAAGCTTCTTCCTGAGTCTTTTGGGCCTTGATTGTTTTCAACTTGAAATAATCCACATGCCAAAGAGATACATTTTGGGGTGGCAAATTTTCCTCCCCTACAATATGCATGTGTGGATCACAATAAACTGTGGAAAATTCTGAAAGAGATAGGAATACCAGACCACCTGACCTGCCTCTTGAGAAACCTATATGCAGTTAGAACTGGACATGGAACAACAGACTGGTTCCAAATAGGGAAAGGAGTAAGTCAAGGCTGTATATTGTCACCCTGCTTATTTAACTTATATGCAGAGTACATCATGAGAAACGCTGGGCTGGAAGAAGCACAAGCTGAAATTAAGATAGCCAGGAGAAATATGAATAACCTCAGATACGTAGATGACACCACCCTTATGGCAGAAAGTAAAGAGGAACTAAAAAGACTCCTGATGAAAGTGAAAGAGGAGAGTGAAAAAAATTGCTTAAAGCTCAACATTCAGGAAACAAAGATCATGGCATCTGGTCCCATCACTTCATGACAAATAGATGGGGAAACAGTGGAAACAGTGTCAGACTTTATTTTTGGGGGCTCCAAAATGGTGATTGCAGATGGTGATTGCAGCCATGAAATTAAAAGATGCTTACTCCTTGGAAGGAAAGTTATGACCAACCTAGATAGCGTATTAAAAAGCAGGGACATTACTTTGTCAACAAATGTCCATCTAGTCAAGACTATGGTTTTTCCAGTAGTCATGTATGGATGTGAGAGTTGGACTTTGAAGAAAGCTGAGTGCTGAAGAATTGATGCTTTTGAACTGTGGTGTTGGAGAAGACTCTTGAGAGTCCCTTGGACTGCAAGGAGATCCAACCAGTCCATCCTAAAGGGATCAGTCCTGTGTGTTCATTGGAAGGACTGATGCTCAGGCTGAAACTCCAATACTTTGGCCACCTCATGTGAAGAGTTGATTCACTGGAAAAGACTCTGATGCTGGGAGGGATTGGGGGCAGGAGGAGAAGGGGATGACAGAGGATGAGATGGCTGGATGGCATCACCGACTTGATGCACATGAGTTTGGGTGAACTCTGGGAGTTGGTGATGGACAGGGAGGCCTGGCGTGCTGCGATTCTTGGGGTCCCAAAGAGTCTGATATGTCGGAGGGACTGAACTGACTGACTGACTGACAATATGCATGAGTTTATTTCTGGACTCTCTATTCTGTTCTATTGGTCTATGTGTCTGTTTTTATGACAATACTGTAATGTTTTGATTACTGTATCTTTGTAGTACATGTTGAAACCAGGAAGTGTGATGCTTTTAGCTTTGTTCTTTCTTGAGGTTGCCTTGGCTCTTTGAGGACTTTTTTGATTCCATGAAAATTTACAATTCTTTTTAAAACTTAATTTAATTTTTTTCTATTCTGCATTTTTCCTCCTCATATTTTTGATTTTTAAAAGATATGCAGAAGCTCTTTGGTTTGATGCAATCCTGGAAAGCCCCCATACTTTTATGAGTTTTATATCCAGGAATTTCACCAGCTATGTAGAGTGAAAAAAAAACAAGAAAATCCTTTATGTTTCTGCTAGGGACAAAATAAGGTCACAACTCAGGAACACAGGTTTTTTAAAAGACTGACACTAAATTGTAGGGTTATACAATGATTCCCCTCCATTTTAGCTGGAGACTCCAACAATCTCCTTTCAGTAACTGATAGATCAAGAAGGCAGAAAAATCAGTAAGAATATCATTGAACTGAAGAGTGCTGCCAATCATCTTGATCTAATATTGACATTTATAGAGTACTCCATCCAGCAACAGCAGAATACACATTCTTCTCAAGTTCACATGAAGCAGTCGTCAAAACAGACCGCATTCTGGACCAGAAAACACACCTGAACAAACTAAAAATAATAGAAATCATACAAAGTATGTTAGTATGTTCCTTAGACCACAATGGAATTAAACCAGAAATAAAAACAGAAAGATATCTGAAAAATTCTAAAATATTTGGAGATTAAACAGCACCCTACTAAATAACATGTGTCAAGGAAGAAGTCTTAAGAAATTAGAATTTCTGTTGGTTTCTCCTTCATATTTAAGTTTATAATCCATCTCAAATCGACTTTCTGTACAATGTGAGACAGGCTTCTCTGGGAGCTCAGGGGTAAAGAATCCACTGGCTATACAGAAGACACAGGAGACATGAGTTCAATCCCTGGATCAGGAAGGTCCCCTGGATGAAAGCATGGCAACCTTGCACTGTAGTATTCTTGCCTGGGAAGTCCCATGGACAGAGGAGTCTGGCAGAATACAGTCCATAGGGTCACAAGTCAGACATGACTGAAGCTACTTAGCATGCACGTAGTTGGTAGCGGTGGGTAGTTTAATCACTAAGTCATATCCAACTCTTGCAACCCTGTGGACTGCAGCCCGCCAGGCTCCTCTGTCCATGGGATTTCCCAGGCAAGAATACTGAAGTGGGTTGTTATTTCCTTCTCCAGTATTGAGTACCTATTATGTACTTTATGTTAGATTATGGCAATGGTGAATAAGATAGTTTCTGACATGATAGGGTTTATAATCTCATAATGGAGAAAGATATTTAAACAATTAGTTGCAGCAGTGCTAATATTCATTGTTTTTTAAAACTAGATAGGCTGAGTCTAATGTTACTAGTTAAAATGTATTGTGTAAGTCTAGTTAAATTATGAAAAATTAAGAGTAATAAGTGATGGGGGAAACTAGGCCTGACAGATATTTCAAACATATTATAAAACTATGCTAATTAATACCATTGACACTTACAAATAAATTTATCAGTGGAGCAAAACCAAGGACTCAGAAATCAATGTTAATACATAGGTATTATATAAAAAAAGGAGCTTTAAAATAAATAGGATGAAAGATAGTTTGCTTGATGAATGAAGGGATGAATGGCTTTAAGGTAATTGGTAGATATTTAAGAAAGAGGTCTAGATATGAATTTACTCTTTTACCAAAATAAATTCTAAATGGATCTATTATTTAAAAATACAAATTAAAATCATGAAAGTATGAGACAAAAGCATTTTTTTTTAAATGAGTTGGAATGGAGAAGGTCTTTTAAAACAATATCCCAGGTCAAAAACCCACAATGTAAAAATTGTTAGATCTGATTATATGTTAGTTTAAAATAGCTGTGCTATAAAAGATACCATAAACAAAACCAAAAGAAAAATTGATCAGCTGAGGAAAATAGATTTAAAAAAACTAACAATGGCTAATTGTCTTTCAAAATTATATAAAAAGCCCTTAAAAACAGAAAATATCATCAAACCAATCGGCCATGTTCATACACATGTAAATTAGAGGAAAAGAAATAAAATTGATTTTTAAAGATATGAAGTGACAAATGAAATATTGTTTCATTGAGACAATGAAACAAACATTGACTAATAAATGAATCATAATAATGCCTAATTTGAAGATAAAATTATCAGTCAGTAAGGGTAGAATGAGGTCTAATCAGGGATTCCCAGGTGGCCCAGTGGTAAAGAATCCAGCTGCCAATGCAGGAGACATTCTTATGCATCTCTTGATGCAGGTTTAGTCTGTGGGTTGAGAAGATCTCTTGGAGGAGGAAATGGCAACCCTTTCCAGTATTCTTGCCTGGAAAATTCCATGGACAGAGGAGCCTGGAGGGCTGAAGTCCATGTGGTTGCATAGAGTTGGACATAACTGAGCACATATACTTGAGAAGATCTAATAGCCATCTTACTGGAGTTCCAGAAGGGAAGAAGGGAGAGAATGGGAGAGACACATTATTCAAAGAGATTCTAATGATTTTTCAGAATTGTTGAAGACATAAATCTTCAGACTCAGAATACACAGTGAATCCTAAGCAGGACTTTAAAAAGTAATTCACAATTGAATGTGTCTTGTTGCAATCATAGAACACTAAAGACAAAAAGAAATTTACAAAGGGCAAGCAAAGAAAAAAAGACAATTTACATACAAAGGGTATGGCACTTAACACTTAGAGCAGACTTCTAATTTCTGACATGGAAACCAGAAAACAATGGAGTCATAATATTCAGAGTGTTTAGATAAAATAACTGTCTACTTCAGCTAAGCTATCATTAAATAAATACCATTTCTGACAAATATAAGTTGAAAATTTTTACCTTTGATATATACTAAAGGTACTTCTAAAGATATGTGCTTCAGGGTCAAGGAAAATATTCTCCAAAGGAAGGTACAAGATGCAATAAGGAATTGTGAACTAATAAAAGAAATTGAATAAAAACAGTAGATGGGAATAACATGTAAGATGGGAGGAGAGTGATCCTAATTCAAGTGTTCCAGGTTAAACAAAACAATAGTGTTCAAGAGCCTAGAATATGGAACCAGACTATCTGGGTTTAAATCCCAGTCTCAAGATTTATTAACTGTGTAAACTTGGGCAAGTTACTCAGCCTCTTAGGCCTTAAGTGGCTTGTCATAAGTAAAGTGCTTAGAACAGTGCCTAACAAATAGCAGACACCCAATAAACAGTAATTTTTATTATTATAAAAGTCTTGAGATTGTTTAGAGAAAAATTGACACTGATTATCTTTGGACGCTAGCAAAGTATGTAAGTTATTTTAAGGTAACTTCTGAAAGTATAGCGTTATACTTATCACAGCAAAAGAGGAAAAAAAAAACAACTAAATGGCATCACAAAAAGCAATGGGGAAAAACTCTAAATGGGATCACAAAAGCAATGGATCACAAAATTAACCCAAAATGGGGCCACAAAAAGCAATGGAAGATGAAGCTTATAAAAATAGAAAGTACAAAATAATGTGGTAGACGTTTTTGTAAGAAAAAAAAGAGCTACACCTAGATGTCCATCAGCAGATGAATGGATAAGAAAGCTGTGGTACAAATACACAATGGAGTATTACGCAGCCATTAAAAAGAATACATTTGAATCAGTTCTAATGAGGTGGATGAAACTGGAGCCTATTATACAGAGTGAAGTGAACCAGAAAGAAAAACACCAATATAGTATACTAATGCGTATATATGGAATTTAGAAAGATGGTAACAATAACACTGTAAGCAAGACAGCAAAAGAGACACAGATGTATAGAACAGTCTTTTGGACTCTGTGGGAGAGGGAGAGGGAGGGATGATTTGGGAGAATGGAATTGAAACATGTATAATATCATATATGAAACGAATCGCCAGTCCAGGTTCGATGCATGATACTGGATGCTTGGGGCTGGTGCACTGAGATGACCCAGAGGGATGGTTACAGGGAGGGAGGTGGGAGGGGGTTCAGGATGGGGAACACGTGTATACCTGTGGTGGATTCCTGTTGATGTATGGCAAAACCAATACAATATTGTAAAGTAATTAACCTCCAATTAAAATAAATTTATATTAAGAAAAAAAGAAAATAAATGTATCAGTTCTTTTGTGCAGAAATAATATAGAAAGGATAAAGCAGAATTTAAAGAGATTGACAAGAAAAGGGTGCCAAAAGTAAGGGGAGGGATGGAAATAGAGTAGTAGGCATGGGGAGACAGTGGTACTTCTCTGAGTATATCTTTTTAATAGCTCTATTAGAACCACAGTAATGTTTCACATACTCTCAAAAATGAATTTAAAGAACCAACCAGGATGTCAACAGGAATCCAAAATAAAATACAGTTACAAGTAAACCTATTTTATAAGTGAATATTTCCATATTGAAACGGATGGGGAAGAAAAGAGGTAATGTAAGAAACTTTGGAATGCAGTGCTTTGGATAACAAATAAATGTACATAATACTGTAACTTAGTAAATTTGTTTTTCATATGGTAAGGGTAAGCAATTCTGAAACTACATTGTATGTGTACTGCTGATGCCAAGTCACTTCAGTCGTGTCCAGCTCTGTGTGACCCCATAGATGGCAGTGAATAGAACAAATAAATATAATGTAGATAATAAGAGCAAGGTTTTTCTCACTGTTGGAGGAAGAGGGTATAAATAAGGAAAGAGAGAAGATGAAGGTGAAAATTAACCCCATGATGTTGGATTTGAATCAAAGGTAGCAGTATGAACTCATGAGTTATAGATAGATAGATAGGTATACATACTTAGTGCAGTAATTTAACACATTCACTTGAGTAATTGATAAATACAACAGAGAAAAATGAGTAAGTATATGAGCTTTTACAACTGATAAGTTTAGGTCTAATAATCAAATATGGGACCATATATTCAATAATGAGAGAATGTACATTTCTCTCATGAACACATAGAAGGTTGTGGGAAATTGAATATCAAGTAAGTTTCAAAAACGTCAAAGAATTGATAAAATATATGGTAGTTCAATCATTTTGGAAACTATCAATTAAAGTTGAACATACACCTAACCTGCAATGCAGGAGACCCGGGTTCTATCCCTGGGTTGGGAAGATCCCCTGGAGAAAGAAATGGCAACCCACTCTAGTAGTCTTGCCTAGAGAATCCCATAGACAGAGGAGCCTGGCAGGCTACAGTGAATGGGTTCGTGAGAGTCCAAGAGTTGGACACAACTTAACGACTAAACCACCAGACCATACACCTGAGCTATGACCCCTCAACTCCTTTCCTCTAATAGAAATGCATACATATGTTTAACAAAAAGTATGTACTGGAATGATAATAGCTGCACTAATCATAATAGCCCCAAACTGGGAACTACCCAAATGCCCATCAACAGTAGAGTAGATAAAAATATTGTTTTTTTCTGAAGATCAATAGTTTGATCACAAACTGGATATAAAGTATCCATGAAAACTCTAGAGAAATAAAAGAGCAAAAATGAGGAAACAGTTGGTCCCACCCAATATTAAAACATAAAGATTTATAATAGACACATAAATAAACAGATTAACTAATGATCACAAAATGGAAAGTCCCCAAATATACCCAAGTAAATATGGAAATATATGAAAAAGCTGGAAACTCAAATCAGTCAGGAAGAGATGGATTTTCTTGATAAATGGTATTTGGACAACAGGCTAGCAATTTGGATGAGTAAACTTAGAATCTTTTAGCACACACTAGTAAAAGTTCCCAATGGTCAAAGATGTAAATCTAAAAACCAAAACCATACAAGTGCCATGTATGTATGTATTATGATATTATATATTTATTTACATGGTTTTGTTTTTAAACATTATGAATTTATATGTGTGTGTGTGTGTATATATATACATAGAGAGAGAGAGAGAAGAGAAATTCTTCTCTATATATCACCTAGGCAATTCCAACTAAAAGATGTTACTCACCATTCAGCTTTACAAAGATTGAGTCATTAGCCACTGCAGTCAGTTGCTGACCTTCAACTCACCCTGAACAGAGTTCAGGGCAGAGATTAAGAATGAGGCACTCTGTACTCTGGGAAAACTAGAAAAGCAGGCCTGCAGATAGATATTTTTAGGAGAAAATCTTATGAAATCAATTTCTTGCATATTTACAAAAGTACTAAAATAATTTATTAAGATATCTGTGCTTTGTGACTAACAGTAACCTTCTACCAAGAGGTGTGTTTGATGGCACATATCCCTTCCCCAAATTCACATATATGCTGATCTCCCTGCTTACCTCTTTGGAGCAGGTCCCTCAGAGCCGTCTGAGAGGCTGTCTCCTGGGCTACAGTCCTCAGTGAGTCCCCAGAGAGAACTGAAACCCATTTATGAAAAAAAAGAATTTGTGGCACAGTCATACAAAGAAGTACTCTACAGCAAGGACAATTAAACTATGGTTGCATGCAACAATATGATGATCTCAGAAATACAAGTTCGAATGAAAGAAGTCCAACAAAACAGCTTACAGATTGTATGATTTCATTTATATTAAACACAAAAGCAGGCAGATCTATGCTGTTACAAGTCAGGATAGTGTTTTCTCTTAGAGAAGGAGTAGAGAGTGGAAGGGAACATAAGTGGCTTCTGGGTTACCAGCAAAGTTCTGTTTTTTGATTTTGGTGTTGGTGACATGGCTGTATTTAGTTTGAATTGTGCATTTATAATATGTCCTTTGCGTATGCATGTTATTCTTCAAAGAAAAGTTAAAATTAAAGCTGTATGACTCTCATATATTTGGAAATTTAGAAGCATTTACTAAGTAACTTATGAATAACCGTATAGCCAAAATGTAAATTTGTAAATGCCTAGAACTACTATAAAGAAAATGCTAAATCAAAATTCATGAAACACAGCAAAAAAGCAGAAGGAAATGTCTATTTTTCAATGTTTACATTAGGAAAGTGTGGAGGCTGAACATTAATGAGCTAAGCAGCCAACTTAAGATAGCAAAAGATCAGCAGGATAAACCCAAAGAAAATAGAAGGGAAGAAATAAAGATAAGAGCAGACATTAATGAATAGAAAAAATAAAGATAAAATAGAATCAACAAAGCCAGAAGTTTGTTCTTTGGAGAGACTAATAAAATAGACAAAACCTTGGCAAGACTGAGGATGAGGAGAAAGAGAAAATTAATAAATAAACAATGTTAATAACAAAAAAGATATACAGTGCACATTCAGCAGAAATTAAAAAATGATAAGACAAAGCTATGAATGACTTTATTCCAATAAATTTGCAAATGCAGACAAAACAGACTATTTCCTAGAAATGTATAACTTGCCAATACTGATTTAAGAAGCAATAGAAATCCTGAAGAATACATGAGAAGTAGTATAATCCTCCTGCCCTCCACTGCATGCAGTGCACAGTCCCTGCAATCTCCCACAACTTGGTGTGAAGCCTTAAGGTCTGTCTGGACACTAATCTGGTACTGCAAAACCTAGGCATTGATTTAAGTTGTGATGATGAGACTCATATAGGTGATAGGCTGGATTTTGCACCAAGATGGTGATATGAGAGGAAGTCATGATGTGCAATGCCCTGTGCAATATCATCTTATGTCTTCCTCTCCCTTCCTCTGTCTCTTCCTGTCCGCTTTGGGAGCAATTAAGCATCTCCTCTCCTCTCATGCAGGACAGCCCTGCTCTTCTTCGGGTCCCCTCAAGGTCTTAGCTTCTATCTGAATTGACTCATCAAGAGATTTCTCCAAATAAATATTTTGTATGCAGCAGGCTCTGCTGCCACTTGCCTATCCAATAGCTATTCACCCCCACCTGTTTGTTTTTTGTTTAACAACAACAACAAAAAAAAACACACATAAAATATTAGTTTTTCCAGGCTTTTCCTAGAGCCAGCATGTTGTCTGTATGGTGATTTTGAGAGACTTATGCTTTCCTGATATAAAGGGACAGACTCAGCTGGCAGGACCCTTTTGTCTTTCTCCTTCCTACCTTGACAGATGCCGTGATTCTTGGGGCTGAAGCATCTTATAACATTGGAGGTGATGGCAGAGCAGGCAAAGGGGAAGACTACCTTCAGATTTCACTGAGCTGCTTCACTTGCCCTGCTTATCAGCTTCTGGACCTATTGTTATGGGAGAGAACAGAATCTCATTTGGCCACTTTTTATTGGGTTTCTGTTATGTCATCCTGGTCAATACAGTGCTCTATATGAAGACAGTTCCAGTGAGTAGTTGGTTTCCTTTCCAACTTGTAGTTTTGACTTTTCTGAAGGGTTTACTTTGAACAACTCATATAAAACTAGACCAGCTTGCTCCCTCAAGACTCCCTCCTCATGATTTATCTCAAAGAAACACGAAGCTGACTTCACAAAGCAGTGTTGGTATTCACTGGAGCCTCCTGAGCACAGGGGGAATTGCCACATACAGCTCATAGCAAAACTTTCCCAAATTCTTGTTCGCGCAGCTTCTTCTCTAAAGTCACCCGCTAAGCTACATTCCCCTATCTGTCTTTGTTAACTCTTCCTCAAAACACTGTCCACTTATCTTTCATTTTGTTCATCTGCCTTTGAGCCACTGCTCAAATCTGCCACCATCATTTTTCCTTAATTTTGCAGCTTTACCTGTTAGTTCTGGCAACACATCAAAGATTCATGTGCAATCACAGACTTGTCCTTAGAAGGCAGACAGAAGGGGGAGATGTGAGCGAGGACAGGGCTTCCCAGGTGTGCGAGTGGCAAAGAACCTGACTGTTGTGCAGGAGACGTAAGAGACGTGGGTTTGATCCCTGGGTCAGGAAGATCTGTGGGAGAAGGGCATGACAACTCACTCCAGTACTGCCTGGAGAATCCCCTGGACAGAGGAGCCTGGCGGGCTATAGTCTACAGGGCAGCAGAGTCGAACACAACCGAAGCGACTCAGTGTGCGCACGTGAACAAAGACACGGGTAATTTTTCTCAGCTGTTAGGGTTCTCCAGAGAAACAGAATTGATGGGATTTATTCATTCATTTATTTTACTTAGTATAAGAAAGTGGCTCCTGCAATTATGGCAAGAAATCCCGATACCTACAGTTGGCAAGCTGGAGAGACAAGAGGGTTGATCGTGTAGTTCCTGAGTCCATGGGCTTGAGACCTAGGGCAGCTGGAAGGTGTTGTTCCAATCTAAAATCTGGTGGCTTGAGACCCAAGAAGAGCCAGTAGTTCAGTTCAAGTCTGAAGAAGAAAAAGCCCGATGTTCCAGCTCTCTGGCAGTCAGGCAGTAGGAATTCTGCCCTCCTGGAGGAAGGGAGAGGCTGTTCGTTTTGTTTTTCAGGCCTTTGGCTGACTGGGAGAGGCCCACCCACGATAAGGAGACTGATCTGCTTTATACTCAGACTACCATGCCAATCTCGTCTAGAAACACCCTCACAGAGATACTCAAAACAATGTTTGACCCAATGTCTGAGCACCCTATGGCCCAGTCAAGTTAACCATCATGCCCCATCTCGTTTGTATCTCTCAGACAGCACTCCAAAGCAAGGGCCAACTCTCTGGCCTCATTTCTTCTCACTTTCCTTCCTTCTTCCCTTGCTCTTTTCACACCAGGCTGTTGGTTCCATGTCCTACGGTAGTCTCTTTCTTCCCTACCCTATCCTCTTCAAACCCCAGTTCATTCTTTAAGAATTAGCTCACATGTCATTTCCTTTACAAAGTATTCCTTGATTCTCTCCCAATCAGATGTAATTGCTCCTTTTCTGCATGCATAGCACTTTGTGTGACTCTCAGTCATGTACTTATCACAAATGACTTGTGTTCTGCTCATACCTGTGTCTGACATGTCTGCGTCCTGGAACTGCTCCCTGAAGAAATGAAGGTGTGGTTGAAGTGGTGGGAAAGGTTTGGTAATGTCATTGTTGCATAGATATGATAGCAAGGATACTGGAGTGGGTTGCCATTTCCTTCTCCAGGGGATCTTCCCAACCCAGGAATTGAACCCGGGTCTCCTGCACTTCAGGCAGATTCTTTACCAACTGAGCTACAAGGGAAGCCCCCAGATATGATAGCAATAATTATAATTTGGTGTGTGAGTAACTATTTTCACTTTGTTAAGAAAGGCAGCAGTTTAATTGAAAGTCTCAAAATAGAAATATTGATGGTAACAATACAAAATAGCTTATTACATAAAGCTCTTATTGTGTCCTGGGTGGTAACTCTAAATGCTTTACATAAATCACTTTATGTAATCATCACATCAAAACCATGATCTAAGTCTTAATAACCCTATTTTACAAATGAAGAAACTGAGAGAGAGAGGGGGTAAAGTAACTTAGCAAGGTCACAAAACTAGTAGGTATGGAGCTGGAGTTTGAACCCAGATATAAGTGTATAATATCCACATACTCTCTGGGGAGGGGCAGAGGTGTGTGAAGTCCCAGGAGGAGAGTTGCTCACCTATGTAATCTATCACCCATAGTCTTGGATCCCCTCACCGACATGCCCGAGAGCATTCTTGTATTCTTGCCCAACAACAAAGGTGTTTTTGGTTCCCTTTCTCCTGTTTTCTCTCCTTAAAAAGCACTATTAATCATTATAATAAAAACCTTTCTGTAAAAGCAACACCAGGCACCACATGCATTCCAAGCCTGGTTTTTGTTACCAAATTTGTTTTCCACATATGATTCTCACCATGAGCGTGAAGTTAATGGTGTCCCTCTTATGACACAATGTAGTTGGCTCTGCTTTGTGGTTGGTGCTGCCAACCTCTGGATTAAATAATAAAGAGTCAATTGTATATTTTCAGGGCCATTATACCATTTAATGAGAATTTTCAAAAAAATTGTATAGAGTAATGGAATCTGTAAATGTAAGTATAATTGATGCTAGTTTCACTTCACTAAAGTGAAAACACATTATATGGATTATCAAGGGAGGTCTCTCCTATTTATTCTTCTCTAGAAATGAGTGGTGTTCTATCTAGTATCTTCTTCCTCAACACCAAAAATATGTTATTGTGATATCCTTTTGGAAAAAAATAGGGTTGATCAATCTTAATGTATTTTTATATTAAAAATTAAATTGAATAATAAGATATTGCCCAAATTAGCATATACAAATCAACGCAGTGCCTTGGCCTTTTATTTAATTTTCATACACAGAAATATTTAAAGAGATACTGAAATGAGGTAAATATTTTTACAATTTAATTCTCTCCTCAAGAATGTTCTTGCAGGAATCTTGTAAAATGTACTATTGTAGGGATGGACATTTATCTTGGAAGAAAATAAATCATCAGTATTTAAGCAGCCACTCTATAAATCATGGTGTTTTCAGAGCAAAATCACAACTCTTTCACAATTTTTTCAGTAAGTAAATGAGATTTAAAAATAGCTACTTCTCAATGCTCTTTTTGAGGAAAGAGCACATAAATTGGGCCTTTACATGTAAGAATGTAGAAGTTTTCAAGATGACTCCTTACTACTAGACCTGTCCATATGCTGCGGTCTTTGGGGCCAAGAAGCTGAACTTATGAGAGTTTTGCTTTGTGGGAGCAGAATGGATTTTAGTAACAAGTCACCTATTATGAAATAGCTCGCGGAAGGTTTCCAAGGAAAATAGGAGAAATCTGCTATGTATTTAGAAATGCTCTTTTCCAGATATGGAAGGGACATTACTTGCAAAACTAAAATATTTTGGAATAGAAGTCATTGGCCCATATTCACTTAATTAGAACATTCCAGGAGACCTTACCCTGGTTGGCATACAAAATAACTTCTATTTCAGAGAAGTCTAATGGTCCAACCAGAAAAAAAATCATCCCTTCTGCCTTTTAAATTTTATTTTGTGACTTGAATCATCAATTCAGGCTATTTTGAGGGAGAAGAATCAGAGCTATAGAATTGGAATAGAAGTTTCTGGAGCCAAATCCATATTGACCTTGGGTAAGTCATTTACCACTTTGAATCCTGATTTTTTTTCCTCCCTGCTGGATTGGAGGAAGCTGGAGGGGATCCCAGATTTGCTGGTCTGGTGGAAGAGGAGAATGTGTCCTTGGCTGGAGAAGTAGGAGATGATGTGGTAATTTTGTATGAGTTATTTTTAGCTGTTAAAGACTTGCTTTCTTCACCAGAAAGCTAGGATGGTGATATGTATTTGTCAAGAATTTGGTCAATGATGAGAAATAATGATAGACGTGCAAATTATTGCTTCCATGTGGCTTTCTTCTCTCAAGGATCATAGTGACAAACCTGCCTCTAATTATACATCCCTTAGATGTGGCACTTTTCATTAAAGGAAGTCAGAGTGTTTTGCAAACATTAATTAAGACTTGCATCCTCCCTGTGAAACGAATATGATTATTTTGCTGGTGCACAGAGCAGCAAACTGAGACAGAGACACTAGCAAATGCCCAAGACTACCCAGCTGAACAGTGCCATCAAAAACCAAAGGGAGTATTTCTGTGTTGCTTGTTCTAACCTGCAACACAGTAACAGTACAGTAACTTGATGGGGGTCCAGTGATTAAGAAACTTTAGAAAGAAGGCCAGTCAGCCTCCCTGTCACCAGCTGAAGTTCTCAGATATTTTGGAATGCTTTGAGTTCAAAGCAGAAGTGGAGTCACTCCTATTTAAGTGAGAGAAGGAAAGCTAACCGTGGGAAGGACTGAGCCTGTCTTCTCTTCAGAAGCTGCAGGCTTCATTCCTGCCTGATAGATTTTTGGCATTAGATGGAGTTTGTAAAAGCAGGGTTTCTTAGGAACTGGAATACTCCCCAAGCTATCACTGTGGGTACCACTGGGGGTTTCAGGGTCTAAGCAGAGCAGGCTAAGGGTTGGATAAATGGTTCCTCTGCTACTTAACCTCACTTTTCACAAAAGCACACAAAAACATTAGAATCACCCCAGAAGATGACTGGAATAATCCCTGAATGTCATAATAGGATTATTTGGACTCATTTTTTACAGGGTCTTAACATGGAAGTTTTGTTTTTATGTGTGTTCACTCGGTGGCTGTATGGAGAAGTGACTGAAAAAAAAACCCACAGTAGTTAGGTGGAATCTATTTTTTCCTTCTCTTTTTATTGCCTTACTCCAGGACCACTGTCTCCTCTTTAGTTTTGTCATATGTACTTGTACCTTCTTCAGTCTATCTCATGCACAACTGCCAGATTACTTTAAAGCTTTCAGGTACATCTCTTCCCGAAATCTCCCACATTTCTATATTGCATATTGACATCAATAATAACTGCAACAAATATAAGCTGAGTCCTTAATTATGATAGACATTGTGGTATCACATGACTTTACATACCTTCAGTTCAGTTCAGTTGCTCAGTCGTGTCGGACTCTTTGCGACCCCATGATCTGCAGCATGCCAGGCCTCCCTGTCCATCACCAACTCCCGGAGTTTCCCCAAACTCATGTTCATTGAGTCGGTGATACCATCCAGCCATCTCATCCTCTGTCGTCCCCTTCTCCTTCTGCCCTCAATCTTTCCCAGCGTCAGGGTCTTTTCCAATGAGTCAGCTCTTCAAATCAGGTGGCCAAAGTATTGGAGCTTCAGCTTCAACATCAGTCTTTCCAAAGAACACCCAAGACTGATCTCCTTTAGCATGGACTGGTTGGATCTCCTTGCAGTCCGTGGGACTCTCAAGAGTCTTCTCTAACACCACAGTTCAAAAGCATCAATTCTTCGGACTTAGCTTTCTTTATTGTCCAACTCTCACATCCATACATGACTACTGGAAAAATAGCCTTGACTAGACGGACCTTTGTTGACAAAGTAATGTCTCTGCTTTTTAACATGCTGTCTAGGTTGGTCATAACTTTTCTTCCAAGGAATAAGTGTCTTTTAATTTCATGGCTGCAGCCATCATCTGCAGTGATTTTGGAGCCCAAAAAAATAGTCAGCCACTATTTCCACTGTTTCCCCTTCTATTTCCCATGAAGTGATGGGACCAGATGCCATGATCTTCGTTTTCTGAATGTTGAGCTTTAAGCCAACTTTTTCACTCTCTTCTTTCACTTTCATCAAGAGGCTCTTTAGTTCTTCTTCACTTTCTGCCATAAGGGTGGTGTCATCTGCATACCTGAGGTTATTGTTATTTTTCCCATCAATCTTGATTCCGGCCTGTGCTTCATCCAGCCCAGCGTTTCTCATGATGTACTCTGTATATAAGTTAAATAAGCAGGGTGACAATATACAACCTTGATGTACTCCTTTTCCTATTTGGAACCAGTCTGTTGTTCCATGTCCAGTTCTAACTGTTGCTTCCTGACCTGCATACAGGTTTCTTAAGAGACAGGTCAGGTGGTCTGGTATTCCCCTCTCTTCCAGAATTTTTCACAGTTTGTTGTGATCCGCACACAGTCAAAAGCTTTGGCATAGCTTATTTTTATTTAATTCTAAATATTTCTGTATAACTTTGAAGACTTCAAAATTGGACCCTACTCTCCTTTTCCAGTTGCCTTTTTTCTTGTTCCAGCATGAACTTTCTGATCTGGTGAGATAATATCTCATTTCTGTGCCCACCCCACATGTCATTTTTACTACCCTTAGCTCATTCTGTTTCTCGCTCATTCAGTTTCCTACTCATTGAATGGGTCCACTTACCTCTGCCCATTCAGTTCATCCTTCAAGGAGCAGCTTGAATCCTCCTTCAGGGCTTCCATCAACAATTTTACTCTCCTTCTTTATACTTTTCTTCACTATTGTTACATTATATAATTAGCACTCAACTACCTGCCAATCTATTTTCTGATAGACTATCTGCATATATTGAGTACTTATGTACAAGATGTTTCTTGATCCCTTCATTTTCTCTTGGATTACCATCTTCTTCTAGACTTGACTTCTGTATCAGGCAGGATAGGCTAAGTTAGGCTACAGTAATAAATAAACCTCAGAACTTAATGGTTTATAACAACAAAGGTTTATTTTCTGCCTGTACTGCACATCTATTGTGAGTTGGCTGGAAGCTCTGCTGCATGTCTCCTTATCTGAACCTTGGGCTAATGAAGGAGTAATATCTGGAACGCAGTGTAACACCGTGAAAGGGGAAAAAGGTGAACAGTAGTGCGCCAGCTCTTCTTTTTCTTGCACCAACTCTTGAAGCCAGCCAGATTCATGTCTCTTCTGCTCACTTTTCATTGTCCAAAATAAGTTCCTTGGCCATGCTTAGTTTCAAGGAGTACAGGGAAGTGCAACTGTATCATGTACTTGACAGAAAGGAAACAAGAATATCTATTGAAAACTCTGATGACTAATACAATTTCCCTTTTCTGGCTGGACCAGAGGTTTTCAAACTTCTTCACTATATCCCATTTTGAAAACTACCTTTTACATCCCAGTTCAATATATAATACATATATGCATGTACTTAACTGAGACAAAATTTACTAAAAGTGATTTACTCTTTTACTTTTTTGTTCCATCCCATTTAACTTCACTTTAAAAAAGTTCTGGACATCACCCCCTAAATAATGAATGATTTTATGATCCACTGATAAATTGTGATCCACGATTTGTAAATACTGGCCCAGAAGCCATGGGCCCACTACCCTGCCCTTTCTCACTGCAAATCTCAAGCTTTTTCTCACTGCAAATCTCAATTCATACATCTATCTACCTTCTTTATGCCCTTATCTATACCTTATGTATACCCTTGCTGTTAAGTACTGTTGAAAAATTATACTTGTGAAGACTCAGTGGAGGTTGGAGATATTATATCTGTAAGTCTGATCCTCATGATTGCATGATTTCATCCAGCAGCTCTCTGCATGTCATCTCCCATCATCCTCTTCTCTTGCAAATATGTCAATATGCACGCATAATTGAGGCCATTTAGGGACATACTCCTTTAGTGTCTCACCTCTTGTATATAACTTCGTCAGTATCTGCGTTCTCTCGCACTTCCTTTCATCTAGTCTCAGAGGAGAAGGTGCTGCATTATGACATCATAAGTGCTCTTATTATTTATTCAGGTGTTCATCTGCTTCCTGCAGGAGCAGTTCCATGTCACTGGGCTTGCATTCTAATCATTTAACTTGTTCCACATCTTCCTGGATGCTGGACTGCCTTAGGTAAGGTATTGTTTTGCTTTTGGCCTCATTTGGGACTCAAGCCTGGTTGCTGGTATATTCCTGAATGGTAGGGATCCTGCAGGAATTAAAAGGCAAATGGATCTTTGGCCCCACCATCAGCCCCTACTGAGACACCTGTGCAGAGGCCCTCTACTCTCTCTGCCCTCCTAACTTGCAGGTCAGGGAAGATTAGGCTTACCATTGTCTCTTTCCTGGCTTTGGGATCAGGAAGACCAGCATACTTACTTACAGAGTCAAAATAGACTGTCCCAGGAGACATACTTTGATGAACACCAAGATCTTCCCAGTCCACTGCCTCTGTTCCTCACCCCTGAGTCCAACTCACAGGGCAGAAAGCGCTATGCTAGATCACTCCACTGGGAGACTGCAAGGTTTCACCCTCACCTATGCCCAGTTGCCTGAAGGTCCTAGTAGCCCCATGACTCAGGAGAGGCAGACAGCTTGTGGGAAGAGACAGGAAGGAGCCACCTTCAGCATGCCCTTATCTGGGATCCAGGTAACTAATTGTCTCTCTAGTTACCTCCTTATTGATTTCTTTCATTTATTGCCAATTTTCTCAAAAAATAAACTATACCTGTTTTCTCCCTTTCCTATTTCACATTGCTTTAAAATCCACTGGAATGAAACATTAGTTCTGCCACTTGCCTGAAAGTGCTTTGGCAAATGCAACCATTAACTTCCTGATTGCCACATGCCTCAGAATCTTCATGCTTCTCAGGCCTCGCTTGACTTCTCAACTTCATTTTACTCTTTTGATCACTCCCCTTTCAACTCTTTGGCTTCCATAACACTACTGTCTTCCTCTTTTAGTCTTCTTTTATTTCTCTTATACTTCTTAGTCTCCTTTTCTGGCTTTTCCATTTCTCCTACACTCTTAATTTTGGTATCACTCATTGCTCTGTTCTCTTCTTTTCTTCCTCTACTTGTTATCCTCTGGGAACCCTCATCTAATCCTTGAAGTTTTATATTTAGCTGCTTGTGTGTGAATGATTCCCAAATTCAGGTCTCTAGCCCAGTTTTCTTTGCAGAACACCAGATCCATTTACGCCACTGCCAACAGGACATTTCCTGGACATTTCATAGGCATTCTGAGCATGACATTCCAAGGTAGAAAGTCATCTTTCTCAGAAGTAGTCCTCTATAGCTCAGGGGTTGGCAAACTGAGGCCCATGTGCCAAGTCTGGGCTAGTGCCTGTTTTTTGTATGACCTGAGAACCAAGAATGGTCTTTAAATTTTTTAACAGTTAGGAAAATCAAAGGAATAATATTTTATAACACATGAAAATTATATGAAATTCAAATTTCAGTGTCCATAAGGAAGGTTTTATTTTAACACAGTCCTATGCACTGTTTATGTTATTGTTCATGTTTGGCTGTAGCTTTCCACTACAACTGCAGAGATGAATACTTGCAACAGAAATCAAATGGTCCAGAAAGCCTTCAGTATTTGCTATCTGGCCCTTTATAGGAAAGGTTTGTGGACTCCTGGTGTCACGAAATGGACCTAGTTTTTATTGTCAGCCCTACCACTTATTCATCTTGTAACCTGGCAAATTACTTTACCTCTTTCAATTGTAGTTTCCTAAAAAGCTAAAAATGAGAATAGTTGTGTTTATTGCTCAAGGTTTTTATAGGTTAAATGAGACAAAGCATATAAGACATTTGGCACACTGCTTGATATATATCAATACATTACCTTATAAAGGGCTTCCCAGGTGGCTCAGTGGATAAAGAATCTGCCTGCAATGCAGGAGATGTAGGAGACACAGGTTTGATCCCTGCGTCAGAAAGATCCTCTGGAGGAGGGCATGGCAACCCACTCCAGTATTCTTGCCTAGAGAATTCCACGGACAGAGGAGCCTGGTGAGTGAGAGTCCACAGAGTCACAAAGAGTCGGACACGACTGAAGCAACTGAGCATGCATGCATACTGTCTTACGAATGTTAACTGTTTTTATTTCTCTCCAAACTCACTCTTCTTTTTTTTTTTCTCTCTTTGTGATGGCTGTATGGTCTACCAGTCGCCCAAGCCAGAAACTTGGGAGTCATTATACGCCTTACATCCTATTTTGCTAATTTTGCCTCCACAAAAATCTAAGCTGTTCATCCTTTTATATTCCCATTCCCCATTACTGTCTTAGTTCACACCCTGCTTTCCTCTTGCCTGGACTGTCTCTCTGACTCAGATCTTGCCCCCCTTTCTGTTTTTTTGTGCTGCAACTTAAGATGAAAATCTTTTGTGTTGCTCTCTTTTTTTAAACCATGCAATGTCTCCTCATTGTCTGCATGATGAAGTCTAAATGCCTTTCACCAAACTTGATGATCGTTTCTCTGCTCAGACCTGATTCTCACCATACCTACCCTAGACTCCGTGCACCAGCCTTATTATGACTTGAATTTCCAAGGTAACCTAGAATGCCCTTCTCTGCCTTGTCAATCCAGGCAGCATCTAGTACTTCACTTTTAACATTCAACATATAAGCATCACTGCTGCTATAAAGTAAGATTTTCTTTCATTCTAACCTCTTCCTATTCTCATGTAAAATTGAGCACTTCTTTCTTTGGGCTCCTTATAGACTCTTAACAGGTAATAGTGATTCTAGGTTATAAGCTTCTGAGAGGATACATATTCAAATCCCAGAGTCTAGTACAGTGTTTGACACATTGTGGAAACTTACAAATTTTAAAAAGTTGAAGTATAATTGATTTACAACACTGTATTCAATTTCTGCTGTACAACAAAGTGTTTCAATTTACATGCATGTACATTGTTTTAAAAATTCTTTTCCATTATAATTTATCACAGGATATTGAGTCTCGTTCCCTGTGCTATACAGTAGGACCTTGTTGTTTATCCATTCTATATATAATGGTTTGCATCTCCTAACCCCAAATCCCCAATCCATCCTGGCCCCAATAAATGTTTATCAAAAGTAAAAAGAACAAATTCCTGCAAAAATTAGACATATGGAGATATCCATATGATCATTTGTCTACCTCTCTTTTCCCTCTGTGATTTTTTTTCTTTCCTTTGATACCTTCTGTGATTTTCCAAAAGATCAAAGTAATTCTCAACGTGTGGTTTCCCTGGAACAGCACCATCTGGCTGTTCCTTAGAGATGCATATTCTTAGGCCCCATCCCACATTTCCTGAGTCAGAAACTCTGAAAGTGGAGCCAGTGAATTGTTGCAATAAGCCCTCCAGGTGATTAAGATATGTGTTAAAGTTTGAAAACATTGTTCTAGACTTGTTTTTCTAAAATTGTGATGGTGAACAACCCCTATTAGACTGTGGATCACGGGGCTGATTGTTGAAGCTAAAGATGCCAAGCCCCATCCCAGAAACCACACATTTCAGTGCATAAGATAGCTGTGCTTTCAATCCTGGCCGCACATTGGCAAGATGTAGGCAAGACTTTAAAAAAACAACAACTAGTATTCTGATTTTATTCCCAGAGATTCAGATTCTTTCGGTTTGGTGGGAAACACTGCTCAAGTTTTTTTAAAAGGCTTTTCAGGTGATACAAATGTACGGCCAGGGTAGGGAGCTCCTGCTTTGTTTTTCTATGGTTTGATAAGGAACCTCAACTTCCCAGTGTGCTATTTCATCCAGATAAGCAGTCCTGTTGAATCCTGATGGTGTTGAATCTGCAGATACACATGGTATTGCAAGTATTTTATCATCTCTTGCTCAGAAAAGTTTCATAGTTGTATCTTTTCTTCCTAATTAGATTCCACTTCTTGGGGAGCAGGGATTGAATCTTATATTTTGTTTTCATATCCTGGTGCCCAGCAGACAGCTAGATATATAAGAGATATATAAGAGCTTGTTTGGGGCAAGGTCTCCTCACAGACCAGTCTCAGTTCTGCCTAGTGTGATCCTGATTGGTTTTCTGGATTTCTTGTGTTAAAAGAGGGAGTTATTTACTTCAATTTATTTCCTAGGGCTGCTATTAAAAATATATATATATCCATATAGCACCTCAGCATTTCTAGTGTGCCTTCAATTTGCAAAAAAAATTCAAAGCAAACAAAGTTTCCCCACAGCTGAGGCTGGAGCTCCAAGTATTTATTTTACGTTGACATTGCTGGCATTACCAAGCATCTTAGTACAGTCTTTCCTCTCTGTGATTTCTTATTGTAAAAGGTCATTTGCTATGAATTGTATAAATACCCAGTAACAAAAAGAATTATGTTTTCAGGCACGACTGCTGCCCTTTTATTTTCCTCCTCCTGAAATTCCAAAAGATATGTATTCTCTAAGGTTGAATTGGCACCTTTAAAAAGGAAGATACTAATTGATTATAGAAGCACAGAGGACCATTGTATATTTCACATAACTTATGGGAGAAAACTATGTTAAACAGATGAAGATTCTGATTTTCATCCATGATGAAATGCATAAATCTTGTTTCCAGGACACTGATGTGGTTGTTTCTGTAATCAGATCTTTGTAAAAATGCCATCTACATGATTTTTGTCACTGAATCCCATTAGGATTGATTGTCATTAGATGACAGTTTTTTCCAATTAATTTTATTGTTTTTGGCCATGCTGCATGACATGTGAGTTCCCCACCAGGGGCTGAACCCATGCCTCCTGCTGTGGGAGCATGCAGTCCTAACCACTGGACTGTTGGGGAATTCCCATAGGAATGATTGTCACTGTTGAAAGATTTTGGTCAGAAATTAGTACATCAGAGAGTAGTCCCCTTGAACTGTGGTTAAAGTAGAACTTTGAAAGTCAGAAGAAGGCTGGAGTTATTCTCAAGTCCACCTCTCCTCACTTGTTCTGTACCTTTCTTTATCATTACTTAAATCACAGAGCATTTTTCTTAAATTTTTATATATAGTTGCTATAGTGCTTTAGGCAGCTGGTTCTTATTTTAGTTAGAATTAGTCACACTGTTTTCTGGCCTTGGAATTTGTAAGAGTTTTGGATGGAGAGACTGTTCTTGGAAGCTGAGGCCTGTTTAATTTTGTTAAAGTTTTTTTGGCTTGCTGAATTCATTGTTATGGTTCTCAACAGATGAAGGGTGTATGTGAATTGGCTCTAATTTCTTTGTTGTATCAGGCAAAACTCTCCACTGAGTGACTCAGTAGATCAGACTTATTTACTTTTTGAATGTTAGAGCATTACATAGGACTCCTAGAGAGAAGCTGGTAGTTATGAGTACCCCTAGATTGTTTTATCACTGTAAGTAAGATTCTCCAAAATACTTCTAATTGTGTAATGATGTACTATAGGAGATGTGATTCTAAAAGTTTAGAACATTTGTAGGATGATTCTGGTATATCTGAGTGTTGGAGTTTGGACTATTTATTTAGGAGCTCACTTATATCATGCTTTATCCTTCAGATAAGCCAATTAGGAATTACTTAATTTTCCACCGTTGAAATTTCCAGTCACATTAGTGTACCTCTGTGTTTCAAAGTTGGTTTAATTGCTTGTATTTGATCAAATTCTAACTGTAAATTTTGCAATTCAACCTGCAGAGCTAATTGGTAGAAAACATTTAGAACTGATGTTACAGCTGATTTATTTTTCCATCTCAAAATTCCAGTGCGTTCTTTCATTTGTCAGGCATTTATTAAATCTCTGCCATGTGCCAATGGCTGAGATACCTCTGTACTGAAAGCTTGTGTATCCTGGGAATGCAGAGATGACAGACTCCTCTCTTAGGAGCTCACAGTCAAGAGGGTGTCAGGCTGGTAGTAAACAAACAGTCCAACACAACATGCTAAGCAGTGTGCTGGAGACCATGCTTACAGCACTTTTCTGCTATTTCCTCCTTCTTCCCAGAGGAAGGCAGGGATGGTCTTTCTGGTCTTTCTCTACCCCAATCTCTCCTGAAAACTATCGAAGATTCCATGATTCGGAGCACAGAGGAGTTTATGCCTCCAGTTGGTTCTTGAACAAACAGAACAACAACAAAAAAAGCTTTTGCACACGAGGTGGTGCTGCTGCTCTGTAGCAAGAACCAGCCATCCATGTCAGAGGCAGACGGGAGTCTCCTATTATGTTCTGGCTTGTGCTGAAAGGCTGAATTCTTAGCCTCTACCCTTCTTGGCCTTCTAAAGCTTTTAATTCCTAGGTACATTTACTTTCAGAATGAAAAGACCTACTTCATCTCTCAAGTGCTATTCATCTCCCATCTTACAAGGGAAAGCTTTTGCTTTCACTAAAATTATTGAGGCTTTCCTGGGAGTGTTCTTGAGAAATGCGGTATTTACTACCTAAATGCCCTGGGGTTTTTTGTTTTGCTTTGTGATTTTGGTTGGCCTGATGAACTTTTGGAATGGCCTTAGCTGTTGAAGGACTTTTTTGAAAGGGTGGAATGGAGGCTGAAGAGGGAGGTCCCAAGGCACTGAATTGCATTTGAGTTTTTTACAATTGCTGCAGTATTTCTGGTAAGAAAAGTTATTAGGTGTTTATGGATGTTTCAAAAGATGGAGGGAAAAAAAGCAGATTCCATGTGAAAATATCCACTTGGGGACCCTTAACACTCAGAACAGAACCTAAGCTGGGAATGCTAAGGGGCGTGATCAGCTTAAAGCAGCAGTCATTTCTGATGGGGGGAGGCAGGGGGGAGGCAGGGGTGGGGTGTGTTAGCTGGATGCAGTCCAAGAGGAAAGGGGTTACCAAAGCATTCCCAGGGGAGGATGGGTTGACTTGGCCAGGTGGGTCAGAAATATAGGTTTTCTTCCTACTGAGTCACCCTCAACTTCTTCCCACACAGGGAAAGCCCAGTTCAGCTAATGGAAGGCTCTCTCCTCATTTGCCTCCTCGGGGAGCTGTGGGGGAAGCAGGCTTAAGGGAGGAGATTAAAAAATCAGAATTCTGTAATGGGCACAAGGAGGAAGTATTTTTGGCTAATAATTTTGGGTTGCTGTTTCAGAATAAAATGATTTTTCCTTTTATTGGAGATGAAGTTGCTTTGAATTGGTCTTTGCAGGACCAGTGAGGATGTGACCTTGACCTGATCCACTTGGAAACCACAAGCTACATTTGCTGTTCAGAATCTAGCATTTGGTCATAGGTTCCTTTAGTATTCAATGACAATGGTGGCTCAGACAGTAAAGCATCTGCCTGCAGTGCGGGAGACCCGGGTTTGATCCCTGGGTTGGGAAGATCCCCTGGAGAAGGAACTGGCAACCCACTCCAATACTCTTGCCTGGAAAATTCCATGGACTGAGGAGCCTGGTGGGGTATACTGTCCATGGGGTTGCAAAGAGTCGGACACGAAGTTTTGGAATATTCTGGGGAAAATCTGTAAGATATGTTTAAAAGTTTATGAAAATTATAAAAGATATTCTTTCAAAATATTGTTTTGAATAAATGCCATGAATAATGGGGCCCAGTGTTCATATCCTTCTAATCTCTTCAGGGCCAAGGTGGTGAAAACAGAGTGTACTGCCCCATAACATCTCCTGATACTGTTTGTTCCAAAGCTGATTTAACATATATATATGTATATATATATATATATGCATTATACTATATATTATATAAAGTACATATCATATATGCATACTATATAAGATGATTATATAGAACACTGTACATCATGATGTATGCAACATTAATACAGGTATACAATGCATATTTTAATTATACATTAATGTATTTGGCTGCTTTTTATTGTATATTGGAAGATACATCAGCAATAAAAACTGGTACTTAGTAAGATTTCAGGTTATATAAACAGTAATTATATATTCTAAAGTTCAAATCAAATTAAATGTTACTTTGGCATCTACTCTCTACAAAACTTTTCTAATCACTATTTGAGATACCTATAAGTTTAGGACAAAATTATGAAAAATTAACTGAATTAGCCAAGGCCTAACTTATAAATGGGTTGTGTTCCAAAAAATTTTTAAAAATCTTTGTAAGTCAGGACACATTCCTATTAAAAGGATCATATATGATGTTTAGTTTCTCTGGATAGGCAACAAAAGCTCTATTAAATCATAATGACACTTATAATAACTTTGGCCTGATTTCTGGGACTTGGAAGAAAGGAGCCATGTGTACTCAAGAAATGGAGGGAAGTAGACTTTTTCTGTTTTTTTGAGGCAGAGCCAGCCTCAGCAATACCTTTTAAAATAAGAAAAATTAATTTTTCATCAGTATCAACTTCCCTTTCTGTATCCTTCTTCCAAGGACCCAGTACCATACTATCTTAAATGCTTTCCACCCTGTGGCTCCCCACTCAAGTCTAACATCCTCCTAATGTGCTCCAGTTCTAGAATTACCCACCCACCCAATGTGTCGGTGATTTGGGAAAAATGGTCTTTGCACCACCTGCTTCAGTATCCCTTGAGATGTTTGTTAAAAACATTTCTGGATCCCACTCCAGACCCTCTGAATCCGAACATCCAAGGATGGGGACTGGGAATCTCTCTTTTTTTATGGCAAGCTCCTTAAATCACACTTAGATAGGGCACCTCAGAAATGAAATTCATTTTATCAGAAGAGCCAATAGTGTGCAATATTATTCAGCCTTTAAAAAGAAGGAGATTCTGCCATTTGTGACAACATCGATGAATCTGGGGCAGGAGATGGTGGAAACGGGAAGATGTTGGTCAAAGAGTACAAAATTGCAGATGTGTAGGATGAATAAATCCTAGAGCTCTAATCCACAGCATGGTGAATACAGTTACTAATGCTGTATTGAAACCAGAAATTTGCTGAGAGTAAATTTCAGGTCCTCTCACCACACACGCTCAAAAATGGTAACTATATGAGGAATGCCTGCATGCTTAGTTGCCCAGTCATGTCCGACTCTATGACCCAATGGACCGTAGCCCACCAGGCTCCTCTGTCCATGGAATTCTGCAGGCAAGAATACTGTAGTGTGTTACCATTCCCTTCTCCAGGGGATCCTGACCGAGGGATCAAACCCTGGTCTCCTGAATTGCAGGCAGATTTCTTTACTGTCTGAATCACCAGGGAAGCCCTATGTGAGGAGATGGGCATGTTAATTAGCTTGACTGTAGTAATCACTTCACTCTACATATGTATATCAAAGCGTTATGCTATATACCTTAAATATATGAAAATTTTATTAAGAAATAAAAATTTCAACAATTGTTAGAAAAAAGAAAAGCCGATAGTGTAAATGAGGGTTTCTTGAACTTTGGCATGCATCAGAATCCCCTAGTTGGCTTGTGAAAACACAGACTCCTGGACTCTCACCCCTAGTTTCTGATTTAGTAGATCTGGAGTAGGCCCCAGAATTTTCATTTCTACAAGTCCCCAAGTAATCTTCATGCTGCTGGTTTGAGGACCACAGAGAGCCTTTGATCTATGATGTTTTATACACTCAGTGGAACCCAGAGATATTTGCTTACTATCTTAAAGTAAAGATGCTTACTAACCCAAATGGATTGCAAGCAGTGGAACACCACAAAAATGAAAATGGGAAGAACTCAAAGGGTTAGGACTGCTGAGTAGAGGCTGAAGGGTGTGTGTGTTTGTGTGTGTGTTGAAGGCTGGGGTGAAGCAAGTGGGCATCTTGAGATGTAACTAGTAATCTGAGGGGACTTCCTCTCCCTGCCCAGCATCAGGCCCTGTTTTTTTGCAGCTCTTCTCCCTGATTTAACCCCAGATCTTCCCCTAGAAGTTCCAATAGCAATGACAATAAGAAGATGAGCGGGATGAGGAGGGGTAAGGATGCCAGGCCTCTTCTGGAATTGTTCATTTCTGAAAATCTATTGTGCTCCATTTCTTTAAATTTGCCAATGTTAGAATTTTAATTGGCCACCAGAGGGCTCTCCTAACTTTGTATAAAGAATAGTGTGGCATTGAAAGAGAAATGGAGGTGATCCTTGAATCAGAGAGACAGAGTGCTAGACTAAATTTACAATTAGGGCGTTTCTACACTGTTTTGATTATTAGGTTTGCCCTGAAATTATAAGATTTAAAAAGCACTAATTGGTAAATAGAAAAAGATAATAATATTTAAGAACAATAACTAAACAGAGACTTAATAAAAGTTTGAGTCTTCACTGTAGATGTTGGCTCATAAAATTTGTTGTGGGCTAATTGCGAAGTGTGTAGGGAAAGGATGTGAGAATTAGTGAGTCTTTTAAAAGAGACTAACAATTGTTTTACTTTGCGCTGCTTTCTAGATGGAGAAACCTGCATTCACAGTTCATATTTCATAGGTAAAATGTTTTCCCTATTGTGGATGGGATTTGAAGTCCCAAGAGTCTTTACATATTAACTCTGTGCCTCAGCCTTTTATTAGTCTTGAGAAAGTGAGGGTGCTTTCAAGGCAAAACCAGTTGTTTAAATACACATTAATATTGTTCAGAGTTTAGTTATTTGTAGGATCTTAGAGACAAAATGCGGAGAAGGCAATGGCATCCCACTCCAGTACTCTTGCCTGGCAAATCCCATGGACGGAGGAGCCTGGTAGGCTGCAGTCCATGGGGTCGCTAGGAGTCGGATATGACTGAGCGACTTCACTTTCACTTTTCACTTTTATGTATTGGAGAAGGAAATGGCAACCCACTCCAGTGTTCTTGCCTGGAGAATCCCAGGGATGGGGGAGCCTGGTGGGCTGCTGTCTCTGGGATCGCACAGAGTTGGACACGACTGAAGCGACTTAGCAGCAGCAGCAGCAGAGACAAAATGAATGAGGTGGTTCAAGGGTAAAGAATCTGCTATACAGTCCATGGGGTCGCAAGAGGGTTGGAAATGACTTTTCCACTGAGCAGGCACACAGAGACAAAATCCAGTACCACACTGAGAAAGATGACATGTTTCCTAGCCATTTCAGAGAGACTCATTTCTAAAAAATAAACTAAAAAAAAAAAATGGAAGTAAGGCTGGTTTCATAGGTATAGGTCCTGTGCAGTCACACAGGTCCCTGAGTTTAGAAGAACCCCATGCTCGGTTTAATGTTCTTCTCTAATTCTTAATAATTTTTGAATAAAGGGCTTCACATTTTCATTTTGCACTGGACCTTGAAAATTCTGTGTGTAGCTGATTCTGAAGGCAGTAGATGGTTTTCCATCCTTCTGTTATTTGTTTTGAAAAGAAGTTCTTATCTTTGGTTGCAGTCTAGAATCACTTGGGGAGTGTTTCAAGATCCCAGTTCCCAGGCTGTCCCTGGACCAATTACACCATAGTCTTCATGGTGGGTTCCAGGCACTGGCATTTAAAAAATCCCTCAGATGATTACATTGTGCAGCCTAGGCTGAGAACCAGTGTAAGTGTGGAGCCTTATTCCCAGAACCTTACTTCAGTACCAATCTCCCTTGCTTGGATTGCTCTTGCAGTTTAATGGGCTTGTAAGATTTTTATTTATTTATTTATAATTGAGGTACAGTTGATTTACAATATTTTGTAAGTTTCAGGTGTACAACATTGTGATTCACAATTTTTAGAGGTTATTATCCAGTTATAATTATTATGAAATACTGTCTATATTCCCTGTGTTGTATGTATATCCTTGTAGCTTACTTATTTTGTACACGGTAGTTTATAGCTCATAATTCCCTACCCCTCTCTTGCCCCTACCTGCTTCCCTCTCTTTACTGGTAACCACTAGTTTATCCTCTATATCCGTGCGTCTGCTTCTTTTTTTGTTGTATTTACCAGTTTGCTTTATTTTTCAGAATCCTCACGCAAGTGATATCATCCACTTGTAAGAGTTTAGATGCTTCACACAGGTTTTGTGTGTTAGAGGAACAAGAGTGTATGAAATTTTAGCTGTTTATAATATCTTTTTACTTTTATTACTGTTAAGGATTGTGGAGTTATGAAGAAAGCCATCTTTCTTAAACATAGGTCTAATCATTCTTGTATTCCATTTAAAGTGGCAAAGTAATAAACTTTGAAAGAAAAACCTCATATTTAGTGAGATTAACTCTGAAGAGAGAAATACATAGACTTTCCTCGTTTGTGCTAATGGATGAATGTTCACTAAGCACTTTGCCTTGGCCGGGCTTATATATCAGGTTTCATTAAATACCTCTTTTCTATCTGAAGGTGTATTTTTTTTTTTTTTTTGGACACTAATTGTTTTTTTCTTTTGAGTCACCTGTGGGCTTTGGCAATAATCTAGAAGCGTCTGGTCCCAATCTTTCTGGATTACAGGAACTGAAGGTCCCAATTAGAGACCTGGAGTCCTGCAAGGGCAAATCCTTTTAACCTTCATTCAGTGGGGACCTCCTCTGAAGAGAGCTGTTTGCTGCTTCCAACCTTCTTGTTCCCTAACAAAACAGCACACAAGGAATTGCTTTCTCCTTAGAATGTCTTCCTAAAATTATGTCTATATTCAAATAATTTGGGGATTACTTCCAACCCTAGATATTTTACTCTAAGAATTATATTAAATCTTTCCACTTGTTTAGCTTTGAATTGAGCATGGAACAGATAATTGCTTAATGGCAAAGTAATTAAATGTTTAATGAAAATATTAGTAAGCTGAAACCCAAAGGGAGATGAAAAACAGAATAATCCTTTGGCTCTCAGAGCTCAGAAATTCAGACCCACAGGGAGGCAGCATTTTACTGCTAAGACTTATGGTCAAGTTAGAAACCAGAGATGATGGTGAAGCTAAAGTTTGGAATAAGTTATCTTGATATTAAACAGTTTTTCTTTAGCAAATCTAAGAGTTATCTAAATAATTTATGTATACAACTTCAAATTTTTGGAAAGTCAATTTGTTTTTTACATGTATCGTCCTTGGGATATGTATTTTTTTAGCTTCATAAACATACTATTTAATGAGCACTCATGCAATATCAGATAAGATGCCAGGTGTTTTGCATGCATTATCTCTAAACGTCAGGACAACCAAACAAGGTAGAGATTACTGCCCCATTTTAGAGATGAGGAAACTGAGTCTTAGAAAGGCTAAATGACTTTCCCCAGGTCACACAGCCTATAAATGTCAGAACTACCTCTTATCACCAAACTCTACCTCTTTCCAATTAAAAAAATTGGGATAAAATGTACATAACATAAAATTTACCACTTGAACCATTTTAAGTGTACAATTCAATGGCATTAAGTACACTCACATTTTTGTGCAACCATCACCATTATCCATCTCAAGAATTTTGCTTTATCTTAAACTGATAATGTTTCTAAGGTTTATCCATATTGTAGCATGTATCAGGATTTTAACCCTTTGTGAGGCTGTGTAATATTCCACCGTAACAGTATACCACATTTTATTTACCTGTTTATCCATTGGTGGAGACTTGGATTGTTTCTATCTTTTGGCTATTGTGAATAATGTTGCTTTGAACACTGGGGTTTAGTTATCTGTTCAAGATCCTACTTTCAATTCTTTTGGGTATACACCTAGAAGTGGAATTTCTGGGTCATGTGGTAATTCCATGCTTAACTTTTTTGTGGAATCACATACTGTTTTGAAGCATAGATTTACACTGGGGCATTTAATTTAAAAAAAAAAAAAAAACAACCTCTATGTGAAAGGCTGAGATGACTTTCAACTACTGAAAGTTCCAACAAGACCAGGTCTGTCTCCTTGGTTCTGGGGCTCTGATCCAAGCATAGAGTTACAGTGACATGAAAGTCACTGAAGGGGATACAATGAGAAAGATCCTCCTCATCTCTCTGTGGGCTCTTTACCAACAAGCAGCCATCCACATCTTTCTGCCTCTTGTCCTGGGTATTCCAGCAAGAACGAAGCTCTCTTGAAAGTATGCTCTTTAGGGTAGGGTTCAGTTTAGTTCAGTTCAGTTGCTCAGTTGTGTCAGACTCTTTGCGACCCTATGGACTGCAGCCTGGTGACCCCATGGACACCAGGATTCCCTGTCCATCACCAACTCCCAGAGCTTGCTCAAACTCATGTTCATCAAGTCAGTGATGCCATCCAACCATCTCATCCTCTGTCGTCACCTTCTCTTCTTGCCTTCAGTCTTTCCCAGCATCAGTGACTTTTCAGTTGAGTCAGTTCTTCACATCAGTTGGCCAAAGTATTGGAGTTTTAGCTTCAGCATCAGTCCTTCCAGTGAATATTCAGGGATGATTTCCTTTAGGACTGACTGATTTGATCTCCTTGCAGTCCAAGGGACTCTCAAGAGTCTTCGCCAACACCACAATTCAAAAGCATCAGTTCTTCAGCACCCTGTTTTCTTTATGGTCCAACTCTCACATCCATACATGACTACTGGAAAAACCATAGCCTTGACTAGACAGACCTTTGTTGGCAAAGTAATGTCTCTGCTTTTTAATTTGCTGTCTAAGTTGGTCATAGATTTTCTTCCAAAGAGCAAGCTTCTTTTAATTTCATGGCTGCAGTCACCATCTGCAGTGATTTTGGAGCCCCCCAAAATAAAGTCTATCACTGTTTCCATTGTTTCCTCATCTATTTGCCATGAAGTGATGGGACCAGATGACATGATCTTAGTTTTCTGAATGTTGAACTTTAAGCCAGCTTTTAAACTCTCCTCTTTCACTTTCATCAAGAGGCTCTTTAGTTCTTCTTTGCTTTCTGCCATAAAGGTGGTGCTATATCTGAGGTTTTTGAAAGGGTTATAGGTAGGGCAAGGTTATCTTTCTCAATACAACTAAACCCAAACATCTCTCTTTCTGGACTCTGGAGGGAGCAAGGCTCATCTCTGACCATTTTATTGTTCAAAATGCAGACACACAGAACCATCTTGTAACTGCAGATATTGAATAATGCCATTTATGAACCACTTGTCTTATTTTCATATAATAATATGCTAATACATACAGCTTATACTGGGCTTCTTTTTCTGTGGGGCCAGACTAAGTAAGAACCACTAAAGAAAAAAGTAGTTTGGCGGGGCAGATGTTGTTCAACTAATGATGATTTAATAATAGGTTTCAGCTATACCTCTAATGCTTTGTGTATTAATGGATATTTAATGACATTCTATGAATTTGCTTTGGCAATAATCATTGTGTGTGTATGTTCAATTCAGCCAACTTTTATGGCATGTCTGCTCTGTCCTCCTATTAGGAGTAGAGGAACAAATAACTAAAAGGGCTTACCAGTGCTTACCCATATACTCCATTCTATCCTTTCATCCTCATTTGGTGGCACTAGTGGTAAAGAACACGTCTACCAATGCAGGAGACATAAGAGACGCGAGACGCACGTACGATCCCTGGGTTGGGACAATCTCCTGGAGAAAGACATGGCAACCCACTCCAGTATTCTTGCCTGGAGAATCCCATGGACAGAGGAGCTTGGCAGGCTCCTCCGTGCAGTCCATAGGATTGCACAGAATCAGACATGACTGAAGCAACTTAGCATGCATGGAGAGCTGGAATTTATAGAATTCATAAATTGTATCCAGCCCAGTCTCTCTCTGTCTTGATTCTACTTCCCACAAGCACAGAGATTAGAGTTTGATATGTGAGACAGCAAAAGAGACACAGATGTATAGAACGGACTTTTAGACTCTGTGGGAGAGGGAGAGAGTGGGATGATTTGGGAGAATGGCATTGAAACATGTATACTATCAGGTAAGAAACGAATCGCCAGTCTATGTTCGATACAGGATACAGGATGCTTGGGGCTGGTGCACGGGGATGATCCAGAGAGATGATATGGGTTGGGAGGTGGGAGGGGGGGTTCAGGACTGGGAACTCATGTACACCCGTGGCTGATTCATGTCCGTGTATGGCAAAACCAATACAGTATTGTAAAGCAAAATAAAGTAAAAAAAAAAAAAAAGAGAGAGAGAGATTAGAGTTTGAATCCCTACTTGTGTGTATCTTTCAGTGGCTTACTTAAACTTTCTTAATCTCAGTTTCTTCCTCTGTCCATGGGATTCTCCAGGCAAGAACACTGGAGTGGGTTGCCATGTCCTTCTCCAGGAGATCTTCCCAACCCAGGGATCGAAACTGCTCCTCTTACATCTCCTGCACTAGCAGGAAGATTCTTTACCACTAGTGCTACCTGGGACTTGTCTCTTAAAAACTGAAATTCTCAGGGACTTCCCTGGCGGTCCGACGGTTGGAACTCGGCCGAGCGCTGGTTCGATCCCTGGTTGGGACACCAGGATCTTACATCCCCCCCCGTGTGGCAAAATAGGAAAGAAAAAAATGGAATTCTTAGAACTCTTCCTTGGGCCCTCTTCTCATCTTCCTCTGTAATATTTCCTTGAGCAACCTCCTCTATCCCCATCTATGGTAACCTCCAATGATGTATCTCCTGCCCTGATATGTCTCCTGAGCTCCACACCAATATACCCATTTTATGTCCACGATCTCTCTGCCAGGGTCCCATGAGCATGTCACCTCCACATGACGTAAGTGGGGCTCAGGATTTCCCTCATGCCTGCTCCTTCTCTTGTATTTTCTATCTAAAGAAAAGACACCACAGTTCCCTCAGGTTTCCAGTCAGAAACTAAGGGAACTTTTGAAAGTCAAAGTGTGAGTCGCTCAGTTGTGTCTGATTCTGTGACCCCGTGGACTGTAGCCCACCAAGTTCTTCTGTTCGTGGAATTCTCCAGGCAAGGATATGGAGTGGGTAGGCATTCCCTTCTCCAGGGGATCTTCCAAGCCCAGGGATTAAACCCGGGTCTCCCACATTGCAGGCAGATCCTGTGCCTTCTGAGCCACTTGGGAAGCCCGAGGGAAATTTTATATCCAAGCAAGTTGCCAAGTCCTGCTGTTTCTACCTACTGACCATCTGGTGTCCATCTCCATCTCTACCTATGTCAACGCTTTACTGCCACCATACTTATCCAGATTCTCATCACTTCTTACCTGGACAACTACCACTGTCCCCTAAAGGATCTTTCTGCTTCAAATCTCACTCCCTCCCAATCCATTCTCCACACTATACTCAGAGTGATCTGTCATTCAAACAGATCTGATCTACCAGTCAGATGTATCTTAACTAGAGAAGCACCACTATTTAAAACCCCCAGTGGGCCCCAGTTGTCCCTTGACAGAACCTAAACCTCCAAACCTGTGTAGCAGAATAGAACCTTTATTATTCTAACAAGGGTAAATAGAACTTTTCTTATCAGGGAGAAAATGCTTTCTGTTAAGAAAAATACCTCAACCTGTTACTGGGGATGGACCAAGAAAAATTCTGATGCCAGGAGATGCCAGAAACCAAAGTAACAAACTAATAGTCACTCAAAATAAATATCAACAAGTTGGTGAAAGTCCTGATGGTGAAGAGGCTAAGGGCTTTGGAGAATCAGATTCTATTATTCACTTTCATTTTTATGTTGCAATGTTATAACCCTCTTATACACTCTGTAAAATCTGCTACTTACACAAGCTACCTGGGTGTGTTGGTGATTGTGTGTGTGCATATGTGGGTGAGTGGCTGGTTCCATATCTTGACTAACACTGTGTAGGAATAAGACTGGTCTTCATTCATGGCAGTGATAATCCTTCAACTGAATTAAGCAGGAATTCATGGTCAGTAATATAAACCTATTAGAAATTTGATGAACTCCTGGGGAAGGCTTTGGACTTTTCAAATTCCTATGGAATGAGGTTTTTTATTTCACTTATCTAGGTCTTTATGTAACTGACAAAATGTTGCATTTGATTACAGCATCTTCCATTGTTTTTTCACTGCTTTTCTTTTCAGATTCATCTCTCATTTCTCTTCCTCCTGGACTTTATACTCTAGATGTGCTCAGCTTCTTCCATTTACTGAAACTTGACATAAATCATCTCTCACCTCCTGTCTTTGCAAATGAAACACTGCTGTTCCCATTTTTAAGTGGCCTAACTCTATTTTTCCTTCACATTGCAGCTTACATGTCATTTTCTCAGGAAACTTTGCCTCATCTTTAACTCTGTTTATAAGGTAGGCTGCAGATGGATTTTGTACATAGCCTACATGGGAAAGGTAAAACTATAAAGTTGATAGAAATAATGTTGAAAAATATCTTTGATGACATAGTTTGGGGAAGCAAAAATCATAAGGAGAAACACTGATAAACTTGATTCTATCAGTCATTCAACAAATGAAAATATAGACAAAGGAAACAAACATGATAAATTTGGAGAAAATACTTGCAAGGACCTACAATATAGAGTATATAAGATACTCCTACAAACCAACAAGGAAAGAGCAGAAACTACAGCAGGAAAATGGACAAAGGTCATGACTAAGCAATTCACAGGAAGAAAACGCCCCAAAACTTATCAAGCCTGTGACAAGAGCTCAAACATTAGTAATTAGAAAAGTGGGCCTGAAAATAATAAGAACATTTTACATGCATCAACTAGGCAACAATTAGCCAGTGAGGTGAGGTAAAGTGCTATTGGAGAGTGAGGATAGAGGAAGCTTCATGCCCTGCTTTGTACCTTTTAGAGAGCAGTTTGGTGCTCTGGTTAAATTAAGAGCATTTAGACCCTATGAGCCACCAGTTTCTTTCCAGGCATTTAGTCCTAGGAAATTCTCCACAGGTCCATAAGGAAACATGTTTGCAGATGTTAATTCTTGAGTTGTTTGTATATTGGGACACTGAGGGTAGAAAGATGTGGTAGCACAGAGGAAACCAGAGTTGAAAGAGACACATGTACCCCAATGTTCATTGCAGCACTGTTTATAATAGCCAGGACATGGAAACAACCTAGATGTCCATCAGTAGATGAATGGATAAGAAAGCTGTGGTACATATACACAATGGAGTATTACTCAGCCATTAAAAAGAATACATTTGAATCAGTTCTGATGAGATGGATGAAACTGGAGCCGATTATACAGAGTGAAGTGAGCCAGAAAGAAAAACACCAATACAGTAAACTAACACATATATATGGAATTTAGGAAGATGGCAATGATGACCCTGTATGCAGGACAGCAAAAAAGACACAGATGTGTATAGCGGACTTTTGGACTCAGAGGGAGAGGGAGAGGGTGTGATGATTTGGGAGAATGGCATTGAAACATGTATAATATCATGTAAGAATCGAAATGCCAGTCTATGTCTGATGCAGGATATGACACGCTTGGGGCTGACGCACGGGGATGACCCAGAGAGATGTTGTGGGGAGGGGGGGTGGGAGGGGGGTTCATGTTTGGGAATGCATGTACACCTGTGGTGGTGTCAATCTATGCCAAAACCAATACAGAATTGTAAAGTAAAAAATTAAAAATAAATAAATAAATAAGTTTAAAAAAAATAAAAAAAAAAAAGAAAGATGTGGTAGATACACAGTGTGGAATACTATAGAGCAATTAAGAAGTGTTGAATTATTAACAGATGCTCACACAGTAACATCATGTTTATAAAGATGTTATAAACATGATACTGAATGCAAAAAGAAATAGGATGAAGTCTATAGCACAATATGACTTAAGAAAATAAAAAATATAAATGAAATACCACCTGGTTTATAAAAACACATATGAAAGGACTTCTGGTTTCCAGCACTATATAGAGATAAAGAGCTTGGAGAGTGTCACTCCCATGCTCACAATAAGAAAAGAGCTGAACAAACTGAAAATCAGCAACTTTTCTTAGATTCATCAGAGAATTGAGCTCACTGGTCAGAGAAATGAGGCAGCTCACCACTGCCCTCAAACCACAGATGGGTGGATACTGGGAATCACAGCTTAATAGGAGCAGAAGCCCAAAGTTCAAGCTAGTGCTAGTAGGGACACTTTAAAAATTATGCAACCAGTTGCTAAGCTTTTGGGGTAGACTAACTTGAGAGTTAAAAACCCTGAGGGTTCCAGGTCTTAGGGGATAAAACTCACTTCCGTGAGTTCTACCTCCAGAATTCCCCACAGGGTTCTCAAAGTACAGGTTGGAGTAAAAAATCCAGTAGTGCTTTTGGTGGTGGGGGTGGGGTAGAAGAGTAACCATTTTGTAATATGGTTACTCCCAGAGCTCTCTGGTCTTAATAAGGCTTGCCCTAGAGGGAAGCTGTTTTACCAGAACCTAACCAACAGGCATTTTATCGAAACCTAACCAAACAGGAAAAGAGAAATACCCAACTCCAGCTCACACTAGCCTTTGGCTTGCTTCTGCTGCTGCTGCTGCTAAGTCGCCTCAGTTGTGTCCAACTCTGTGCGACCCCAGAGACGGCAGCCCACCAGGTTCCCCTGTCCCTTGGATTCTCCAGGCAAGAACACTGGAGTGGGTTGCCATTTCCTTCTCCAATGCATGAAAGTAAACAGTGAAAGTGAAGTCGCTCAGTCATGTCCGACTCCTAGCAACCCTATGGACTGCAGCCTACCAGGCTTCTCTGTCCATGGGATTTTCCAGGCAAGAGTACTGGAGTGGGTAGCCTTTGGCTTAGAGGAAGAAAAATAACCAGCTCAAGTTCACTAAAAGACTGGGACTTAATCACAGGACTCTAGAACACTGCCCTTCCCTAGACAGCTCGACAGGGCTCCCAGGTAACGGGATCATAACTAAAGAACTGAGAGACTCTTTCAGAACTGAAAGATTCCTGTTTAAGGAATCCTTAGAGAAACTCAAAGACAACAGCAGACAAAAACAAGGACACTGGAGAAATTTTAGCCCCTGAAACCACTCCACAACAAAGAGTATAAAGAGCCTAAGTCAGTCAGATAGGCCAGGGGATACAAAATGGTATATACACTTTGGAAGACAGCTTGGTGGTTTCTTACAGAGTCAAATATAGTTTTACCTTAAACCCCAGCAATTAAACCCCTATATATTTACCCAGAGTTAAAAACATAGACCTATATAAAAACCTGCATGTGGATATTTATATCAGCTTTATTCAAAATTATTAAAACTTAGAAGCATCCAAGATGTCCTTCAATAGGTTAATGGATAAACAAACTATATTATATATATGCTATAGAATATTGTTCAGTGATAAAAAAGAAAAATGGTATCAAACCTTGAAAAGGCCTAGAGGAAACATGTCACTAAGTGAAGGAAGCCTGTCTGAAAAAGCTGCATGCTGTATAACTCCAGGTATATGACATTCTGAAAAAAGTCAAAGCTATTGATGCAGTAAAAAGACCAGTTGCCAGGGATCTGGGGTCAAGGAGGAATGAATAGGTAGAGAGCACAGGAAATTTTTATGGCTGTGAAACTATGGTGGATATTGTCATAAGGCATTTGCCAAAACTCAGAATATACAACACAGTGTAATGTAAAACATAAACTTTAGTTAATAATAATGTGTCGGCATAGGTTCATCAAGTGTAACAGATGTACCATAATAACATGTTAATAATAGAGGAAACTGACACTGAGAGTGGTAATGGGAGCAGAGAGAGCATATATAGAATATATGGAAACTTTGTACTTTTAATTCACTTTTTATGTAAATCTAAAATAGCTCTAAGAAATGAAATCCATTAATTTTTAAAATGTCTTTAAAAGAAAAAGCATGTTCAAGACCCAGCACAGGGAAATGGAAAACCCAATTTGCTTGGGAGCTTTTATTTTAAACTCTTTCCACTTGGAAGCCCCAAGGTGATAACCCTGGAAGATGCTAAAGAGGCTGTGATGCCAAAAGATATCTCCTTGCTCACTCTTGGTAGATAAGTAACAATTTTGCATTCAAAATCTCTGGCAAAAATATTTCAAACCAAAAACTGCCAGTGTCTGGGAGATTCCTAAGCAGGGGGTCAAGCAGGTGACTAGATGAAAATAAAATCTGTGGATTTGAACCTGCATCCACTAAAATATATGAGTGTATAATGATAAAAAGAAAGTTTCCAAGATTCCAACTATAGTCTGTGATAAGGAGATGATAGGAGATGATCAAATCCTGGGTGCTGTTCTGCCCCTTCCCTGTGATTGACACTCATCTGCAGAGGCAGAGGACTCTGCAAAGGAACATGAGGTTTACAACAACTACAATCTACTCTTCTCCTCTTAGAATTTGTCTTCATTTGTAAATACTTCTGAATGCATTATGTCAATCAGGCCAGGCCAAGTCAATGGGCAGGTCCCAGCCAGTGACTGGGTATGGCAGGAATACTGAACAGTTCCTCAAGGTAGATTTACAATTTCCTCCTTTAATCAGGAATGTTGGCTGAGGACTCTCCGACAGCCTTGCCAGAATTTCTTAGAACTGCATACCAGTCTAACGCTTTTCTACTCAACCTACTTTCCTTTCTTTTCCTCTCACAAAGGACTAGTCTACTAGCTCTCACACCTCACTAACTTCCTCCCCATTTTTCCCTTGCCAGTAATGCCCCCAATTCATCTCTTGGCTGTCTAATCCCATTTTGACATCTGCTTCTCAGACAACCTGTGCTAACACAAGGTGTTATTGGAACATCCACTTAGAGATGCCTAACTGAATTAACAAATTTAAGTCAAGAGCTTTAGAGGGGTTATATCAATTAGAGTGCAAGTAATAGAAAACCCAGCTCAAACTGGCTTAAATGATAAGAAAATTCATAACCTTACAATCTCAGTTGAAATGCAGTCCATAGCAAGGGTAATTTCTAGGAATGCTATGGTTTGGTATGATATGATATGCTATGGTATGGTATGGAATGGTATAGTCAGGGTTCTGGTTCTATTTCTCCTAGATCCTTTTGGTTCTTCTCAATTCTGCATCTGGAATGTGTCCTCAGGAGATTGTATTAATCAAAAGATGGCTCTTCTTCCAGCCTCAGCTCAAATGTCTCATATTCTGTGAAAGCTTACTCAGTCAGGACAGTTTCTCTTCTTTTCAAACTTGGATGTTTGTTCAGGCTGATAAAACTATTGTAGACTGAGTGGTCTAAGAAACATTTACTGCTCACAGTCTGAAGATTGGGAAGTCCAAGATCACCTGATGAGGGCTTGCTTCCTGGCTTATAGACAGCCACCATTGCACTATACCCTCACTTTACCTAGGGAGAGATCAACTCTCTCATGCCTGTTCTCATAAGGTCACTAATCCTGTTCATGAGGGTTCTACCCTGATGACCTAATTGCCTCCCAAAGGCCCCAAATACCAAGACATAGGGGATTAGGACTTCAACATATGAATTTTTGGAGGCACAAGTATTCAGTCCAACGCTTGAATCTATTTGGTACTATTTTGTTCTGCTCATCAAGGTTAACTGTTTCCATGGCTGCCTCCTTCTAGACTGGAAGCAAAAGTAGAGATCATATAACATTAACTTTTATGTCTATTTGATGACAGAGAATGAAGTGGTTGGATGGCATCACTGACGATGGACATGAGTTTGAGCAAGCTCTGGTATTTGGTGATGGACAGGAAAGACTGCTGTGCTGAAGTCCTTGGGGCTGCAAAGAGTTGGACACAACTGAGCAACTGAACTGAACTGAATTCTTTGCCTATAGTTGGTATTTAATGAGTATCTATCCAATTAAATTTACTGTTGTTTCTTTGGATAGAGAAATAGAATTTGTGCTTGAATTCATTTAACATTTCAAAGTAATCTAGAAGGGAATTCCTTGGTGGCCCAATGGTTAAAACTCTGCCCTTCCACTGCAGAGAGCACTGGTTCAATCTGTAGTCAGAGAACTAGGATCCTGGATCCCATGTGGTGTGGCAAAAAATAAGTAAATAAATAATATAAAGGAACTCAAAATAGTCTGGAAAAGGAAACACATAGAAAAAGGTTGATGTTCATTCGTGGCATTTAGTCTCATTAGATAGTGCAACAATGTGCTCATGCAGATAAATTGCTGGAAGACAGAAAGAAGATGTGGGGAAATGGATCAAATACAAGACCTGAAATTTATTAGTTCCAAGCTATGATTTCCAACATAGGGAAAGGATTTAGGAGTACATCTGGATTATTTACTGAAGGTTTTGACCTAATATGTTGCCTCAGCCAAAAAACCAAACAAACAAAAGTAAAAAAAAATAGTATAATTATAAATATTTAGAGATAAAAGATAGCAGCAAATTCTCATGCTCAAAATTAGAAATAGAATAAAAAATCCTTCCTGTGAATAAACTCCTATCTGTTTGAATTTTGAATTATGAATCTCAAATGAAGAACTAAGAACTAAACAGTTTGAGAGAAATTATAACCAAATAAGAGATGCTGCTTAAGATAAGAACAGTGGCTTTCTATCAGTTTCCAAAATTTGAGAGCACTCTTTACTATTTGACAAAGCAATTTTAAAACAAGAAGAAACAACTTTTTTAAACAGGTAGTTTTTAAACTCAATACTCCAAGAGATATTATGGATAGAGTTTTATTAAACTCAGAGCTCTTCAGTTCATACCAAAATTTGGGCTGGTTTAGAAATACACAGAAGTATTTTGAGGTTGATGTCAAAGGGAAACATCATTCCCTTCTGCCTAATACCTTTTATGCTGTGAATGGACCTGTTGGCCTAAAATGAATATTTTCAGTGATTAGAAGCCACCTGCTCATCTTGGTGGACTGTTAACAGATTCAAAATTATGAGTCCATTGGTTTTCAGCTTTATATGTGTTTAAGGGACTACATGGCAAATAGATGGGGAAAAAAATGGAAATAGTGATAGACTTTATTTTCTTGGGCTCCAAAATCTCTGAAGATGGTGACTGCAGCCTTGAAATTAAAAGATGCTTGCTTCTTGGAAGAAAAGCTATGACAAACCTAGACAGTGTATTAAAAAGCAGAGACATCACTTTGCAAACAAAGGTCCATCTAGTCAAAGCTATGGTGTTTCCAGTAGTCATGTATGGATGTGAGAGCTGGACCATAAAGAAAGCTGAGTGCTGAAGAATTGACACTTTTGAACTGTGGTGCTGGAGAAGACTCTTGAGTCCCTTGGACAGCAAGGAGATCAAACCATTCAATCCTAAAGGAAATCAACCCTGAATATTCATTGGAAGGACTGATGCTGAAGCTGAAGTTGCAATACTTTGGCCACCTGATGTGAAGAGCTGACTCATTAGAAAAGACTGCGATACTGGGAAAGATTGAAGGCAGGAGGATAAGGGGAAGACAGAGGATGAGATGGTTGGGTGGCATCACCAACTCAATGGACATGAGTTTGAGCAAGCTTTGGGAGATGGTGAAGGACAGGGAAGCCTGGCGTGCTACAGTCCATGGGGTTGCAGAGTTGGACGTAACTGAGCGACTGAGCAACAACAACAAAGGGACTATTTATGTGTAACCCTCTATTATTACTGTGTCCTCACCCCCAAATTCATATGTTAAAACCCTAACCCTGGGACTGTACTTGAAGATAGGCCCTTTAAGGGATAATTAAGATTAAATGAGGTCATAAGAGTAGGGCCCTAATTGGATAGGACTGGTGTTCCTTATTAGAAGAGGGAGAGACACCAGACTCCTCTGTGAGGACACGCTGCGAAAGCGCTGTCTGCAATCTGAAGAGAGAGACCTCACCAGGCACCAACCCTGCTGGAATCTTGATTTTGGACTCCAGCCTCCAGAACTGTGAGAAAAAATAAAGCTTTGTTGTTTAAGGCACCTTGTCTGTGGCATTTTGTTATGAGAGCTTGAATAGACTGATATACCCATGAAGTGAGTAACTAAAATTAAGTGAAATAAGAAAATTTGGAGTCCAAAACCCCAAAGCAGTATGTTATCCAGGATATATATATAATATATATACAAACATATATACAGACCTAGTATGTACTAGGCACTGTTCTATGTACTTTACATATAAACATTCTTTTAATCTTTAAAATTTCATAAGGCTGGTGCTTTTTTCCACGATCCAGTGGATGTTGGCAATTTGATCTTTGGTTCCTCTGCCTTTTTGAAAACCAGCTTGAACATCAGGAAGTTCACAGTTCACATATTGCTGAAGCCTGGCTTGGAGAATTTTGAGCATTACTTTACTAGCATGTGAGATGAGTGCAATTGTGCGGTCGTTTGAGCATTCTTTGGCATTGCCTTTTTTAGCAATTGGAATGAAAACTGACCTCTTCCAGTCTTGTGGCCACTGCTGAGTTTTCCAAATTTGCTGGCATATTGAGTACAGCACTTTCACAGCATCATCTTTCAGGATTTGAAATAGCTCAACTGGAATTCCATCACCGCCACTAGCTTTGTTCGTAGTGATGCTTTCTAAGGCCCACTTGACTTCACTTTCCAGGATGTCTGGCTCTAGATGAGTGATAACACCATCGTGGTTATCTGGATCATGAAGATCTTTTTTGTACAGTTCTTCTGTGTATTCTTGCCACCTCTTCTTAATATCTTCTGCTTCTGTTAGGTCCATACCATTTCTGTCCTTTATTGAGCCCATCTTTGCATGAAATGTTCCCTTGGTATCTCTAATTTTCTTGAAGAGATCTCTAGTCTTTCCCATTCTGTTGTTTTCTTCTATTTCTTTGCATTGATCGCTGAAGAAGGCTTTCTTATCACTTCTTGCTATTCTTTGGAACTCTGCATTCAGATGCTTATATCTTTCCTTTTCTCTTTTGTTTTTCGCCTCTCTTCTTTTCACAGCTATTTGTAAGGCCTCCCCAGACAGCCATTTTGCTTTTTTGCATTTCTTTTCCATGGGGATGGTCTTGATCCCTGTCTCCTGTACAATGTCACGAACCTCATTCCATAGATCATCAGGCACTCTATCAGATCTAGGCCCTTAAATCTATTTCTCACTTCAACTGGATGGAAAAAGCAAGAGAGTTCCAGAAAAACATCTATTTCTGCTTTATTGACTATGCCAAAGCCTTTGACTGTGTGGATCACAATAAACTGTGGAAAATTCTGAAAGAGATGGGAATACCAGACCACCTGACCTGCCTCTTGAGAAACCGATATGCAGGTCAGGAAGCAACAGTTAGAACTGGACATGGAACAACAGACTGGTTCCAAATAGGAAAAGGAGTACATCAAGGCTGTATATCATCACCCTGCTTATTTAACTTATATGTAGAGTACATCATGAGAAACGCTGGACTGGAAGAAACACAAGCTGGATTCAAGATTGCCAGGAGAAATATAAAAAACCTCAGATATGCAGATGACACCACCCTTATGGCAGAAAGTGAAGAGGGACTAAAAAGCCTCTTGATGAAAGTGAAAGTGGAGAGTGAAAAAGTTGGCTTAAAGCTCAACATTCAGAAAACAAAGATCATGGCATCCAGTCCCATCACTTCATGGGAAATAGATGGGGAAATGGTGGAAACAGTGTCAGACTTTATTTTGGGGGGCTCCAAAATCACTGCAGATGGTGACTGCAGCCATGAAATTAAAAGATGCTTGCTCTTTGGAAGAAAAGTTATGACCAACCTAGATAGCATATTCAAAAGCAGAGACATTACTTTGCCGACTAAGGTCGGTCTAGTCAAGGCTATGGTTTTTCCTGTGGTCATGTATGGATGTGAGAGTTGGACTGTGAAGAAGGCTGAGAGCCGAAGAATTGATGCTTTTGAACTGTGGTGTTGGAGAAGACTCTTGAGAGTCCCTTGGACTGCAAGGTGATCCAACCAATTCATTCTGAAGGAGATCAACCCTGGGATTTCTTTGGAAGAAATGATGCTAAAGCTGAAACTCCAGTACTTTGGCCACCTCATGCAAAGAGTTGACTCATTGGAAAAGACTCTGATGCTGGGAGGGATTGGGGGCAGGAGGAGAAGGGGATGACAGAGGATGAGATGGCTGGATGGCATCACTGACTCGATGGTCGTGAGTCTGAGTGAACTCTGGGAGTTGTTGATGGACAGGGAGGCCTGGCGTGCTGCGATTCATGGGGTGGCAAAGAGTTGGACACGACTGAGCGAATGAACTGAACTGAACTGAACTGAAGGCTGTTGCTATTATTAACTCCATTTTCGGTTGATAAAATTCAGACAATTAGTAATTTGCTTAACATCAGAGACCTGACTGCTCTCAATCACTGAGTAGAGTGTAGAATAATGCTGCTCAATGGAAATATGTGAACATGTATGTAATTAAAATTTTTCTATGAGCCACATTTTAAAAAGTAATGAGAAACAGCTAAAAGTAATAATATCTTTCATTTAACATAATATATCCAAAATATCTTTTCAATGTGTACGTAATACAAATAATGATTAATGATATATTTTAATTCTTTAGTACACGAGTCTTCAAAATCCAGTGTGTATTTTAAACATATAGCACATTTCAAGCAAAATTTATATTATATTTCAAGTACTCAATAACCAGTGTATTGGATAGTACATGAAAAAAGAACTTACCAAAAAAGAACTTTGTAGCTTATAAAGAACCCTGAACAATACTCTTAAAAGCTCCTACTTTATATTTACAGACACATATTTGGAATTCTTCTAGTTTTTCAGAAGGATGTTTTCTTATCACCAGTATATCGTTAGTTTTGTTTTCATTTGGTTGTGATTTTAAATTGCTCCTATCAGTGTATGGATGAAAATATTTATAGAATTGCTGTTTTTTTTCCTTATAAATTTATATGTGGTTGAAATTTTGTTATTATCAAGTTTGTTTCTCCCTAGAAAGTGGGAACATGAAGAGTAGGGGATTTCTTGGTTTTTTTCCCACCTAAATAAATTACGGTAGTGGTGGTTTAGTCTCTAAGTCGTGTCCTACTCTTGCAACCCCATGGACTGTAGCCCACCAGGCTCCTCTGTCCATGGGATTTCCCAGGCAAGAATACTGGAGTGGGTTGCCATTTCCTTCTCCAGGGGATCTTCCTGACCTAGGGATTGAACCCAGGTCTCCTGCACTGCAGGCAGATTCTTTCACTGACTGAGCTACCCCAAATAAGTTATATAAAAAGTGAAAGTGAAAGTGAAGTCGTGTCCGACTCTTCGACCCCATGGACTGTAGCTGGCCAGGCTCTTCCATCCATGAGATTCTCCACACAAGAGTACTGGAGTGGGGTGCCATTTCCTTCACTGGGGCATCTTCCCAACCCAGGGATTGAACCTGGGTCTCCCATGTTGTAGGCAGACGCTTTACTGACTGAGCCACCAGGGTAGTCATCAGTTATATAGTTAGAGAAAAGAAAAAAAAAACACCAGGGTGGATGGATTGTTAGCCTGACCTGGACGAGCACCATTTATTTTATTTTTTATAACAAGTAAAACACAATTGTGAGATATGGTTAAAGGAGCTTCTATGATTATGAAATAGAGTGATGTTAACCTATTTACATAAATTCTTTATGTCAGACGCAGTAGAACTGTAGGCCTTCTCCTGACCTTACCATACAAGTATGGTTTAGAAGTGTTTCTGAAAGGGTCTTTTCTCTAACATTAGCCTAACTCCAGTGTTATAGAGAAGTGGTTATTTTTAAAGCCAGTGGGGAAAAAGGAGCTTCACAATTTTATCACAGTCACGTTCCTTCAAGACTTAAAAAAAAATTATTTAGATTATCTCCTTCTATTTCACTATATACACATTTATTGTCTCTAGATTCCAAGGATAAGTGGATAAATGTTATGATTCACATTTGCCCTGTAACTAGTTAGAATTGGTTCTCTAAGGCAAATGTTTCTCCTCCTTTGCTTTAGCTTTGCCATGATCTGAGCTGAAGCAATCTTTTAAAATGGCCGTGATGCACTCAGTGTTTTCAAAAGCAAAGCACTGTAACCATTTAGATCCTTCATCATTATTACAATGTATCTGGTGGCTCTTCTTGTAGAATTAATGCATGGAGCCTCCATTAAGTGTTCTCAGAATCTACTCCAAAATAGGCCAATCTATTGTCCTCTTAAGTATTCATATACGAGTTGAAAATTTTTCAGAAACATGGCCAATCAGGGAGGAAAAAGCTCACAAATGTCAGTTTTGATAAGAAAGAGTTTCTTTCTAAAGGGTTCTTAGGAGCTTCAGGGGGGTTCCCAAGGGATGAAGGAATAAACAAGCTATGAGAACAGCTGGGAGTCTGGAGATCAGATTGTTGTTCAGTCCCTCAGTCGCATCCAACTCTTTGCAACCCCAGGAACTGCAGCACTCCAGTCTTCCCTGTCTTTCACTGTCTCCCAAAGTTTGCTTAAATTCATGTCCATTGAGGCAGTGATGCCTTCCAGGCATTTTATCCTCCGTCACCCCCTTCTCCTGCTGTCATCTTTCCCAGCATCGGGGTCTTTCCCAATGAGTTGACTTTTCATATCAGGTGGCCAAAGGATTGGAACTTCAGCTTTAGCATCAGTCCTTCCAATGAATATTCAGAGTTGATTTCCTTTAAGATTGAACGGTTTGATCTCTTTGATGTCTAAGGAAATCTCAAGAGTCTTCTCCAGGAGCCCTCCAAAACCCCCCAGTGCTTGTCAACTTGGAAAATCCATGGAGATAAAAAAAGATTAAGAAAGATAAGCTGATTAGACTACAGAAAAGAACAAAAAATATCATAGCAATCTTCAAATATATGAGCTTTCCTTAGTCAAGAAGCCGGGGTGCAAGTGAAAGAAGCCTAATTCAAACTAGTTTAAGTGGGAAAAACAGACTTTTAAAACCTGTTTACATAACTGAAGACCAGTCTGAGGAACATCTGCCCATGGGCACACCTGGATCTGGGATCTCAAACTATGGTTTGTCATTCTCTTTCCTTACCTGTCTCTTATTTCAGCCCCATCTCTCCAGTCATACTGTGTCTAGAAGTGGGATCCCTTTGGAAGCCTTTGCTTGGTGATGGGGAGGGTCCCCAGAGCTTCCCCCAAGGTCTGACTCTTTATGATAAGGGTAGAAAAGAATTAGAAATAGTCTTTATTGATCTATTTCACTCTCCATATAAAATACTCATGGATCTTTGATTTCATTGGGATAACTGCTAAACTCCTTTTATACAAGGGCGAGAACAAAAGAATCTTTGCAGAAGACAATAACCTCATGCAAGTTTTAGAAGTAATTCAGTGATTCAGAGGCAGCAATGTGTTATGTTTTGTAGTAGAGATTCAAGAGTAAGAAACAGTACATTTTAAAGGATTTTAAAAAACATTGATTAGGGAATGCCACATTAATGTGTAGATTACAAATTAAAAAACAATAAACCCATGGTGATTCAGGGTGAGTCAGCTAAGGTAATTTGATAATCCTGACACAGGATGTTCTTTGACATCTCCTTGAGTTTAAGGGGTTTGGTTTTGTTTTTCCTTTGGGGAGGAGGAGGGAGAGAGGAAATCAGTTTAATGTTTTTCATTTAGGTAAATTAAAATTATGCAAAATCACTTTTCTTGACTTTTGCAGTTTAATTTAACAAATAAATAAGCACATGTCTATTTGACACTCCTATCTGGAAGCAAAACATCTTGGAGCCTCTCTATCATGAAGAATGTATTGATATCAGAATAGGTGATAATTTCTTTTACTTTTTTATTTTTAAATAACTGTAGACATAGAAAATTTGAAAACATAATACAAAGATTTCATGTATATGCTTAACCTAGCTTCCCCTAATGTTAACTATTTACATAACTATTAATTAACAGTTAACTATGGTGTTAACTTTTTATCTTATGATGGTTTTCCCCCAATATCCTTATTTTCTGTTTTGCTATTCAATCTAGAATCCTACATTGCATTTAGTCTCTGTCAATCTGTGACATTCTTTAGTCTTTCTTTGTCTTTTATAACCTTGACACTTTTGAAGAATACTGTCTAGCCTGTAGAATATCTCACAGTTTGGGTTTGTTTAGTGTTTTCTCTGGAGAAGGCAATGGCACCCCACTCCAGTACTCCTGTCTGGAAACTCGGAAATGGCAACCCACTCCAGTGTTCTTGCCTGGAGGATCCCAGGGACGGGGGAGCCTGGTGGGCTGCCGTCTATGGGCTCGCACAGAGTCGGACACGACTGAAGCGACTTAGCAGCAGCAGCAGCAGCAGCAGCAGTATTTTCTCATAATGGGGTTAGGAATTTTTGGCAAGGATACTACGCAAGTCATCTTAAGTCCTCAGGGCATCATGACAGAGGTACATGATGTTGATTTGTCTCATTACTGGTGATGTTAACCTTGATTGCTTGGTTAAGTTGGTCATGTTTGATTTTTTTCGCTGAAATTCCCATTTTCCCTTTTGTAATTGTTAACCATCTTGGTTATTTTAAGAGTAGGCTAATACCTTCTCCTCAAAGTTTTGCCCATTGATTTTTGCATCCATAGGTGGATCTTTTCTGTAATAATTACACAGTATAAATAATAAATACTGTAGCATTTGCATAATAATGACTTTGTACTTCTTATTGTCTCTACATTTGCTAATTAGAATTCTTCGATAAGGAAGAGCTTCCTTCTCTTTATTTATTATTTACTCAGTTGTTTATATTGGTAAGGACTCATGGATATTTATTTTATTTTATGGATTATAATCCAATACTGTAATTTTATTTAGTTGTTCAAATTGTTCCAGGTTTGGCCATTGTAGGTTGCCTGGGTTGGCTCCTGCATCCTTTGAACTTGCCCCATCCTTTTTTGAGAACTTCCTTGTTTTCTGATACCATAAGATTACCCAGGCTTATCCTGTCCCAGTCCTGGAATCAATCACTTCCCTAAAGAGTCTTGATTCCTTTTATTGATGTTATCCTTGGGTCTTGCACTGTTCTGCCTGGGTAGGTAGACTTTTGGGTATGATATTCTCTTATACTCGGTTTCTTTCTCTGACTTTGGACTTGGGAGGTCAATCCCTAGACATAAACTGTCCTGAGAAGTAGGAAGTAGGAACAGCTAATGAACCTCTTCATTGGTTTTCTGGTGCTTTCATTGTGTCTCTAGATTCCCCTCTGGAAAAGCAAATGTGAAAGTCTCTCAGTCATGTCCGACTCTTTGTGACCCCCATGGACTATATAGTCCATGGCATTCTCCAGGCCAGAATACTGGAGTCGGTAGCCTTTCCCTTCTCCAGGGGATCTTCCCAACCCAGGGATTGAACACAGGTTTCCCACATCACAGGCAGATTCTTTACCAGCTGAGCCACAAGGGAAGCCCAGGAATACTAGAGTGAGTAGCCTGTCACTTCTCCAGTGTATCTTCCCAACTCTGGAATTGAACTGGGGTCTTTTGCATTGCAGGTGGATTCCCCACCAACTGAACTGTCAGGGAAGCCCTCTGGGCCATGGGTTTTTTTTCCTCCTTTGGCTCTTGGTATTTCCTAGAGACTTTTTGCTATTGCCTTATCTAGTCTGGTACTCACAGATCACAATATTGCAGCTTAGTCTTTTATTTACTGTACTGACTGACCCCAACACCTCTGGGCTCAGATTCTGCCCAGACCACATCTCACTAGGTGGCATAGTTGAATGCTATGGAGGACTAAACTTGCCAGCCATCTTTAACTGTGCTGATTAGACTGAGAAGTAGGGTAAGGTAAACATGTTCTCTGGGCTTTGGGGAGAGTGTATCTTGAATTGTTAGGGGTAGAGATGTCAAAGAACTCCCAGTGAATGACTGGTCCCAGCAGGTTGAGCCAGGTCAGGAGCCCTACAGAAGACCCTGAGCAAAGGGCCAGTCCATAGTCACTTTCTAGAAGTCTGTAGCCAACTTCTAGCATCAATTGAATTTCCTTCTTCATAGTTCTTTTCTGTTGTTCTCTAGCCCTGAAGTACAATTTTATTCAGAAGTTGTGGCTTCATATTAGCTGTGCTTCAGGCATTTTAGTGGAGAGTCTGTCCTACATAGATGGAGATGCAAAAGGGAGAACAGTACTTTCTTCCTTGAAGCCAGAGAGGAAGTTACCGTGTGGGGATCGTAACTGGGAACAGCTGTGCCAGTGGAAGTAGAAGTGTGCTAGGAGGAGACAGTCATTCCAGTACGAGCAACAGACCACACACTTGTAACACAATCTGGAGAACTTTCCAGTAGTTTCCTTCCATTGAGTTAGCAGGGTCCATTGTAATTTCCATATTTAGTGGAGTATGACTTGTGATCTTATTTTGTAGTTATAAGCTGTTAAAGCCTGGAAATTTGAGATAGACCTATTAAAGTTTATCCTGATAGACTTTGCTCAATATTCCAGTCTAGTAAGATCATCTTGAATTTTGTTTCTATCTTCCATTGTATTAATTATTCCTTTTGGTTATAATTCTGTTCATTTAAATTACATGACTTTTTTTTTTTAACCTTTATCCAAGTCCAGAATAAAAATGTTAACTTAGGATGGTGACTTGTGGCAGGCACTATGGTCTTCCTGGCAGTTAGAGAGCTATGGCTCCATCTATGGTTTCTAAAAATCTACCATTTTCCCTCTTTCTGAGATAAGGAGATTATCTTCCCATTCTAGGATTCTGGCACCTCTCCCATTGTCCATTGATTCTCTAAGCTTTCCTGACGCAGAGACCACTTCAGCAAGTTCCTTCTGGGTCTGTGAATGTAATTATTAAGATTTAGAAATTTGAAGTCATTTAATGTGGCTAAAGTGCTCCTTTCTGGTCGCTACCTGTTGGTCATTTACTGATAAGTAGTTAAAACTGTTCAAAGATGGAGAGATTTTTAGTGTGAGTAGAAACCTAAAGGTGTTTTGCACCACAGTGTATGCCCACTGGGCGTCCCTGGTGGCTCCGTGGTAAGGAACCTGCCTGCCAGTGCAGGAGACACGGGTTTGATCTCTGGGTTGGCAAGATCCCCTGGAGAAGGAAATGGCAACACGATCCAGTATTCTTGCCTGGAGGGCTACAGTCCATGGGGTCGCAAAAGAGTCAGACATGATTTAGCGACTAAACAACAAGTATGCCCCCTCATGTTGAATGATTGGATATATGATTATAGGATGATTGAATGAGTGAATGATTTTCTGACCAGTTTGAGTTTTCATAATAGTGTTAGTGATACCATTGGGTATTGACAGGGAAAGTGCTTCTTCACTAGAGGACTGGGATTTCTGATTTATACAAGATAATGTAAGTTTACTAGTTAAGATGTTATAAATCAAATGCCATGCTGCTTCCTTTAGCTAATAGGAATGTTATTTCGTTGATTTTAAATTGTGTCTAGATAGATTATGTGTCAAAAGCTCTGACTATTAACCTTTAAACTAGTGGAATAAGATTAAGGCCTTTTTTTTTTTCGTCCTTAAACTTACTTAACTTCATTGCTTATTAGCATTGACCATCACTGGTTTATATGATTTCATTTAGGTCACAAAAATCTTTCAAGATAAAGGGGTACATGATTAAAAACAAAATAAGGAGTCCTTGGATCAAAAGATGGGATGACTAGATAAAATCTCTAAGGTCCCTTTTAATCTAACATTTCATGTTTTACATTTTTAAAATCAGCTTTATTGATGTTTAATTTACATAAAACAAAATTTACCTATCAGAAAGTGTAAATTTTAATAGGCTTTAAGAAAAGAATCTTTTTTTTTTTTTACTGTAAAGAAAAACACTAATTAGTAACTGGAGAATTCTGAGTTCTCCAACTTTTTATTTTTATATGAAATAATTTTATTTGAATATTTTGTGTTTAGCTTCAATATTGATGTCATTATTATCACCAGGGTGGCTTGCTCCATTTATTAAGACCTCTAACAGAATTGTCCAAAGCACATAATCTTCATTTTTACGAAAATTATTTGATCTCTTGCACTTTTTAAACCAGAGCATTGTGCTAGCACGGCAGGCATATTATATTAGGAAAGCAGGTTCTTCATTTCATGTTGTAGGTGAATGATCTCTATTTAGAGTTTATTTTATTCATTTAGTTTTAATTTAACCTTGAATAAACAAAGAATCACCTGGTTAAAAAATCAAGGTATACAGAGAAAAGTCTCCCTCTTACCTCGTAGCCCCATATGCTCATTGTTCCCCTAAATTTGAAATCATTTTACAGTTTATTGTGTATCATTTAAGAGTTTATTTACTCACATATGAATAAATATAAATACAGGTCTTACTTTCCCACCTTCTAAAAAACACTGGCACCCTTTAACATTCACCATTTTCCTCTAGCCATCAGAGAGTCATTGTTTCTTTTCTTTTTCTTTGGAAAAAAAGTACTTTTTATTATTTTTAGAATTTAAGATTATTCAGGTTGAAATTTTCTGAAATGAAACACAGAAATTCCATATATCCATATATCCTATGTTCATTCATCTATTTAATCCATCCCTTTAACAAAAATCTACTGATTTTCTACTGTGTCAAAAATCTTGTACTCATTTCTTAGAGGATTCAAAGATTATGAGTCTTGCCCTTAAAGAACATATAGTATAGTAGGAAATATAAGACAAGAAGCTATTAATAGATATCCATGAGAGACATATGAAATGCCACAGCAATTAAAAGAAGGCTTAAGTGGGAAGAAGGTTATGGATCAAGGAAGGCACAGGGAAGAAAATGACCTTTAAGCTGAGCCATGAAATTTGAGTCTGTGTACCTGTGGAGATGGGGTGAGAGAAAAGGAAGAATATTCTATGTTATATTTGAACAATCTTGTTAGAAAGTGATAGGAACTCAAAGAAAGAAAACTTAGGAAGGTAACACATTAGCTCCTGCAGACAAAACCAGAAAAGACAAGGCTGGCGTCAACAGCATACAAAGACTTTATCACTGTTAACCTTTTCTACCCCCTCCATCCTGCCTCTTTTTCTCGAGGCACACCCCTTCCTGTAACACGGGGTATGGTTGCCAATAATTTTGGTAGTAGCAGTAGTGTTAGTCACTCTGTTGTGTCCGACTCTTTGTGACCCCAGGGACTGTAGCCCACCAGGCTCCTCTGTCCCTGGGATTCTCCATGCAAGAATACTGGAGTGGGTTGCCATTCCTTTCTCCAGAGAATCTTCCCAACCCAGGGATTGAACCCAGGTGTCCTGAATTACAGGCAGATTTTTTACTGTCTGAGTTGATACTGATAATTTTGGTGTCATGTTCTTATTTCTCTCAGTCCGAGAGTAAAGATATAGTTGTCTGATTTGCTTTCAATTCAGAAATTTTGGGAATGAGCTGGTCCAGCTTGGTGATTATACCCACTGTGAATTGGGAAAGGAGATCCTGTATTTGGTAGCCCCACCAGAAACACATTGAATTGGGGAGCAGTGCTCTAAGAGTGCTGCTACAGAGGAAGGTAGGAAGGGGTGCAGGGCAGGTACAAAGCACGGAGGGTCATTTTCCTCTATAGCATGAGTGAAGGTATGAAGGCAGAAAAATTGCACGCTGTGCTTTGGGTATAGTGAGAAGCTCAGTTATGCTTCAGAAGCAGGGCTGGGGGCACTCTCAGATGCCAGTCTTGAACTTGTAAAACTCTGAAAGACTGCTTTCTTAAACTTTGTACTTTAGGCAGGTTGTCTGTCTCAACCTAATCCTGGCCCTGTTTAGAATGAAAGAATGTTCAACAGTGTTGAAAGTCAACAGGCTGCGAACTTTGAGGACCAAGTTCAGTTCAGTTCAGTCGCTCAGTCGTGTCTGTCTCTTTGTGACTCCATGGACTGCAGCACGCCAGGCTTCCCTGTCCATCACCAACTCCCGGAGCTTACTCAGCCTGCTTGTCACCCTGTGTATTTAACTTTTATGCAGAGTACATCATGCGAAATGCTGGGCTGGATGAAGCACAAGCTGGAATCAAGATTGCCGGGAGAAATATGACATTTGAGGGAACAGTTTTGATGGAATGATGCAAGTAAAAGCCAGACTGCAGGAGGTCAAAGCATCAGTGAAGAAATGGAAACCAAGAACGTAGGCTCCTCTCTCGAAGTTTAGTGGTGAAGGGAATGATAAGGAAGGAAGTGCAACTTCAGGGGAAAGCTGGGAGGAGCGGGCAACAAGTTTATTTTCATTTTATTTTTGGTATTGGCAGTATCTGACCCCCAAAACAGTCGTCTGCTTCCATAGAATGACTTGAAGTGTTCCTGGCTCTCTTCCAACCAAAACTAATTGTCTACTGGCCTATGAGTGATGTCTGAATTGCTACCATTAGTGATCTGGGGTTATTGAATTAAAGGATTATCTCCTAGCAGTTAGTAAGTACCCTCCCAGGCCCTCATCTGTAAGTAATTCATTAAGCTTTTAGCAGCATTTGTGTGTTGTTGTGAATTGGTTTATCTGATTTTTTTGGTGACAACTGAAAATGGATTTTCATACAGGGAGGGTGAAGAACACTGAAGAGTTTTTGACTGTTTGGGATGCAACACCTGTAAAAAGGCAAAGGGAACAACCCACCAAAAAAAAAAAAAGAAAGATATGTGTTCAGTCACGTTAGACTCTTTTGCAACCCTATGGACTGTAGCCCGCCAGACTCCTCTGTCCATGGGATTTCCCAGGCAAGAATATGGGAATAAGTTGCCATTTCCTAATCCAGGGGATCTTCCTGATCGAGGGATCCAACCCGCATCTCTTTGTCTCCTGCACTGGCAGGCGGATTCTTTACCACTAGCGCCACCTGGGAAGCCCCAAAGGAAAGGTAACCAGGTTCTAAGGCATAACCTGTTTACCTCAATTCTACCCAAGGCCAGCTTTCCATTTGCAATCTTAACTTCTCCCTTCCTTCCCAATGGATCTTTTTCTTTTTTAAAAACTTTATTTATTTTTGGTTGTGCTGGGTCTTTGTTGCTGCATGCAGGCTTTCTCTAAATGCAGCAAGTGGGGGCTACTCTCTATCGTGGTGCACAGGCTTCTCCTTGCAGTGGCTTCTCTTGCTGCGGAGTCTGGGCTCTAGGGCACACAGGCTTCGGTAGTCGTGGCTTGCAGGCTTTAGAAAGCAGGCTTAATAGTTGTGTTGTACCTGCTTAGTTGCCCTGTGGCATGTGGAATCTTCCCAGACCAGGGGTGGAACCTGTGTCCCCGGCACTGGCAGGTGGATTTCTATCCACTGTACCACGAGGGAAGTCCTCAATGGATCATTTTTAAAGACACCTTTTGAGTAAAAACTTGTCAAAACTTTCTGGGAAATTCATTTTGTCCCAGATAATAGAAAAAAGTACAGAACTTGGAGTCAGAACACCTCTTCTCATCAAACTCTCACGAGGCATGTGCAGAGGCAGAATTATCTTGAGGCAAATAATACTTGGGTTTCAAGATAACTCACTTGCACCTTGGGAGGGATTCTAGCAATCTGTTCACATGATCATGCATTTTTTAAAAATTAGCAAAAGAGGATAACTTAACTACAATAGGTTCTTTCCATTCTTATTTTCTGTTTGTCACATTTCCCCTAGTGCTGGGTAGCACCTAAGTAATTACCGTAATTTTTGTGATCCAGTAGCTAAAGGGAAGTTGAATTGGAGATACAGGTAGTTTGGATTTAGTAGTTTAAATTGTTAGAGTTTGCTGTCGCTTCTTTGTATTGCTAGGTTGTTGCTAGCTGCTTCAGTGCAAGGATGTCTTGCAGGAATACTCCTGCCCACTGTACTGATTAATGTCATAACAGAATGTTTAAGGCTTTTGATCACAAGCTGGTTAATGAGTGTTACCAATGCAAATATTGTTTAAGGTGGGTCACTGTTCAAGGAAACTTGAAATGTCGTGAAACCTTATTGCTCATATATGACAAGAAACTTCATAGAGGCCTTCCCAAATTTAATACCAAATTATATATGGTATTACCAACCATAAGCTACGAAGCTGAAACAAACCTTTCTAAACCATGAATTACAAAAAAAAATTTTTTTTAATTAACCCACATTACAGGAAAGACTGAATTGTCTTTCTGAGATTGCACTATAAAATTGTCATATAAAGAAATAATCAAAGAACATATAGAGGAAAAAAAGTAGGGAAAATTATTCTAGAGGTTGATACAACAGTTAATTAATAAAATGATCTTGTTACTGTTTGAATTTGGGCTGTTTGTTGTATTGCCAGGTTTTAAAATTTTGTAATTGTTCTCATTTCTTTTTTTAATATCCAGTTTTGTATTCACAATTTTCTGTCCTTTATCTTAAAGAGTATCCCCACTCCAAACTGTGGTAATTTCAACTTCTACAAATCTGGATTCTTTCCTGATCCTGTGACTTTGAGCAAGTGATATGAGTCCTAGTTTTCTTATCTGGAAGGTGAGAATCACCATATCTGCTGATTTACTATACAGGGTTTTTTTGAGGAAGTGAGATGATGCAGGTGAAAGGACTTTGCCATTAGCTCTAAGAGCAGTACAAATGTAAAGTGGGATCTCTGCTTCCTCCTCAAAAAACAAAACAAAACACAAAAACAAACCTTTCTCCAAGAGGTTATGTTATCTTTTCAGGATCACCTATTACACTTGGGCATATCCTAACTTTCAAGATGGGTTAGGATCCCTGGAGAGTTTCACATAGAGGACAAGCATCTCCAAGCAGAGTAAAAAGCCAGGAAAGAACAATGGTGTGTTAGCATAAGCCCATTCGTTACCACTTTTGGAAAACCAACATACTGGGTCTTCCTGCTGAGTGTGGTGAGCAAAGCTGCTTCTGATACTAAGGATAGCATTTAGCATTTAAATTCAATAATATTCCACACATGTAGATGACATCTATTTAGAAAACAAATTTAAGAGGAGTTGTACAGTCTATTTCTTTGCCCTGGCATTTAACCAGGAAAAATGGGAAAAGGAAAGTTCCCTTCACTGAACACCTGTTATATGTGTGGGGTTTTGTGCTAGGTGGTTTATAGACATTATCCCAGGCATCTAGCACATATAATAGGTGTTCAGTGAATTTATAGAAATATCTCTGGGTAGTGTCAACCCCTTTTTGAAAAAGTAAAAACCAAGGCTCAAAGAATTGAGTGACTTGCCCAAATTCACAGTGATTTGGTATTTTAAGCAAGGTGTGCTTGATTCCACCCTCCTCAGATACCAGTCCACTGCTATGTCTTGCTTATAGTCTAGTTTTCCTTTTTCTATTTGCTTGTCTGTTATAAGCTGATGAATCTAGCTCATATACAGTCACAACTGCCTGCAAAAATAATTTTATAGATCAGATGTCTAGTGTATACACATAGATACTAGTTGAAATGCATACCTTATCATGAATTTATAGAAAATCAAGAATATATCCAATGTGATAGAATATGCTTTAAATGGTGCTTAATTTAAACATAAAATATGCTTTAAATGGACAAATCTTTACTAGTAATTTTAAATATCTGAAAATGTTTGAGCTGCACAATAAACTAGCTTACTACCAACCAGACTTTTCATACATCAATTTAGTATGCACCACCTGAACCTAGATTTTGATTCATGCTAGAAAATTCAAGACTAATCTCTTCAGCCCCCCCTCCCTCAAAAAAATGTAAACCAACATTCTCAGGTTGCAGACAGGTTAAAAAGACTTTCCTCTTTTTATATCTTTCCTCTTATATATATTTTATCAGAGTTCAAAATTACACACAGTTCACTTGCTTCTTTCCATTAAATTTTAAAACTGAGATGTTTGGTAGCTGGTAGATTTTCACTGGACTTTTGTGATTTATGATTTTAATGAAAACTCTGCCCCCTACCTCACCCCCAGGTTAGTCTAAGAGTGAGGTGGAATGCAACACACTGTCTCAAAATTGTATGCTTTTTCTGAGTCCAATTTGTGTGTGTGTGTTTCTTTTTTAATTTGTAGGTCAAGACTAAAACTGGGGAGGGAGTGAGGGAGAGAGAAGAAAGAAAGTTACTTGGGAAAGGGAAATTTCTATCATCTTATAGACAAAAGTATTAGGAATTATATTCAATAGGGTTCAGAGAGTGTAACAGAATTTTCAAAATCTATGGGAAAGACTATTACCTTACTTTTTGGGAAAATGTGTTTGTGAGAAGATAATCTTCATGTTATGAACCCAAAGCCACAGGATTCTGAAAAGCCATGTGCCTAGAGGGAGAGTCATCCCAGAAAATCTGAGAAGTAGGTACAAGTCATTAACCTGAGCTGGCAGGATTCAAGTGAATTTTGGGTCCAGTCAACATAAGTCATCTTTGCAGTTCAAATGAGTATAGAGTTGCCAGAACTGCACTAATTCGGAAAAGAATCTTCAAAGAAGATCCATTAATTCATTCCATTTAAAAATGTTTATTGAGTAACTACTACTTAGTCGAAGCACTAGGAATATAAAGATGACAGATTTGGTCCTTGCCCTTAAGGAGCTTACACTCAGGGGCAGGGGAGTCAAACATACAGACAAATCCACAAATGTATCACAAATTTGAAGACGTTTAGGTAAGGTACGGTAGCAGCATTACGAAGAGTCTCTGAGAGAAGTTCAGTGACTCAAGAAAGACTCCTTCAAGGCGGGACAGAATTGATGGACTGACAGGTTAGCAGTCGAGGTAGCGGGGCGAGGCTCCGGGTGGAGGACACCCCTGGGCAAACGGAAACAGCCAGAGCGGCGGCAGGAAGGCGTGAAACTGCTTGTTCTGCCCTGGGGTCGCCCTCACACCCCTTTGTCTCCAGTCAAGGAGTTCGATCCCTCACGGTGGAGTATGTCTTAAGCAATGTGGGACTATAAACCCTAGCAAGTAGATCTGCAAAGCAGGATCTAGCCTGAGGAGATTTCTAAGAGTTGAAACAGAAGCGGTCAAGTTTCGAAAAGAAGGGGGCTCCCCTGGCGGCGGGGGCTTGCCAGAATGTAACCGTGCGGTCGCGGACACTTGGTGCTCAGGGAGCTCTGCCCCAGGTCCTCGCCCCGAAGGCTGACCCCACGAATCGGCCGGGCGCGCAGAGCCCTCTCGACGCCTCATCTGCAAATCCCGCTCCCTGAGCTTGGATCCCCAGCTCGTCCGTCCCTTCTCGGACGACTCACTCGGCGCCGCCGAAAGCCGGCGGCGGGAAATACTGTTCTCCGGCTCGGCCACGCTAAGCTGCTCTGGGCAGTGGATCCAGGCCAGACGCGGGTGCAGGCCCGACGCTCGCGACAGTCCCGGGGCACCCGCCGCGCCCTCGCGCTCCAAGCTCACAAACCGCCGCGCAGTCAGAGCTCGAAGGCGGGCGCGCGCCTCAGCTGCTGCCAGAGCGCGCCTGTGCGTGTTTATCCCCTCCCCTTGGATTTTATCGAATTCTTCCCCGGGGTTCGTTTCTTCGAGCTTTCCTCTAGCTATGTGAATCAGGCAGTCAAACAATAGGAGAGGCTTGAGGCCTACGAGTCTGAAAGTTCCCAGGGCGCCGGATGGAAAAGGTGGCTGTGTGGAGTTGTCACCTCAGAGAGTCGCGATCCGGACCCTGGAGGAAGGACCCACACCTTCCCGGGTATTGCAGGCCCCCTGTGGGCTTCTAGGGAGCAAAGTTCGGGCCCCACCTCCTCGCTGCAGGCCGCCCCTCCTAGGGGACCGGCGCGCCCGCCGCTCCGGCCGCCATTTCCCAGCAAGCCTCCAGGGGGCCTCCCCGCCGCGGCCTTCCTGTCTGCAGCTCTGCGGCCCGGGGGCGGCCGCGCAGCCGAGGGACGCGCCTCGGCGCCCGGGCCAGTGCGCGGACAATGACCCCTTCTCCCCTCGCCGCCTCCTTCTCCCGACGCCGCCCCCTCGCAGCCCCCAGACAAACCTATTAGCCATTCAGGCCGACAAAACCCCGCGGCCCCGCGCATTGTCCCGCGGAGCGCCCGGCCACCGTCATTAGCCCTGATTACGCTGAGCCGCCTGACAGCCCCGCGGGCAGCTCGGCGGACCCCCCATTCACCGCCGGCCCCCGGCCCCGCCTCACAATAGGAGCGGAAATCGTCCGAGCTCTCGCGTCCCGGCTGAATAGAGCGAAAAGCTGCTTCTCTTCTCCTCCCGCCCCATTCACGCTCTCTTTGGATACAATATTTTTTTTCCTTTTTGTTAAAATTGGGGAGGAAAAACGAGGTCAAGAAAGATTTGCTTGAGCTCTTTGCCTGTCATTTGTTTAATGTAAACAAAGAGGAGGTCCTCCCCCCCCACCCCCAGCCTCTTATCCCCTCCCTCCCAGATTTTTATAAACAAACTGGTGATGGAAAGGGCAGCGCGGGGGGTGGGGGTATGGGGTACCAGAGTGGCGGTGGAAGCCGAGTGGGTCGCTGAAGTGAGGAGAGAGGAACTGTGGCATTTGGGGAGCTGGAGCTATATAGCGTTTTTGGTAGAATTGGAGGGTGGTTGAAATGTTTAGAACCCGTAAAGGAGCGTGAGCTGGGGCTGAGGGTTAAATCTACACACTGCTCAGGTTTGTTGAAATGTAAAAATGCAGCTTCTTTCTACTCTGCTGGAGTAACTGCTTTTGGGCAGTATGTTACAGCAAAAGAATTTTAAGACAAGAAAGAAAAGAAACCCATCATCATAGGTATGTCTTCAAATTCAGAAACCTTCAGCACTGCTACTAGCTGGAATTAAAAACAAGGATAAACAAACAAAAAAACCTTTTCTAGACCCGCATAAAACTGACCAAAAAAAAAAAAGTCTTAAAAAGTAAACGAAAACCTTTACAATACCCGTCCATGGGAAGATCTGGGCCAATTTAAACAAAATCTGTGTGAAGATTTGGACCAGTTTGCAACATGTACTCATCAATGAGTTGATTATTCACAAAGAATCGTTATTTATATTTAGGTGCCACCGGCTTTAGATAAATATTAAGAAGTGTTTTAAATAATATGTCACCCCTTAAGATACTAAATAAAATTATATATAAATAAATCAACTAATTGGTGAAACAGTACTTTATAATGTAACTCTTAGGCAGCATGTTACTTTAAGCAAATTAGATGTACTTTAAAGATGTACTTTAAAGGAAGGTGTACTTTATAGGCTTTCACCAAAGCAGGAAGAAAAATCCCCCATCACTGTTTTATTGTTCAGTCACTCAGTGACTCTTTGCGACCCCATGGACTGCAGCACGCCAGGCTTCCCTGTCCTTCACCATCCGTCTCCTGGAGCTTGCTCAAACTTTCGTCCATTGAGTCAGTGATGCCATCCAACCATCTCGTCCTCTGTCATCCCCTTCTCCTGCCTTCAATCTGCCAGAATCAGGGTCTTTTCTAATGAGTTAGCTCTTTGAATCAGGTGGCCAAAGTATTGGAGCTTCAGCTTCAGCATCGGTCCTCCCAATGAATATTTAAGATTGATTTCCTCTTTTTTTTTTTTGCCACACAATTAAGCATTATTTAAAATTTATTTGTAAAGAGAAAGCTTAGTTCTTACTAAGAACTATGGTTGTGTTTATGTTATGTTACCCCCCCGCCTTTTTCCCCCTTGAGAATGCAGAATGGATACTTCCTTCAGCTTTTAGGCATCATTTGAACTGCTGAGTTGGGTGGGATTTTTAGACTCTTAAATTCCTTCATATCATCACACTAATTAGTCCTTTCCCTTCCCTCTTAGACTTGGAAGCATCAGCTTAAGAGAGAAAATTTGCCAACTATTTTCTCCAAATGCTGGTGTGGACAGCTCTGTAGTTAGGATGGAATCTGACTGGGAAACAAGAGTAGACATCTCTTGATTTTTCACTGAAGTGTGGATTCAGAACTAGGGTGAGGCGAGGGAGGTCCTCTCTCCCAGATGCTGTGCACTTGCTTGACCTTGAGCATGAATGCCTCCTTAAATTTTGTAGTCTACATGCCTCCCTTGCCTCTTTGGAGTCCTGGCCCTTCTCCTTTGCATTCTAGGAAGTTCCAGGGGTTCTAGAAAAGAAAATAGAGCCTTGAGGAAGCTCTACCATCCTAGCCTTTCAGGACACAGAGAAGGGTATTTGCCTGCTTTCTAGAAGAACACCAGCTTGATCACAAAGGCTTCCCCACTCCTTCTTTTAAAGCTCTTATGCAAGAGAGTTTTGACTGTCAACAAGTCTCTGAATAAGGGCCCCTGTATACAAAGAGAACTATTTATAAAGCCCAAATGAGGTCAAATCTGTTTAAGTGATTTAGAAACCAAAAATCAGTCCTTATTCATGTCCTGGGCTTTCCGCATATATCTTGCCACTTGATTGCCTTTTGTCTTCGGTGACTTCACTTATTTTTATTTGATTTGCACATCGGCACTTCTACCCAAATAAATTAGCAGGTTTTGGAACCAAAGAGCATCTGCTGAGGACTCTGAAGCAAACTGAAAGAAGTCCAGTGGCGGATGTGGGGGGAGGGTGCTCCAAGAGGAAGTTCAGCTCAAATGATTTTAAAGATCAATGTCAAATTTTATAATATGCAATCCATTTCACTAAGGAAAAGCTTAGCGTCTCCCCGGTAGCATTTACTTTTTTAGTGTAAGGACAATAGGTGTTTTTTTGTTGTTGTCATTGTTTATAGTGTGTGCGTCTGTGTGCCTACACACTTTGAAAGGACAAATTTAATCCTGACAATATTTGATATTTTTAATTGAGGCCATTACAGGACAATGAGGCTCTAAATTACTTGTTTCATGTTTAATACAACGATTAGATTTTTAAAATTGCCAGTGCTTTCTCTGCAGTCTTCTATTTGACCTCACTATGTGACATGATTACATCCTTTCCCTCATCTCAGTATGCCTTTTGTTGAAAATAATGCATTTGATTAAACCTGCTTCTGTGTTGAGAAGATGCTAGTCTAGTTATTACAACCTCTCCTGTCTTCTTTTGTCTTTATTTTAATGCAAGTTCAATCCCAAATACAGTAAATGCTCACTTGTATGATTATGGGTACCTACCACTTTTTGTATGGGTGGGGCCTCAAAGGAGATGGAAAACCTTTCTCATTGCAGAGCCTTTGCTGGAATAATCTTATTTCATAAAATAGAATTCACTTTTAAGTAGAGTTTGGCTTTTGATATTGTTCCTGAAAGCTGAGTGACTGTCAAGTGGACAAGCCATAGTTAGTTACTTGCTCTGGGAACATAGGGAGTTGCCTTACAGGGGGTAATTATGTTGCCAATTTCTAGGTTTAAATATATCACACATACATGCATATTTACATACATACATACATACACACATGCATACAATTTGACAAGGAAGTTGTTATGGACCTACCTTGGACTGTTTTAAATATATAGCAAGAAACATCAGAAAAGGCAAAAGACATAGAAAAGACTCTCCTGAGACCATTGCACAAGGACCCCTGCCTGGTGAAGAGAACGATCTCTCAGTTTTCTTTTTAGGAATCTGAGAGCAGCTCCCTTAAGGTTGCTCACCAGGCTTTTATTGTTTGGCTTTTTCACACAACCGATTGGCTCCACCCTGCACCCCTTGAAACAGCAAATTCTCTCCATACAGAGAAACCTACCACGCAGTCTCTTAAATAAGTAAATAAACAACATATATATGTTTTGTTTAAAAAAAAACTTTAAAGCAAAAGTTATACATATATAATAGCGTCCTTTCGAGGTGAAATACCCACGGGAGATTCTGGGGAGGCGCTCAGCGTGCAGTTCGGGTTCTGGAGGCATCTTTGCAGCAAAATCCTTGGGAAAAAGCAAAGCAAGGAGAACGTGTAACTGGGTCGGGCCTCACCGCGGGCCCCTGTGGTAGCCGCCGGATGGCGCCGGTGGAGCAGGTCAGGCGTAGGGCGGACATGGCAACCAAGCCCGCGGGTCCCTGGCCACCTGGATTCGCTGGGTTGCTTGGTCTCTCATTCTTTCTTTTTCATTTTATTTGTCTCGCTTTTTTTTTTTTAAAACGCCGAATTCTGTTTCTTAGTGTAATTGGTGGGCAACTCAGATGTCGCACTCGCTGTCGCTGGAAGTGATGGAGATGGCCGAAGTGGCTGCCTTGCTGGACAGGCTGGCGGCCGGGCTGGCGGCAGCACCCAGCACCTCGGGCGTGCCGTCTTCCCCGGCCCTTAGCGTCCTACCGGACCCCTGCGACAGGACCTGCTGCTGAAGTCTAGCGGGAAGGAAAAGAAACTGGTCACTGTGCAAAACTAGCCACCGACCTCCGGCCCACTCCCACCCCTTGGTGCACATCCTTTAAGCCTGGCAGTCAGCCCCTCTCCCTCTGACCCAGGCAGTTAAAGTGGGTAAGAGGAGGCAACAGAGGCTGGGCAGGAGGCCTTTGGCCACTGCTCCCGGAGCCTTGCTCCATCATCCTTCTAGTCCTTTCTTGGCTCCCTGTCTCCCACTCTTTGGGATGCTGTGTTCACAAGGTCATTCCTGGTTGTTGGTCACCTTTGGGAGATTTACAATACTGTCAGGATAAATGAGACGTCAGTGACAAGGACAGATGAAATTCTGGGCCAGGAGACCCCTTTCCCAGCTTTGTGTCTGCCTTGGGCCCACCTCTGTGCCAGTACCCTGGAGGCCAAGTCTGCCCCAAACTAGAGGCGGAAAGGACAGCCTGATGGTTCCCAGGAGGGTTTGGGCCCGAGAGAAGGTTGGGTTCTTGGCCAAAATATTTGAGATCCACACACTGGGGAATGAAAAACCTCTGCCAAGTAGTTTGCTGTTTCAGACAGGGCTGCCCACCCATAGGAAGAGCAGAACTCGACTTTCCACTTCTTAAAACGTAAGTTAGAAATTTCAAAGCGTTAGAGAAGGATGCCTTTGGACTTTAAAATGACAACACTAAACTGCCTCATTGCTAACAAGCCAGGGTTCACCTAATAAATAATAGGAGCTTCGGCCCGGGCTGACAAGAATTAACCTTGGGCTTTGCGGTCTCTAGTTGTTTCTGGGGTCTTAATTTTTATTTCTTTCTCTCTCTCATTGTAGCCTTGGTATGGTGACTGGAACCAGCTTCAGAAGCGACCCCCAGGCGTCGAAAACCAGACAGAAAACCAGAAATCCAGAGCCCGGAAGGAAACCCCCACCCAGGATCCCAGAACGCAGTGAGCTCACACTCAACACCTCCATCCCATACCAATTCCTGCGGAATCCAAGTCTCCAGGCCTTCGGTAAGGGCGCCGGGGGTGCGGTCACCGGCTCCCTCCCCGGTGCGTTCAAGGCTCGGAGGGCTATAGGTACCGACCTGTTTTTGGCTGCAGCTGCCCGATCCCTTTGCCGGCGGTTTTTGAACCAGTTGCCCACCTGCGTAGGGGTCAGTCCGGTTGCCTGGGCGAGCTCACGCTTTTTGCTTGGGTTGGGGTAGGGGTCCTGCAGGTACCATTCCCGCAGCAGGTGCCGCGTGCGCTCCTTGAAGCAGTGTGTCTTCTGTTCGCCGTCCCAGATGGTGCGCGGCAGCGGGAACTTCTTCCTCACGCGGTACTTATCCACCGGCCCCAAGGGCCGTCCACGCAGCTTCTCAGCCTCCTGGTAATGAGCTTCGAGCCACAGAGCCTGCAGTTTGGCGTGCGACTCCTTGGTGAACTTGTGGTTTTCCAGGATGTGGTAGAGCTCGCGGTAGTTACCACCGTGAAAGGCCACGATGGCTCGCGCGCGCAGCACAGATTCATTCTTGTTGAGCGCCTCGCAGGCCGCAGGGGCCACAGGCAGCGACCAGAGGAAGCGACCCAGGCGCTCCACGTCGCCGCTCTCCTCTAGAGTCTCGCATACCCCGGCCACTTGCTGGGGACTGAAATTCAAGATAGGCAGCTGGAACATCGAGGCAGCGCCGGCGACAGCGGAGGCGCTGAGTCCGGAGTGGGACACGCAGCAGATGCCCGCGGACCCGGCCGGGTGCGCCAGGCTCTCCTTGGTGAAAGCGGCTCGGGACAACCGGGATGCACGGCCAGGGCAGCGGCGCAACCGCGGGGAGCAAGCGAGCGGGAGGGATTGGAGGAGGTGCCGACTCCGCAGCTCGGGTTCGGCTCGGCTTCGTTGGGGCACGCAGGCCAGCTAGCCGGCGCAGCTACTGGGGTGGGCGGATTGGCGGCGCGGGCGCCATGGAGACCCCCTGTCAGTCACTGGCCGGCTCTGCCAATCAAGACTGCGACCGGAGCGCCCAGGCCATTTCAGCACCTCCCCGCTCTCGACAGCGCCCGCCGTTCTCCGGTGGACTTCGCAGTATTTTGCAGAACTTGGAGGACGAAAAGACGTGCCAGTGGATGGGAGAGAAAGACAGGCGAGAGTCGAGCCGCAGCCTTTCGCTACCACCCCCAGCCCTGTTCCTCCCTCTTCCCTGCAACCCCCCACCCCCACCCCCCGCAAGAGGCGGCGATGTTGCAGAAATCCACTTTAGGGAGAGGCGCTGCCTGGGTCAAGAGGCCTCCAGAGGACAAAGAGGACTGGGCCAAAACGAAATCCTCTGAGAGAACTCACTAAATTTAGTTGTAACGAAACAGAAAACCTTGAAGGGGAACACGAAAGGGGAGGGTGGGGAAGTGGATCATCCCTTTTTCTTGCCTGCACCCATCTCGGCATGCCTTTCCAGCTGCCAAAGCAGTCGAGTGGGAACCGAATCTGAAGCAGAACGATCCGACCTGGGACCTGTAGAAGAGGTCAGTTTGGACTTTACCCCCATTACCTTCAAAAGCCTCCTAAAATCATTTAAAACCCGAGCTAGGACACTCTTCTGATAACCCAGGCGCTGACCATGAAGTGAAGCACTCGCAACAAAAGGGGCGCTGCACACCCCAAGTTTATACTTTTCAGTTTTTCTCCCCAGTTTAATGGACTTGAACAAATGTGCAGCATAGCCACATCTAGAGTGAGAAGTCACTGGTAGGTCAGGACAGCAACTTAAAAGCTTATTTCAAAGACCTTTTTAAAAAGTATTGATTTGCGCTTCTTGCAGGCTAATTTTGCCATACCCTCTGTTAGAATATTTAACTCGAGCTGGGGATAGAAAATCTAACCTTGGCCTTTGGGCCCAACAGTAACTCAGTAAAAGTAAAATAGAGAAGAGGGAACCACACTAATAGAGAAGGGGGTGCATTGCTTCTTAAGCCGCTGAGCACTGATCCCTCCTGGAGAGAGGAAGGGCCTTCTTGGCGGCTTGGGGCCAGCAGTGGAATTGATAACTTTATTGATTCCCAGTTGACATCTTCATCATACCGTTTTCTGAGAAGTAGGTCAAATGTAACTACCATCTCACCTGGCTTTTAACAAGGGTTTGTTTAGTTTGAAGAAAATAATTGGGAGAGGGGAATCTGACAAAAACGCCAGGAAAAACCATCTTTGGAGAGCCATCCTTAGAAAGGTATCCGATGGGAATGTTCACTGCCGAACTGGACTGGGCCCGGCTGTCTTTTCTTTAGTATCAAGTACAATTTGTATGCGGCTTGTACAGCTTTGGTAAATCAGAAGGCAGATAGATAGCACAGATGGTTGGAGGTGTCGGGTCAGATCATGCTACGCCTGAGTGCAGGGCAAAGCTCATTCTGACGGAAAACCCTGATATTATTTTCACAGATCTTCACAGTTCACTCAAAAAAAAAAAAAAATTGCAAAGGGGAAGGAAAAAAGCCCTGCAACCATTTACATCATTTCTGTGAGATTGCCAGCCGCCTCAATGGAGAGACTTTCTTTTCTAAGAGCTTATTTTCATGGAATCCGACAGGGCAGGGGCAAAATAGAGAGGGTGATGAGGATAATGTCAAAGCACAAATCTTCTAGCTTGAGACTTCCGAATCCGCCGCAAGGACAGCTTTTAGTGAGAAATACTGTAAACAAGGGCCAACAGTGTGCCAGGTAGAAAACCCGGCAGGCGGGGTAGGGGTGAAGCGGAACCCCAGGAGGGCTATTTCCCCGTACACCTGGACTGGGAAGAAAAGCACTCCCTCGTTCCGATTTGCAGAGGTTTCCTAATTTTCGCTCTCGGGGTGTCTCCCCTCGAGGCTTTCCTTAGCCGATCACTTTTAGATCGCCCTCTGCGTGCAGAAGTAGCAGAAGGTGCGCGGGACCTTACACCTCTGGAGCCCAGAGGGGAGCCCCCAACCTCTACACCTAGCCACTGAAGGCGAGCAGAAGTTGTGGGTGCCCCAGGGGACCGCGCCTCCGCAAGCATTTTGCTGCATAATTTGAAAGTGGTGAATTCCGGCTTCTTACCCTAAGTCTTTGTGAGCAAGTCTTGTAGTTTTCGGAGCCTGGGTGCCCTATCTAGAAAATGGGAACGTTTATTTCCAGATGTCCCCTCTGGCTTCTGCGCGTCTGGGGCTCTCGAGCGAATGGGACCGAAAGCCTAGGTTGGCCACGGTGGAGGGTCGGGAAAAGGGCGCTGGCTGCAGCCGCGGAGTCCGAACCCCGCCTGACGAGGCGTCTGGGCGCCGGGGCGCGCGAGTTCTCAGAAGTGTCTGGAGGTCCGGGTCTATGGTCTGGACATCCTATCTTCACCATCGGAGGGGACATCCCGCTTAATTTTATTAACTCAAGGGAAATAAACTTCTTTAGGGCACACTGCTATCACGTATTCGTGCATCAGCTTCATTCTGGGAAGGGACAAACGGAAGGAATTTGTGAGCTCTCATCCCTGAAAATGAGAGAAGCTGCAAGGATTCCCTTAGAAATAACTCCGCTGTGAGGAGGATGACCCCACTCCACGTTTGAAGCGCACTTTCCCAGGTTTGCTAGGTGAAGACTGGATCTTTTCTTAATTTTGCGGAGGGAAAGAGTTTTACCAGTTTGGGGACTTAGCGCCAACCTTGCAGGCAACTTACTACCCATTTTTATTATGTGCTTGACCGGGAAACTTGGAAGGCGTAGCAGCAGACTTTGGGCCCATCTGGGCAGGTTTGCAATTTTCTGTGGTTGGTTTGCAGTTAGTAGATTCGAGAGGCCTTGGATTCTCCCCGGAAATCCCTAGATGGCTATTCTTTCTGCAAACTCAAGACTTACTTCATAGAGAAAAATTTGGAAAAAGCATGTAGAAGACAATGCCCTGCTCCCACCCCCGGGGAAAATTCTGTGTCTGATTGTTCAGTGCCGAGGCAACTGGGCAAAGCGACTCCAGGGAGCTGTGAGGTTCATACCAGAAATCTCCAGAATTCAGTCTGGGACTTTTTGCACTTACCCGTCTCCCCTTGTTTTACCCCTTCTATGATTTTGCTCTCTAGAGTAGAGGGACGCTTGGAGCCCAGGTTACACTCTGCTGAAAGATTTACCAGTGGAGACCAGTGTGTAGAGGTCAACACATTCTTATGTCTAGTTTCTAGTCTCTTGTCTTGTCTTTCTTTTTTTATTTTTGACTTTTCATAAATCAAGCTGTAAAATAAATGATGTCTTTGTTTTCTTTCCTATACAATTCACATAGTCAGGGATTTTACAGATATAGTAACTGAATGCATCTGGATTCCTTGATAAAGACTTCTGTGCTGCATGTGAGAGTCACAGACTGAGCTAACAATGAGGTCCCAGCCTTTTGTGTATGTCCATTTTGACTTTGTGGGGAGAGGTCTTTGTTTCTCTTTCCTGAGCTTCAAAGCCATGTGTTGCAGATAGATGAGAATAATGTAGAAAAGAAAAAATCTAAGATTAAAAAGGCAGTTTACTCTCTTTGAAGTTACAGTATTAAAATTTCACACTCCTCTATTCATGCACTTAGTATGCTGATTTTCAGATGATACCATATACATAAATATAGATATATGTTTGTTTATGTATTTGGTGGTCCAGATCTCCAGATTATGAAATTAATTTAGTATCCTAGTTCTAAAGTACCAACTATCCTAATAAGTTCCCAAGAAAGATAGCACTCTATCTTTCATGCATTCCTATCCTTCCTGTTTACACCTGTAACAAAGAACAGAGATACCTCTTTTTATTCCTAAGAAAAAACACCAATTGAGAAATGTTTTATTGATTTCCTGGCACTGTAAAATTAACTGACAAAAAAGTATTACAATAAAAAATGTTGATCTAATTTTAAGAGATTGGGATATTTTTGTTATTTGCATAATTATTCACCATCTATTTTTTAAATGAGGCAAAATTTCTTGTTTTGTTAAGTGAAGGAAATATTTATAAGTTTAAATGTGGGAAAATGCACGTTTAAAAGTATTGATTAATTATCAGTAATGGTTTTTTAAAATGTTAAGCTGACAGTGCAACTCTGTGTTGACCTCCAGTTTGTGATTACTCCTAGGTGTTTGGATGATAATTTGTATCTAAGCCAGAGAGTATATTAGAAGTTATACCACTTATTAAAGCTATGGTTTTAAATTCACTTTTCTCACTTTTCTGCTTCTGTGAGGGTAAGTCTAAATCTTGGGGTTAACCACACCACAGCATAGCTTACTTAGGGCTATGTATCAATGGATTCTTATGTGAAGGATTGATTCTTAAAAATGTAACTAGCGTGCCATTTATAAACACTTTATTATCAGTAATGGAACATTAGTTGAATGACTGAAAGAATAATTAATTTGTAATTCTATACTAGAGCTTTCTATTTTATTTTATTTTTTTTACCAGCAGGTTATTTTTGGCCATTTTTGAATCCAAGATCAAAATATCTTTTTAAAATATGCATAGATACTTTACAATTCAATGAAGTGAAAGAGTGTAAATCAGTTTATGTCTTCTGGCATGAGTCAAACATTATTCACATTAAATTGTGTGTATTATATGTCATGTATATGTATTAATTACATGTATTATATGTGTAATAAATAATAATTTCCCTTTCAAGCAGTGTAAAATCAAATAGGAGCATTAGCCTCCAATAAATACTTTGAATTCTCTGAGTTAATCCAGTTCATTAGCAGAAAATACTTTGAAAGAATTACATTAAAAATATAATTTTTATGGTATATAACTTGCATATTTTGCTACCCTTCAATGTAGCAAATCTCAGGAGGGCAATTATACTCCCTCCTTCCAGGGTACATTTGGCAATGTCTGAAGACATTTTTAGTTGTCACAAGTGGAATCTAATGTGTGGAGGCCAGAGATATTGCTAAACATCTTACAATGAATAGCATGGCCCTCTCCCACCAACAAAAAAATAGTGTCACTGTTAAGAAACCCTGCTTCAAAGGAACTCGAAATAATCAAGGCACTGACAAACAAAACCTGCTAAAATTCTGTTTATTCTGGAGTTGAAGCACTTTTAAAGGTGTTAGTGCCCTTTTTTATTTCACCTTAAGTCTAAGCCACACCAATAAAATCTATTCCTAAAGACTTACTGTAACTGTGTTTCTTTTAAACATTTATAATAAATGATACTTATGGTGACTGAATACTTATAAATTTAGAAATATTTCTGGAGAAAGTGGGATTTTGTTTCTATCATGTTGGAATCTGTGTTCTTTTAGTAATTGGTGGAACAGACAGCAATGATTGAAGCTTTTGCTCAGTCCCTCTGCATTTTACAAGTGAATAAAATATGAAGACCAAAGAGTTTAAATGATTACTTTCATTATACAGCTAGACAGTGACAGAAATATGTTTAAAACACAGATTTAATCCTCTATTTATCATATACTTTGCTCTCCCTACCCAAGGAAGGTGGTCTAATTCCTGTTGAGTTTGAGGATGAGGACCTGAATCACGTGAATATTTACTGGTGGCTGCCATGTGTACGTTTCTATGCTATTTCCTGGTGCTGTGACTCTCAAAGTTTGATGCACTCTAGTTCATGGATCTCAGAGAGATTGAAACAATTCTGGGTCTTGTCAAATAGTGTACCCTTGCAAACCCTAAAAAGGCCTTGAATCTCAAATGTGATTCTGGGATTTTAATTATCTTCCTTGTGGGACAGGAATGTTGGAGTCTGGGTTTATTGAAGACCTTTCTCTGAGTCATCACACTGTCTACTAACAGGAAAATGGAACTGAATCCTGCCTCTTGGGGAGTAGAGATTGGACTTGAGGTGCTAGAAGGCTTGGTTTAAGTAAAAAAAAAAAAAACCTCCAAACTCTTTTGTCAGGTCTTTCAAAAGAATAACAGTGATGTGCACTAGCATTTCTATAATTAACAAGCTGTCAACATTTCTATTACGACCACAGAAGTCTATTACAGACCACAGAATTGTGATAAATGTTTCTTTAGGTCTGAAATGTTAGCCTTCATCTTCTTTTCAGCCTAAGGCAATTTTTGAAACCAATTTTGTTTCAATCATTTTGGATCAGTTGTGTGGTAATTTTGGAAGTGCAGATGCTCTAGGCCCACCTATTGAAATAAAGATTTTTAAATGGAAACACAGAGAGGAGTCTGCTTAAGCCCCAGTGGGGACCAGCTGCAAAGCTCTGGCAGGGAATTATATAGGCAGATAGTGAGAGTAGATTTGGAAAAAATTAAGAGACAGAGAAATGTGTGCATATGTCCTTTAACAGTAGATTTAGTTCCTTCAAACTATGGAATTTTAGTCTTCTCTTTTTTTGTTTTGTATTTTATCTGTTTTTACTTTCCCAATTATTCCTAGGTTTTGGTGAAATTAATGTAAGAGAATCTGTCTTTACAGCAATTAAAATTTGAGGCTGAACTGATTTTTTTGAATTTTAATATTTAATTTTAATCTTCATTTAGTTAAATTTTCTTTCTACCCCTCTCATCTCCTTTCTGCGTGACCATCTTTTTATCCTTGTCTGTCCTTTTATGGACTCAGAAGGTTCATATTTCCCAATGATTATCATTCTCTGTATTTAATAATTCATGTTTATTTTCTCTTTTTCTGTTTGTTCTGACTCCACAACTCCTTCCTTCTGTTCCCCAAGTCTCCATTGCCAAATACCTTTTCACTAAACTAAGCCTTGTTAAATTGTGAGGTTGACAAAGACAAAGTGTTCATTTCTAAAAGTTGATAGGGGATGAGAGTGGTTTTCTAAGAGAAAAGGGGCATAGTGTTACTATAATGATGTTTTAGGGAAGTGATGCTTTTTAAGCTAAACTTTATGAAAGATAAAATAGTAGAAACAACAAGGACTCTTGAAAATTTAAATCACTGAACTAACCACATGGTTTTAGGCCCCAGTTTCCTTACTGGATAAATTGTATAATACTTATCATAGAGAATAGTTGTACGGATTGAATGAGATTATGAATAGCCATTCCTTACATAGTGCTTGGCTCATGGTAAATTTCCACATGTTTCCCACTTGTGGAAAACCATCCATTTAATCTATTAGTTTGACCTACTATATTGGTGATGTCTCACTTTCCATCTTGTCTTTGGTCTCTGCTTTGGTCATCCTTTGGTGTTCTGCTTAGGTCTCTTGAAACTTTCCAAACAATAAGATTCCTTTGAAATATACCTTCCTGTTCTGTAGACCTTTCACTGTTTCTTGCAGTAAATTAGTCTAATGAAGTCAATAGATAGCTTACATGAAATTGCCCTGATATTAACCTTAACCATTTCCTGTGGATGCCATAACAAGTTACCACTTGAGTGGCTTAAAACAACAGAAATTTATTCTCTCACAGTTCTGGAGGCCACAAGTCTAAATCAAGTACAGTGCTTATTTCAGAGACTCTAGGGGAGAATCCATGTCTTGCCTCTTTCAGCTGCTGGTGGCTTCTGGCATTCCTCGGTTTGTGGCTGCATCTCCTTGATCTCTGCCTTCTTCTGCACGTCCTCTTCTCTTCCCATCCCTTCCCTTACCTCTCCTCTTGCCCTTGTTCTCTCTGTAAAAATTCCCTCTGCTTATATTTTATATGTGCATGTGGCTGCATTTAGGGCCTACCTTATAATCCAGGATTATAAACTCCTCTGAAGATTCTCAACTTAATCACATATTTTGCCATATAAGGTGATATTCACATATTCTAGGCATTAGGAGGTAAATATATCTTTAGGGGCTTTTTATTTTTCAGCCCACCACATCCCCTTATATGACAAATATGCTAGTCTCAAATGTTTCTTAAAACTAAATTAAGAGAAGAGAACAAGTTTTAAGTAGTCAATCTGCAAGTAGAAAAATAAACCTTTTTGCCTTAAAAAAAATTATAGACTTTCACCTCAACATTATACAATGTCAAGATTGACAAAATCCTAAGCAAAGAATTTTTATTAATTTCATTTTCATATTGAACTTTGCTTTTAAACCTTCCCTTGAGCCATTAATTGAAATGAACAACAAAAATAGTAGATTTATCTCATGGAATAAGATAAAAGAGAAGATTCTAACCCTCTCTGCATGTGTTTAGTATAGTGTTAAAACATGTTATGGTACTACACTGAAGTATTATTCATAGATATAAGAAAAATTGCAGTTTATTTTTCTTCATTTCAGTGAGTTGAAATAATAATTTAGAAGTTCTACAGTATTTCCTGGCTCACTAATTGTTACCTTTCCTTTTTCTTGCTCTCTTAATTGTTATGTATGACTCTATTATTGCCTATAAACAGGACACTTAATATCTTCTGCATCAAGATGCACTGTTCTTGCTACCATGGCATTACTTTCCCCATTGTTCTCGCCATCCAGATGGGGTTAGATTTTGAGAGTATTTTAACTTCCTCACTTTCTTCTTTGTTACCCAACTTGAAAGTTTTTTTGAAATGGTATAGTACTTAAGAGTTTTCCTTGTAGTATGTCCCTTATATTTTAAGAATACTTATTTAGCAATTATTACACACACATACAGACACATGTATTCTTCTTCATTCTATCCCTCTGTTCATTTGTTGATAGATGTTTTTCTCATGTATTTTCCTCATCTGGAGTGCTAATTTTTTCCTCTACTAGAAGTACCTTTTGTGTTTTTTTTCTCTTTATAAATCGGTATATGCTCATTGCAATAAATATCCATATACTTATACAGTCAAAAGTGAAAGATTTTTGTAACATCTTTATTCCATAGATAAATCTCTATTAGCACTCAGTGAATATCCTTATAGACTTTTTTTTCCTATACACAGAGATACAGATTTTTTCCTTCTGATAGAAATGCTGTTTCATTTGTTTTATAGCCTTGTTTTTTCATGATAACATTTTATGAATATTTTTCCTGATAATAAATATATGTTATCATTTTGAATGGCTATATTGTATTCCACAGCATACATACTGTAACTTATTTAACCAGTCCCTAATGTTATTTGTTTAAATTGATTCCAGTTTTTCACCATTATAAACAGTGAAGCAATGACCATCTTTATGCATTGTCCATTTTTTCCTTCAAATTCTTGGAAGTAAGATGAATGAATTGAAGGTTTTACATATTTAAAAATTGTTGTTTCCAAATTGTCATCCAAAAGGATTTTTATCATTTTTTTTCTTCTATCCATATGATGTGAGTGCCATTTTCCCCTACACTCTGGCCATTAATCTTTTAAATCTTTGGCAGATTGATAGGTGAAAAATGGTTTTTCACTTTTTCAAAATAGCTGTTTCTTTTATTATTAATAAGATTATGCAGTTTTACATATTTATTGGTCATTTATATTTCTTCTTTTGAGAATTTCCCAATTATATCCTTGATTTTGGATGTTTGTTCTTTTTACTCATTTGTATAGTTCTTCCAACAATGAGGATACATTTTTTCCTGTCATATATATAAATATTTCTTCCTGCTATTTCACTTATTTTTTAACTTTATGGTGGTGTTTGCCCTATAAGCTTTTATAATTTTCACAGAGTCAGATCTATTAAATCTGGTTCTGTCTCAGGTGTTATACTTATTACAGTCTCCCTTCCAAGTTATAGAAATAACCTGTATTTTCTTCTCTACTCTTTCTAGATTAAAAAATTTAAAAAATTTAATCCATCTGGATTTGTTTTGTGATCTCATGTCAGTTTGGACTCTAACAGGGTTTTCCCTCCCCCTTTCAAATCATTTTTTAATTCTTCCTTCTTCCTCCCTCCTTCCCTCCCTTCTTCCCTCCTTTCCTCCCTTTTTTCCATCCATCCATTCTCCCTTCCTTCCTTCCCTAGACCAAAAAAAGTAGAAATGCAACCCCTTTTATACCTGGCCCCATTATCTTTCTAGCATTTTCTTTCTTCAATAAGAGTATAAATTTTTCTCTGTGACTTTTCTTCCTCCTTCTCTTGCTTCTCAGCTAATTCACCTCAGGCCTCAGAATGTCCTAGTTACCTCCTTCTATTCCAGACCTGAGTTTGTCTTTTGATAGCCAGGGTTCTCTTCTTTCTCTGGCAGTCTAGCTTGGCCTGGGTGTATCTAGACTATGCTTGTTTTCAGAATATTACAGGTGGGGTTGCCTAAGGTACCAAGAAGATTTGCAAGACCAGAAGAAGTTAGGAATGAATATATCACCAAACAGGAAAGGTAGGCTCTTGACTTGGGCCTTTAAGAATGAGTAGCGATTTGAGTTGGAGATAATGAAGTGATCTGGAGACTGTCTAGAGATTAAAACCAGTGCTCTAAGAGAGTTCTTAGATTGAAAAGTGCCTCTGTTGTATATTTCCCAGAGTTTAGTTTTACCACCTCTGAATCCTGCTGTTATTTATCAATTGATAATTCTTTTCCCACAGATTTGAAATGCCACTTTTATCATGTATTAAATTTCTATATATGCAGAAGTATTCTTTTGGGCTTTCTGTTCTCTTTCACTGATATGTCTATTTATTCCTGTGGTTCCACTACTATAGTTCAGATACATTTTAATATTTGATAAGGGAAGTTATTCTTCAGTATTTTTAAAGAAAAACTCTTAGGCCATTTGTGAATGTAAGGTCAGTTTTGTCCAGTCTTTATCACAACCTCAGCTTCCAGTGGAGTTTTCATGGAATTGTGTTGTTTTGCTAACTGGCCCCATATTTGGAGGCAAGGAGAGATGGAAGAAAGAGGTAGAGCACTGCAGACTGGTAGGTGGCAGGTTTAATAAGCAGGGAACTTACTTATGTAAGACTTGTCTTGGTTGACCACAGGATGGGTAGATCTATGCATCTGCCTGCCAAAGCTTAAAGTTTATATAGAGGTCTTAACTGGGTTCAGTCACATATTCAGTCCAGATGGTCTCAACAACACCTTACTCTCTCAAAGCTACATCCATGAAAACAGCTCCCACTGTGGAAATGGTGGGCAAAGCATTCATTCCAAAGACAGAAAGGAGGTGAGGAGCCTCTGATTGCCTGGATTTAGCTCCTGGGTCAGCTGGTAGTCATGTCCTCTCAATGACCTCCTCCAACACTCCATCCCTTGTGACTGGCTTTATGATCTTACACAGCCACTCTTTTCCAAAGAAAGAGTTCCCCGAGTGGCCAGCAAGGGGTTTCACTAGCATGGAGGTGGCTTGTTTGGTAACTATCTGGCCATCCAGGTGACACATACCATTGCAAATTATAGTAGATGATGCCTTTCCCAGGCAAGAGAGGGGCTTTGGTGTTTTCAGCAGCACAGTAGATTGATCCATGGTGAAAGTCAGGCAATGTCTGTTTCCTGCAACTTCCATATTTTTATAATATTGAGTATCTCTGCAGGAGTGCCTGGGACAACAGACCCTATTGGTTGATCATTCAAAAGTATTAAAGTCAAGGTGGTTTTACCTGATACTGTTTTAATTTGCTTCTTTGATATCCTATCTTTCCTTTTTTTGAACCCAGCTGTTTGCTGGTTCTACGGGAGATTAAACTTCCATTCGATGTCATGTTCTTTTGCCCAGTCTTGTATATCATAACCTTTGAAATGTGACCTCCAACTACTGTATATTTAGTGAAGTTATCTGTATATGGCACTCAGCTTCTCTAATCCTCTAATGGTAGCAGCCTGGTTTGAGCCATAGCAGGGGAAACCTTCAGTTAGGCCAGATGCAGTGTTCACACAAACCAGGTCATATTTAGAACCCTCACTTGGAGGGAGGGGGCAAATATAATCAATTGCCAATTCCTCACTGGTTGGAAACTTCAGTACATGGCCCTAGAGTCCTTTGGTAATTGCCTTGGGTGGTGTTTAGAACACAGGAGACATGTTACTGCATTAACCAAGTCACTGTATTTCAAGAGCTATCCAGCACACTTGTCAGTATGCCATGCCACCCATATGCTATGGAAGGTGGTCACTCTTTCTGTGCAACCAATCTGTCATATATATTGAAGGGTCGGTTGCTAGGGCTTGTGCCTGAGCTAGGGCATCATCTTCCTGGTTGCCCAGATGGGTCAGTGTCTTGTGAACCAGCATATGGAAGAGAGAAATTATTGCCTGGAGCTTTTCCAGCTTAACCCAAAAGTCTTTCCATGTATCCTGACCCTACAAGGACTTTTACACGATCATCCACTCCTTAGCTTTCCATTGTCCAAGTCATAGGGATTAATGCTTTTATAATAGCCCAACTGTCAGTGCAAAGGATTAGTGATCAGAGTTGATGAGTGATCACCAGCCAAACTGCTCTGAGTTTGTCTCACTGGCTGCTATGGTTTGTTTCTGTTTCCAGCCATCTGTATTTCAGATATCATCAGGAATTTCCTCCACTCCCTCTCCACGGACTGCAGGGGCTGCCAGAGGAATAGGAATGGAGGCATTCAGAGCATCTTCATATTCTACAGGACTTAGTAGCACCTGTATTTCTAGAAATAGTGGGCTGGCAGACAGGGTGCTCTTCTGCTACATATAGGCATGCCGCTTAGTCAAAGAGGGAGTCTGAGCCATAACAGAACATGATTGATGGAACATACTCTCCTTCTACCCTTTGATAGGGAGGGAAGTTCTTATCACGATATGCTGTTCTTTCATGGAAGACTCTACCCTGAGGATAACTTTATACACTATCAGGAGCTGTTGCTCTATGTGTGTGTTGGGGGTGGGGTGGGTATATTGGGTTTCTGCCCACTTTCAGAGCTGTGGCCAAAATCCTAGGGATACTGTCTCATTCTGTTGTGTCTGCTGCAGCACCCAACCCAAAGCTTCCGGGGTCGCAGATACATCTAACTCAAATGGCAACTTTGCATCGGAGATGCCCAGAGCTTTAACCTGCTTCACTAGTATTTTTGTCTTTTCAAAGGTAGATTGTTGCTCTCATTCCCAATCACATACATGCCCTTTCTTACCAGACAGTACAAAGGATGGAGGCACTTTGCCAGGTAAGGAATAAAACCCAGATCTCCAAATTTCTATAAAGGCTTGCACCTTTCATGTTCTTAGGGGTTGGATAGGTTTTCACTTTATCAATCACAGCTACTAGGATAATGCACATCTTACCCAAACAAATGACTCCCCCAAATGTCATGGCAGTGCCTGGGCTTGAATTTTCTATGGGTTCGCCACCCATCCTCTACCTCACAGATGTTATAGCAAAGTCTACAGTCTCCTGCAGCAGTAGCAACTCTTCACACATTAACATAATAGCACCAGTGTAATGAGCCCATCTTACTGTAGTGGAAAGGAGAACAGAGACATATCTTGGGCTGGCATCCTGTAACATATTGTGGGGCTGAGTAGGTAGCCTTAAGGAAGCATTTGGAAGGTCTATTTTTATCCCTTCTTTCTGAACACAAATTGATCTTAATTATCAGAAACCTGTACTTGTCAGTCTTTTCCTTAAAACTCTTTGAAGATGAAGCACTTTTGCAGGGACCAATAACATATATTTATTAAAAATATATAAAAAATACAAAAAGTTTAGCATCACTTCTTATTTGGCAGTGTTTCCCATGTAATTTGATATATCCAATAAGCCTAATTAATTTAATTCTCTTTAAGATGAGATAACATATCTTTGAGATGTTCCAGGGCCCTCTAGAAAATTCCAGTTATTTCAAGGTCAGCAGGACATTGTTTAGAATTTGATTTGGGTAAGTTTGTCCAGAGTATCAAAAGTTTTAAAACACTTCATTGAGTAGGGCCATAGGTCACCATGAAACAATACTTACTTATCTGCTTAACCAAATGATAATTAAAGACCTCAAAGGCAAATACATAAAGTTACATAGCTGTAAAAAAAAATAGCTCTTTTAATAGAGAAGACTAAGTTTTCCTAAGTAATTAAAGCCTGATAAAAACAATATGAAGCACAGGAAATTGTTTTGATAAAACACAGAATCTCTTTTTCTAGGCAGATTATTTAAAAGGTAAAGAAATCTTTTCGTAGTCCCACTAAGAACAGACCAATAGCCCAAAACAACTTTGTCCTTTTCAGTTCAGTTCAGTTCAGTCGCTCAGTCATGTCTGACTCTTTGCGACCCTATGAATCGCAGCACACCAGTCCTCCCTGTCCATCAACCAACTCCCGGAGTTCACTCAGACTCACGTCCATTGAGTCGGTGATGCCATCCAGCCATCTCATCCTCTATCGTCGCCTTTTCCTCCTGCCCCCAATCCCTCCCAGCATCAGTCTTTTCCAATGAGTCAACTCTTTGCATGAGGTGGCCAAAGTACTGGAGTTTCAGCTTTAGCATCATTCCTTCCAAAGAACACCCAGGACTGATCTCCTTTAGAATGGACTGGTTGGATCACCTTGCAGTCCAAGGGACTCTCAAGAGTCTTCTCCAACACCACAGTTCAAAGCATCAATTTTTCAGTGCTCAGCTTTCTTCACAGTCCAACTCTTATATCCATACATGACTGCTGGAAAAACCATAGCATTGACTAGATGGACCTTTGTTGGCAAAGTAATGTCTCTGCTTTTTAATGTACTATCTAGGTTGGTCATAACTTTCCTTCCAAGGAGTAAGCGTCTTTTAATTTCATGGCTGCAATCACCATCTGCAGTGATTTTGGTCTCAGGCAATTATGGGCAGTGTTTTATTAATATTATAGTTATCTCCTGAGGTGTTTACATTTTAGATAAAATTTACAACTTCAAGGGACAGAAAACAAATACACATTTTCCCCTAGGAGTTTTGGGGTATATTTTTCTATTTTTAAAGTCTAGGGTAATTACTGTTAACAATATTCCATTGTATTAAAGTTTGGATGCCATGGGTCTATTCTGCCCATTTTGTTGTCAATTAGTACAACATCCTCCTCTTTACTCTCCTCACTTTCCCAGAGATTCTGCCTCATAGTGTCCTAATCAGGCTTTATGACAAGTGCATGGACCTTCATCTATGGCAGTTTGTGATCTCCTAGCTTTCCAAAATAGCATTCTAAGGTCTCCAACTTACTATTCTGCTCTTCCAAAATTGTCTGCCACCCCTGAAACTAGCAGAGTAGTAGACAGTTATTCTAACTTCAGCTCTTCATCCAACTTTCCAACTCAAATTAAGTCTCTAGTTAGGTATTGGTGGTCAGCTGAACTGCCCACCATAGAGGCCAGCCTGCTATGGCAACCATTTGTTTCTCTTAAGTTCTTTATGCATACTTTCTCAAACAAGCTCATTAAAGCAGCCATGTTTTGGGGGTGTTCTCATACTCATGGGGTGGTCCACATGCATCTGACATATGGGCCACCTCTTCTCACATGGAGGTCATGGCCAACTCAGGCTTTCTCTCCCAGATGATTCTTTCTCAAGGCCCATTTATTCCATCTCCCAGCTGGCTCACCTGTTGTTGGTTTGCAAACTGGTTCTCTGAACACAGAGAGCAAAGAGAGAACAAAGAAAGAGGTAGACTACTCCAGATTGGGAGCTGGTAGGTTTAATAAGCAAGGGAACTTGGCTATAAGTCTTGTCTGGGGTGACTGTAAGTTGAGTAGGTCTCTGAACCAACTGACCAGATCTTAACAGTTTATAATAGAGGCCTTAACTGGGGAGAAGGAAATGGCAATCCACTCCAGCACTCTTGCCTGGAAAATCCCATGGGAGGAGGAGCCTGATAGGCTACAGTCCATGGGGTCGCAAAGAGTTGGACACGACTGAGCGACTTCACTTCACTAACTGGGTTTAGTTAAATATATAGTCCAGATGAGCTCAACAACACCTAACTCCCTTAAGGCTACATCCTTGAAAATGACTCCCACTCTGGGACTGGGAAGCAGTGTCTATTCCAAGGACATAGGAGAGTGAGGAGCTTCATTTGCCTGGGTCTAGCTCATGGGTCAACTGGCGGTCATGTCCTCTTGATGACCTTCTCCAACAAGTTGCCTTACATAAATAGATTAATTTGGGATAAATTGCATCTTTACAGTGTTCAGTGTTCCCATTCAAGTACATAGACTGGCTCTCATTTATTCATTTGTTCTCTTATGTCCTTCAATAAAATTTTAAACTTTCCTCATGTAGGAAAAACAGACATGAGAATTGAAAGAGCATCGTGGCTTGAAGTTATTATTATAAAGGTCTTAAGTCCTATACAACTCTATATAGATTTTAAAGGCATCATTGTACTACAGCATAGTACAATAATTAACATTTACCATTGTTTAAAATGAATGAAAAAGTTTTTCCGTTGAGTCCCCCTGAATTGGTAGATATAGATAATTGGAAGGGGAAGAGGAGCAGAAAATGAGGTTAGAGCTTGAGGAATTGTCTAGGACAGGGTCATGATAATTGGCCTTTCCTGTCTTCCCCCTACTCCTGTGAATGCACCCAAACTAAAGTCTAAGAAAAAGTCTTCAATGAAATTGAGTAATTAGCCTGGGAAGGTATAGATCTTTCAAAGTGGAGAATTTATGCTTACTCAGGTCTTAGAAATTACGCTAGTACATTAAAAAAATTAGTAAGGAGCCTGAGGGATTTAGTGATATGGTAAAGAAGACATATGATTCTTCTGTGTATAGGGGATAAAAAGTACACTTAGAAACTGGGGAAAACAAAGTCTATATAAGAAATCATGGATCAAATGTGAAACAAACTAAATATGGTATGATTATAATCAATTGTTGAAGACTAAACAAAAAATTTAATTAATTTTGATGCTTGGAAATTTGATGTGAGTAAATTTTCAAATAGCATGTATAGTGACACAAAATTCCATTGTCTCCACTTCTCTGCTTTCTTTAAAAAAAACTATATAGGTGCAGGTGGTATAAACCCAACTTAGGCTCTCTTGAATTAAAAGAGAATTTCTTGACTTATGAACTGATTAGCTCCCTCTTCTCTATCTTGTTTCTGTGTTCACCTGTGTTGCCTTCATTTAGGGCAGGTTTTTCCATATGGTAAGAAAGAAAGTTATCAGCTGCTCCACCCTTACAAGGTTTCTGGAGTTCACCAGCTGAGAGAGACAATTTCCTTCTGTTGTTCTACACATACCAGTTAAGGAATGACTGGCCTCAGAGATGGAGTGCTGTGATGGGCCAGGCAATTCCTGGCCTTGTCACATGTCCATTCCTGAGATCAGAGTCCTGTGGAAGCAAGATACATAATGTTACTGATTCCTGTTATAAAAGAGGAGTTCTGTTGTCTGAGGATGGAGTCTTGGATATCCTGAGAAGCAAATCTTTCTTGCAAACTTGTGCCCTGCTGGATACCAGGGGCAGTCAGGGGGACAACTTTAAATTTCTGATAAATATCTTAGTTACTGCCAGTTTAAAAGTTTCTCTTAGATAATTCAGTCTGTTTCAGACATATGCTAAATCTTGTAGAGTTCCTCTGTCTTCCTCTCTGAAATGACATTTTAATATATGGGTAATGGAGTAAATATGACTTCATTTTGGGGTAGATGGGGCTTTGGATACATGTGGTTTCCTTTGGATCCTTTCTAGTCTCTGCTTTGGGATGGATGGTTTTACAGTATGGATTGGCCCCCGACTTTTTGGAATGTTGTGCAGCCACCTGTTGCTAGAATCTGGGCTTCTAGACGTTTACCTTCGTAAGTGAAAGATCATACACTTTGCCCTCTGCCCATACCTCTATAAGTAGTCTCTTCACTAAAGTCTTACCACATGAATCATCTGGGGTGATTTTGTTCTAACTGTATTCTGACTGGCACAGAGTTGCTGACTGACTTTGAATTAGTTCATTGAAACTAGTGATTTAATATCCTTAAACTATTATCCAATCACATATGTGTATCTCTATGATAGTAGTCATAGCTATCATTATCTGTTTCCATTGTCAAGTGGTGAGGTTTCTGAGAGCCAGGGTTTTCTTCATCTTTATGAAGCCGGTGTTTAGCATACTGTGCGATTAAGTAGTACACAAAGTGCCATATAGTTCAGAGAAAATGCCATAGACTTCAGAGAAAAGGAGTATCTAGAATAGTCAGGAAAGGCTTTCTTGGGACTTGAACTCTGAAGAATGGGTAGATCTTGACTGGATCATAGAGAAGAAACTTTCCAGTTGTGAGGAACATTGACTACAAACACATGGAGACTTAAACAGACATAGTGTCTTTATGTGGGCTTCCCTCATAGCTCAGCCGGTAAAGAATCTGCCTGCAATGCAGGAGACCTGGGTTCAACCCCTGGGTTGGGAAGATCCCCTGGAGAAGGCAAAGGGCTGCCCACTCCAGTATTCTGGCCTGGAGAACTCCGAGGCCTGTATAGTCCATGGGGTCCCAAATAGTCGGACATAACTGAGCGACTTTCACTTCACTTCACTTCACTTCTTCATGAATCAGTGAGGGGAACCACTTAAAATAGCGATTTTGTTGAGAAATAAAATTGAGGTCAAATTATAGAAGATTTTCAAATGGTGCAAAGGCATTCCAATTTGAAGCGGAGGAATATATAGTCATTCTTTTCTTTTAAATTACATGAGAATCATGATGAAATAGATGTAAGAAAATCAGCATTGTTATATGATGGAATAGGAAGAGTATGCAGTAAATCAAAGTGGAAAGGTGGTCCCCAGCCTGTTACATTAATCCAGCTATGAAATGATGTAACCATTTTTTGAACATTTAACATTCATTCATTTATTCATTAAGTATCTGTTGAATTTCCATCAGGTATCACGCACTATGCCAAGTGCTGGGGATAAAATAGTGAGCAAAAAAGAAATACAGTTAAAGAATTATGTGACATAAAGGATAGAACATTAAAGAGTACATTAAAATTTAAAATCCCACTTAATAAGATTTTAGAAGTAAGTAGACATATCTGGGGGAAATAGGCTTGCACCAAAAATAAAATCAAAGGTACATGAACAGTAAAACAGTGAATGAGTCAGATTAATATTTATCTATTTTTGGCTGCACTGGGTCTTTGTTGTGGCACAAGGGCTTTCTTTAGTTGCAGCAAGTGGGGGCTAATCTCTAGTTGGGTGCACAGGCTTCTCATTGTAGTGACTTGTTGTGAAACACAGGCTCTAGGGAATGCAGGTTTCAGTAGTTGTGGCACGTGGACTTAGTTGCCCTGCAGAATGTGGGATTTAGTTTCTAGACCAGGAATTGTACCAGTGTCCCCCTGCATTGGAAGGCAGATTCTTAACCACTGGACCACCAGGGAAGTCCCTAGTCAGATTAACATTAAATGGCATCTACAAGAACCAAAAAGGCTGATTTTTTTTTTTTTTTTGCCTAATATGGTTTGCACATATTTGGAAACCCACTAGCATTAGAATAACTATCAATAAAGGTCAGCAGAGTTGTCAAACAAATACCTATATTTTATTGACTTGATCAATCAAGGAGTTTATGAAAGTATAGATCTAACTTGGTCACGAAAGTCAACTAATTTCAACACAGGGAATCAACCGAGAAAACAAAGGAGATATTTTTATATATCAGAGACATTTTTATGTTACAAAGGAGATGTTTTAATATTAAAATATAAATTTAATCATACATATTTGAAAATCCTGGCACACTTTAATCCTGTTGTTTTCTCCACTGACCTGACTGCCATTCATGTAAATGAATTTGTGTTAGCAGATTCACATTGTTTCACTCCCTTTTTTATGACTATTTTCCCTATAAGAACTGTTCTTAGAATGAAGTGGCTTTATTTCCTTGGAATTGCTTGTGAACTGAATTGGGATTATAGCCATTATAACAAAACACTGCTATAACCTATTCACTGTGGCTGCCAAGGTGTTTGTGTTGAGGGGAGGGGAAAAGGGGGGGCCTATTTTCATGGAGTCTACAGTATGGTGGGTGAGATAGATATTTATACAATAATTGCACAAATAATTTAGAATTATAAGCATGTTAAAGGCTATTAAGGATAAATATATGAACTTTGACAGTCGATAATTGGTGTTGCTGAGGCTATGATGCTTTAGCTGAAATTTGAAAAATGAGTAGGAGGTTAAGAGCCAGCTAGTACATTGTCCTTGTGATGGAAAGGAACATGTTAAGAACTGAAAAAAGGGTGTGAAGTCTGGATTTCAGGAGGAAGATAAAGTTGGAATTATATGAAGAAGCAGAGATAGATAGGGACAGGATCATAAAGGGCCTTGTAAGACATAAGAAGAATCTTGCCATTTATTATTAGAAGACTAGAAAGCCACTGATGTGTTTTAAGATGTGTGTATGAGAGACAGAGACAGAGTCAGAGAGAGTATAAAATTCGCAATCAAGAATTACTGTGTTGAAGGATGTGTGATTAATGGACAAGAAAGCTAGAGTAGGTATGCAGCAACACCAGTTTGGAAGCTATTACAATAATCTAAATGAGAGAATGATGGTGACTTAGCCTAAGATGGTAGCAGTTGAGATGGAGAGAAATGGATGGATTTGAAAGATATTTAAAAGGATTTGTGGTGGATTATCACGGCAGATGGTGATTGCAGCCATGAAATTAAAAGATGCTTATTCCTTGGAAGGAAAGTTATGACCAACCTAGATAGCATATTAAAAAGCAGAGACATTACTTTGCCAACAAAGGTCCATCTAGTCAAGGCTATGGTTTTTCCAGTAGTCATGTATGGATTTGAGAGTTGGACTGTGAAGAAAGCTGAGCACCGAAGAATTGATGCTTTTGAACTGTGGTGTTGGAGAAGACTCTTGAGAGTCCCTTGGACTGCAAGGAGATCAACCAGTCCATCCTAAAAGAGACCAGTCCTGGGTGTTCATTGGAAGGACTGATGCTGAGGCTGAAACTCCAATACTTTGGCCACCTCATGTGAAGAGTTGACTCATTTGAAAAGACTCTGATGCTGGGAGGGATTGGGGGCAGGAGGAGAAGGGGACGACAGGGGATGAGATGGCTGGATGGCATCACCGACTCGATGGACATGAGTTTGGGTGAACTCCAGGAGCTGGTAATGGACAGGGAGGCCTGGCGTGCTATGATTCATGGGGTTGCAAAGAGTCGGACACGACTGAGCGACTGAATTGAACTGAACTGATATGGGAAATGATAAGAGAGGAAGACTGTCTAGGATAATGTCTAGGTTTCTGGTATGTACTGCTGGATACTGGCCCCGTTCATGAAAAGAGAGATAATTTTAAAGGTTCAGGGTTAGGGGAAACATGAGTTGTGTTTTGACTTATGTAGGCAGTTAGATTGATGGATCTGGAACTCAGAGGTTAAGTATTATGGAAAGTTTCTATTATTTTTGATTTCCCAGCATTTAAATACATTTCTTATGCTTGGAGAAGTTCTCACCTTAACAGTCTGAAAGGACAAAAAGTGAAGCATGAACCTAGGTTTCTCTCATCAAATGTACTCATCCAAAATTCTGGATTGGGAAAAAGTGACACAAAGAATTATGCCCTAGGAAGAATCCCCTCCTGGAAATGGTGGCAGTTGAAATAAGATCAAATTTATAGGATGGCTGTGGTACTAAACCATCTTATGCTGGTAGTAATGATGTCAGTTGCAGCCCTTGATGTTTGATTGTGGTTGTGGTTTCTGGACCACTCATTCTGAAGTGTGAATTTGGGCACTGTTTCTTGCTAGAGCTTGGTTCTCTAGCTATTATGGGGATTTTGTGTTACACAATATCCTTTTTAACAAATTTGATTTTTACTTAAATCAGCCAGAATCAATTTCTGTTTTTGGTTTTTTTTTTGGCGACTAAATATTTGAATTAATACTAGAAGTCTATGCCAGAGATACATGTTTGTGAGTCATATATATAGTGGTAAGCTATAGACGGCTTCCCTGGTGGCTCTGATGGTAAAGAATCTGCCTGCAATTCAGGAGGTGTGGGTTCGATTCCTGGGTCAGGAAGATCCTCTGGAGAAGGAAATGGCAACCCACTCCAATATTCTTGCCTGGGAAGTCCCATGGACAGAGGGGCCTAGAGGGCTATATAGTACATGGGGTTGCAGAAAAGTTGAACACGACTTAGTGACTAAACGACAAACTATAGGCAGAGATGAGAGTACTTAAACATAAGAGAACAGGATGAGAGAAAAGGGCTAGGATTGAGCCTCAAGAATTTATAAGATTTAGTGACTGAGTAGAAGAGGATGAATCTGAAAGAGGAGATAGAGAAATTATTAGATGTAGGAGAAAAAAGCAAGTAAATACTGTATTCTAGAAGCCAAGATGTAGAATTATTAATTCTCACTTTACATTTGAGGAAGCTGAAGCTTTGGTTAGAAACTTGCCCAAAGGTTTGACTTCATAAATGACAGAACCAGAAGTTGAATCTTTATCTGTCTAACTACAAAGACTATTTACAGAGTTGATTGGATGTATACAAGAAGTGGGCTAGTGATAAAGAACCCTTCTGCCAATGCAGGAGATGTAAGAGATGCAGGTTGGATCCCTGGGTTGGGAAGATCCCCTTGGAGAAGGGCATGGCAACCCACTCTAGGATTCTTGCCTGGAGAATTTCATGGACAGAGGAGCCTGGTGGGCTACAGTCCATGGGGTCACAAAGAGTCAGACTTGACTGAATTGACTTCGCAGGCATGCACACATGCACAGATAATAGGATACAGCTGGAAATACAGATTTGGGTGTTTTAAGCACATTTTGCATGAATAATCCAACAAACATATAGAAGGGAGGTAGAGTTAAAGAAAAAGCTAAGATAAGAGTCTGTAGTTGGGAAGTGATAGTGAGAGGGAAAGAAGTAGAAGCCAAAATCAGAGGGGCAGCTAAGAGAAATGCGAAAGTAGTTCTTTTAAGAAAGTAGTGTCTTAGAAGTCAGGGTTAGGGTTACAGAAAACTTTAATGGGACCAAGTACAAGAAAGAGGAAAGAAGAAGGGAAGGGTAAGACTGAGAACATACCGTTATATTTGGATTAAAATTTTTTATTATCTGAAAAAGCAGTTAAATGTGTTAAGGTATAGTGGTTGGGTTGAAAATCAATGAGGAAAGGAGTGGAAAGGAATTGTAGGCAAGAGACATGTTTTTAATTGATAAATTTAGCAGTCAAAGTAAGAGTAGTACAGTGTAATTTTAATAGGCAGCAGTTTTAAATTAAGAATTTCTTTAGATTCTGATTTGCATATGTGGAGCAAAAGAGAGGAAGGTGCTAATAATAGGTAGGGAGAATTTTAATGATTCGTCAGGGAAAATGTTTACGTGAGTCAACATTCTATAATTTTCCAAACAGAACATTATATTTCATTGAGATTTAGAGGGGAGAATAAAATTTATTATTTAAAACTCTCCAGTAGATGGAACATCTTCATCTTTAATGCTTTTCCAGAAGGAATTTCTGGAATGGAATAAGGGGTAGTGGAGTTGGTAGAACTCAAGTGTATTTTTATGGGAGTATATTTTATAAGGATATACATAGATGTGAGTGTAAGTAAATTGATTTCCAGATCTCAATAAGGTGGTTTTTCTAGGTCTCCACAATTTTACATAAGAAAATCTACTATTAAGTTGAAGTGGATCAGCTTTTATGATCTGTCAAGTTTTCTTAGCAGTCATAGCAATGCAGCGCCAGCAAGACTAATGATAATTTAGCCTTCACATCTATTGTCTCATACCTTCCTAAAAAAGGATAACTAATAAACAAGTATAAGAACAAAGCTTCTAAATCTATGTCATCAAATTTACATTAAATTAGCCTTGATGACCATCATTGATACTAATAAGCAGCCTTATATCACATTATAATAAAACTGGTTATTGCATATATGATCTGAAGTATTTAAGAAAACTCTCTGAAAGTATCTTTTTCATTTTAATAATCTGTGAAACAATTTAGGTGTAGGGAATTGAGACAATTATTTACATCATTTTCACTGGGAATAATTCCATGGGCAAAGGAGCCTGGCAGGCTACAGTCTATGGGATCGCAAAGGAGAACTTAGTGGCTAAACAACAGTACAAATAATGAAGGCAGTTTGGGGGGACTATTTGTCTAAATCATTGTGAACAAGTTATAAACCATAAATTATAAGTTATAAAGTGAATTCTTTATTTCACCTTAGATATGCAAGGTCTAAGAGTATACATTACAAAGACAGCATTTTGGAAAAAAAAATTAATTTACATTTTATTTGAAACTAAATAAATACCACTCTCAAAATGTTTGTTAAATGAAAATGTATTTGAATTCTTAGACTTGCTTTTCAGCGAGTTTTGAATGCTGAATGCGAAATTGAATTTTGACGATTGATTCGAGTGGTTTTTGTTGTCATGTTAAGGTTAATGTCAATTTTATTGCTGTTCTCCGAAATGCATTTTAAACTGTTATTTCACGAGAGGACTGGCTAGTCTTAGGGAAAGAAAACAATAGCTCCCGACGGGTTCCCTAGCCTGGGTCTTGGGCTTCTGATCCCAGCAGGTCTTCTCGGGCGGCGGGATGTTTGATTCTCGCTTCGCGGGGGAGGGAGGCGTGAGCGCCGCCGCGCCGGTCTCGCGTGGAGTCAGACCTCGCTTTTCAGCGCGATCTTGGAGCTCCTGCGGTGGGCTTCGCGGTGCAGGGTGGGGCCGAGCGAGGTAGAGGCGGGGCTCGGACGGGTCTGTCTGGCGATCTGCTGTTGCGTCCTCGGCTCTCGCCACCCCGAGTAGAGTGTGGGATCCGGGAAGGAAGGGTGGGCGTTCGGGTCCCAGAGGGGGTCACTGTGAGGTAGATGGGGAAGAACTGTGTATGGCGGTTATTCCGAGGGCAGGCGGCCATGAAGGGTTTGCGGGGCTGGAGGGCCCTGTCCCCGGAGTATGACTGGAGGTTGCGTTCTGGGGGCTTTCCTGGCCCGTGGGCTCGCTTTCGGCCGCATTGCAGCCCGAGGCTTCGGGGGTCGCCGCGAGGCTGGAGTGTCGGGGACGGTCTCGGGTGAAAAGAAGCGAGTAGTCTCTGAAGGGAGTCGGCGAGGAAACTCCCCGCTTCAGAACGCGCGGGAAGGGTAGCTCTTCGACTCTGTGGTGAAGAGTGGTCCAAACCCCGCCTCAGGCGTGTTTTTGTTTTTTTTTTTAACGCGACTTGGTAGTCCAGTAAATACCTCCACTTTTAGATTCTTGGTGGTAAATTCGCAAATGTCAAATTGCACGGTTCCTGTAGGTTTTACCTAGCTGTCGGTGAAGGAATTTCATAATTTTGCTACACGTAATACGCCGAGAAAGGACATTCAGAGATACTGTTTATTGTAAAGAGCATGCCCTTTTGAAAAATCTGGGTGTCTGTGGACTCCAGATTATTCAGTGATTTATGGCACTACCATGTATAAACAATTGTGAAGTTTTAGTAATGCAACGACATTCAATTTACTATGTATAATTGTGTATATTTATTTTAATATATATAACAACATTAATTTTTAAAATACCTGCCCAGTACCGGGATGAAGGGGTCTCTCCTTCCATCCACATTTTTATATAATAATACTATGTCAAAGGTTTTTAGAAAATCCTTCCTTATTATTATTATTATTTTTTTTTAGCTAAGTGTCCAAGATGAATGACAGCCTATTTGTCAGTCTGGACAGACTTTTGCTAGAATTTGGTAGGTATAAAATGAAAATGAAGTAGGTAACTATTTGTATTATCATTTGACATTTTAACAATGAAATGAAGTTACAAAAGAGTTATTTTATTTTAGTTTTCCAGTATGAACAAGATATAAGTACTAAAGAAGATATAGTTCAGCGAATTAATAGTAAGTAGTTTTGCATGACAAAGATGTTTTAATTTTTATAGAATATAAGATGTTATGCAGTTGCTTTGTTTAGGGTAATTTATAGTTGGCATTAGAGCTCCTCCTTCTATCTAGTGACTAATAATAAGCTATTTACCCTAGCTAGTTTTTCAGTAGTACATGTTGGTCTTCTGTATTCAGCATTTAATTATTTTGTGTTTAGGAATTTTAAGTAGAAATCACTCATAATTACATAAAATTGAAAATATTTTTTCCTCAACACAGGTTATTTCAAACATTTGAGTAAAAAATTTTAAATATTTTTAGAAATCATCAAAAGTCGGTGGCCAGAATTAATGGATGCCACATTTTCAGGAATGCTTATTATCAAAATTAACATTATGAGTAGAATGACAAAGCAAATTATATAAATGTAGTGTTTTCAAATCCTACATAAAAACTATCAAAAGAAGCTACAGTCATTATTTCTAATAGTTCTGAAAGGTTTAATAAATTTGTTTATCTTTTCTGCAACAAAAGAGAATAGGATATTAAGAATTTGTTTTAATTTTTTAAAGAAATTACATTTTATTTTTGTCTTGTGTTTACTCACTAGTGACAAAAAGTGAATTGAAGATATATTAAATAATGACTTAGAATTGATTAATAGAAATTTCACATTTGTCAAAAACAAAACTCTTACATTAGTATCATGTGAATAAATGTTTACATGAACTCATAACATCATAAGACACCATTGATCTTAGTTCTTAATCTAGCCCTCTTACATTAGAGATGGAACAGGGGACATTTCTCTTCAATCTCAAACATGACTTCTTAGCTTCTGGGTCTAGGACCAAGCCTGTGCTCTTTAGGGCCCTTCCCATCTCAAGCTTCACTTCCTGTCCATTCTTTGGTTCTCCTTTTTTAGGTCAGTTGCCATACCTTTTTTCCTACTGTATTTGTTTATTTTGAATTTATTATTTTTCCTTAAGAAAATAAATATTTCTGTTTTCTAGAATGCTTTGAAGATATTAAAGAATACAAAGCTACTGTTTGTAAGATACATGAAACTATAAATACGACAGACGAGGAAATTGGTCATTACTGTAAACATAGTAAAGAGATCAAAGACAACTGTAGTAAGTGAGTATTTTAAACTTTCAATAATTGTCATTAGGTTCTCTTATTCAGGGATATTGAGTTTATAGTTGAAGACACTGTTGCTTGAAAGTAGTATTTTATATTAGAAAAATGATGAATCAGGTCTTCAGTTTCCTTGTTACAAGACACTGTAAAAGGGATAACAGAAGGTTCAAAAGAAAGAAGTAAGTGTTGTAAGTGAGGTGAAAGTCACTCAGTCATGTCTGATTGTTTGTGACTTCATGGACTATACAGTCCATGGAATTCTCCAGACCAGAATACTGGATTGGGTAGCCATTCCCTTCTCCAGGGGATCTTCCCAGCCCAGAGATTGTACTCAGGTCTCCTGCATTGCAGGCAGATTCTTTACCAGCTGAGCCACAAAGGAAGCCCAAGAATACTCGAGTGGGTAGCCTGTCCCTTTTCCAGGGGATCTCTCTCACCCAGGAATTGAACCCGGGTCTCCTGCAGTGCAGGCGGATTCTTTACCAGCTGAGCTATCAGGGAAGCCCTAAGATCTCTCTAGTCCAAATCCAGTTAGTATAAATATAATATTTTGAATAATCTAGACTCACAAAATTCCTAATTAGATAAATAGGTCTAAAATAATTTTCATCTTTGAATTTTCAAGATCTTTTTGTCTAAGGGAACTAGCCTAAAATTAGTAGCTTTTCAAAATAAAACTATTTAGTATCTTAATTCTTTCAGTATAGTCTCACATCCTATTCTAATAGTTATATCTATTAATATTATTTAAGACAAACATTTTGAAGCAAAGACTTTTTTTTTTTTTAAAAAAGACTTGTTAATGGAACCTAATTGTATGATCAGGTACTTACAAAAAGAAAGTGTGTTAGCTTTCTGTATTTAATTTTATGTGGGCCACTGTCTTTGTATTAAGTACTATACTTAAGAATCATACCTGTTTTAAAATGTTTTGTTATTTAAAAATTTCATAAGCTTTGGTTTCCCTTATTACTTTTTTTATAGTTGTTTTAAATAAAAGTGACACATGCCTAGTATAAAAATACAAAGAGTATACAAATATATGGAGTAAAAATTCTCTCCTGTCTGCAGTCCCCACCTCCACCCTGTCCTCTTTCTTATAGGTAATCATTCTTAACAATGAGTACCTTTTCAGACCTTTTAAAATATACATTCAACACCATTACTACATATGCTTATTTATATGTCTACCTGTATTTCTGACTTTCCTTGTCTCAAAAATGCAATCATACCATACTGATTTTTCAACTTGTTTTTAAAATTTAACAATATGTAATGTAAATGGTACTATACATGTGATGATTGTGTATAGATTTCATTCCTTTTTTAACAGCTCCATAGTATTTGATAGGATTGATGCATCCTTTGTTACTTAATCATTCTCCTATTAATATACATTTTGGTTATTTACAGTTATTTCCTATTATAAGCAATATATACAGGTCTCCTTCCATATTTCTAGAACTGCTGCTATAGAATGAACTCCTGGAAATGGCACTGCTAGATCAGAGAGTATGCATGTTTAAATATTTGATAAGTAATTCTAAACTTCTCTCCAAAAATATTATACTAACTTATACTTTCACCAACAATATATGAGAGTTTCTATTCCTCATAACCTTGCTAACACTGAAATTATCAATGTTTAAATTTTTTTTTTGGCAGTATCATTAACGAAACACTATGTACTGTTCAACTTTGAGGTATACTGCAGTAGGTTTTACCAGTGGTTTCCCTCAATTAGCTGCAATGGGTTCTGGAAAATTACTGGTAGTTTCTCCTTAGAACCTACTGTGTTCAAGATGTACTTTATACAAGATTATTCTCTGCTGGGTCCTGAGGACAGTTAGGATCTGTTGATTTTAATGCGCAAATACCTCTAGTTCCTGATTTCAGCTTATGGCTAAGCAATTTAAATGTGAAATATGAATTCATGAAAGTATGAGAAGAAAATATAGGTGACTATAATCTTTGAGAGAAGAAGATCTATGTCATCAAATGTAGAAATCACATTGGAAACAATGGTAAATGTACATAGAAATTAAAAAGAAAAACACCTCAAATTGATACAAAAAGCAAAAAGATAAAGTAGAAAAACATCAAAGAAGGGTCAATTTAAAAAATATAAAGTGCTTGTAGAAATTAGTAATAAAGAGCCAAAACCCCATTAGAAAAAAATGGGTAAAGACAGTAAATAAGTAAATACCAAAATGAAGAAATGTATGTCTAATGAACATGTGAACAAATGTTCAGTCTTACTAATAATCAAAGACATCCAAATTAAAGCAATAATATTATATATTATTGTACATTATTTTGTCTTTAAGTTTTACAGAAATTTAAAGAAGGTTCATACCCAGTATTGGCCAGGAAATAAGAAAATCACCTTGCTCACACAATGTAGAAATATGTTATTGTTGTTGTTCAGTCACTCAGTCATGTCCGACTCTTTGCAACCCCATGGACTGCAGCACTCCAGGCTTCCCAGTCCTTCACCGTCTCCTGGAGCTTGCTCAAACTTATGTCCATTGAATTAGTGATGCTGTCAACCATCTTGTCCTTTGTTATCCCCTTCTCCTCCTGCCTTCAGTCTTTCCCAGCATCCCAAGAGTCAACTCTTCACATCAGGTGGCCAAAGTATTGGAGCTTCAGCCTCAGTTCTTCCAGTGAATATTCTGGATTGATTTGTTTTAGGATTGACTGGTTGATCTCCTTTCTGTCCAAGGGACTTTCAAGAGTCTTCTCCAACACCACAGTTGAGGCATCAATTCTTCAACACTCAGCCTTCTTTATGGTCCAACTCTCACATCCATACATGACTACTGGAAAAACCATAGCCTTGACTAGACAGACCTTTGTTGGCAAAGTAATGTCTCTGCTTTTTAATATGCTGTTTAGGTTGGTCATAGTTTTTCTTCCAGTGAGCAAGTGTCTTTTAATTTCAGGGCTGCAGTCACCATCTGCAGTGATTTTGGAGCCCAAGAAAATAAAGTCTGTCATTGTTTTCATTGTTTCCCTATCTATTTGCCATGAAGTAATAGGACCAGATGCTGTGATCTTCATTTTTTGGATGTTGAGTTTTAAGCCAGCTTTTTCACTCTCCTCTTTCACTTTCATCAAGATGCCCTTTAGTTCTTCACTTTCTGTCATAAGGGTGGTGTCATCTACATATCTGAGGTTATTGATATTTCTCCTTGCAATCTTGATTCCAACTTGTGTTTCATCCAGCTCGGCATTCCCAGTGAGGTAATCTGCATATAAGTTATATAAACATGGTGATAGTATACAGCCTTGATGTACTGCATTCCCAATTTTAAACCAGTCCATTGTTCCATGTTCCAGTTCTAACTGTTTCTTCTTGACTTGCATACAGGTTTTGCAGGAGGCAGGTAAGGTAATCTGGTATTCCCATCTCTTTCAGAATTTTCCACAGTTTGTTGTGATCTACACAACAAAGACTTTTAGTAGAGTCAATGAAGCAGAAGTAGATGTTTTTCTGGAACTCTCTTGCTTTTTAGATCATCCAACAGATGTTGGCAATTTGATCTCTGGTTCCTCTGCCTTTTCTAAAGCCAGTTTGGACATCAGGAAGTTCCCGGTACTATTGAAGCCTTGCTTGGAGAATTTTGAGCATTACTTTGCTAGTGTGTGAGATGAGTACAATTATGCAGTAGTTTGAACATTTTTGTCATTGCCTTTTTTTGGGATTGGAATGAAAACTGACCTTTTCCAGTCCTGTGGCCACTGCTGAGTTTTCCAAATGTGCTGGCATATTGAGTGCAACATTCACAGCATCATCTTTAAGGATCATCTTTGAGGAATTCAACTGGAATTTCCAATACCTCCACTAGCTTTGTTTGTTGTGATGCTTCCTAAGTCCCACTTGACTTCACATTCCAGGATGTCTGGCTCTCGGTGGGTGATCACAACATCGTGGTTATCTGGGTCATTAAGGTCTTCTGTGTATTCTTGCCAGGTCTTCTTAATATCTTCTGCTTCTCTTAGGTCCATACCATCGCTGTCCTTTATTGTGCCCATCTTTGCATGAAGTATTCCCTTGGTGTCTCTAATTTTCTTGAAGAGATCTCTAGTCTTTCCCATTCTGTTGTCTTCCTCTTTCTTTTCATTGATCACTTAGGAAAGCTTTCTTATCTCTCCTTGCTTGGATATATCTTTTTCTTTCTCCTTTGCCTTTCACTTCTGTTTTTTTCTCAACTATTTGTAGGGCCTCCTCAGACAACCATTTTGCCTTTTTGCATTTCTTTTTCTTGGGGATGGTCTTGATCACCACCTGCTGTACAATGTTATGAACCTCCATCCATAGTTCTTCAGGCAAATCTAATCCCTTGAATCTATTTTTCACTTCCACTGTATAATTGTAAGGGATTTGATTTCGGTCATACCTGAATTGTGCCTAGTGGTTTTTCCCACTTTCTTCAATTTAAGTCTGAATTTGGCAATTAGGAGTTCATGATCTGAGCCATAGTCAACTCCCGGTCTTGTTTTTGCTGACTGTATAGAGCTTCTCCATCTTTGCCTGCAAAGAATATAACCAATCTGATTTCAATATCGATCATCTGGTGATGTCCATGTGTAGTCGTCTCTTACGTTGTTAGAAGAGTGTGTTTGCTATGACCAGTGCATTCTCTTGGGAAAACTCTGTTAGCCTTTGCTCTGCTTCATTTTGTACTCCAAGGCCAAACTTGACCGTTACTTCTTGACTTCCTACTTTTGTATTCCAGTCCCCTATGATGAAAAGGACATCTTTTTTTGGTGTTAGTTCTAGAAGTTCTTGTAGGCCATCATAGAACTGTCCAACTTCAGCTTCTTCAGCGTTACTGGTCGGGGCATAGACTTGGATTACTGTGATATTGAATGATTTGCTTTGGAAACGAACAGAGATGATTCTGTTGTTTTTGATACTGCACCCAAGTGCTGCATTTCGGACTCTCTTGTTAACTGTGAGGGCTACTCCATTTCTCCTAAGGGATTCTTGCCCACAGTAGTAGATGTAATGGTCATCTGAATTAAATTCACCCATTCCAGTTCATTTTAGTTCACTGATTCCTAAAATGTTGATGTTCATTCTTGCCGTCTCTTGCTTGACCACTTCCAATTTAACTTGATTCATGGTCCTAACATTCCAGGTTCCTATGCAGTATTATTCTTCATAGCTTCAGACTTTATTTTCACCACCAGACATATCCACAACTGGGCATTGTTTCCACTTTGGCTGAATCTCTTCATTCCTTTTGGAGCTATTTCTTCATTCTTCTCCAGTAGCATATTGGGCACCTATTGACCTGGGAAGTTCATCTTTCAGTGTCATATCTTTTTGCCTTTTCATACTGTTCATAGGGTTCTCAAGGTAAGAATCCTGAAGTGGTTTGCCATTTCCTTCTCCAGTGGACTGAACTCTCCACCATGACCAGTCTGTCTTGGGTGGCCCTACATGGCATGGCTCATAGTTTCATTGAGTTAGACAAGGATGTGACCCATGTGATCAGTTTGATTAGTTTTCTGTGATTGTGGTTTTCATTCTATCTGCCCTCTGGTGGTAGACTTCCCTGGTGGCTCAGACGGTAAAGCGTCTGTCTACGATGCGGGAGACCTGGGTTCAATCCCTGGGTGGGGAAGATCCCCTGGAGAAGGAAATGGCAACCCACTCCAGTACTCTTGCCTGGAAAATCCCATGGGCAGAGGAGCCTGGTAGGCTGCAGTCCACGGCATCATGAAGAGTCAGATATGACTGAGCGACTTCACTTCACTTCACTCTGGTGAATAAGGATAAAAGGCTTGTAAAAGCTCCCTGAGTTACTGGCTCTGGGGCAAACAGGTCTTGCTCTGATGGGCAAGGCCATGCTCAGTAGATTTTTAATCCAATTTTCTGTTGATGGATGGGGCTGTGTTCCCTCCCTGTAGTTTGGCCTGAGGCCAAATTATGGTAGGGTAATGTAGGAATATACACTGGTATATACCTTTTCGATGACATATCTGCACACTTTACAGACTTTAAAAATAAGCATGACTTTTGATTAAATGGTACCATTTCTGATAATTTTTTGTAAGGAAATAGGTATTTTCTCAAAGATATAATGTACAACAATGTATTTATATCAACCTTTTATGATAGGAAAACATTGGAAGCAGCTCAGTGTTCAATATTAGGTGATAGTTTAAATGAATTTTGGTCCATCCATATGAATGAACAGTAAACAGTCTATTAATTTATGCTATATGTCAATATTTATTGACATGAAACGTGTTAACAGTATATTACAAATTGAACAAAACATTGAAACAGCATTCATAGAATAAACTCTATGTAGTAATTGTGTATTTATATATGTATAATTAGAACAAGTCTAGACATATGTATGGAGAAGGCAATGGCACCCCACTCCAGTACTCTTGCCTGGAAAATCCCATGGATGGAGGAGCCTGGTGGGCTTCAGTCCATGGGGTCGCTAAGAGTCGGACATGACTGAGCGACTTCACTTTCACTTTTCACCTGCATGCATTGGAGAAGGAAATGGCAACCCACTCCAGTGTTCTTGCCTGGAGAATCCCAGGGAAGGGGGAGCCTAGTGGGTTGCCGTCTATGGGGTCGCACAGAGTCAGACATGACTGACGTGACTTAGCAGACATATGTACATCAAAATGCTTATAATGAGTATCTTTTCAGTGAACATATAGTTCTTACAGAATTTTAAAAATATTCAGAATGTATGTATATATAACCTTTGATCTTATAATTCCATTTTGGGAAATATTGTTGAAGGAAATGATTGAAAACTCAGGCAAACATTTAAGTACAAGTTCTTAAGAGAAACTTAGAGTAACTAAAATGGCTAACAATATTGGAATGAGTAATATGTTGTATTTATTAAAACCTTTACAGTGAATTCTTAGTAACAAAGAAAATGTATATATTTAAAACTAAGTGATAAAGGTGAATACTTTGGCCACCTGATGTGAAGAGCTGACTCATTGGAAAAGACCCTCATGCTGGGAGGGATTGGGGGCAGGAGGAGAAGGGGACTACAGAGGATGAGATGGTTGGACGGCATCATTGACTCAGTGGACATGGGTTTGGGTGGACTCCGGGAGGTGGTGATGGACAGGGAGGCCTGGTGTGCTGCGGTTCATGGGGTCTCAAAGAGTCGGACATGACAGCGACTGATCTGAACTGAAAGGTGAATATGTTGTATATGTGAATATGATCTCAGATATGTTAAACTATATGTGTCTGCTTGTGAATGCTAAATCTCTTCACTCATGTCTGACTCTAGGTGACCCTATGGACTATAGTTTGCCAGGCTCCTCTGTCCATGGGGATTCTCTAGGCAAGAATACTAGAGGGGGTTGCTATGCCCTCCTCCGTGGTATCTTTCCAACCATGGGATCAAACCCACATCTCTTATGTCTCCTGCATAGGCAGGTTGGTTCTTTACCACTAGCACCACCTGGGAAACTCTGTCTATAGTAAAATCTGGAAGTAAATTATTGAAATATTCAGTTCAGTTCAGTCACTCAGTCGTGTCCAACTCTATGCAACCCCATGAATTTCAGCTGAGCACCAAAGAATTGATGCTTTTGAACTGTGGTGTTGGGGAAGACTCTTGAGAGTCCCATGGCCTGCAAGGAGATCCAACCAGTCCATTCTGAAAGATCAACCCTGGGATTTCTTTGGAAGGAATGATGCTAAAGCTGAAGCTCCAGTACTTTGGCCACCTCATGTGAAGAGTTGACGCATTGGAAAAAACTCTGATGCTGGGAGGGATTGGGGGCAGGAGGAGAAGGGTATGACAGAGGATGAGATGGCTGGATGGCATCACTAACTCAGTGGATGTGAGTTTGAGTGAACTCCGGGAGTAAGAGGAGAGTGAAAAAGTTGGCTTAAAGCTCAACATTCAGAAAACTAAGATCATGGCATCTGGTTCCATCACTTCATGGGAAATAGATGGGGAAACAGTGGAAACAGGGTCAGACTTTATTTTTTTGGCTTCAAAATCACTGCAGATGGTGATTGCAGCCATGAAATTGAAATAGTAGCAGTTATTATTCAGTGTTGAGAATATGGATGATAATTATTTTCTTATGTATACATTTGTGCTTCAAAGGTGGGTATGAGTACTTTTTGAATCTGAAAAATAAAAAATATTAGAAAAGATCTGGAGGAAATATTTGAACAATACTTAGAATGTAAGCTGCAGTGGCATATGCTTAATTTTAGATTTTTCACATTGGCAACATCTTTCCAGTCATGTAATAAAAACAAATGTGTAAGCAGAATATTCATTTTATACTTACTGTCTGATTTTATAATTCATTTTGGTCTAGTTTCTTTCAAATTCAGGAGGGTATAAATTTCTAAATTTGCAAGGAGAAAAAAGCCTCCCCTTATCCCTTATGCTAGCCCTGCTTATTTAACTTATGTTCAGAGTACATCATGCATGCAAAATGCTGGGTTAGATGAATCACATGCTGGAATCAAGATTTCCAGGAGAAATATAAACAACCTCAGATATGCAGATGATACCACTCTAATGGCAGAAAGTGAAGAGTCAGGCTCTTGTGTCCATGGGGATTTAGCAGGAACTCCCAGGGACAGGAAAGCCTGGTGGGCTGCCATCTATGAGGTCACACAGAGTCGGACACAACTGAAGCGACTTAGCAGCAGCAGCAAAGCATCTCTTTAAGATCATGGCATCTGGTCCCGTCATTTCATGGGAAATAGATGGGGAAACAGTGTCAGACTTTATTTTTTTGAGCTCCAAAATCACTGCAGATGGTGATTGCAGCCATGAAATTAAAAGACGCTTACTCCTTGAAAGGAAAGTTATGACCAACCTAGATAACATATTGAAAAGCAGAGACATTACTTTGCCAACAAAGGCCCGTATAGTCAACGCTATGGTTTTTCCAGTGGTCATGTATGGATTTGAGAGTTGGACTGTGAAGAAAGCTGAGTGCCGAAGAATTGATGCTCTTGAATTGTGGTGTTGGAGAAGACTCTTGAGAGTCCCTTGGACTGCAAGGAGATCCAACCAGTCCATTCTAAAGGAGATCAGTCCTGGGTGTTCATTGGGAGGATTGATGCTAAAGCTGAAACTCCAATACTTTGGCCACCTGATGTGAAGAGCTGACTCATTTGAAAAGACCCTGATGCTGGGAGGGATTGGGGGCAGGAGAAGGGGACGACCCAGGATGAGATGGCTGGATGGCATCACCGACTCGATGGACATGAGTTTGAGTGAACTCTGGGAGTTGGTGATGGACAGGGAGGTTTGACGTGCTGCGATTCATGGGGTCGCAAAGAGTCAGACACGACTGAGCGACTGAACTGAACTAAAAAAGTCTGTTGATGAGGATGAAAGAGGAGAGTGAAAAAGCTGGCTTAAAACTCAGCATTCAAAAATCTAAGATCAGGGCACCTGGTCCCATCTCTTCATGGCAAATACAAGGGGAAAAAGTGGAAGCAGTGACAAATTTTCTTTTCTTGGGCTCCAAAGTCACTGCAGACAGTAACAGGTGCCGCCATGAAATTAAAAGACACTTGCTCGTTGAAAGGAAAGCTATGACAAACAGAAACAGTATATTAAAAAACAGAGACATCACTTTGTCTACAAAGATCTGTAGAGTCCATTTTTTGGTAGTCATGTACGGATGTGAGAGTTGGTCCGTAAAGAAGACTGAGCACCAAAGAACTGATGGTTTCGAATTGTGCTGGAGAAGACTCTTGAAAGTTGCATGGATTGCAAGGAGATCAAACCCATCAATCCCAAAGGAAATCAACCCTAAATATTCATCGGAGGGACTGATGCTGGAGCTGAAGATCCAATACTTTGACCACCTGGTTCGAAGAGCCAACTCATTGGAAAAGACCCTGATGCTGGGAAAGATTGAAGGCAAAAGGAGAAGGGAGTGGCATAGGATGAGATGGTTAGTTAGCATCACTGACTCAGTGGGCATGAATTTGAGCAAACTCTGGGAGATAGTAAAATAAGGGGAGCCTGGAATGCTGCAGTTCATGGGGTCACAAAGAGTTGGTTATTATTTAGTGACTGAACAGCAACAACTCTATAAATATTTATTCCAATAGAATTTCTTAACTAAGATCTTATGAGTGAGATGAGTGAAGTTGCTCAGTCGTGTCTGACTCTTTGGGACCCTGTAGACTGTAGCCCACCAGGCTCCTCTGTCTATGGGATTCTCCAGGCAAGAATACTGGAGTGGGTTGCCATTTCCTTCTCCAGAGGATCTTCCCAACCCAGGGATCGAACCCAGGTCTCCCACATTGCAGGCAGACACTGTAACCTCTGAGCCACCAGGGGAGCCCTTATAAGTATGATGAGATCTTATATATCTTACATATCTTATAAGTATGGAAGATCTTATAAGTATGATGAGAAAGATAGCCTGATGCCAACACTCAACACAGAGTGTTGCAGAGTATATTCCAGAGATATCAGCAATATACAATCCTGGCATGTCAGATTTGTTCCTTCCCTAGTCATGGTTCCCAAACAAACTTTATGTGAAAAATTAGTGGATGTTGATATTCGAACATGTATACAATTGCATATATGGTCATAGTGGTGAAGATGGGAGATGGGAATGTTTTTCTTAATGTAAGCTTATTTTCTCCAAGAAAGGAAAGATTGTTTAAGTGGTTAAATTCATTTTTATTAGTTCTTCAATTTATTATTCTGAGATGCTAATTACAGTATTTTTTATCCATAGCTGGAAGCCAACATGTGATGTATTTCATAAACATGAAGACTACATGCAGGAGCAATTTATTATTTATCAAGAAACTATTGAAAAAGACAAGTACAGTATATATTTTAATAAGACATTATTTGTAAAAATATTAATTGAACAATGTACACAAAATTTTTAAAAAGTAAATCCAGTGTTTTGGACTCTTTGGTTGTCATTGTTGGCCTAACTATTTGTTATAAAGCTCTTTCCAACCTTAGATATATTTAAACATGTCCTTAACATAGTAACTATCAGTAGCAATATAAAGCAGTGTGCTTCAATTAATGTTTTTTATGACTGAGTTGCTATGGTCAAACACCTTAGGGAATAGCCAGTTATAAAGTTAGCTTATGAGAAAATTGGAATATTGGCTTTAAAAGGGTATTTTTATATAAAATTTGTGTTTTTCAGTTGTTTAGTGGGATATTATATTCTGATGGAGAATTATTAATATTTGTGTGGGTTTATTATGTGTTAAATCACTTGGTTTAGGGGATTAAATGTAGTTAGTGAATATAATGAAACAAAGTGAGGAACTTGGAACGCATTATATAATAATTTCATAGTTTAATTTTAAAAATTGAAATGTTTTTATTTTTAACATAATTGGATAAGAACAGTATCAAGTTTATTTTTAATTTTTATTTTTTTCTTACTATTTTCCCCCCAGCTTTATTGCAGTATAATTGATGTATGACCTAGTGGTTTTCCTTATTTTCTTCAATTTAAGTCTGAATTTTTCAGTAAGGAGCTCATGATCTGAGCCACAGTCAACTCCAGGTCTTGTTTTTGCTGACTGTATAGAGCTTCTCCATCTTTGGCTGCAAAGAATATAATCAATTTTGGCATTGATCCTTTGGTGATATCCATGTGTAGAATTGTCTGTTGTGTTGTTGAAAGAGAGTATTTGCTATGACTAGTGTGTTCTCTTGACAAAACTCTGTTAGCCTTTGCCCTACTTCATTTTGTATTCCAGGGCCAAACTTGCCTGTTACTACAGGTATCTCTTGACTTCTTACTTTTGCATTCCAATCCTCTATGATGAAAAGGACATCTATTTTTGGTGTTAGTTCTAGAAGGTGTTGTATGTCTTTACAGAACCAGTCAACTTCAGCTTCTTCAGCCTTAGTGGTTGGGGCATAGACTTGGATTACTGTGATATTGAATGGTTTGCCATGGAAATGAATGGAGATCATTCTGTTGTTTTTGAGATTATACCCAAGTACTGCATTTCTTTACCCAAGTACTGGCCCAAGTACTGCCCCAACCACTAATGCTGAAGAAGCTGAAGTTGACTGGTTCTGTGAAGACATACAGCAGCTTCCAGTTTTGCCAAGAGAATGTACTGGTCATAGAAAACACCCTCTCCCAACAACACAAGAGGAGATTCTACACATGGACATCACCAGATAGTCAATACTGAAATCAGATTGATTATATTCTTTGAAGCCAAAGATGGAGAAGCTCTATACAGTCAGCAAAAACAAGGCCGGGAACTGACTGTGGCTCAGATCATGAACTCCTTATTGCCAAATTCAGACTTAAATTGAAGAAAATAGGGAAGATCACTAGACCATTTATGTATGACCTAACTCAAATCCCTTACAATTATACAGTAGAAGGGAGAAATAGATTCAAGGGATTAGATGTGACAGAGTGCCTGAAGAACTATGGATGGAGGTTCATAACATTGTACAGGAGACAGGGATCAAGACCATTTCCAAGAAAAAGAAACACAAAAAGCAAAATGGCTGTCTGAGGAGGCCTTACAAATAGCTGTGAAAAGAAGAGAAGTGAAAAGCAAAAGAGAAAAGGAAAGATATACCCATTTGAATGCAGAGTTCCAAAGAATAGCAAGGAAAGATAAGAAAGTCTTCCTCCATGATCAGTGCAAAGATACAGAGGAAAAAAACAGAATGGGAAAGACTAGAGATCTCTTCAAGAAAATTAGAGATACCAA